>NW_025814824.1:23082500-23682500 GCF_022079265.1 Lynx rufus
GGAAGAACAGGGAGAGAGGGAGACAGGGAATCCAAAGCAGGTTCCAGGCTCTGAGCTGTCATCACAGAGCCCGACATGGGACTCGAATTCACTGCCCGCGAGTTCACGACCTGAGATGAAGTTGGACGATTAGACAACTGAGCCACCCAGGCGCCCCTTCATCGTGTATTTCTTAAGAAAAGTTTCTCTTACAGCACAGTTATCGCAGTGATAACAGTTTAAAATTGACATAAAGTTTTTACTTTCGCATTCATATTACATTTTTGTCACTTTATGTGTTTAAGTTTATTTTGAAGAGAGAGTGCATGTGCCTGTGGCAGGGGAGGGGCAGAGAGACCAGGAGAGAGAGGATCCGACGTAGGACCTGAGACATCCGTGTAGAGCCCCAGGGGGTACTGGATCCCAGAAACTGTGAGATGACGACCTGAGCCGAAATCAAGAGTCAGATGCGTAACCCACTGAGCCATCCTGGTGCCCCCAATTTTGTGGATTTAAATCAAGTAATGTCCTTTGTGTAGTTTTTCTTAAACTTCCTTTACAGGATTCTGTCTAGAATCACATACTACACATAGTTGCTGTGTCTCTCTAGTTTCCTTTAATCTGGGTCAGTTTCTTAGGCTTTTTTATAATAAGGGCCCATTTTTGAAAACTATATCCGATGTGCCATGTTTATAACCCCTCCTCACCTAGAAACTTTTTTTTTGGTGGAACTGATCTCGCTCGGATGTTAAGGATATTGTTATAGTTGTGAGTGGGTCCTAGGAGCCTTAGGGACCGTCAGGACCACACTTTCTATTAAAAAGCAATACTAGTGATGCAAAGATATGTGCAGGGATTTTCCTTAACAGAGAAACCTCCTGCAGTCAAGGGAAGGTATGTGCCCCAGGTGGGCTGAGCTTGAAGTGTACCTTCCTTCTGGGTAGAGACAATGGTGAAGCTGTGGGTGCAGGAGAAGAGAGGTAAAGGAAGGAGTTACCATTACTGATATACCCTCCTCATATCAGAGGGATAGAACTGGGTGTCTGTGGCCAAGACTGATTCATCAGAGATGGAATGCAGGCAAGTCAAATAAGGAGTGGATACAGGGCTTAATTTCAACAGTCTGTAATACAAATAATGAAGCTAGTTGTAAGGGGTACAACTATTAAATGACTAGCTAGCATGGAGAGATGAATACATATACACCATCAACAAGAATGACATTATTGTTAAAAAAGGGATGGAGATGTCAATAGGTGTTTTGGTGAAACGTTAACAATTATGCGGGGGAAAAAGTAATGAAACTTTTCATGGAAGAAGTAACCACAGGTGTGATTCAAAATACTCCAAATGGTATTGTTACATATAATTACAATTGTGCTCATGAGACGTTATGCTGAAGAGAAGCCCGCTTCCTAGATTAAGATGAGTTTGGTCCTGTGGGCTGTGATTCAGCATTACTGCTCTGTAACAAAGGAACAATTAAAATTGTGGGGAGGGGCGCTTGGGTGGCTCAGGCCAACCAGTTGGTCCGACTCTTGATGTCAGCACAGGTCATGGTGTTGTGGCTCATGAGGTCGAGGCCCTCATCAGGCTGGAGGCTGCTTGGGATTCTCTCTCTTCTTCTCTACCCCTCCCCCGCTCATGCTCACAAGCCCTCTGTCCCTCAAAATAAAGTAAAAAATAAAAAAAAATACAAATGCTGAGGGGAGAGGTGGCATCAGGCAGAGAGAAGAGGGAGCCTCAGGGTGAGACACCGTATGGGTAGAAGAGACCCTCTAGGGCATGAATAGCCTAAGAGGGATATGGGGAAATGAAAGAATTACTGAAGGATTTTAAGTTGTTTGCCACAGGTCCATGGGGCGCCATGCCCTCGTCTCCCTCTTTGTCATGCTTTCTGTACTTTGGTAGAGGCTACTCTGCTCTCTTATGCTCTTTGGTGAGTGTGGATTCTTTTGAGGAAATATGGGGGGTAGGGCTGCCTCTCAGTATATTTCAGTTCATAAAAGTAAAAATGCACTACTGGGGAAAACTGCAGCTCAAGGCAGAGTAGATGTTGGGGATGTGGATCTCTGGGCATAGCAAACCTTCGGTGACAATGTGGGGTCCAAAAGGAGATCACCAAGCAGTAAAAAGGGTCTCAGGTAATATCAGGGAAACAGGTGGAATATGATGATTTCACTGAGGTAAATATATGAAATGGTGAATAGGTGGAGTTGGAAGGTAAGTTAGGGCATCTAAGAGATCATGGAAGGATGGACAGATTTGCTGGCCTGGACGATGGGGGAGGAGTTGCGTGTGGGTTTCTCTTTCCTGTGTTGTCCCCTCCCCTACCCTCAAGAACCTTTGGTGTCTGTACTAAAGCTCTGTGATGTGGGCCTGGAACTCTAGTCTACAACATGTACTCTCAATGCCCAGCTGCCCGAGGCAGCAATACCTGTCCAATGCTGTGAACCATCTTTGTCTGAGAGGCCTTACTGCACCATGGCTGAACTCCAATTGAACTTGCTAGCTATCCCCATCCTTGCCCTCCTGAGTGGGGTGGGGTCCTTCTTCTGATGCTGTTACCTAAAGAGGAATCCGTGTTTGCCAATATTCTGGAAGCACAGAGACATCAATCAGGTAAATAGAGTAGAGTCTGTCAGAGATAATAAATCTTCCTTTACAAATAGATGCATTCCAAGCTATCAACTTCCAACTACTGCTTTTGCTGAATCTTACACATTACGCTGTATTAAAATGTTTTTTAATGTTTATTTTTGAGAGAGAGAGAGAGACACAGAGACAGAGACACAGAGAGAGAGTAAGCGCACTCAAGCGGGGGAGGGACAGATAGAGGGAGACACAGAATCCAAAGCAGGTTCTTGGCACTGTGCTGTCATCACAGAGCCTTACTCCGGGCTGAAACTCACAAGCCATGAGCCCATGATCTGAGCTGAAGGCAGTCACTTAACCACCTGAGCCACCCAAGCACCCTGATTAAGTTGTATTTTAATTTTCATTTAGTGTAAATTATTGTAAATTTCATTCAGTGTAATTTTCATTTAGTGTTTCTGGTTTTCAACAAGCATTATATATGTGTCCATTTTCTCACCATTTTTTTTTGCACAATTACTGTGTGTTAAAAAACATTTTATTTTACTTAAGAGAGAGAAAAAGCACACACAGTAGGGGGAGGGAAGAGAGAGACTGAATCTCAAGCAGGCTCTATGCTCAGTGCACAGCTCGATGAAGAACTTGATCTTCTGACCTTCCGATCTTCCGAATGCTTCACCTACTGAGTCACCCAGGCGCTTCTACAAAAAATATTTTCATGGTTGCCCTAGAGTTTGTAACATGCATTTATGACTTTCATATAATACTATACCACTTAATAGGTAGTGCAGGAATTTCCAATTCCTCCTGTCAGTTGTAACACTGATGTCATTCACTTATCCATACACTATAATCACCCAACACATTATTGTTATTATTCTTGGGTCATTTGAGAATAAGACAAAGAACAGTTTTATTTTATTTTCCTTCACCTTTTGTAGATCTGAGTATTTTCCTTCTCCCTGAAGAACTTCTTTTAACATTCTGCAGGGCAGGTCTGCTGCTGCTGAATTTCCTCAGCTTTTCTTTGTCTGACTTCCTACTTCTCTTTCATTTTTGAAGGATAATTTCACTACATACAAAATTCTTGATTGGTGGTTTTTTCTTCCAAACTAAATTTCAACACTAAATATTTCACTCCGATCTCTTACTTGTATGGCTTATGACAATAGGTCGTAATTCTTATCTTTTTTCCTACAGGTGGGGTTTTTATTTTCTTCTGAATTCTTTAAATATTTTATCTTTTGCTTTCCTACAGTTTGAAAATGATATGTCCAGGTATAGTTTATTTTTATTTTATTTTATTTTATTTTATTTTATTTTATTTTATTTTATTTTATTTTATTTTATTAGTAATTTCCTTTTTGGTGTTCTCTGAGCTTCTACAATGTTTGGGTATTCTAGATTTTAGCGTTAAAAAATTCTTTTTCTCTTTGATTTTCAGCATGGAACATTTCTACTGCCATATCTTCAAACTCAGTTGTTCTTTCCTGGACCATATGCAACCTTCAGATGAGTCAATCAAAGGCATTCTACATCTGTCATAGTGTTTTTGGTTTCTAACATTTCCTTTTGATTCGTAGAGTTTCTCATATCTATGCTTACGTTCCCCATGTGTTCTTATGTGTTGTCTCCTTTTTTCCAGGAGAGCCCATAAGATCTTGGGGCAGGGGATATGATTAAATGTCTGTCTTTTAATGGGCCTGTGCCCCTTACTTGTGATGTTCACAAGTGTTTTGAAGATCTACTCCATAGATGAGACAAGAAGGCCAGATGGGCTCCCTTAGTTGCATAATTTACCTTCTCCCATGTGGTAGTCTTTTTTCCCTACTGAGCAGGCTTGTGTTATGGAGAACTCTGAGAATATTTCACAATGTTTTCAAAATGGTTAATTTTCTCTCAAACCCTATACTCCCTGGCCAGAAACATGAGCATTGTTTTCATAGCTCTTTAGTGTGAGAACCAGGTGGGGTTCCTGGTAATAAAACTTATGAATAAGTGGGGGCCCCTATTAGATTGTGACGCCAGGAGTTTCTTACCCTCACGCTAGCCCACATGCATCCTCCAGCAATTTGTCAAAGTGTCTATTCAAGTGTTCCCAGAAGGAGAGCAATCCCCAGCCTCCAGGGTTTCTGTCCCAGGTAAGCTGATCTTAGCTATGATTCTGTGCATTCACACTCTCTGAGGATTTAGGGTAGTGGTTCCTACTATGGCTGCAAGCAAAGTCATTGATTCTCAGTTTGCTTCTTTCAAAGACTGAAGTGATGACTCCAGGCTTTTTTTTAAGTGTGAGAATTGGGACCAGAAGTTGTCCTTCAGAGAATAACTCGTTACTTTCCTGTTCTTCATCCCACATTCTAAATGAGTTTGGCTGGGTCAGAGAGACACCTAAAATGGGAATTTTTAAAGAAGAGACATTCACTCCTCTAGGAAAAGAGATCTGGCAGGGCTACGGGTTAAGGAATGACTAAGATTTCCACTCGAAGCTCACAAACTATCTGGATGTGGTGACAGGTCTTGGGCAAAATCCCAAACACAGTGATTCCGTATTCCTGGATTGGGTTATTTAGAGAGTATGGGATCTGTGAAAGAGAACAAAGCTCACTCGCACTCGATCGAGAGTTCCATCCCATGTCAAGCCTCACTCGACCAAGCCTTCCTTCATGTTGGGCTGATTCTCTGAAAGCCTCTGAGGACAGACTGGGTTCTGAGCTGTGTCCCACAATACACGGTCGTACCTCAGGGAGCACAGATGTGACTGCTGGCCTCCGTGTCTGTGTCCTCATTGAACAAAGGACTTCTGGCTGAGACTATCAAGTGTGGACCTCATACACAAAATCCTTCCTTGAGTTTTTCAAAGTAGCAAATATTGAAAACATTTCATCACCTTTAAAAATTGATAAAAGCAGGAACCACAAAATTCTATTACTGAAAATAGAGTCATAGCATTCGTGGATATTAAATTTCCCTGTTTCCCAGAGAGAAGAGAGACGGGCAAGTGAGTCCTAGCTCCTCATTCTTTCATTTTTGTTCTAGCATCAGGGCAGAGCCAAGAGGAGGAGGAAAGGTGGGACACTGAACGGTAAGGTTCTGCCTATTCCACCTGAGCTCTCCAAGGGTGACCCTTTCTGTCCTTTCCATGAGGTCCCTAGTCCCTGATTTCTGAGGACATCATTTGCTAGATATTTTCCCTGTCAGAGAAGAAGGGCCTCAGAGAAAAGTCTCAGAGAAAGGCAGTTAGGGGCTAAGATCCTTCTCAGTTTTCCTTGCTCTGCCCATCCCTGAGCACGAAGCAGTGATGGAACTGGTCAATGGGTGTTGCCCAAAGTGGCCGAGTGACTGTCAAGAGTCAGAACTTCTGTCTCCTGACTTTGTGAAAGACTGGAGACATCATTCCTATTCAGATTCCTCTTGAAAGTAATCATTGACCTATGTCCCTCATAGAGTTTTTTTCAAGATCACATGGGATAGTATATATGAAAGTCCTTGTGAACGATATAACAACATACCTATGAGTCTTGTTATTATTATCACTGACTATGTGATCTTATATCCTCATTCTTGGGGCTCTCCAAATCCAATCTACCAAGGGTATCTCTTAAAGGACACTGTACTCGGCCTCTCATAATATGTCCTGCTTCGACCTTCACCAATCTCCTGGTTTCCCAGGTTGGAGAACTTGCCAGAACGAAGTTGAGGAGATAAGAAAGGTGATTTCTCTTCTGCAAAGGTGACTAAACATTGCCTTCTTTCCTGACACCCCAGCCCCACCTTTTTTAGCAGAGTCTATGAATTTCTAGGGCTTCAGGGAAGTCTGGGGTTGACATGGGATAGAAAATCCTCAGAGTCAGAATGGGAAAGCCTTCGGGATGGGGGTGGCACTACTTTTGCCAGAATTGCCAGAGCCACATATGTTTGTTTTGGCCGTGGCTGCAGCTTTGTACCTCCTGTCTCCTGCAGCCCCCTGTGCCGGCATCATGATACCATGCACTTTCGTCAACTGTTATGTCCAGACCCCTTCTGCGAGGTGTGTAATAGTACAATAGCTGAGGTCAATCGGCTGCTGTTCCTGGAGGTCCTGGAAGACGCTAGTCTCTCTGTGATCCCCTTGGCTGCCACAGCCCCTGTGACAGACTCATCATTCTGTCCTTCCCTTGCCTTCACAGCAGTCCCTCCAGGAGACCTAAAACCAGCCCTTTTCCCTGAGCCGTCCCCACCAACCCTCCCTTTTCTCACCTAAGGTTTTCTTATCTTCATGACCAGGTCACTCTCTGCCACCAGAGTCTTTTCCTCCTTTGAGTTCCAGATTCCCAGTGGGCCATTCTACACCCCAACCCACTGCCTTTCCCCCCTCTCCTACTACATGACATTCAGAAAGGGGATCCTATTGCCCAAGCCGAGTCCACTTTACCTCTGAATACCATCTTTTCTCTTGACCCCACCTTTTTCCAAGACATCAACCTCTTACCACGTCTGTCCCAGACAAAGAATCCCACTGATTCATTTGCTCGTCATCATGCACACCAGCCCTGTCTGTTTCACCACCACCAGACTGCACTTTAACTACGACTCAATCTAAATCGATTTCAATCTCCTTGAAGCCTGTTCCAGAGAACTCATCTCCAGATAGCCCTGGTGGATGGTCCACTTGTAGCCCAACAATCAGAGGTAGTGGTCATTTAAGCTCGTCAATTTCCGGATTCTCCTGTTGGCAGGCTCATGCACAGAACATGTTCCTCCCCGCATTATCACACTCTAATTTTCAGCAAGAGCAAGATTACTTCCCTCTACCAGAAACCCATCTCTGGGGAGACCCTGCTAACAGGCACAAGGAGGCCAGTGGAGTTTCTTTCCTTGACCTTAACATACAGGCAGTCTTAGAGAGACAAATGAAAAGGAGAATGCCTTTCCAGATTTTGGAGAAGAAAGAAAAAGAAGAGGGACCATTTTCAAAACACATGTGGCCAGAACACCAAAGGACATCTTCAGTGAATTCACTGCAGCCTTCGATGTACAGGTCACCACAGCCCCCAAAACTGGCTGGAATGTTGAAGGCAAACCAGAGCACCTGCACATTTGTCAGCAGCTCCTCGATCTCAAGTGTTTGGGGGAAAACAGAACAACAGTTTCTTCCCGAGAGTTACTTCAGAAAAAAGATGAGGCCATGTATCAAGTGGATCAAGGCCATGAAAAAATCACAAAGCAGGAAAGTTGCCAGCACCAAGACTCAGTTGAAAGTGTGACTGACTGCTCTTGTGAGTGCTGGGCTTCCTGAAGCTCATGAGCTCATGATTGCCACTGGGAAGATCCTAGGCGTGAAGGTGGCAGGTAGGTGTGAATCTGAGGCCTCAGAGTTAAGCCAGCAGAAGAAGAAAGAACTCCAGGCCCAGGCAGGGCCTGACAAGAGGCATCCCTCCAACTATCAGGCTTTCTCTGACACACCACACGGCAAACGGGCCAGAATCGAGTTCTGTAGCCAAGAAGCTGTCTCTGCGAACAGAAGTGTCTTACAAGTGTCAGGCAGAACAGACACAGGACCGGAATTCCCCAGAAAGTTGGGGCCTTCAAGAAGCAGCTATTAACTCCAAGCCAAGTCGCTTCTTCTCTATCCTCCAGGGAGCCCGTGCATCACCTAGGCCCCACCTGTGTGCATCAAGTATGCCAGGTCCTTGCAGCCCCCCTCACCGCTGAAGAAAGTACTGTGTTCAGAGATTTGACGCTTCTATTCAAGCAGAAAATGCTTCTCCGGCACTTTGAGGGAGAAGAAATTTCCCTAAAGAAATCGTTTAGTCCTTGTTGAGAAAGCCTTACAGTTTTCACGATAACATATCCTCTGATCAGAACAATCTTTCTTCAGCATAACCAAGAATATTAATCCTCCTCAATAAACGTTTGCTCTAATAGAGAGTGGGGGTGTTTCGTGTAGTGCACTGGGATTGTGGGGTGGTGGCGTACAGGAGGGGGGACTTGTGCTTTGGGAAAGGAAGAAGTGAGTTCAGCTCTTACCGATTTCCTCTTTGGGCTTCTACATCCATACTGGTCCTTTGTAAGAAGCTTGACAGTGGCCTTCTCAGTTTTATCCTGGGGCCCTTTATTTGACCCTGCTCAGGTGTCCTGTATTTAAAACGTAGAATTTCTTTCACAAGAAGTACAAAAGGCTTACTCTGAAAACGTTCAGGCCTTCACCAAGTGAGAAAACCCCTTAAAGTCTACACCTTGGCTCCACCTGTTTGTTCATCTGCTCCCAAACTATCCTGACATATATATAGCTGTAGGGTGCGATGAGGTACTATGGCATGTAGGTGTCACCTCCCGGAGACTACTCAGGGCTTATGAGAGCACAGAGATACCATTTTGGCCTAAGAGAACACAAGATCGTCTTTGAGCGTGAAGACAGCACCTCCAGGATGTTGTCAGGGAAGCTGTGCTCCTATATGGCGCCTGCTTTCCCAGACATGCTACATTTTACACCAAAGTGACAGTAATTTAGAGGTGCATTAGTTATGAATTGCTGTGTAATGGATATCCCAAAATTTAGTGGCTTAAAAACACATATTTATCATCTCACAATTTTTGTGGGTCAGAATCTCAGGCTAGGCCTATCTGGATTTTCTGCTTCAGGGTCTCTCAGTAGGCTGTCATTAAGGTGTCAGCTGAGGCTAGGTTCTCATGTGAAGGCACGACTGGGGAAGGACCCACTTCTGTATTCACTTACAGTTGTTGACAGGATGCATGCCTCAAAGCCTGTTGGCCTGAGGTCCTCAATACCCTGTTGGCCCTGGGTGGGAGTTCGCTGGTTCCTGGTCACGTGGGTTTCTCTGACACAGCAACTTCCTTCATCAAAACTAGGAGAGAGTTTGCAAACAAGACAGAAGTTATAATCTTTTACAAACTAATAATGGAAGTGGCATCCCATTACCTTTCCTTTATTCTGTTGGAGACAAATCACTAAGGTCAACCAGTGCTCAAGGGGAGGGGTAATTACACACAATTGTAAACTTAAGGAGGTGGGGATCATTGCAATCTTAGGAGTCTTCCTAAGGCAAGGGTTCCTTCTTGGACACCCTACTCAGTTCACTGAAGCAAAAGGGGCCAAAGGTGCCAACTGGATCCTTCTCCTCATCCATATCCATGTCCTCAAGGTCAAAGCTGTTTAATGGCTACATGGAATGGCAGCTGGTAACAAAACATCCAACAGATTGGAGCATCCAAAGAAGGAAGAACAGGTGATACAGAGGTAAAGTTGGTGTGGGGTCATCCTGAAAGGTAAAGTAAAATGAACACTTGCAAGCACCTGACTCCCCAGCATTCAGACTTAAGAGGGGAAGAAAGCTTAGGTGCAGTATGGCTCATCCTATCTCTACCACTTTCTCCACTTTGCCCTAGCTCCCAGGCCTTAGGGCTAAAGAAGTAACCTTCAGCTTCTGTAGATATAGACAAACTGAGAGAGGAAGCAAACCCTACAGGCTGCAAGATTCAATTCCTGTTATTAATATATTTAGTATAGCACATCTCTGAGTTCAAATTCGATTCTTCAACCTAGCACATCAGAGAGAATGAGTTGCCCAATTGATGGGAAAGCTAGCACTGGGATCTTAGAACATCTTGGGATGTAACTCCTATCTTGGGATATCTTCCATGTACCTATGGCTTGAGGACTTCTAACCAAAGGAGATGTGGTGGTTTAAAGGGATTGAGTTAATGGCCTGGGGTCACATGACAAGTCACACCTAGTGTCCATTGCCTCCATTCTGAGAAAATATTGAATGAGTTAACGAGACAGAATTTGCATGCTCAGAACATCCAGGACGTCATCTGTCTAAATGATATGGTAGTACCATCCATGAATGATCTTATACTTTTGTTCGGCTTCTAGGATTACTGTCCCTTCTTCAGATTCTTGTTCCTATAGGAAAGCAGTACTGTCATAAAAAGCAAGAAATTGTATTTGCTGAAAAATGACTGGACAGATGATCAATTTTTCCAGAAAAAGATGTGCTTTGTGCCTACTCTCAAGTATCGCTGTGTTATGAGAAGCCGGGAGTCTCATTTACATGATATAGTGTTGCGCCTCGAGAATTTTCACTGACGTATAATGCAGTGGGAATGGGCTAACTGAATCTTTACAACCTTAAGTCTAACTCCAAACCTAATGTCAGGGTTGCCAAAATGCATGAATTGATTGGTAAATTGATACGGATTGGGCATGGGGACCCCAGATCCCAGCTTCAGGCACTGGGAACTTTTCTGGTGTCAGGTGCCGCCTAAGGCAATCAAGTTCATAGAAGCAGCCTTCAGAGGGATTAACATTGAGAACTGTGTCCCAATCAGCAGTCGCAGTGAAGGAGCTCAGGCCTCGAGAAGGGGCTCTTCTCTTGAGGCTTTTCCCCTAGGACTTCCATTGGCCCTGGATCAGAGACTAAATCAGGGTATTTTCCTGTGTCCCAAGGGCACATACGGTCTTCATTAGGCAGGCGAAGTGGCAGGTTCAGAGACTTGTGGAGGCTGCCTCCTTCTCTCCCAGGCGACTCAAGGTCTGTTCCTTCCTTCATAGGTGGGGTTGGGGAGCAGGGAAAGAACCGATTATTACAGAAGTGTATCAGTGGGGGCGCCCGGGCTGTTGAGTTGCTTGAGCATCTGACTTCAGCTCAGGTCATGATCTCATGGTTCGTGAGTTTGAGCCCCACGTCAGGCTCTGTGTGGACAGCTCAGAGCCTGGAGCCTGCTTAGGATTCTGTGTCTCCCTTTCTCTCTGCCCTTCCCCGCTTGGGCTCAGTCTCTCTCTCTCACACAAATAAATGAACATGAAATAAAAATTAAGTGAAGCAGTGCTTCCCCCTGGGGTGGAGGCTGGGCTGGCAATGACAAGAGTGGGTCATTTTCCTCTGTAGGGATTCTTTCCAAGTTTGGGTAACCTTCATTTGAGGCAGGATAATTTACCAAACTATTGAATGTTTCCTCTCAGAGGTGACTCCAAAAGGAATAAAAAGTTAACATCCCCTGTAGTCTTACAGGAAGCTCTGGGCTTCTCCTCTCAGGGGTCACAAATGGCCTTCATGTTTTCTGACCCCAAAGAGAAGTTGCGAGGCACGTATCGCACAGTCCTCTCAAGACTCTCATAAGTGAGATGACAATCTGGCCAAGTGTCCTCAGGAGATAGGAGAGACGGGATGACAGAAGTGCTAGGATGAAAGGAGAGTTGCATAAGGTACCAGTGGTCCAGCGACTTGATCATAATGATGTAAAGATGTGTTCCTTACGTAGATGGTTCTGTGAGGAAGTTCTCTAGAAGACAAGACAATTCTTTCAAAGGATGAAATAATGTTTGCTAAGATGATGAATCATCAAGACCCATTATTTGGGAGCTGCCACAAAATACCAAATTGCCCGCACTCGGAATAGAGGCTATACAACCAGTGGCCTTTCAATGGGCCAAATGAACTTGGACAATGACCATCCCAGTAGCAACCACGGTGGACTTAATCACAGAGGCTCTTTGGTATATACTTACTTGCCTGATAGCGAATATTTGCTTGATAGCAAAATCCTCCCCCACCAACACCACTGACAGTCATGACTAATATAGGATGCCTTCCTTTGACACGGGGGCTTTGAACAAGATTTAATTTAATCCCGAAAAATTAGGCAATGCTTATTGCACTTCAATTTTGCAAAACATGCTTTTATGTGTATTTTCCCATTTAATATTTACGATCCTTCAAAGTGGGTTTCTTAATCCTCTCTTGTAGAAGGGCAATCTGGAGGACAGAGAAGGTAATATACACTTAGTGTGCTAGCATGGGAAGAGGGAGCTAGGATGGAGAGTGCCCTTGCACTGTGAGGAATTATTTGGCTGTCAATGACAGCAAAAACAATGGGACTGACTTAAGAAAGAGAATCTGTTGACTCGGGTACCTGAGAAAATCTAGCAGTAAGGCTGGCGTCAGGCAGGAGGGTTCAAGTTGGGGCTCAGTTGATGCCGTCAAGGTTCAGTTTGTATCCGTTTCTTGGCACTAGATTCTGGACTGACTTTCTGTCTGTCATTTTGTACCTTTACGTGTACTTTTCAAGCACTAAGTAGAGCTGAAAATGGGTTGTGTCTCTCATAGTCCCTGCAAAATCCCATTGTGCCTTACTGTCTCCAGCTGGGTCATATGCCGTCCCCGACCAGTCACTGCTGCCAAAAAGCATAAAACCATCTTTTGGCCAAGACTTGAGTTATACACCCATCTTAAAATAAGACTGTCTGGGAAAGACAACTCCATCTTTACATGGACTGAGACTGAGAATGGGGTTAATTCCCTGGGGGTCAGCAGAGGGACTGTTTCCAGAAGGTGAGTGAATGCTGGGTGTCAAAACAAAACCAGATCGGCTACATCCCTCTCTCTCACTGCCCCAGTTCTGCCTTCTTGTCCAGAGTTATGCCACTGAGTAATGCTTGGGAGTTGCAGGAAATGCTGATTCTGCACAGACCCTGGGACAGGCCAGAAGTGGGATGGGGCCCAGGACAGGAACTTGAGGTGGCAGCAAGCAGTCAGAGGCCCCAACATCCATGTGGACAGACCATCCCATAATCTGTCCTCTCACTGTGTACCCCTTCTCATCCTAGAGCCCTTTACCTACATTCCAGTCTAGTTGTGGCCGTAGCCCAGAACTTATCACCGGGAACACTTCTGCCACCTGAAAAAGCAGTCTGACATTCCACCCGGTTTTATTCTTTCAGTTTATACCCTCAGTATGCCAATTCTTCAACCTATTCAGCAGGAACTACAAGCCACTTTATACGTCTCCCTGGGCATCTGACAGCGTTTTTCTTCATTTCTTCCCTCTCCCAGGAAAACTTCGTGGTCCACCACTTAATCCCAAACCTAAAGAGCTCCACTCTCAACAGCCTTCCCCACTTGCCTTTCATCTGTCACCCTTGCCAAAGTCAGTTCTGTCCTTTTTAGACCCGTCTTCCGATAAGGGGCTGACCCCTCTTGGAGAAAATCGCACAAGAAAGTAACTGATGCCACCATAAATGTTCCATACCAATGGGCAGCGCCAACACTGTCTGAAGACAACCATTCATTCCCTCGGTGTTTACCGTGTACTGGGCTTCCTTCTAAGCATTGGGGGCACACGGGGAAGGAAACAAAGCTCCCTGTCTTCGGGGAGCTTCTAGGACGGTTCCTCAGTCAATTCTCTTGCCTAAGCGCTCAAAACGGTTTCACTGGCCTACAATTTCTCCACAATCCCCACTCGTCCAGCATGTGTGCTGGATCACCACAGGGAAATGAGAAGTCACTGGATCTTTTCATCGCTAGCAGATATCAAAGAGTAACAAAACCAAAACGTGAGTCCCCATCCCTTCTTTCCTTTCCTTCCTATTATACTGTGAAGGGTTCCCCGGGGATCTGTCCCCGCTTCCCAATTTACAACACTTTTCCCACTGTGCTGGAATATTTGGCTTAGTCATCTGCTTTTCCAGAGGACCGAACCATGCGTACCTCACCACAGTCTGGCTGGCAGACGCAACGGAGCTCGAAAACCTCTGGCGGGAAGTAGGAGCAAAGGGAGGCTTTTCCCAGGGGAGGTGGGTCTGGCCTTGGGCCATGTGCAGAGGCCAGTCACACCCGGGGGCGGCTCCGCCCCCAAAGCGAGCTGCACCCAAAGCGGGGCCACGTCCTGTTAAGGACACGCCCAGGGGCGTGGCGATGTCCAGGGGAGCCACGCAGCGGGCCCAGTAGGGCCCAGGGAGTCACACGCAGGGGCGGCCCCGCGCCCAAAGGGAGCGGCACCAAGGGCGGGGCCACGTCCTGTTGGGGACAGGCACAGAGGCGTGGCGACGTTCAGGGCTAGCCATATCAGGGGCGAACGGTCCCGGGAGCCACCCCCAGGGGCGGCCCCCAGAGGTTGTGGTGTTTGCCCTGTCGATGGCGGCCATGTTGGGCAGTCTAACGGTTAGCCCTCTCACCTCAGACTTCTGGAATCTGTGTCCATCACTTCTGGAAGACGAGAGTTTTATTTGCCTCAAAGATAGATTTTGACGAAGGTTTCTGGATGCTGGAATGACCTTGTCTCCTGCGCTGACAGAGGGATCCTTCCCAAAGTCTGCCATTTCCATCCTGGCGGTTGCTCCTTCAGGCCGCGCAACCCCTGACTCCCTCCCACAGGAGGCTGCTGGGAAAACGTGCTGATGCCCGGGGGTGGGGCTGCGCCTGGGCCGCGGGCGGGGCCCCTGTTGCCGAGGTCACTGGACGGCGCTTGTGTGGGTGAACCTAGCGTGGAATGTAGCGGCGATGTTGGCTGATGTTAAGACGTCACTTTACACCAGCTGCCTGGTCTTGCCCAAGAAGCCTTTCTCAGAAGTCATCTCTAGGTGCAGAGATAAAATATCTCATAGGGGTGGTCCTGAGGCCTGGAATGATCAAATGAAGTTTTGAGTAGTGTTAAGGGTCGATGTTAATGCACGGGTTGGGGGTGCAGATGGTGACCACGTGGGCCTGCAGCCCCTAGACGCCAATGCCTTGGAAATGCCTGCACCAGTCAGGAGAGTGAGGCTTCAAGATGCAAGTTCATGCACTAAATTAGGAATCCTCATTTCTGATTCCCTGCGAAACCGGTAACTGGTAGGATGCTCCCAGTCTGCTAGTTGTTTTCAAAGGAGCCACAAGAGCTTTAATTGCTCTTTGGATCTAGCTGTGAGTCTAGTAGGAATGGTTGGGGGGGGGGGATCCTTAGGTATAAGCCAATTGAGGCCTTCTGGAAGGAGAGGAAGAGGCAGAACCATTTGTCCCACCTTTCAGGATCCCGGATAGCAGGAGGTGAGTCTCAACAGCAGGCAGATTACAAGTTTTTTATTAAGCAGAAACTCTCACGTAATTGCCTTAAATTACAGGTATTGATATATTTATGCCCCTCTGTGTCCGGTTCTGTGTTAAGCGTCACCATGTTTATCGTAGTAGGAGGTGGAAGAGAATCGTATTTGTGACTATTTCCCCTACTAGAAAGTGCACTATTAGTGTATTTGAAAGATGTGGAAAATTAGAGGAGAATCCTCATAGAGTCCCACCTTCAAGACAATTACCATTAGCTTTTTCATGCATCTTCTTAGAGGATGCATGCTATTTCTACTTTCAACATTTCTTAGGTAATGTGAACTTAAAGGAAAAACAGTATCATAGACATTTTTGTGGTATTATATGCTTTCATAACATTTTTATGATAATCTAATATGTAGTAGAGTAGTATATTCACTTTTTGTTGACATTTGGGTGGAGTCTGAATTTTTTGAATTTAATATTTTGTTTAGTACGTTTGGTCATAATTGTACTTGATTATAAACCGTCCTCTTCCAAACAGAACAAAGCTTTTCCTAAATGTCTGATTAACCCAGGATTCTGTTCCCAGGAACGAATGCTTTTCTCTTTCTCCATGCTCCTAGATGAATTATCCACTCAGGTGTTTACGTGTTTCAGCGCTGGATTCTCCTCTGAGATTCTTTTTCTTTTTTAATATGAAATTTATTGTCAAATTGGTTTCCATACAACACCCAGTGCTCATCCCAACAGGTGCCCTCCTCAATACCTCTGAGTTTCAAGGCAACGAAACCACCTGCTTGCTAATGTGTCCTCAGTGTAAGATCTTCCAAACTTAACCTGTAGTCTTCCTTTATCGCTAACCTTCCCTTCCCCAGTCTCAGTCTCAGTAGCACCTGAACACCCAATCAAGAAACCCAATCAAGAAACACAAGAGCCATTTTACATTCCTCCCTCTTCTTTTTTCCTGTAGCTAGTCAGCTAGTACATGGAGGAACTGAAAAATATGTTGTGCAGAGAAATCCTAGAGCTCTCACAATATACTGTATTTCCCACAAATAGAAGGTAAGACCCTTCAGGTCCTGAGCTATGTTTTATAATTAAATTTTTAATTATATTAGTAATGTATGTTTACATCCCCTGAGTCAAAATTAAAACATTCTTATTAAAGTTAAATACCGCCTTCCAAAACAAAATCCAGCATCTCATTCCATATCAATTAATTAATTAATTTCCTTGGTATTTATATCAATATAGATGATCGGTTTCCTACTTGATTTAATTCAGTATGCTACTGTCAATATTTTGATGCCCAAATTTTCACGTTTAGCTCATTACTTCAGCCTGACATCTGTGTTATTTTGATATCCCAATCACTTTCTATTTTCTGACACAAAGAGGTCTTTTAGACTCATTGTATGCTTTCCCCTGCATGATCCTGGGTTCAGCCATTTTTCCAGGTAGCCCCGTTTTCTTATTGGAGAATGGTACTGGGAAGCTGAGGTAATTATGGTAGAAGTATTCATTATTATTAGGATGTTGCTGCTTGCAGGTTCTTTCAGTAAATAGGGCTAGGAAATATGTATATGTAAAATCACACACGCACACACACACACTCACACATTTAAATATTAGTTTATTTCTCTCTATATCTATATATGTTGAGATTCACGTGTTCACACAAATACCTCCATTTCCTATGTACTACCAGAGGGTTCTTTCTAGTTTTCTACCTTTCCAAGTTTTTATCTTCTTTGTCTAACAATGAGAAATCTGGTTGCATTAATTTTTTAATATATGTACTTGTTCAATCCGTCATCCTGTATGGAAGCAATTTCTCATCACCACCACTGTCTCCTCCAAGTATGGTTATCCTCTTTTACTGCTTAAATATTAACGTGTGTGGCAGCTGTGTCATGTAGACACCAATACGCACCAGGCAACTCTTCTATGCGAAGCCCCTCTGCATACTGCTTGGGTTCTGACTCAGCTCTGGGACACTGCTGACACCTCTCTAACTGCCCTCTTCTAGCCCTTTTGGTATGGATGCCGATTTTGCTTGGTTCACCTATTGGCTCTAAGAGGGGGGAATACTAAGAGCAATACTGTATCTTGCCCCCACCCACCTTTCTTGAGACATAATTGATATGCAAAAAAGTGCATGTATTTAAGTGTACACCTTGGTGAGTTTTGAAACTGTCTTTATTTTTTAATGTTTATTTAATTTTTTTTGAGAGAGAGAGAGAGAGAGAGAGAGAGCGAGCGTGCAAGGGGAGGGGAAGGGAGCCAGGGAGATAGAGAATCTGAAGTAGGCTCCAGGCTTTGAGCTGTTAGCACAGAGCCTTTATGCGGGGCTCAAATTCACAAACTGTGAGATCATGACCTGAACCCAAGTGGGATGCTTAACCAACTGAGCTACCCAAGAGCCCTACAACTTGATGAGTTTTGATAGTGAAATCATAATCAAGCTAACAAACATAGTCATATCTTCCCATTCATTTTGAGCTTTTAAAATTAAAGTTTTTGTTTTGAGACAAAAGCAGATTCACGTGCAGTTGTAAGAAATAGAGTTTGCTTCAGATTCTGTCTCCCACTCGCTCTGTCCCTTCCCTCCTTATGCTCTTTCTCTCTCTCTCAAAAATAAATAAACGCTAACAAAAATTAAAATAAAAAAGATATAGAGCTTATGTATACTTTTTCCAGCTGTCTCAATCATAATATCTTACAAAACTATAGCATAATATGACAACTGAGATATTGACATTGATACAGTCAAGGTACAGAATACTCCTATCATTGCAGGTATTCTGCCTGTTGTCATTGTATAGCCATGCTTCCCTCCTGCCCCTACTCTCCTGCATGTGTTTTTCCATTTTTATAG
This sequence comes from Lynx rufus, assembly GCF_022079265.1. Taxonomy (NCBI): domain Eukaryota; kingdom Metazoa; phylum Chordata; class Mammalia; order Carnivora; family Felidae; genus Lynx; species Lynx rufus. The sequence continues at coordinate 23,100,756 of NW_025814824.1, forward strand.
TTAAGCAGTTTCAGTAGTATTTTATATATATGGAATCATATTCTATGTAACTTGCTGGAATTTGCCGTTTTTACTCAGCTTAGTTCTCTGGAGATTCATCTAGGCTGTTGTGTGTTTCAGTTCACTTTTTTTTTTTTTAATTGCTGAATAGTATTCCATAGCTTGGATGTTCTACAGTCTTTTTAACCATTGGCTGAACAACAGGTGGGGTTTTCCAGTTGTGAATAAAAATACTGTGAACATTTGTGTACAGGTTTTTGTGTGAACATAAGTTTTCATTTTTCTGTGATAAATGTACCATAGGATGATCACCAAATTGCATGTTTAGTTTTTTAAGATACGGAAACTGTGGTTGTTTCTTTTATATTTTCCATCAACAGCATGATGATCTAGTTTGTCATCATCCTTGCCAGCATTGGTGTTGTCAGTATTTAAAAAAAAAATTTCTTTAGCCATTCCAATAAGTGTGTAGCGATATATCATTGTGGTTAGAATTGTACTTCCTGAATGACAAATGATATTAAACATTTTTCTTTGACTTCTTTGCCATCTGTCTTTTGGTGAAAAATGCCTCTTCATGTCTTTCATCCATGTTATAATTGGATTATTTGCCTTTTTTTTTTTATTTTTACCAGTGAGTTGCCAGAGTTCTTTACACATTGTTGATACTAACCTTATGTTGGACATGTAGTTTGCAAGTAGTATTTCCTCCCAATCCATAGCTTGTCTTTTCATCCTATTACCAGTGTTTTGCAGAGCAATAGTTTTAACGTTTGATGAAGATCAGTTGGTAAACTTTTCCTTTTATGGGTCATTTTTTTGGTGTCACATCTAAGAACTCTGTGCCTTGCTTTAGATCTTGAAGAGTTTCTCTTATTTTTTTAAAAATTTTATGGTATTATGTTTTACATTCAAGTCTGTGATCCATTTTGAGTTAATTTTTTAAAAGGCTTCTTTATTTTGAGTGAGAGACTGGGAGCACCTGAGCCAGGGAGGGGCAGAGAGAGAGAGAGAGAGAGAGAGAGAGAGAGAGAGGGAATCTCAAGCAGTCAGCTGTGCTGTCAGCGCAGAGCCAGAGGCAGAGCTCTGTCTCACAAACAGGAAGATCATGACTGAGCTGAAATTAAGAGTTGGATGCTTAACCAACTGAGTCACCCAGGCACCCTGAATTAATTTTTACATGAGCTATGAGACCTAGGCTGAAGTTTATTTGTTTGGCGTATGGATGTCCACTTGCTCCAGCATTATTTATTGAAAAGCTAGCTTTACTTCATTGAATTGTTTTTGTACTTTGTCAAAAATTCATTGAACATATTTGTATGGTTCTATTTCTTGGTTCTCTATTCAGTTTCAGTGATGTATGTATCTATCTGTGATAATTATACACATAGTCTTGATTATTATAGCTGTAATAGGCTAAGTTTTAAAATTGGATAGACTGATTCTTTCTGCTTTATTCATCTTTTTCAAAATTGTGTTAGTTATTCCAGTTCCATTGCCTTTCATTATAAATTGTAGAAAATTGTGTCTATAAAAAAATCTGCTGGGATTTTGATAGCAATTGTGTTGAATGTATATGTCAGTTGAGGGAGAATTCACATCTTTAGTATGTTGAATCTTCCAACCTATGAACATAGTATAGCTATTCATTTATGTTTTCTTGAATTTCTTTCATAAATATTGTGTAGCTCTCAACATCTAAGTTTTGAACATGTTTTGTACACATAAATATTTTTTTAGTGATTATAAATGATAGTGCATTTTAAGCTTTTGTGTCTGTGTTCTCATTGATAACATATACAAATAGAATAGATTTTGTATGTTTATTTTATATTCTTTTACCTTGCTGACCTCACATATCAATTCATAGAGATGTTTTTGTAGATTCCTTTAGATTTTTTATGTAGAGAATTATATCATCTACAAATAGAGGCAGTTTTATTTCCACCTTTCTGATCTCTGTGCCTTATTTGCACTGGCCAGAGCTTTGAACACTTTATTAATAAGAGTGGTGAGAGCAGACAGACTTGCCTTGTTTCCGATCTTAGGGTGGTAACATTCAGTTTTTCACCATAAAAGTCATGTTAACTGTAGGTTTTTTTGTAGTTGCTCTTTGTCAAGTTGAAGAACTTCCCTCTTTTGCTATTTGCCTGAGAGTTTTTAATCATGAATGGGTGTTGAATTTCATCAAGTGTTTTCTGTATTAATAGATGTGATCCTGTGATTAGTCTTCTTTAGTCTGTTAAATAAGGTGGATTATTCTGATTGATTTTCTAATACTGAACCAGCTTTGAATTCCTGGAATAAATGCTACTTAGTTATGTGTATAATTCCCTTTATGTAGATGTTGAATTCTCTTTGCTAATATTTTGTGAGGGATATTTACATGTGTATTCATGAATGATATTGGTCTGTAGTTTCCTTATTTTTGTACTGACTTTTTCTCATTTCTATATCAGGGTTGTATTTCATAAAATGAATTGGAACATGTTCCGTCCTCCTCTATTTTCTGGAAGTGATTTTGTGGAAGAAATTTTGTAGAATTGGTGGTATTTCTTCTTTAAACACTTGGTTGAATTTTCCAGTGCAACCATAGGACTCTGGAGATTTTCTTTTTTGGGAGTTTTTAAATTATAAATTTATTTCCTTTACAGTTACAGAGCTATTCCAATTATCTATTTCATATTCGTGTGTTCAGATAGTTTGTATTTCTTAAGAAACATCCATACTGGTTTTTTTTTTTTTTGTCTGTTTGGTCACTTACTGAGAGAGGGCTATTGAAATATTTGACTGTAATTGTGGATTTGTCTGTTTCTCCACTAAATGCTATTTTTCCTTCTTGTATTTTGAAACTCTGTTATTAGGGATATCAATGTTTAGGATTCTTGGTTGATTGATTTGACCACTTTTTTATAATAAAATGACCCTCATTCTCTCATGTAATATTCTTTTCTCTGTAATTTAGTTTGTCTGATATAATGTAAGTACGTCAGTTTTCTTTTTTCTTTCAATTACATTTAACATATCTTCATGTTTGCTGATTCTTTCTTCAGCCTGCAGAAATCTGATGTTAAGTTCCTGTAGTGAATTTTCCATTTTTTTAAAATGTATTCCAGCTTCAATATTTATATTTGGTGCCTTTTTATAAGTTCTGTCTGTTTTTTGATCTTCTCTTTTGGTTGAAATGTCAATTTCCTGATTTCCTTTAGTTCTTTGTCCATGGTTTCCTTTAGCTCTTTGAGTATTTTTAAGATAGTTTTTGTCTAGCAAGTCTAATGACTATACTTCTTAGGATGAGTTTCTGATAAGTTCTTTTTTCTATTGCGAATGGAGCATACTTTTTTATTTCTTTGCATTCCTCATAGTTTATTGTTGAAAACTGGGCATTTTGAGTTTTAGGATGTTGTAACTCTGGAGATCATATTCCTACCCACCCCCAGGATTAGTTGTTGCTGACTGTAGGTTGTTGTTTGTTTAGTGACTTTTTGAAACTAGTTTAAAAAGAGTTTATTTAGATATAATTCATGTACCACATAGTTAACCAATTTAAAGTCTATAATTCAATGATTTTTAATATATTCATAGATATGTGCAGTCATTACACAGTCAATTTTGGTCAACACTATTTTGTTTTGTGTTTTTTAAATTTTTATTTAAATTCCAGTTAGTTAACATACAGTATGATATTATTTTTAGGTGTTCAGTATAGTGATTCAACACTCCATTTTGGTCTATACCATTTTTATAAAGACTATTTTTTGTTGTGTGTGGTTTTGAAGCCCCTGTTTCTTCAGCTTAGTGCTCAATTAGTTGCTTGTTAGAGACTTTCTTACATGATTGGAGAAAAGAAAAAGAAAAGAAAGAAAAGACTCCAGGTCTTTGCAGATTGGCTCTGTGCTGGAGCACTCACTTCTTGTTTTTGTTGAGCCTAAAGATTAGCTACAGGTGAAACCCTATTGTCTTCCCAGGTCTTTTCAGTACATATGTTCTGCTGTGTACAGGTGTGTGGATTTCTCTGGTGTATGGAAGAGCTTTTCAAAGCTTCCCGGAGTCCTGTCATCTACCATTTTGCATCACTTTCCTCATGGTTTATCTTTTTCTTTCTTTTTGAAAATTTAGACAGTTTGTTTCTTTATATTTATTTATTTATTATTATTATTTTTTTTAAACATTTATTTATTTTTGAGACAGAGGGAGACAGAGCATGAATGGGGGAGGGTCAGAGAGAGGGAGACACAGAATCTGAAACAGGCTCCAGGCTCTGAGCTGTCAGCACAGAGCCCGACGCGGGGCTCGAACTCACGGACCGTAAGATCATGACCTGAGCCGAAGTCGGCCGCTTAACCGACTGAGCCACCCAGGCGCCCCTGTTTCTTTATATTTAAAGTGGGTTTCTTATAGGTAGTTGTAGTTGGGTCTTGCTTTTTAATCCATTTTGACAGTTTGTATCTTTTAATGAATGTTTAAACTATGTGGTAGGTAGAATAATGGCCCCTTATGGATGTTCATGTCCTCATCCTTGGAACCTGTGAATATGGTACCTTACATAGTATAAGGTAATTAAGTTTTCAGATGGAATTTAGGTTGTTTACCGGCTGTCCTTAAAATGGGGAGATCTTGGAATAACATGTGGACTAGTGTAATCATGTGAGCCCTTAATATCTGAGAACTTTTCCCAGCAGAAATCAGAGATTTGAAGACAGAAGGAGAGGCTGGAGAAATTCAAAATGTGAGAGAATCTTTGATCTTCTGTTGGTGGTTTTGAAGATGGAGGAAGGCAACAATGAGCTCAGACAGTTACTAGGAGTTATAACAGCCCTCAGCTGATAGAAAGTGAAAGACTTCATGTCTACAAATTGGAAGGGTCTTAATTCTGCCAACAACTTGAATGAGCAAGGAAATAGATTCAGAGAGTCTCTATGAAGGAATACATCTAGTAGACATCTTGGCTGTAGCTAGATGAGGCCTGTACCAGAGTTTCATTGTTGAGAACTGTAAGATAATTAATTTGTGTTGTTTCAAGACAGTAAGTTTGTGGTAACTTGTTATGGTAGCAGTGGAAAACTAATACAGCCTGTTTACACTTAATGTGATTATTGATTTACTTGGGTTTAAATATACTTTCTTGTTATTCATTGGCTCTTTGTCCAGTGTCTCTTTGTCCCTTGTATTATTTGGAATTCTTTTGCACTTTTCACTCCTCGTTTGGATTGAATGCTTTTTATATCATTTTCTTCCCATTTTGGGGCATATTAGCTCTGTGTTTTTTTAGTGGTTAGATTTAGTCTGGAAAAGTTCCTCAGTTGATACTTTATTTTTGTGAGTCTGAGTTCTGTGGAAATACTCAGGCTAAGAACAGGGTGAGGAAAAAAAATAATTTGTTAAGTGATGACCATATGGCTAACATTATACTAAATGATATCAAATACAAAAAAAAAAAAGTTAACATTTCTATGAACAGGTACCTACAGACAGGGCACATGTAGGAGGCAATTAATAAAGAAGACATGTTTTGTATAGGTTTGGCATCATGCAAAAATTGTGGTTATGGACCCCTTGAAAATCTATTAAAAAAGTAATACATGGTCACACAAAATTTGTATGCAATTTGGGGGGTGCAACCAAAAACCCTAAAATAGAGAACAGGATGAAAATTTTAGGTCATCATTTCTTCATTATTTATTCAGAGAAGTCTTAGCTAAGGACATGTATTACTTTCCTGTTCTTTCATAGCACCATTTATCTCACCTTAGATGTTCATGGTTATAAAAAAAATTGTTTTTTAATGTTTATTTCTGAGACAGAGACAGAGCATGAGTGGGGGAGGGGCAGAGAGAGACGGAGACACAATCAGAAGCAGGCTCCAGGCTCTGAGCTGTCAGCACAGACCCCGACGCAGGGCTTGAACCCACAAACCGTGAGATTATGACCTGAGCTGAAGTCGGTCGCTCAACCGACTGAGCCACCCAGTCACCCCTAGATGTTCATGGTTATAAATCAGCATTTATTTGTGTGATTATTTGCTGAACATCTGTATCTTTAACTTGAATGTAAGCTCCATGGAGTCAGAAATATCCTTACTCATTGTTTCATTCTTCATGATGAGCACAGTCCCTGGGGCCTAATAATCACATAAATATCTACTGAATAACTCAACAAATGAATGAGGATATGACATTAAATACAGAAGTTGGAGAATACACCTAGAGTTTTGTGTGCTAGAATTGTCAAAGCAGCACCAGTTCAAACCACATTTGTTGAACACTTATCATAGGTAGGGCCTTGGGCTATGCATGGGGTGGGAGTGATATCTAGAGCTTGTTTGTGAAAGGTAGGAAGTTTTGATACTCACAGAGGTCACTTGGGAAATAGCAGGCTTAAAGAGTTCTGTGGGTGAGTACAGTGGATGAGAAAACTAGCACCCCAGGTAGATAATGAATGGTTGCAGAAAACTTGGTGGGGCCAAGTTCTGAACTGTTTTGACAAAGATTTCAGACAGGTTGGATTCTTCATAAGCAGACCTTGTGATGAGGTTTTGTGTGCAAGTGATTTCTTTCTTTTTCTTTTTTCTTTTTAATGTTTATTTTTGGTAGAGACAGAGACAGAGAGACAGAGGGTGAGTGGGGGAGGGACAGAGAGAGGGAAACATAGAATCCAAAGCAGGCTCTAGGCTCCAAGCCAGATGAGGGGCTTAAATCAAGGGAACACAAGATCATGACATGAGTTGAAATCAGATGCTTAATGAACTGAGCCACCCAGGCACCCCGCAAGTGATTTCTTAAGGAAGTGCTCCCAGATGAAATGAGTTAAGGGAATGAAAGGAAGGAGAAGAAGCCAAGCAAAGGTATGTGTGTTTTTAGGTAAAGTCCCTGTCTCACTCTGGTCCTGCAAGGGAGTTCAAAGGGTAAATTATACCCAGAATATGCCTGGATCCATACACATTTATACTCCCACATTACGTAGGCATTGATTAAGGGCTACCCCAAGGGATATAAACCCCCAGACCCTTTCTGTTTTCTCTGCAGGAGCAAGGAGATAGTAGCTCTAGTACACAAGGGGAGTCATCAGAGAGTAGCATATGCTGATGGCAATTAGAAACAAATCACTCTGGGGTACCTGGGTGACTTGGGCAGTGAAGCATCCAGTTCTTGATTTTGGCTCAGGTCATGATATCACCAGTTCTTGAGTCTGAACCCTGCTTCTGGCTCCTCCCGCTGACAGTGCAGAGCCTGCTTGGGATTCTCTCCACCCTTCCGGCACATGCTCACTGTCTCTCAAAATAAATAAATTAACGTAAAGAAAAAGAAACAAATGACACTGAAGCCATGGGATGGGCACAGCGAAAGGGCAAAGGAACAGGAAGGAATCTGAGCATATTACCTGCAGTGTCTGCTACAGGAGTTTTAGTTTGACTTAATAGGTGGTAGAGATTCATTGCAGTGGTTCCCAGACGTGGATGTCCATTAGAAACAACTGAGAAACCTTTAAAGAAAATTTAATGACTGGGCTCCGTCTCAGATGAATTAAATCAGAAACTTTTTAGGTAGAACTTGGGCATCAATGCTATTAAAAGCTCCTCCTCTGAGATTGAAGGATTGACTGGAGTATAGGCTCATGGGCAAGGGTGTGGCAGGATATAAGTACTATGTTAGGGAGATAATTGGGCAGGGTTTTAAAGGCGAGATGGAAGGGAGAGAAAAAAACCTGGAGACCAGAGTATTGGCAAAAGTTGATGATGTGGACTGCAATGGTGGCAGGAAAAATGGAGACAGAGGAACAAATTTGAGACATGTCTTAAGGAAAAAACCAGGAAATTTAGTAACTGATTGAATGTGAGGGCTTGAAGGGATAGAGGAGTCAAAGGTGGGTTGAATGGAAGTCTGGCTTTGAAGCAACGTTCATTGAAATATGGTGATGCTCAGACAGTATGGAAAATTGTATCAGTAAAGCCCTTTGATCTTTTCAGATAGAAAAGGGATGATGGTTATTATTAATGAGGAAGCTTGTGTTGGGGCCTAGATTATTCTTTGGTCACAACTTAGAAATTCCTCTCTTTCAGACTAAAAGTGATTGTTTAAATCGTTTGATCCGTAATATAATAAAACTAAAATATATCTTATGTGGCCTGGGAAATTTGTTCCCATGGAACTTGGAGCTTGGGTATTTGAAAGATGTTCATAATCCTCTACCATGCTGTGTTAGTATCAGTATTCTGGTTGATGGGATTGCCATTCATTAGTTCTGTTATTATTATTATTATTATTGCTAAATGTATATTATAGCCATCTATGTTATCTTCTTAGTCATAAATGATAAGTCTGGACGGAACATGTATTACTAGATATATAGGTAACATAATTTTATGTTTTTTTTTTTTAATGTGGCAAGGTGTGTCTTATGTTTGTGGAATAATGGGAACAACTTTTCTCTTTTAACACAGTAATTATCCAAGCAATTGAAGTTTATGTTTCTTGCCCTAATTGGGTACTATTTCTTTATATGTACAAGGCAAAAAAATAGTTTGACCAACTTTGCGTAAGGTAAGTAGAAAATTCCATAGGGTTGATATACTGATGGACAGTGAGATTCTATTTCTGAAAATGTTAACTTGGGGATGGTAAGCTGAAAAGGTATGATTGGTTTTTTGATGGCTAAATGACTACCATGTGAAGATAGCTTCATGCAGAATGTAGGTAGGTAGAGTAATAGAATCATGAAGTAGAGAGAGAAAGATAGCCCTGATAATACTGTTTGAGCCCATTGATTTTCCTGTGTCAGACGTCGTATGTATTCTTGGCTTCCTGATCCAGTAAATCATTAAATTTCCTTTTTGCTGAAACTAGTTTGAACTGGCCTTCACTATTTCAGTCAAAGAGTTTGTCAACAGCTGTTGTTTGGAACCAGTGTTTCTCCTGGAGAATCACAATGCTCCACATGTATTCATGAAATTTTGATCAAGACTGTTTATTTTTGTGTAGCCCTGATAATCAGTCAGAACTTCATTTCACATATATTTTAAATTTGTATTTATTAAAGAAGAAGCCTTATGAAAACATTTCATTAATGAGGCCCAAGTTTATCTCTTTGAATTATATTCTTTATCTAACTATATTTTTTTTGGTGCACAAATAGAGAATAAGGGGGAAAACATAACGTCAAAAAGATTCTGGAAATATACTTCCTAAGTATTCTTTTTTTTTGATCAAAGGAAATAACTAAATAAAAATTCAATGTTTGGGTATATAGACATGAAATTAGAAGCAACATTTTTTTGGATTAGAATTATGTGATACATAAATTTCCATATACAGAAAGTTGCCCATTTACAAATTAGTAAATAGGATTTAATTCAAATAGAGATTCTAAAGACATATATACGTTAAAAAATAACAATTCAAAATGCCATAAGAGAAAGTAATAAATAATTATTTTAGAGAATGGAGGAAGTATTCCATCTAGATATATTTCTTTACCACTTAGTATTTTATGAAGCATTCTAAAATATAGCAGTGAACAAGACAGATATACTCTTGCTCTCATGGAGATTATATTTTAGTTGTATACAGAGAAAACAAAAATTAGCCATAATCTTACTCTCTGAAAGAAAATGGTTGATATTTTAGTTTATTTTCAACATACATGCTTAAATGGTGTGTGTATAGCACAATTGGAATTATGTTCTTTTTTTTTTTTTTAATTTTTTTTTCCACGTTTTTATTTATTTTTGGGACAGAGAGAGACAGAGCATGAACGGGGGAGGGTCAGAGAGAGAGGGAGACACAGAATCGGAAACAGGCTCCAGGCTCTGAGCCATCAGCCCAGAGCCCGAAGCGGGGCTCGAACTCCCGGACCGCGAGATCGTGACCTGGCTGAAGTCGGACGCTTAACCGACTGCGCCACCCAGGCGCCCCTGGAATTATGTTCTATACAGTCTTGGATTCTGCTTTTTTCCCCCTTAGTTTTCTATCTTTAATCTTACCTTAAGCTATTTAACATACTTTAAAAACATTATTTTATAATTACTACTATAAGTAAGTCATGTTTATTTACCTTTCTAGAAATCTTTTTTAGAATTCTAACACTGTGATGAGTAGTGTGGTTTGTATATATTTGTCTAGGCCCTGAGTATTTCATTATGATACCTTCTTAGAAATGAACTGAATGGTTGAAAAGACAGGAGTATTTTAGGGGTGCCTGGGTGGCTCAGGCAGTTAGGTGCCTGGCTCTTCATTTAGGCTCAGGTCATGATCTCGTAGTTTGTGGCTTTGAACCCTGCATGGCTTAGGGCTGACAGTGTGAAGCCTGCTTAGCATTCTCTCTGCCTCTTCCCATTTCTGCTATCTCTCACAAAAATAAATAAACAACAACAACAAAAATGACAGGAGTATTTTAAAGTTTCATTTTAATGTATATCAATTTTTTCCCCTAGAAAGAGTGTATTCTATTAGATTCCTACCAAAGAAAAGTTAGAAAATCGTTATCTCATTTCACCTTTGCCATAATTAAATATTGGAGTACATTTTTTTCTAGCATTATTGTATACTTTTGTTTTTGTTTAAGGATGCTATTCTGCAGTATACCTTCTAACTAGTTATTTCAGGCATATAAGAAATGAACTGATTTTTTCTCATGCAATGCCTGTTCTGTATCATTGGTCTGGTTTTGGAGCAGTAACCGAAATCACAAGACACGATGGGTTTCATGCAGCTTTAAGTCAACTTAACATTAGGAAAAATACAGATAGACATGAAAACAGTATGCACAACAACAACATAGAAGAGGTTTTATGATTTTCAGGCACAGCTTCCAATATCCCAGCTACTTCACACTTGATATATTCACAGACATTAGGAGATAAGGCTGTGTGGGCAGACCATCTCCACTTAGGGAAGCCATCAATTCCAGGGGCCCTTCGAGTTTTTTTTTTTTAAGTTTATATATTTATTTTGAGAGAGAGAGCATGCGTGCATGCAGGGTGGGGGCAGAGAGAGAGGGATAGGGAGAATCCCAAGCAGGCTCCACACTGTCAGTGCAGAGCCCAGTGCGGGGCTCGATCCCACCAACTGTGAGATCATGACCTGAGCTGAAATCAAGAGTCAAATGCTTAACTAACTGATCCACCCAGGCACCGCCAGGGGCCCTTCAACTTTCATACAGCTTATTGTGTAGCCTCTTTAGGGATACAGGAGTAGAGCCCATACTCCAGTGAGCTGTGTGTAATCAATATAAATTCTCTACTACTTGGTAAATAATTTCAACAGTGAGGTGCAGGTGCTTGGTCCAGTACAAATCCTTAGTGAAGATTTTTATCTTGGAACCACTGTAAATATACTCCTAACAATTTTTTGAGTTAGTTATAGCCATCCTGGAGGTTAGGAGGAAGAAACCAGTTGTAAACTCTTTTAATCTTGTATCTAGAATATTATTTGTAATTCTGGCTTTTAGAGTTTATTATCTTGTGTTTGTCAGTGTTATAGGCAAATAGTTATTTCATGTGCAAATTATGAAAGAGGTGTGTATATTGAAGCTATGATCTCTGACACCAGTGTGCCTGTGAGCAAATCCCAACTTCTGCCATTATTACTTTAATTCTCCATCCTTTACCTGTGAAATGAAGATAACAATGGCATCCATGTAATAGAATTGCTTTATGAATTCAATGAGTTAATGTATGTAAGGCAATTAATTCTGGCACCTAATATTGTATTAGGTGCTATTTTATATTCTGCTTAGTAGTTGTACTTCTTATTTCTCCTTAATGTCTTATTGCAAGGTTAGTTTCCAAAGACTTTAACACTTTGATAATAAGTATATTGCTTGGGTTCTTGTGGAGAACTCTTTAGCGCTCATTGGTAAATAGGTTTATTGTTAAGTTAAAGACATTGTTATCACTACTTATTTTAGCCATGTATTTCTTATATTTGTATATTTGTTAGGTTGGTTTTGGCCACAAGTAACATATCAACATACTGACTAAACTATGTCACCATAAACAAACAAACAAAAAAACACTGCTTTCTATCCATATTATTCACTCCATACTTAGATTGTTTTCCCTCATGGTCTGATGGTGGATTCCACTATAGCACTGTACACATTAACATTGAGCAAATGAGAAAAGTCAATTTCTTATAAATCTCAAGAGTAAGAAATATACTTTCCTAATAAATTTACATTTACCTATCCCTGAATTAATCATTGACTGTAGGAAGAGATTGGCCTAAATTAACCAGGACCTAAATTAGTCAAGAAATAAGATGGAATCAGTGTTGGAAGTCAACCATAATAGTCACTGCCAGGAGACTCCCCAATATGTCTAGTTTTAAAAAAATAAATAGGGCACCTGGGTGGCTCAGTTGGTTAAGTGTCCAACTCTTGACTTTGGCTCAGGTCATGATCTCGTGGTTTCATGGATTCGAGCCCCGTGTGGTGGTCTGTGAGCTGATCTCATGGAGCCTGCTTGGGATTCTCTGTCTCCCTCTCTCTCTGCCCCCGTCCCCCCAACCCCTGTTCATGTTCTCTCTGTCTCTATCAAAAATAAAAAAAATATATAATAAAATAAAACAACTGTATATGTATTGACTTTAATCAACTATGCTTCTGCTAAAAGGAACTTAATTTAAAAAAAACTCAGGATGTCTGGGTGGCTCAGTTAGTTGGGCGGCTGACTTTGGGTCAGGTCATGATCTCACAGCTAGTGAGTTCGAGACCCCTCATCGGGCTCTGTGCTGACAGCTCAGAGCCTGGATCCTGCTTCGGATTCTGTGTCTCCCTCTCTTTCTGCCCCATCCCTGCTCTCTCTCTCTCTCTCTCTCTCTCTCTTTCTCTCTCAAAAATAAACATTAAAAAAAAAACTCAGTGAGAATTTTGGCACATGTTAATATATTTATTTCCTAATATTAAACCATCCTTAAAGTCTTGGAATTAATCCTACTTGGTCATAGTGGACGGTTCATAAATAATTCAGTTACACTTGTTTTAGTATTTTTTTGTAGGATATATAGTAATAAATGAAATCTGTCAACTTATATGTATGATTGCTATTTATATTATATATTATTATGTTACATTATATTATGTTACATTACATTATATTTTTAGTAGCCTAATTCACATCCCATATAATCCAACCATTTAAAATGTACATTCTGTAGCTTTTATTAAATTCACAGTTATGCATCCCTTGCCACAATCAATTTTAGTACATTTTCTCATTCTAAAAAGAAACCTCATCTTTAGCTGTCACCCGCCTCCCATTACACTGTCTCTTTTCTCCCATTAGTCCCAGGCAACCATCGATATCTTTAACATCTATGTTTAGATTTGCCTGTTCTAGACATTTCATATAAATGGAATCATACAGTATGTGGTCCTTTGTGACTGTTTTTTTTCCCTTAGTATGTTTTGCTATTATTTAAAATTAGTATTTCGTATAATTTTAGTGTTAATTTCATAAGATTATTTGGGTCATTTTGCACCTTTAAAAATATTTGCATGTAATTTCTATAACATGGGTGTCATCTGTTCATTAGAAGTTACAAATAATCAATAGTAAAATTATCTGGCCTTCAAGTGATTTTATGTTAGCTTTTCTTTTTTTCTCTCTCTCTCTTTCTGCAGAGTTCAGGAAGTCCATAAGACACCTTCACTTCTAACACCAGCTGCAAGTTTGGTGTCTCCAAGACTGCCTTTTAAAAGTTCATTAGAAGTATTTATAGAAGGCCACAAAGCTGTTATACTCACTGTTAAGGTTTATTACAGTGAAAAGAAACATTAAAATCAACCAAGGCAAGAGATGCATAAGGCAGGATACAGGAGACACCAACTACAGAGCTTTTATTGGGGCTTGGTCATGTAGATATGGTTGACTATGTGACTGATCTTAGTCTGTAGCCCTTCCAGAGGTTAAGGTGCTGCCACGTGGCTCAAAGGTGCCCTCACCTCCAACCAAGGTCCCCTCACCTCTAACCATAAATCATATTATTAGCATAGACTATTTGTCATGGCTCATGGTCCTGCTGCTCTCTCTCTCTTTGTTTTTGTATGGATAATGCCCTTGGTGTCAAGTCTATGAATTCTTTGCCTGGCTTTAGATTCCAAAGGTTTTCTTCTATGTTTTTTTCTAAAAGCTTTAGAGTTTTACATTTAAGTCTTTGATCCATTTTGAACAAATTTTTATATAAGGTATGAGGCTCAGGTTGAGGTTCTTCTTTTTAAATTTCTGGATGTCCATTTGCTCTAGCACCATTTATGGAAGGACTTCCTTAGCATATTGTTTTTTATACTTCGTCAAAATTGGTTGGACATATTTGTGTGGGTCTGTTTCTGGGTTCTTTATTCTGTTCCATTGATCTATATGTTTGTTTCTCCATTAATGCCACACAATCTTGACTATTATATATATTATTATAGAATTATATTTATGTACCTATACATGCACACATATACACGTACATATATATAAGTGCACAAAAATGAAAACATACATATAAAAATATACTGTATAATAAATTTTGAAACCATGTAGACTTATTCCTACCACTTTATTCTTTTTTTTTTCAAAATCATTTTAGCTATGCTAATTATTTTATCTTTGTATATTCATTTTAGAATAATATTGTCTACAAGAAATCTTGCTGGGATTTTGATAGGAGTTATGTTATGCCAGTGTATCAAGTTGGGGAGAGATTATATCTTTACTGTGATGAGCTTCAAATCTATGAACATGTTATATCTTTTCTTTTATTTAGATATTCTTTGAATTCATCAGTGCTGTGTAGTCCTTAGCATACAAGTCCTATATACCTTTTTAAGCAATTGTAAATGGAATCCTTTTTTTTAATTTTGAGATTCACATGTTCATTGCTAATATGTAAAAATACAAAAAATATTTACTTTGTATCATATGACCTTGTTGAACCCACTTAATTCTTAGAGGGTTTTTAGGTTCCTTGGGATTTTCTAAGTACACAATTCTGTCATCTGCAAATCAGACAATTTCTTTCTTTTTTTTAAAAAATTATTTTTGTAATGTTTATTCATTTTTGAGAGAGAGAGAGAGAGAGAGAGAGAGACAGAGCACAAGCAGGAGAGGGGCAGAGAAAGAGGGAGACACAGAAACTGAAGCAGGCTCCAGGCTCGGAGTGATGAGCACAGAGCCTGAAGCAGGGCTCAGACTCACAAACCATGAGATCATGACCTGAGCAGAAGTCAGATGCTTAACCGACTGAGCCACCCAGGTGCCCTGACACTTTCTTTCTTTCTGATCTTCATTCATTAGGTTTGCTTACTGTACTAATTGGACTTTATTTTTATTTTTATTTATTTTATTTTATTTTAATTTTTTAAGATGATATTTATTGTCAAATTGGTTTCCATACAACACCCAGTGCTCATCCCAACAGGTGCCCTCCTCAATGCACATTGGAATTTATTTTTAATATTTGAGAGAGTGATGATTGTGGACCCCCTTTGTTCCCAGTCTTAGTTTTTCACCATAGTATCGCATTAGCGCTGGGTTTCTTTGTAGATCCTCTCTTTCAAGTTAAGGAAGTTCCCTTCTTTGTCACTTTTTTAGACTTAATTCTTTAGACTTTTTAGACTTTTTTTTTAAAAGTTGAAGGATGTTGAATTTTATCAGATGTTTTTTCTGCATTGATATTCTGTGAGTTTCTTTAGCCTCTTAGATTACATTGACAGATCGTCTGTTGATACTTTGTATGTTAAACCGATAGTTTTTCTTATTTAATATTGAGCCAGCCTTTCATCCCTTTAATAATTTCAAGTTAGTCATGCTATATAATTCTTTTTATATATTGATGAATTCTATTTGTTAATATTTTGTTAAGGATTTTTACACCTATACTCATGTGAATATTGGTCTGTAGTTTGTATGTGTGTGTGACTTGTCTGTCTGGTTTTCGTATCATGGTAACACTAGCTTCAGAAAATGAAGTGTCTCATGACCATGAGATCATGACCTGAGGTGAAATTAAGAGTCAGATACTTAATTGAATGAGGCTTTAAAGATAATTCAAGTTTCTTATTAGTTATGGGGCTATTCATCTAATACTCATATTATGTGAGTTGCAATAATTTGTGATTTTTGAGGAATTGGTCCTTTTCATCTAAATGTGTTGTTTATAGTGTTTTATTATTATCTTTTAAATACCTATAGGGTCTGTACTTATATCATTTGTTTCGTTACTGATAATAGAAATTTGTGTCATTTTCCTTTCTTTTTTCTTTATATTTCCTGCTAGAGCATTGCCAATGTTACTGATTTTTCTAAAAAACCAGCTCTTTGTTTCACTGATATTTTCCTTTTTTTTTTCTTTTTTATTTCATTAATTTATGCTCATATTTTTATTGTTTTATTCCTTATGGTTGCTTTGGGTTTATTTTGTTCTTCTAGGTTCTTGAGTTGGGAACATAAATTATTGGTTGAGACTTCTTTGTGATGTATGCATTTTGTATACAGAATGCATACAGAATTTGTATAAATTTCCACCTTAGCACTTCTTTTACTATGTCTCACAAATTTTGATATGTTAAGTTTTTATTTTCATCCATTCAACTAATATTTTGTTATTCCCCTGGAGACTTTTTTTTTAACCCACAGTTTATTTCAGAATTGTTTTATTTAGATTAGTTTATTTCAGAATTGTTTTATTTAGATTCCAAGTGTTCGGAGATTTTCCTATTATCTTTCTTTTATTGATTTCAAGTTTGATTTCATCATTGTCAAAGAAAACAGCTATGATTTCTATTATTTTAAATTTGTTATAGTTTATTTTGTTGTCCTGGATATAGTTTATCTTGGTACATGTTCTATGGGCATTTGAAAAGAATGTATATTCTGCTCTGGTTGGGTATAATTTTCTATGAATATTAATCAAGTCCTCTTGGTTGATGGTGTGGTTGAATTCTTCTGTATCCTTGCTCTTTTTCAGTCTAGTTCTATGAATTGTTGAGAGAGGATTTTTGATGTCTTCAACTATAATTGTACATATTTCTACTTCTTTTCAGTTCTAATAGTTTTTACTTTGCATATTTTCAGCTGTATTGTTTGGTATATATATATTTAAGATTGTTAATCTTCTTAGTGGATTGATGCTTATATTATTATATAATGTCCCTCATTCTTTCTGGTAACTTTCTTTGCTCTGTAGTTTATTTTATCTGATTTAATGCAGCCACTTCTGCTTTTTTTGATTAATTGTTGCTTTATATCTTTTTTCAACCCTTTATTTTTAGCCTATCTATATTGTTATATTTGAAATGAATTTCTTGCAGATAGCATATGGTTGGGTCACACTTCTTAATCCACTGTCCTATTCTCTGTGTTTTAATTAGTGCATTTAGACTATGTATATTGATACAATTTTGATATGCTAGGGCTTAAGTCTGCTATCTTGTTTTCCCTTGTTCCCTCTGTTTTTTCCCCTTTCTTGTCATTTTCTTGCCTTCCTGTGAATTACTGAAAATTTTTTGAGTTATCATAAAATCTCATTTTGATTTATTTATAGTGGTTTTGAGTATATCTCTTATATAGCTTTTTTTCTTTTTTAGGGACTAAATTTAGAAATTTATTATTTTCTTTCTTTTAATTTTCTTTTGAATTTTTTAAAATTTACATCCAAATTAGCATATAGTGCAACAGTGATTTCAGGAGTAAATTCCTTAGTGCCCCTTATCCATTTAGCCCATCCCCCCTCCCACACCCCCTCCAGTAACCCTCAATATGTTCTCCATATTTACGAGACTCTTCTGTTTTGTCCCCTTTCCTCTTTTTATATTATTTTTGTTTCCCTTCCCTTATGTTCATCTGTTTTGTCTCTTAAAGTCATCATATGAGGGAAATCATATGATTTTTTTGTTTCTCTGACTAATTTCACTTAGCATAATACTGTCCAGTTCCATCCACATAGTTGCAAATGGCAAGATATCATTCTTTTTGATTGCCGAGTAATACTACATTGTGTGTGTGTGTGTGTGTGTGTGTGTGTATATGTATATATATATATATATATATATATATATATATATACACACACATCTTCTTTAGATGTGATATATATATATCACATCTTCTTTATCCATTCTTCCATCTATGGACATTTGGGCTCTTTCCATATTTTGGCTATTGTTGATAGTGCTGGTATAAACATGGGGGTGTATGTGTCCCTTCAAAACAGCACACCTGTATCTCTTGAATAAATGCCTAGTAGTGCAATTGGTAGGTCATAGGGTAGTTCTATTTTTAGTTTTTTGAGGAACCTTCATACTGTTTTCCAGAGTGGCTGCACCATCTTGCATTCCCACCAACAGTGCAAAAGAGATCCTCTTACTCTGCATCGTCACCAACATCTATTGTTGCCTGAGTTGTTAATGTTAGCCATTCTGACAGGTGTAAGGTGGTATCTCATTGTGGTTTTGATTTGTATTTCTCTGATGATGAGTGATGTTGAGCATTTTTTCATGTGCTGGTTGGCCATCTGGATGTCTTTTCTTTGGAGAAGTGTCTATTCATGTTTTTTGTCCATTTCTTCACTGGATTATTTGTTTTTTGGGTGTTGAATTTGATAAGTTCTTTATAGATTTTAGATACTAACCCTTTATCTGATATGTCATTTGCAAATATCTTTTCCCATTCTGTTGGTTGCCTTTTAGTTTTGCTGATTGTTTCCTTCCCTGTGCAGAAGATTTTATTTTGATGAGGTCCCAGTAGTTCATTTTTGCTTTTGTTTCCCTTGCCTCTGGAGACGTGTTGAGTAAGAAGTTGCTGCGGCCAAGATCAAAGAGGTTTTTGCCTGCTTTCTCCTTGAGAATTTTGATGGCTTCCTGTTTTACATTGAGGTCTTTCATCCATTTTGAGTTTATTTTTCTGTATGGTGTAAGAAAGTGGTCCAGGTTCATTCTTCTGCATGTTGCTGTCCAGTTTTCCCAGCACCACTTACTGAAGAGACTGTCTTTATCCCATTGGATATTCTTTCCTGCTTTGTCAAAGATTAGTTGGCCATACATTTGTGGATCCATTTCCGGGTTCTCTATTCTGTTCCATTAATCTGAGTGTCTGTTCTTGTGCCAGTACCATACTGTCTTGATGATTACATCTTTGTAGTATAGCTTTGGTTTTCTTTTTCAAGATTGCTTTGGCTATTTTGGGTCTTTTCTGGTTCCATAAAAATTTTAGGTTGTTTGTTCTAGCTCTGTGAAGAATGCTGGTGTTATTTTGATAGGGATTGCATTGAATATGTAGATTGCTTTGGGTAGTATCGACATTTTAGCAATATTTGTTCTTCCTATCCAGGAGCATGGAATCTTTTTCCATTTTTTTGTGTTTTCTTCAATTTCTTTCATAAGCTTTCTATACTTTTCAGTGTATAGATTTTTCACGTTTTGGTTATATTTATTCCTAGGTATTTTATGGTTTTTGGTGCAATTGTAAATGGGATCGATTCCTTGATTTCTCTTTCTGTTGCTTCATTCTTGGTGTATAGGAATGCAACCGATTTCTGTGTATTGATTTTATATCCTGCAACTTTGCTGAATTCATGAATCAATTCTAGCAGGTTTTTGGTGGAGTCTTTAGGGTTTTCCATATAGAGTATCAAGTCATCTGCGAAGGGTGAAAGTTTGACCTCCTCCTGGTCGATTTGGATGCCTTTTATTTCTTTGTGTTGTCTGATTGCAGAGGCTAAGACTTCCAATACTATGTTGAATAACAGTGGTGAGAGTGGACATCCCTGTCTTGTTCCTGACTTCAGGGGGAAAGCTCTCAGGTTTTCCCCACTGAGGATCGTATTAGCGTTGGGTCATTCATATATGGCTTTTATGATCTCTAGGTATACTCCTTCTATCCCTACATTCTTGAGGGTTTTTATCAAGCAAGGATGCTGTATTTTGTCGAATGCTTTCTCTGCATCTGTTGAGAGGATCATATGGTTCTTGTCCTTTCTCTTATTGATTTGATGAATCATGTTAATTGTTTTGCAGATATTGAACTAGCCCTGCATCTCAGGTGTAAATCCCACTTGAATAATTTTTTTAAGGTATTGTTGATGCCGGTTGGCTAATATCTTGTTGAGTATTTTTGCATCCATGTTCATCAGGGAAATTGGTCTGTAGTTCTTTTTTAGTGGGGTCTTTGTCTGGTTTTGGAATCAAGGTAATGCTGGCTTCATAGAAAGAGTTTGCAAGTTTTCCTTCCATTTCTATTTTTTGGAACAGTTTCAAGACAATAGGTGTTAACTCTTCCTTAAATGTTTGGTAGAATTCCCCTGGAAAGCCATCTGGCCCTGGACTCTTGGTTTTTGGGAGATTTTTGATTACTACTTCGATTTCTTTACTGGTTATGGGTCTGTTAAAGTTTTCTGTTTCTTCCTGTTTCAGGTTTGGTAGTTTATATTTTTTAAGGAATTTGTCCATTTCTTCCAGATTGCCCATTCTATTGGCATATATTACTTATAATATTCTCTTATTATTGTTTGTTTTTCTGCTGTGTTGATTGTGGTATCTCCTCTTTCATTCTTGATTTTATTTATTTGGGTACTTTACTTTTTCTTTTTGATCAAATTGGCTGGGGGTTTATCAATTTTTTAAATTCTTTCAAAGAACCAGATCCTGGTTTCATTGATCTGTTCTAGTGGTTTTTTTGTTTTGTTGTTTTTTGTTTTTTTTTTTTTTTTTGCTTTTGATAGCATTCATTTCTGCTCTTATCTTTATTATTTCCTGTCTTCTTCTGGTTTGGGGTTTTATTTGCTGTTCTTTTTTCCAGCTCTTTAAGGTGTAAGCTTAGGTTGTGTGTCTGAGACATTTTTTCTTTCTTTAGGAAGGCCTGGATTGCTATATACTTTCCTCTTATGACCACCTTTGCTGGTCCCAGAGGTTTTGAGCTGTGGTGTTATAATTTTCATTGGCTTCCATTACTTTTTAATTCCCTCTTTAATTTCTTGGTTAGCCCATTCATTCTTTAGTAGGATGTTCTTTAGTCTCCAAGTATTTGTTACCTTTCCAAATTTTTTCTTGTGGTTGATTTCCAGTTTCATAGCACTGTGGCCTGAAAGCATGCATGGTATAATCTCAATCTTTTTGTACTTGATCTTTTGTACTTGGTGAGGGCTGTGTCCCAGTATGTGGTCTATTCTGGAGAATGTGCCATGTGAACTGGAGAAGAATGTATATTCCACTGCTTTAGTATGAAATGTTCTGAATATATCTTTTAAGTCCATCTGGTCCAGTGTGTCATTCAAAGCCATAGTTTCCTTGTTGATTTTCTGATTAGATGATCTGTCCATTGTTTTAAGTGGGGTGTTGAAGTCCCCTACTATTATGGTATTATTATCAATGAGTTTCTTTATGTTTGTGGTTAATTGATTTATATATTTGGGTTCCTTCTCATTTAGAGCATAAATGTTTATAATTGTTAGGTCTTCTTGGTGGATAGACCCCTTAATTATGACATAATGCCCTTCTTCATATCTTGCTACAGTCTTAGTTAAATGTCTAGATTTTCTGATATACGTGTGGGTACTGTGGCTCTCTTTTATTGACCATTAGCATGATAGATGGTTCTCCATCCCCTTAATTTCAATCTAAAGGTGTCTTTAGGTCTAAAGTTGGTCTCTTGTAAACAGCATATGGATGGATCTTGTTTTGTTATCCATTCTGTTACCTTATGTCTTTTGATTGGAGCATTTAATCCATTGACATTTAAAATAGTACTGAAAGATAAGAATGTATTGCCATTATGTTGCTTGTAGAGTTGATGTTTCTGGTGGTGTTCTCTGGTCCTTTCTAGAGTTTGTTGCCTTTTTCCCCCCATCTTTTCTCCCCTCAGAGAATCCTCCTTAAAATTTCTTGCAGGGTGGTTTAGTAGTCACGAACTCCTTTAATTTTTGTTTGTATGGGAAACTCTCTCTCTCTCCTTCTATTTTGAATGACAGCCTTGCTGGATAAAGAATTCTTGGCTGCATATTTTTTCTGACTCAGCACATTGAATATATCCTGCCACTCTTTTCTGGCCTGCCAAGTTTCTGTGGATAGGTCTGCTGGGATCCTGATCTGTCTTCACTTGTAGGTTAAGGACTTTTTTCCCTTACTGCTTTCATGATTCTTTCCTTGCCTTAGTATTTTGAGAATCTATTAAAGCCTTGTCGATGATCAGTTTTCTGTTGGTGATCAGGAATCTAATGGGATTCCTCTGTGTTTCCTGGATTTTGATGTCTGTGTCTTTCCCCAGGTTAGGAAAATTTAGCTATGATTTGCTCACATAACCTTCTACCATTTTCTCTGTCTTCATCTTTTGGGACCCCTATGATTCTGATGTTGTTCCTTTTTAATGAGTCACTGATTTCTATAATTCTTAATCATGCTCTTTTGCCTTAGTCTCCCTCTTTTTTCCTGCTTCATTATTCTCCATAAGTTTGCCCTCTACATGCTGATTCACTGCTCTGCCTCATCCATCTTTGCTGCTGTGGCAACCATTCGAGACTGCATCTCAGTTATAGCATTTTTTTATTTTATCCTGACTAGCTTTTACTTCTTTTATCTCTACAGAAAAGGACTCTAATCTATTTTCAGCCGCAGCTAGTCTTCTTATTATCATGATTCTAAATTCTGGTTCAGACATCTTGCTTGTATCTGTGTTAAGTCCCTGGCTGTCATTACTTCCTGTCTTTCTTTTGGGGTGAATTGCTTTGTTTCATCATTTTGAAGGAAGAAAATGAATCAATAAAGTAAAAAAAATAAAATAAAAAATTAAAAACAACACACACACACACACACACACACACAGACACAAATCAAATAAATGATGTTGGATCCTAGGTGTGTTTTGGTCTGGGTGCTGAAAGGGGCTTGATAGATTAGAGACAAAAGAGACAAAGACAAAAAAAGGAAAACATTTGAAAATTTGAAATAATGAATGCATGGTATAGAATAAAATGAAATGATGGAAGTAAAATAGAATTTGAAAAATTTATAAAAAAGTAAAAAAATTGTGGAATAAAATTAAAAATATTTTTAATGAAAATTGAAAATAAAAATAAATGTTTTCTCTTTCTGTATTCAAGAAAAAAAAGAAATGACAAAGAAAAAAAGAAAATTGAATAGTTGGACCAGCGAACTGACTGAAATATGATTGAAATTACTTCTTTTTCCCCTAGAAGTCAAACTATGAAGCACTTTATAGTCTGTAAAATAAGCAGGCGGAGAGACCTGTGGTGTTCCTGAAGAGGGAGATTGGCCCAGTTAGGCGGCGCTTAGCATAATGGTTCTGTTCTCCACTAGATGGCGCTGCTTGCTGCTTAATTACTGGGGTGGATTGTTGTGGCACTTATAGGTATGTATGCACATTCATGGGAGGGTTGAAAATGGCGTCACCCAGCTACCCAGTCTCTAGTATTGGAACTCTGTCCTCCCGGATCAGTAATCGCCCACCTGTCCTTTGTGTCTGGCTTCTGTCCACTCCCTGCTTTTACACTGTCCATGATCAAGCTGTCAGGTTGCCAGGCGGCACCTCCCTCTTGAGTTTTATCTCAGATGCAGCTGTGTTTCCTGACCCCTGCCTTCTGAGGGACTGCGGCTTTGACCTTGCCAGACCTCCTTGGGGAGGATCTCACTGAGCAATGGCCAGGTGCTGGCCGCACCCAGGAATGTTTGCGGGACAGTGCTTCTGCTGATGCACAGAAACTGCTGCTGTGTGCCAGCCTGCCCCAGAAAAAGTTCACGTGATCGTGTAGCAGCAGCATTTCAGGGATTATGGAAAATCACAACACACATCTGGCACCATCCTTCACCCTTAACCACCTTGTTCCAGCACCAGCGAATATGGTTGTTCTCTGGGGTCTGCTGGGATCTCTAGGGTCTGATGGGGTGGACACACAGACTACCAAATGTCCTCCCAGCAGGGGAACCACCTCTCCCCATGTGGCCTGAGGACGAACCCTCCCACCCAGACTTCACGCTGCTCCTGGGGATTTGCCTTTCCC
Organism: Lynx rufus; assembly: GCF_022079265.1. Classification (NCBI taxonomy): domain Eukaryota; kingdom Metazoa; phylum Chordata; class Mammalia; order Carnivora; family Felidae; genus Lynx; species Lynx rufus. Next base: position 23,124,749 of record NW_025814824.1, read on the forward strand.
ACCAGAGCACCTCCAGGTATCAGGCTACAGAGTTTCAATCTCTACTCTCTCCCATTTATAGGGTCTTAATGGAATTTAAACCCTTTCCTTTCACCTTTCTCCCTTTTTTGTTCAATCCCTGTGCCTGTTTCCACTTTTCCATTTTCTTTCCAGGTCCTTTTGTGGGGGTGGGTGTGTGTGCTTTTGCTGTACTCTCCCTCATCTCTGTCCTCTCTCCACAAGCAAAAACAGCTCCCTGACCTCCATGGCTTCTCTCTCCCCAGTTCACCTCTCCACGCCACATACCTGTCGAGTTCTGTGGTTCAGTTTATGCAGACTGTTGTGTTAATCTTCAAATCACTTTACTAGGTGTGCAGGATGGTTTAGTGTTCATGTGGCTGTATTTCATGGATGTGAGAGGCAGAGAAGACTTCCATGAAGTTCTTCCATATTGGCCTCTCTGGTAGATAGTCAGTTTTAAATGTTACTATATTTAATCTCTTTTTTTGGTTCCTTATAGGTATTTTAGGAGAAGGGAGTGGCAGCGGCTGAATGCCACTTAGAACTAAAATCTCCCAGACTAAGCTAGTCTTAGAGGAAATTTAAAAGTAAGTTTAAGTGAAAACAAGGTTTCAAAAATGAAGTGAATGATTTAAGTTGCTAAAATAATCTCTTCATTTAAAAATCAGGGACGTACAAAAATAATTTTATTGTCTGATTTTTTAAACCTTTTCAAATCTGTGAATCAAACTCCTCTTGGTATTTGAATAGGTGCCATCTGCTGATCTGTAACAGAGCCAGTTTTTGCATTTGGGCCTAAATTTAATCCTTAATTCCAATAGATGAAACATGTAGGTCATTATAAGCAATGAAACATTTGTAGGTTTTTAATTTAATACTTTCCTAACACTTAATTTATTAGTAGTAATTTATATAGAGTTCTTAAATGTACTTGCTATTAATTATCTATACTATTATGTCAGTTAAATAAGGAAGTCACTTAAATAAGCTAGAGATAGGTGTCAGCTAGTTATACCTGCATTAAAAATTAAAAAAAAAAAATTCCCATATTTAGAAGTTCCAAATACCAACCAGAAGCTTAGAACAGCTAAGTATGTAACTCAGCTGAGGGTTTTTACTGATTTGGATTGAGCTTGGTGAAGCTCGTTCATGTGTCTTTGGTCAGCTGTGAACTGGTATGTGACTTTGCTAACCTTGACCTGTTCTCTCATGTCTGGATCGTTAGACTTACCTCTGTTCCATGTGTGCCATTCTCCAGTAGGCTAGCCCAGGCATGTTCTTGTGGTGAAAGGGGTGTGGAGAGCAAGTGCAGAAAATGTACTATATCTTTGGAGGCTTAGGTTTGGAACTGTCAAAATATCACTTCCTTTCACAAGTCACAAAGGTTGACAGAATAGACTCTAGCTATTGATGAACTGCAAAGTAACAACTGAAAGGTTATAGATACAGGGAGGGGTGAATAATCATGGCCACGGGATTCAATCCGCTATTTTCGAAACGGATGGAATTGGGATTAGGACCCTGTTTCATGCCTCCAGACTGGGTTTCTTTTTATGTTACAAACTGTTCTTCTTATTTACCTATATGATAAATTTGAATGTTCATTGGGAAAAAAACATTTGTGACTTAGTGTATGTCTTGGTCCTCAAGTACTGATCTGGAAAGCTGTGATAAAATCATATTCTTTTTATCTATTGAGTACTAAGACCACAAAATCAGTGTTAGAGGATCTGGAGAAAATAGATTTTATATACTTGGAAATGTCTGGTGTTTTCCAAATGTTATCAGTACAGTGAAACTTTGTAAGGTTAAGAAGAATTTTTCACATTGCTTTACCCATTTATTTCATTTGACTATAAATCTCAGGGAACTAGAGTGATAATATCAGGATTTTATTGCTCTAGTTATGGATGGTCTTAACTTCATGTTGCATCCTATATCCTAAAAAAAAGTTATTACTATTTAGAAGTGATTTTTTTTTTGGAAATCAAGTTACAGGGTCAGATAAAAAACTTCAAGGTGTGTTTTACCTCATGTTGAAATTTATATTAGAGCCCACTTACCCTTCATTGTTGCCCTTGCCTTTGTGGACCTGGAGATAGATGAAAAAAATAAAATTTTTATGAAGTTGTGGCAGCTTCAAGCTGTCCTGTTTGTTTGTCCCCAAATCTTTCTAAGCCAGTTCCAAATGCCCTCCTGCCAAAATTAGGCTTGGAAAAAAACATATTTCATATATGACATATGTTTGAAATTAGCAGGAAATGCAGCCAAGATTTGGAAATTAACAAGGAAAAAGTTATTTCGGAAAACATTTGGGAACCAAGGAAGAGTGTTTGGCTTAAAACATTAAGACATTTAATTGTTTAGTAAATTAAATATTTTTTCAAAATCTCAGAAGGAAGAACATTAAGATTTATTTTTTTCAGTTATGTATCCACAATTTTTATTTAAAAATTCATTGTCAGGGCACCTGGTTAACTGAATTGGTTAAGTGTCCAACTCTTGGTTTCAGCTCAGGTCCTGATCTCATGGCTTTGTAGGTTTGAGCCCTGCATCAGGCTCTGTGCTGGCAGCAGGGAGCCTGCTTGGGATTCTCTCTCTCTCCCTTCCTCTCCCTCCCCTACTTGCACTGTCTGACTCTCTCAAAATAAATTAAAAAAAACTTGAAAATATTCATTTTCACAAATTAAATGAGTAGTCCTAATGTACAAAGTGTAGCATAACTGATATTCTGATAAAATGTTAAATCTTATGTATGAACTTTTTTGAAATTAAATTTTGTGTTTCATTTTTTCCATATGTGAGAGAGATTTCTATTGATCTGCCACCTGTGAAATAGACAGGGATAGCTGAAGGGATCCAGAACATGAATCAAACTTTCCCTTTTTAATATAGACCACTGTTTAGAACTAACTTCTTGATAAGTACATTGTCATGTCTATGCTAGATAGGGAATTATCTTGTCAGTTTTTCTTTGTGGATTAATCTAATTCAAGGCAAGTACTTTCACTAGGCATTATCTGTACAAGACAATGAGATGCTGAGGAAGAATAGAGAAGATTTGCAAACTGTGGTCCCTGACCAGAGGAAACTTAAAATCTAGTTGAGAACAGGATTTTTTAAATGGGAGCTATAGGCATACCTCAAAGATATTGTGGGCTCATTCTAGACCACCACGAAAAATTGAATATTGCAGTAAAGTGAGTCAAATTATGTTTTTCATTTCCCAGTGCATATAAAAGTTATATTTGCACTATTGTATACTCTATTAACTGTGCAATAACATTATGTCTAAAAGAGCAATGTATGTACCATAACTAAAAAGTATTTGATTGCTAAAAAATTCTAACTATCATCTGAGTTTCAGCAGTTTGTAATCTTTTTGCTGGTGGAGGATCTTGCCTGATATTGATGGCTGTTGACTCATCAGGATGGTGGCGGTTAAAGGTTGGGGTGTCTGTGGCAATTTCTTTAAATAAGGTAACAATGAAGTTTGCTGTATCAATTGTCTTTCTTTCAAGAATGACTTCTCTGTAGCATATGATACCGTTTGATAGCTTTTTATCTACAGTAGAACTTGTGTCATAATTGGAGTCAATTTTCTTAAACTCTGCCACTGCTTTATCAACTAAATTTATATAATATTCTAAATGTTTTGTTGTCATTTCAACAATATTCATAGCATCTTCAGCAGGAGTAGATTCTAACTCAAAAAACAACTTTCTTTGCTCATCCATAAGAAGCAACTACTCATCTGTTATAGTTTTATCATGAGATTCCAGCATTTCAGTCACATCTTCAGACTGCACTTCTAATTCTAGTTCCCTTGCTCTTTCTACCACACCCACAGTTACTTTTTCCACTTAAGTCATGAACCCCTCAAAGTCATGAGGATTGGAATAAACTTCTTCAAAACTCCTGTCCCTGTTGATATTTTTATTTCTTCCCATGGATCATGAATGATCTCAGGGACATCTATAATGGTGAATCCTTTCCAGAAGATTTTCAGTTTACTTTGCCCAGATCTGTTGGAGGAATCACAGTCTGTGGCGGCTGTAGCCTTATGAAATGTATTTCTTAAATAATAAGACTTGAAAGTTGAAATTGCTCCTTGATCCACGGGCTACAGAATGATGTGTTAGCACACATGGAAACATTAAGCTTGTTGTACGTATCCATTAGAGTGATGGATGACCAGGTACATTGGTCTTGGGTGACCAGGAACATTGTCAACGAACAGTAATATGAAAGGAATCTTTTTTTTTTTTTCTGAGTGGTTCTCAACAATGACCTCAAAATAATGAGTAAACCATGTTGTAAACAGATATCCTGTCATCCAGGCTTTGTTTTTGCATTTATAAAGCATAGGCAGAGTAGACTTAACATAACTCTTAAGGGCCCTGGGATTTTCAGAATGGTAAATGAATGTTGGCTTTAACTGAAAGTCTCCAGCTGCATTAGCTTCGAAAAGGAGAGCCAGTCTGTTCTTTGAGGCTTTGAAGCCAGGCATTGATTTCTCCTCTGTAGCTATGAAAGTCCTAGATGGCATCTTCTTCCATTAGAATGCTGTTTCATCTATATTGTAAATCTGTTGTTTAGTGTAGCCACCTTCATTAATTATCTTAGCTAGATCTTGTGGATAACTTGTTGCAGCTTCTACATCAGTACTTGCTGCTTTACCTTGTGCTTTTACTTTATGCAGATGGTTTGTTTCTTTAAATCTCATAAATCAACCTCTGCTAGCTTCAGACTTTTCTTCGGCAGCTTCCTCACCCCTATCAGCCTTCATAGAATTGAAGACAATTAGAGCCTTGCTCTGGATTAGACTTTGGCTTAAAGGAATGTTGTGGCTGGTTTGATTTTCTATCCAGGCCACTTAAACTTTCTTCATATCAGCAATAAGGCTGGTGGGGTTTTGTGTGTGTATGTGTGTGTGTGTGTGTGTGTGTGTTCACCATTTGTGTACTCACTGGAGTAGCACTTCTCATTTCTTCAAGAACTTTTCTTTTGCATTCACAACTTGGCTAACTGGCACAAGAGGCTGAGTCTTTTTAGGCTTTCAACATCTCTTTCTCACTAGGCTTAGTCATTTCTAACTTTTGATGTAAGGTGGATAACATATGGCTCTTCCCTTCGCTTAACACTGAAAGGGTTATTGTTCACTTGAACACTTGAACACTGTAGGGTTATGAACTAGTGCAATTTCAATATTGTTGTGTCTCGGGGAATAGGGAGGCCTGAAGAGAGGGAGAGAGATAGAGGAATGACCAGTTGGTGAAGTCAAAACACATACAATTTTGCCATCTCACGGGTACAGTTCATGGTGTCTCAAAATAATTTTAATAGTAACACTAAAGGTAACTGATCACCATAATAAATACAATAATATTAAAATTTTGAAGTATTACGAAAATTACCAAAATGTGCCACAGAGACATGAAATGAGCAAATGCTGTTGGCAAACTGGCGTTGATAGGCTTGCTCAATGCAGGGTTGCCGCAAACTTTCAATTTGTAAAAAACACAGTATCAGGAAAGTATAATAAAACAAAGTTTGCCAATGTTGTTCTTGCCAGGGCCCCATTTATAGGAACTTGGATTTCTTTGGAGTCTTGGAGCAATTTATAAGAAGACAAAGGCTTATCTGGGTTAAGAATCTCACGGTTGATTTTTAATTTCATGATTCTTGACTGGACCCTTGGACATGAAGCCATATGTGTTTTCAGCCTAACTCAAAATTATACATTCTGAATAGGCTTTTATAAATTAGAGGGAAAATCTGTTCTGTCATGGTGTTTTACAGTGTCTTCCTAGTTGTCTCTTCCCATCATTGTAAGGTGGAGTTATCAAGGATCTGTTAGTCTTGTAGTATGATCTTTGCCCTTGAAATAACGATGTTTGTTTTTAGAGGTTGCCTATCTCTTCTTTGTGAGTCTTCAGCATCCTGTGACTTTCAGATGGGATTCAACATCAATAGACTAGATAAATCACTAGAATTATATAGATATTAAATGTTAACAAGAGTATGGGGGGGGTGCTCCTGGGTGGTTTAGTCAGCTGAGCATCTGACTTCAGCTCAGGTCATGGTCTCATGGTTTGTGGGTTCGAGCCCCACATCAGGCTGTGTGCTGACAACTTGCTCAGAGCCTGGAGCCTGCTTCACATTCTGTGTCTCCTTCTCTCTCTGTCCCTCGCCAGCTCACGCTCTGTCTCACTCTGTCTCTCAAAAATAAAATAAATGTAAAAAAAATTTTTATAAATGTTAACTGGAGGAAAGGTGAGCGACGTTCAACCACCAAGAGTACAAGATATGACTGGGTGGATGGTGTGTTAATAGGTAAGGAAATTCAAGGTACTGAAGTGTATACTATTGCCTAATTTTATAGAAACACAGAATATGTGGCTGCCTATCACTTTAGTAACTTGTTCTGTAGAATACCCCCAGTTTTTATTGATGACACCATCAGCAGAAAGCAGTGGGTGGGATTTACAAACTGGAACTATTGTATAACATTCATCAGGTCCCTAACTCTCTAAGTTCCTTCATCTGTAAAATAGAGCTAATAAAAATTCTTATCTCTCAGCATTCTTTTGAGGACTAAATGCATTGAAAATTATCTTTAAATATAAAGCATTATAGATACATCAGTTGTTTTTTAGTACTAGAAATACCTAGAGAAATATGCAAAAGTAGAAGAGCTCAAAGACCAAACTCAGCAATTTTTTCCTCTAGAATAACTATGGACAATGTATCTTTTTCTTGTAAATACCCTGAATTTCAAACAGCATTCTGTCTTTTAGGAAAATTAATTGAATAATATCAGTAGCTGGAACCTCTGATGGAAAGTGACAAATGACATGAGAAAACTATAAGCAAAGATTTGAAGAGTTCAGAGAAGCAAGGGATCACTTTTTTTCTGAGGCCATCGGGGAAGGTTTCTTTGTGAGGCAGTACCAAGCAATTTAAGGTGGGTTTCTATGAACTGGGTGGATTTTAACAGGTAAAGATGCCAAGAGGAGGTGGGAGGGCATTCCATACAAAAGGAGGGATGTGAATAAAGCTGAATAGATGATGGTGGTGAGCACAGGCTCTTGTAAAAGTCAAAAGAAAGAGAACAATGGTTTGTGATGATAGCAATCCTGAGATTCCTTATTTGGGAATTTTAGGGGTGGATTTAGGAGTAGGAAGGAAGGAAAGAATGAAAGTACAAGAAGAGAGGCACATGTGGTAAGAAGTGAGAGGAAAGGGGGGATCATAGGTAAAGGGTGCCAAATAACAAAGCAGAAATTAAAGGAACTTTAAAAAACAAAGTTAAATCTATTTGTCAGGCAGAGAAGAAATTCACTGAGTGGACACAGAGGGGGAAATGTGTTCTAAAGGAAGTTTCAGGTAGTCGTGTTAAAGATTGAAACTAGCACTCTTGGGGCACCTAGGTGTCATAGTCAGTTAAGCGTCCAACTTCAACTCAGGTCATGATCTCACTGTTTGTGAGTTCAAGCCCCACATCAGGCTCTGTGCTGACAGCTGGGAACCTGGACCTGCTTCAGATTCTGTGTCTTCCTCCCTCTCTGCCCCTCCCCCACTCGTGCTCACTCTCTTTCTCTTTCCGTCAAAAATAAACACTTAAGAATTTCTTTTAAAGAAAACTAGCACTCTGGATAGGGTAGAATATTCTTTGGTCTGTGTGTGTTTAGTTAAAATAGTCCTTTTGTCCACTGGTCAGGAAAAAGTCTTTAAATAAGTCTAGAAGAAAGTCTGAAATTCTGGGGTAATTTAGAGTTTATGGCCATTTGTCAACTTCAGTTTGTTAGAACCAATTGTGATAATGCCCAACATTCAATTTCGGTATCTTCTAAGCAAATGTTGCTGAAGGCAGAAAATTTGCTTTTGTATGGGTTAGCCAGAGGAAGGATGAGTGAGATAGCTTGGTGTGGAGAGGAACATAATTTTGGCTTGCCTTTGTTCTTTCTTGCCTCATGGTATGTCTACTTTGATTCTAGGCCAGTATCTCAGAATGACCACTGTTAAATTCTATGCTCCATGCATTCTTTTTTAAAAATAGCTTTATTGGGATATAACTCACATACAGTACAATTCACCCATTTAAAGTATACATATACAGTTCAGTGGTTGTTAGTATATCTGAAAGGGTCACCAATTTTAGAACATTTCCATCACCTTGTAAAGAAATCTCATACCCTTTAGCTATCACCTTCTTATCTCACCATCCCACCTTCCTAGCCCCCTACTCAGGCCTAAGCAACCACTAATCTACTTTCTATGTCCATAAATCTCACTGTTTGGACTTTTATAGGAATAGAATAATATACTTCTTGGTCTTTTGTGACTCGCTTCTTTCACTTAGCATAATGTTTTCAAGTTTTATTCATGTTGTAGGATTTGTCAGTACTTTATGTGGCCAAATAATATTCCATTGAATTGATGTATGACATTTTGTCTATGCATTTAGCAGTTGATGGACATTTGAGTTGTTTCTACCTTTAGGCTATTAAGAATAATGCTGCTATAAACATTCATGTCCAAGTTTATGTGTAAACATATGATTTCGTTTCTTTTGGATATATATCTAGGAGTGGAATTTCTGGGTCATATGTTAACTATGTTTAATCATTTGGTAAAGTCCATGCTATTTTCCAAAGGGGTTGTCCCATTTTACATTCCTACTGGCAGTGTGTGAAGCTTCCAATTTCTTCTCATCCTTGCCAATACTTGTTGTTATTCGACTTTTTTTTAAAAGATTTTATTTTTAAAGTAACATCTACACCCGATGTGGGACTCAAACCCACAACCCTGAGATCAAGTGTCATATGGTTCACTGACTGAGCCAGCCAGGTGCCCCTTTCCAACTTTTTGATTCTAGTCACTCTGGTGGGTTTAAAGTGGTATCTCATAGTGGTTTTGATTTGCATTTCCCAGATGACTAATGATTTTGAGGAACATTTTTGTGTGGTTATTAGTCATATGAATTTCTTAATGCAGAAATGTCTATTCAAATCCTTCGCCCACATTCAGTTGTGTTATTTGTAGTTTTTAATTGTTTAATTGTATATTCCTGTACACAAGAACCTTATGAGGTATATGATTTGAAAATACAGTTGTTTCTAACTATTCATGGATTCCATATTTGCAAATTTTCCTACTCACTGAAATTTATTTGTAGCCCCCAGTCAATACTTGTAGTACTTTCACATTCAAGGACATGTAGATGTGCAGAGTGGTAAAAAAAAAAAAAAAAAAAGAGTTGCCTGGTGTGTACATTCCCAGGTGAGGTGGCATAAAGCGGACTTCTGCTTTCTTGTTTCAGCTCTCATATTGTAAATAAGTTTCCTTTTTTGATCTATTTAGTGACAGATTTTTTTTCTTCTTTTTTGTGCTTATTGTTGGTCACTCTGCTGTTTAAAATAACTCTCAAGTGTAATGCTGAAATGCTGTTTAGTGTCCCTAAGTACAAGAAGGCTGTGATGTGCCTTAAGGAGAAACTATATGTGTTAAATAAGCTTTATTCATGCATAAGTTATATTGCTGTTAGCCATGAGTTCAGTGTCAGGGAATCAACAGTATATATTTAAAATGTTGTCTTTAAACAGAAACACAAAAAAGGTTATGAATTCATTGGTTGATAAAAATACTGTGACCAAAGGCTTGCAGAAAACTAATCCTGTATTTTCCTTAGGAGCAATGATTCCCTATTTGCTAATTCAGTGTTTGTAGTAACTTTAGTAACAGAGTTACTATGAATAATGAGAATAAAATATATTTTCTCTCAGTTTTTTCATTGCCTTTCACTTTCCTGATGGTATGCTTTAATACATAAATATTTTGTTTAATTTAAATTCAAGTTTGTTAATATACAGTGTAGTTACAGTGTAGTCTTGGCTTCAGGTGTAGAACCCAGTCATTCATCCCTTACATAGGACATCCAGTGCTTATCCTAAAAATTGCCCTCCTTAATGCCCATCACTGATTTAACCCATCCCTCCACCCATCTCCCTTCCAGCAACCCTCAGTTCTCTGTATTTTGGAGTCTCTTATAGTTTGCCTCCCTCTCTGTTTTTATCTTATTTTTCCTTCTCTTCCCCTGTGTTAATCTGTTGTGTTTCTCAAATTCCACATATGAGTGAAATCATATGATATCTTTCTCAGACTGACTTATTTCACTTAGCATAATACACTCTAGTTCCATCCACGTTATTGCAAATGGCAAGGTTTCATTCTTTTTCATTGCTGTGTAGTATTCCATTGTGTATGTGTATGTACATGTATGTACATATGTATATATGTATACATACATCTTATTTATCCATTCATTAGTTGATGGATATTTGGGTTCTTTCTATAATTGCTGTTGATAGTGCTACTATAAACATCGGGGTGCATGTGCCCCTTCAAATCAGCATTTTTGTATCCTTTGAATAAATACCTAATAGTGTAATTGCTGGATCATAGGGCAGTTCTATTTTTAATTTTTTGAGGAACCTTCATACTGTTTTCCAGAGTGGCTGCACCAGTTTGCTTTCCCACCAGCAGTCAAAAGTGTTCCCCTTTCTCCGTATCCTTGCCAACATCTGTTGTTTCCTGAATTGTTCATTTTAGCCATTCTGACAGGTGTGAGGTAGTATCTCACTGTGGTTTTTATTTGTATTTCTCTGATGATGAGCGATGTTGAGCATCTTGTCATGTGTCTGTTAGCCATATGGATTTCTTGAGAAAAGTGTCTATTTATGTCTTCTGCCCATTTATTCACTAGATTATTTGGTTTTTAGGTGTTGAGTTTGGTAAGTTCTTTCTAGATTTTGGATACTACACCTTTGTCTGATATGTCACTTGCAAATATCTTCTCCCATTCTGTTGGTTGCCTTTTAGTTTTGTTATTGCTTTCTTTGCTGTGCAGAAGCTTTTTATCTTCATGAGGTCCCAATCATTCATTTTTACTTTTATTTTCTTTGCCTCTGGAGACCTGTCAAGTAAGAAGTTGCTGTGACCTAGGTCAAAGAGATTGCTGCCTGTTTTCTTCTGTAGGATTTTGATGGTTTCCTGTCTTACATTTAGGTCTTTCATCCATTTTGAGTTTATTTATGTGTATGGTGTAACAAAGTGGTCCAGATTCATTGTTGTGCATGTCACTGTCCAGTTCTCCCAGCACCATTTGCTGAAGAGACTCTTTTTCCATTGAATACTCTCCTTTTTTGTCAAAGATTAGTTGGCCATGCTATTGTGGGTCCTTTTCTGGGCTCTCTGTTCTATTCTACTGATCTTTGTGTCTATTTTTATGCCAGTACCATACTGTCTTGATGATTACAGGTTTGTAATACAGCTTAAGGTACAGAATTGTGATGCCTCCAGCTTTGGTTTTCTTTTTCAGCATTATTGGCTATTTGGGGTCTTTTCTGGTTCCATACAAATTTTTTGTTTTGTTTTTAGCTCCGTGAAGAATGCTGGTGTTATTTTGATAGGAGTTGCATTGAATATGTAGATTGTTTTGGGTAGTATCAACATTTTAACCATATTTGTTCTTCCTATCCAGGAGCATGGAATCTTTTTCCATTACTTTGAGTCTTCTTCAGTGTCTTTCATAAACTTTCTATAATTTTCAGCATACAGATCTTTTACCTCTTTGGTTAGGTTTATTCCTAGGTATTTTACGGTTTTTGTTGCAGTTGTAAATGGGATTGATTCCTTGATATCTCTTTCTGCTGCTTCATTATTGGTGTGTAGAAATGCAACTGATTTCTGTACATTGATTTTGTATCCTGTGACTTTGCTGGATTCATGTATCAACTTGAGCAGTTTTTTGGTGGAGTCTTTCAGCTTTTCCATGTAGACTATCATGTCATCTGCAAAGAGTGAAAGTTTGATTTCTTCCTTGCCTATTTGGATGCCTTTTATTTCTTTGTCTTGTCTGATTGCTGAGATTAGGACTTCCAGTACCATGTTGAACAACAGGGTGAGAGTAGACATCCCTGTCATGTTTCTGATCTTAGGGAGAAAGCTCTCAGTTTCTCCCCATTGAGGGTAATATTATCTTTCATATATGGCTTTTGTGATGTTTAGGTATGTTCCCTTTATCCATACTTTATTGAGGGTTTTTACCCAGAAAGACTTTGTATTTTGTCAAATGCTTTTTCATCATCTATTGACAGGATTATTTGGTTCTTATCCTTTCTTTTATTAATGTAATGTATCACATTGATTGATTTGTGAATGTTGAATCAGCCCTTTAGCCCACGAATAAATCCCACTCGATCAAGGTGAATAATTCTTTTAATGTACTGTTGAAATATTTTTTAGTAGTATCTTGTTGAGCATTTTGGCATCTTTTTAGTGGGATCTTTATATGGTTTTGGAATCAAGGTAATTCTGGCTTCATAGAATGAGTCTGGAAGCTTTCCTTTCATTTCTATTTTTTGGAACAGTTTGAGGAGAATGAGTATTCACTCATTAAATGCCTGGTAGAATTTAAATGCCTGGGAAGCCATCTGACCCAGGACTCTTATTTGTTGGGAGATTTTTGATAACCTGTTCAATTTCTTTGTTGGTTACGGGCCTATTCCAAAATTCTATATCTTCCTGTTTGAGTTTTGGTAGTGTGTGAATGTCTAGGAATTTGTCCATTTCTTTCAGATTTTCCAGTTTGTTGGCATATAATTTTTCATAGTATTTGCTTATAATTGTTTGTATTTCTGTAGTGTTGGGTGATCTCTCCTCTTTCATTCGTGATTTTATCTATTTGGGTCCTCTCTTCTTTTTGAGAAGTCTGGCTAGGGGGTTATCAATTTTGTTTATTCTTTCAAAAAAAACAGCTTTTAATTTCACTGATCTGTTCTACTGTTTTTTGTTTGTTTTTGTTTTTTGTTGTTTTGGATTCAATGTCATTTATTTCTGCTCTAATACTTATTATTTCCCTTTTTCTGTTGACTTTGAGCTTTATTTGCTGCCACTTTTCTAGTGCCTTTAGGTGTAAGATTATGTTATGCATTTGGGACCTTTCTTGCTTCTGGAGATAGTCCTGAATTGCAGTGTGTTTTCCTCTTAGGACTGCCTTTGCTGCATCCCAAATGGTTTGGACTGTCATGTTTTCATTTTCACTTGCTTCCATGTATTTTTTAATTTCTTATTTAATTTCCTATTTAACCTTTTCATTCTTTAGCAAGATATTCTTTAACCTCCATGTATTTGAGGACTTCCCAATTTTTTTTATGGTTGCTTTCATGTTTCATAGCATTGTGATCTGAAAATATGCATGGTATGATCTCAGTCTTTTTGTACGTGTTGAGGGCTGATTTGTGACCCAATATGTGATTTATTCTGGTGAATGTTCCACGAGCACTTGAGAAAAACGTGTATTCTGTTGCTTTAAGATGAAATGTTCTGAATATATCTGTTAAGTCCATCTGGTACAGTGTGTCATTCAGAGCCATTGTTTCCTGGTTGATTTTCTGCTTAAACAATCTTTCCACTCCTGTAAGTGGACTATTAAAGTCTCCTACAATAATGATATTATTATCAGTAAGTTTGCTGATGTTTGTGATTAATCAATTTATATATTTGGGTGCTTAAAGTTGGGGACATAAATATTTACAATTGGATAGACTCCTTAATTATGACATAGTGCCCTTCTTCATCTGTTGTTACAGTCTTTGTCTTAAAATCTAGTTGGTATGGTTACTCCAACTTTATATGTAAGTATGGTTACTTATATATAAGTATAATATATACTTATATAAGTATGGTTACTCCAACTTTATTTTGATATCCATTAGCAAAAACATAAATATTTTTAATTATGATGAAGAGCATTCTATTTTATTTTCTTTTGTTGCTTATGCTTTTGGTGTCATATCTAAGAGTCCTTTGCCAAACCCAAGGTCATGAAGATTTACCTCCATGTTTTCTTCTAAGAGTCTTACAGTTTAAGCTCTTATATTTAGGTCTTTGATCCATTCTGAATTTATTTTTGTGTATGGTGTGAAGTAAGGGACCAATTTCATTCTTTGGCATGTGGGTATTTAGATGTCCCAGCACCACTTGTTTGAAAAACCTATTCTTTCCCTATTGCATAGTCTTGGCACTGGTGTTGAAAATCAGTTGACCATAGATATAAGAGTTTATTTCTGGATTCTCAGTTCTTTCCAACCATCTATGTCTATTCTTATGCCAGTGCCAAACTGTCTTATTGACTGTTGCTTTATAGTAAGTTTTGAAATTGGGAAGCATGAGTCCTCCCACTTTTCTCTTCTTTTCTAAGATTGTTTTTGGTATTCTAGTTCCTTTGCAATTCTATATGAATTTTAGAATAAACTTGACAATTTCTATATTAAAGTCAGCTGGAATTGTGATGAGGGCTGCATTGAATCTGTAGACTGTTTGAAGGAGTATTGCCATCTGAACAATGTTAAGTCTTCCTGATCATGAACATGGGATTGTTTTTCCCAAGTAGGTAAATCTACTTTCTGCAATGTTTTATAGTTTCCAGAGTAAAGTTTTGTACTTCTTTTCTTATATTTATTCCCAAGAATAAAAAAAAATCCATTTCCTAATTTTTCATTGTAGTCCATCCATTCTTAATTGCTTATACTCTTTTAATCATTCTCTGTTCCTTCATGTCTCTGGACCCTTATAATACTTTTCCCTCAGGTGCCTGGGTAGCTTAGTTGGTTGAGTCACCAACTCTTAATTTCAGCTCAGGTCATGACCCCTGGGTCATGGGATTGAGCCCTGCATTTGGCTCTGCACTGAGTGTGGAATCTGCTTAAGATTCTCTCTCCGTCTGCTCCTCTCCCTAGCTTGTGTGCGTGCTCTTTATAAAATAGTAATAAAAATACTGTTCTCTCTGCCTGTGAAGTCTTTCAACCTAAGTCTTATTATTGAATTCTTGTATATTATTTAAGACTCAGTTCTTCCTCTATAAAATATTCTATTATTCTTTTTGCCACATTTCTTTTTTTTTTAAAGGACAAGGAATTGGAGGTTGATTATATTTCCTTATCAAATTTGTGTAATAAGATAGCCTAGCTCAGTAGTTGAGAGCACGGATTTTTTGATCAGTGGGTCCAAATCCCACTTCTACCATCACCTTTAACGTGCCTTAGGCAAGTTACTTGACCTCTCTGAATCTCAGTTTTCTTATCTATAAAACAAGGGCAAAGTGTATAACTTCTTACATCATCTTCCTTATTTAGCAGACTTGTTGAGAGAATTATATGTATTAATACGTGCAAAACACTGAGAACAGTTCCTGGCCTGTAGTGAGACTTTATTATTTATATCTATTCAGTTGTAAGACCCATTCTATTTTCACCAGTCTATATTGTTCACATAAACTGTGGTTGATAAATATTTGTTATTGGAAAAGCTATGGTGTTGGTGATGGTAGTGGTGATGGTGATGGTAGGGGTTATGGTGGCAGCCATTTTAGCTGGAACTCAGTTTTGAAGGAGAACATCAAATGCCTTTCTTTTCTAATGAAAGTATCAGGATAAGATCCAATTACCTCATCATAAGCCAAATGTCAAGCTTTTCCAGCCATCCTCTGAGAGCTGTCTTGTTGGAAATGACTGCCCTTTCATTAAATACACTTTTATGCTACAATTTCTTGATTTTTTTTATTGTCAACTGTACTGAGAATCCAAATGGCTATTACAAGTCAGTAAAATCTATAGACCATAAATGCTTTGAGGTCTAGTTCTGTGTATTATTCACATTCCACAAATATCTTAGTACCTAGTAGTACCATGGACACAATGAGTTTAAAATGTGTGATGATGATTTAAGTAAAGAGCCCTAGATATAAAAATTTTAAGAATATTCTCAAGAACATATCATATATAGGTGCATTGGAAAATATACCTTTTAATAAAGGAAATCAAATTTCTTTCATGGTTTTAATAATCACCTCATTTTCTTAATAAACTTAAAACCTCAGAAAATGTTCTGTGTCCCTGTTCAAATGAGCAAGTTGCTGCAAAAATTGTAACTAATTAAGCTCATTTATAAAATGTATTTGATTTACACTGACTATGTTTGATTTATACCAAGATCTATCAAAATGACTTTGCCTCTTTTTTGGACAGCAAATCACAAGGATGTGCTAAAAAGGGTCTTATCAATTATGTGCTACAAATATTATGGAAGAAGTATTTTAGGAATGACTTAAAACAACTTTGGAATCAAATTTCAAAATAACGGGGCGCCTGGGTGGCTCAGTCAGTTAAATGTCAAACTTCAGCCTAGGTCATGATCTCTCCATTCCCAAGTTCGAGCCCCGCATCGGGCTCTGTGCTGACAGCTCAGAGCCTGGAGCCTGTTTCAGATTCTGTGTCTCCCTTTCTCTCTCTGCCCCTTCCCCATTCACACTCTGTCTCTCTCAAAAATAAACATTAAAAAAAATTGCAAAATAGCATGTATTCATGAATTTAGTAAATACATTTAGGTAAACATTTGCCCACCATTTTCCTTTCCTTTCCTTTCCTTTCCTTTCCTTTCCTTTCCTTTCCTTTCCTTTCCTTTCCTTTCCTTTCCTTTCCTTTCTTTTCCTTCTTCCTTTCCTTCTTCCTTTCTTTCCTAGAACTTGAATCTTGTGAGTAGTGTAACCTAGATAAGTAGCTTTTATATTTCTGAGATGTTTTCACTACTTCCTCTGGTACTCAGGCCCATTCATGTATATATTTCCCTACTCTCCATGCTCTCAAAGTATTCTTACTCACCTAGACATCATTTCCTATGACATTTTTTTCCTTTCTAGTGCAAAGGCTAATTTTACAATGGTCAGGTTAAATCACTTCTCAGAAGGCTACTTGTATATCTAATGTCATATCTTACTAGAGTGTTAACAGCAGTGAGCAGCTAGAACATTAGGTTTTGTCTTACAGTTATTCTTGTGTCCTGGAACAAACTCCGGAGAGTCTATGATGCAGATTTTCCTTCCTTCCTACCTCCCTCTGGCCCTTCCTTCCTTCCTTCCTTCCTTCCTTCCTTCCTTCCTTCCACTCATTCAATCATTCTTCCATCAAAAATAATTATTGTTGTATGTTCTGTGCTAGGTATTCTTTAGGGATTTGAAGACACATTAATAAACGTGAGAGAGATGGAGAACCTATTTTGTTTGGTTAGTTATTTACCTCTAGAGGCCTGTTTCCCCACTAGATTGTATATGTTTGTTTTGTTCCTCCTGACTTGTCCTGCTCCTGATATTGTCGCTTTTAAATAATTTGTTGATTGAAAGACTTGACAGTCTGTGGAAAATTTGTATATTTAAAGAACTGAAAAATTAAAATGATTATTCTGTAACTTACTTCGAAGAGGGTAATTTGGGCCCAAAATGGAAACAATTTTATCCCTACTTATTTGTTAAACTTCTTAGCTATTTTTAGTGGAAAACTTAAAAGAGAATATTAGAGCTGGGTGTGTCTTAGTAATCAACTTGAAAATCTCTCCCTCCCTTTCTAGTGAGGCTAGAAAAAGTAAGGTCCCACTGTTGTTATACAACAGATTTGGGACTTTAACCTAGATTTTAAGAGTGCCAGATCTTTGATCATTTTACTCCACTGTGACCCTGTGTGAGGATCACCTCAAAAGAATGATTCTGTTTTATACTTTAGACACCAAGGTGAAATTATATCTCCCTAGATAAAGATATTAACTCTGGAGAGAGTTCCTTAAGCAAATCAGGATAATCAAATGTGGCAGATGTTAGTTGGCATCATATTTCAAAAACAAATAACTTGAGTTGGCTGAGTCCTGGAGCTTATACTTGTCTCTTGCATGAAAATGTTGCATGAAAATGTATTGGGGCTTTGACATGTGTGGCAACCAATTCTCAAAAGAGTGAGTCACACCTCCTCCTACTCTACAACTGTCAGTGCTGGCTTCTGGCAAAAGGTTGGAAACACTGCAGTCATGTGGTTTGGTTTGCTAGGAGAAGAGGCCGTGAGCCAGGGGAAGGCAGCACTAGAGGAAAGTCAGGAAGAGTAAGGGACAAAATGAGGGTAAAAATGGAACCCCAGAGAAGGAACATGGAATCCAGGAAGGAATGAGACTAATCCACAGGTTTTTCTAAGATCTGTCAGCTTTAATTCTTGCAAAGAAGAGATAGAGGTATGCTTTTGACGATGTTGAGTATCTATCTAAAGGGTTTTAGAGTGTGTTGCATTATCCAGGAAAATTATATGCAGGCCAATAAGGGGAGAATAGGAATAGTGCAGGCAAACTGGTTCTAGACAGAAAAATGGGAAGTAAGGTAGAGCCCTTTTAGGGAATAATGCTTTGGGTTGGCCTTCATTGGATAGTATCTTAGGAGTGTCTGGCTATCCCTTTGTCACCTGGAGGCAATGAACTTATTCTACTCTTGCCACTTGTGGGGCATACACTGTTAGGCTACTTTCATCAGGTTCCTTATTGGTTGGTTCTAGGGTAGGGTTATGGCAGAGGTACTCATACCAAATAGCTAAGGTAAGGCTAGTGTTGTAGGAGCTGACAATATAGCTCAAATAATAATCCTGAAACATTTTGGAGTGAGGTTTCTATGGCTACTGATTTATGAGATCACCTGAGTTGAGATCTTGGGGGAAAGTATGAATTTTTTAAAACATAAAAGATAGCTATGAACAAGGAAAGAAGTTTGTATATGTACAAAAGCAGTAGCAATGGCAATTTAACTGTCATGGAGCAAGGTGGAGTGGGTAAATGCAAGAGAAGTGAATAACCAAAAGGCAATTTCTATTTATATTCAGTGTAAGCTGTTTTCTGAACATATATTTCTGAGTAGAGCCAGTACATATATATGACTTTTGAAGTGAGAAAGGAACCGCAATGATAAGACTGGATACATAACATAAAAGTAACAATTCACACTTGTGTACTTTCTCTCTTTACAATTGTTTTCATATGCTTTCCCTATTCTTCCTTGTACAAAACATGTGAATAGGTATTTGTTTTTATTTCATAGATGAGGACATTGAGCCATATGTAATATATGGTTATGTATGCAAATATAATCATATATGCAAATATTGAATTAGAGCATAACCTCAGGTCTTCTGATCCCAAATTCTGAATTTTTCCTCCTAGATTATACCTTCACTCCAGTGAAGTCTGTGCATTGCTCTGGGTGGTGTTGGCTAGGGCCATCGCTGTCTTGGTCAGTATCATACCCACAGCCCCTAGTCTGATGCCTGGCATGCAGTAGGCACTTCACACATATGTTTAAGGGAAGAATAAACAAATAAATGGGGTGAGAAATACAGATGATGTTTAGTGATGATGTGAGTTAGGCATCTGTCCCAGTAAATTCCACTCCTAGAGATAGTGCCTTTCTATCCACCACCACTCTTAGCACATGACTCTCTCCCTTTCAGTTACACTGAGAAAGAGAACACAAGGAGGGCTATGGGCAACTAATCCAGAGTTCAGCTAGTATCTCCCTTTAACTTTGAGTTAAATTTTAGCTCATATTAAACCATATGGATCAACATTCTCTTTCCTACTGTATCACTGATACAGAACATCTGCCAGCTCATATAATATTTTTGTTTTTCTCCCTTTTTCTGTCCCAGTGATCTAGAGTAATAGCTTTATTTATTTTACTAATTCCTTTCTTTATTTTGTTTGCATTAAATATTCCTTAATGCTATTGTATAACAATACATATATTTTTAGCATTTTAAAGTTGTTCTGTGTTGAAATCTCCTTGGGAAAAGGAAGCCTGTTTTCTGCTTCTATTTCTCTTACAATTCTGAATACAATGCTAAAGCACTTGGTTGGCTTAAAAAAAATTTTTTTTTAATGTTTATTTATTTTTGAGAGAGACAGAGACAGAATGCGAGTGGGTTAGGGGCAGAGAGAGAGGGAGGCACAGAACCCAAAGCAGGCTCCAGGCTCCGAGCTGTCAGCACAGAGCCCAACGCGGAGCTTGAACTCACGAGCTGTGAGATCATTACCTGAGCCGAAGTCAGACGCTCAACCGACTGAGCCACCTGGGTGCCCCTTGGTTGGCTTTTAATAAGTACCTGCTGACAAAGTAGTTTTCTGAAAACAAGTGAATTATTCTTCTTAATTTTGTTCTTGTCTGTCATTGCATAATAAAAGTTGTGCATGCCATAGATGTATGATTTTACCTATTATGGGAGGAACTTGATTTTAGTATCAGACACAACTAGCTTTTCATCCCTGCCAGCACTTAAATACCTGTGGGACTTTGGTAAATTTTACAATACTTGGGAGTCTCCAGTTTTGTTATCTGTGAATGGGAATGATATTTCCTATCTTACAAGGGTAATTATATAATTACATGAGTGAACAGATGAGAATCCACCAGAATACTGTACAACATATAGTAGGCTTTCCATCTTCCATTCTGCTCTTAAATAGTATTTTATGGGGTGCCTGCGTGGCTCAGTCGGTTAAGTGTCTGACTGGCTCAGGTCATGATCTCGCGGTTCGTAGGTTCGAGCCCTGTGTCAGTCTCTGTGCTGACAGCTCAGAGCCTGGAGCCTGCTTCAGATTCTGTGTCTCCCTCTCTGCCCCTTCCCTGCTCGTGATCTCTCTCTCCCTCTCAAAAATAAACAAACATGGAAAAAAATACTACTTTATGAGAAAGATAGGGTTTTAACCTTGGCTCCCACATTTATAAAGTGTATAATTCTGGATAAGCAACTTGACTTCTCCAAATCCAGTTTTCTATAAAATGAGACCAAGAAAGAGAATCAAACAAAATAGTTAATGAGAATGGATTTTATAAATTGTAAATCCTTATACAAGTGAAAGATATTTACTATCTTCCATATTTTATTGACTATGATGAGGCACTAAGAAGGATTGTGTTTTTAATTTTATTTCTTCTTTTAGTAGAATAAACTTGCCCAATGATTAAAAGTTTTCCAACCTAAATTAATTTTAGGGAACCTAGCCTCAAAATAGAGTATTTTCCTTTATCTCTTGGTTACGGAGTCTAATTATGGTGAAACCCCAGTTATCATATACATTTTTAGTAGAAATATTAAATACAATATCCTCCCTTGTTTGCAGCAAATACCATTCTTTTTGGTACTAAATATATTTCCAATCTATTTACATAATTCCAGAACCACATTTTCTCTCCCTTTCATCATATCTTCTAAAAATGAATTTTGTAGTTGATCATATTAATGAACACATTTAAGAGCTAATAGACACCAAACATGCTATAAAACACATGCATCTGTAAGCTTTAATTTCAGGAACAGAATGGTCAACACTCACAACAGTCATAAGTAAGAAACATGAAAAGAAGGTGGATACAAAATGTGCATTTTCTTAAGTTACAGGGAAGGCTTGTGCATGATGCAAATGCATTAGTATTAGGCTTAGTTCTCTTTTTGAACTCAAATGGCAGTGTGAATATTTGGCTTCCATTCACTGAACTTGCAGAACCTCCTTAGCAAGATTTATCTTTTCACATGGGGGAATTAATCAAGGCAAATTTCATCACAACTGTTGCCACACATTTCTTGCCATGTGCTGTGTAGTTAGTTTACCCAGAGCCTACTTCAAAGGACTATAATTTCAGTATTTCATCACTTCAGTATTTCATCTGTCATTCTGGAAATATTTGATGCCTCTTTTATCCTTCAGGTTTTTTTCCTCCATATAAACTATTAATATATATGAAAATGCATGTGTCTCTCTTAGACTCTCATTACCATCTTGCCTGCACTGCTAGTTTTGCATGCAGCCTGCAGTAAATTCAGCGTGGATGGTCTTAGTAAGTTATGGAAAAGCCAAATGTGATTGGACAGATTCATAAAATGTAGTCAGGTTGTACACTACTGAATATATATTTCTTTCTCTTTCCTCTACACCCACACACAAGGCAGTGTGTTTGCATATATACACACTCTATGGGAGAAGTCTTGGTCACCCATAAATAAGTTGATAAAGTCCAGGAGTCACATAGTACTTACCAGACATTGAGTTGCAGCTCATGAATCAGCTAGAGCTAACTATAAATAAATGGCCATGGGCTCATTACTGTGCTGGTTATGGGCCTTTTCCAGTGATTGGTTTTTAATCTAAAAATAGGGACCAGTGGGCTGTTTCAAATATTTCATGTCAAAGGAGTAAATGTCCATAATCAGCTACCTCTTTTTTTTTATTTCTTGAATCAGGACTTCCTGTTAATACATAATGGCTAGGAAAAATGGTTGGCTCCAGGATTTCTAAGTTTTAATGTCACCTCAGATGCCAGAGCACAGAGCCTTATGTGACCCTGCACTAATGATTTATCATCCCCGTGTTCCTCTTTACTCATTTTCTGAAATGATTTTGCAATCATGTCATAATGTCATAAACGTAATCTCAGCTAGTTAGTTGATTGGTTTATTTTACTTTTCCCATTACATTTTTTATGATTTGTAATGTCTGCTTTCTTGTGCAGTGTATTTGTCAGACCTTTTTGGTTGCAAGTGGCAGAAATGCAATTTGAAGTGGTTTAAACAGAAGGAGAACTGATTGACTTCCTTCATCTGATGGTATTACAACCAAGAAGACAGTGTTGGAGAGCAGCCACATGACCTCCCTTCTTAAAGAAGGAGAATCTTTCTTACTCTTTTTAAAATTTACCATTTCTCAGTCTGCCAGGTCTTGTGTGTTCTCCAGAGCTTTTATCCTAGAATAGCCCTTTGTGTGAGAACTTTCAGATAGAAAAAAACAGATAGTGGGATAAAGATTTTTTCCTTGCTTCCTTCTGTGGGAGGAACCCAAACATCTTTTCATGTTCTAATAAAGGCCTGTTGGGTTTAAATCAGTTAAGCTTATTAAGCACAGTTTGTAAGGGACTAAAAGGCTTTTCTCTTTCTCTACCCCTTCTATTTTTATTGTTATTTAAAGAAATGTTTATTTACTTAGAGAGTGTACCAGCCTGTGAGCTGGTGAAGGACAGAGAGAGAGAAGGAGAATCCCAAGCAGACTTCTCACTGTCAGTGCAGATCCTGTTGTAGGGCTTGATCTCATGAACCATGAGATTATGACCTGAACCAAAATCAAGAATTGGTTGCTTAACTGACTGAACCACCCAGGCACCACCCGCCCCCTCCGCTTTTAAAATGATATAACCAGAATTCTAAAGGACATTGCAGTTCCACAAGACTATGTGGTTACACCTAGTTTTTACATCTATTAGGATTGTGTTCACTGCCTACTTTATTTCCAAAACAGTTCTAAAAACATAATTTGTTGAAAACAATAATTTTGGTGACTGGTATGCTTTGGTACTATATTACCTTCCTTCCCTTCCCATACCATTTTCAGGTTCTGTCATAATATTATCTGGTTCATCATGACAGATCAATAGATGGAGAATATACATACCACATGCTTTTCTTCCTTGGGCTCAGTATCCTTTGTCAACAAAGAAAAGACCTCTATCTCCATCTTATAGCTCTTAGTGTTAGTCCCCAGCCTGTGCCTTCACATTGTCTCTTGGTCGGGAGTCACCATTTGTATCTCCAGCTAAGGAATCCTTCTAGTATGAATAGCTTGTTATAGAGTTGTTTCATACCCACTCTTCAAACTATAGCTACTTCACATTTGGACTTTATTTCTGAGACTAGATAATCTCAGAGAGGATTTTGCTTCATCTTGAGTTTCCTTAGGTAACTGAGGCCTTTATATTAATCCAAGTAAGGATTCAGATATATCTAATGAACTGGTGGACAGCCTGCCAGGAGACTACTTGGATGGATCAGTTTGGATGAGATTTTCCTTTTTGTTGTTGTTGTTGTTGTTGTTGTTGTTGCTGGAAGATATTGAGGAAGTATATATTTGAGGTAGAAGCCTAGGAAATGAAGGAATAAGGATTACAGCACAAGGTCTTTTTTGTTGTTGTTGTTAGATTAATCCCTTGGCCTGGTTGCATGGATGTTTATCTAAGCATTTTGGAGGGCAGGGGTGCGGTGGTGGGGAAGAGAGGGAGAGGGAAGGATAATAAAAGTGAAAGATGAGCCCTTTCCTTGAGGTACTCTGTGAGACAAATGGGTACATACTTCACTTTAGTCCTCCTGTGGCAAACAGTGTTGGAAAACAGGGAAGAAGCACAGCCCCTCCACTTCTGTAGAAAGCACACAGCTGTTTCAGAATATTGAAGTCTCTGGGGGAAATTAGTATCATTTTCTTCACAAGATTTTTCAGTCACCATTGCAAGCAACAGGAGTCAGTGTCCTTCCATAGACATCAAATCTTCATGGTGAGCTGCTGCTACATTGAATTTAGTAAACTGCCCTTATGTTATTTTTCAAGCAGTAGACATCAGTAAAGGGGGTTAGGATGGGAAGAACATGGTGGAGCCTAGTTGGTTATATGGAGGACTGCTTGTGAACTCCTATAAGACATGGTTGAGGCAATCCTAAGAATTATTGAGTGAGACCTGAGATCCTTTGTGAACAATCTGAACCACTAGTGAAATAAGAGGTCTTACTTTTAATCGGGACACAGTTATACTCTATGAGGTTTGGGAAAATAGTGTACTCTTGCAAATATCTTGACTTCATAGTCCTCTTTAAGAGATATGGTAGGAAATGATGTGAATATCTTGAGGGGAAAGCCTTTAAATAAAGGCAGAGATACTGTTGCCACATCTATATTTCTCAAATAAATTTTGTGATCCACTAAACAATATATACATATACATGTGTATACATAGAGAGCAGGAGAGAGGCACAGAGGCAGTTGATTTTAAAGAATGACCTTAGAATGATGCCAAATTTGGACTATTTTGTTGTACTTTCATCCTTTTATTTACTATTTCTTAGAGACATATGACTTATATAATCATAGGTGTTTGGGAATATTGCTTTCAGTATTAGTAGACTTACACTAGAGTTAATTTTTTACTTTCTATACATGAGATGAGCTATGTATGTTCCAAAAAAACATTCTCTTAATGCCCGAGAATGTCTGCTGAGGTAAACCACATATCGAAGATCTTCATATGACTGGGATTGGAGAAGAAGAGGTTATTTTTGCTATTTCCCCACTGATGTGAGTTAGGACCATTGTCATTCCTTTTGTTTTTGAACCATTAATGAAGAACTTATGGCTTCACTACACTTCATAGCTTCATTAACTTTATTCAATTTATTTTTTTCTTCTCAAATATCTTTATTTTTTTAATATGAAGTTTATTGTTAAATTGGTTTCCATACAACATCCAGTGCTCATCCCAATAGGTGCCCTCCTCAGTGCCCATCACCCACTTTCCCCTCCCTCCCACCCCCCATGAACCCTCAGTTTATTCTCAGTTTTTAAGAGTCTTTTATGGTTTGCCTCCTTCCATCTCTAACTTTTTTTCCCCCCTTCCTCTCCCCCATGGTTTTCTGTTAAGTTTCTCAGGATCCACATAAGAGTGAAAACATATGGTATCTGCCTTTCTCTGTATGACTTACTTCACTTAGCATAACAGTCTCCAATTCCATCCACGTTGCTACAAAAGGCCATATTTCATTCTTTCTCATTGCCAAGTAGTATTCTATTGTATGTATAAACCACAACTTCTTTATCCATTCATCAGTTGATGGACATTTAGGCTCTTTCCATAATTTGACTATTGTTGACAGTGCTGCTGTAAACATTGGGGTACAAGTGCCCCTATGCATCAGCACTTCTTTATCCCTTAGATAAATTCCTAGCAGTGCTATTGCTGGGTCATAGGGTAGGTCTATTTTTAATTTTTTGAGGAACCTCCACACCATTTTCTAGAGCGGCTGCACCAGTTTCCATTCCCACCAACAGTGCAAGAGGGTTCCCATTTCTCCACATCCTTGCCAGCATCTAGAGTCTCCTGATTTGTTCATTTTAGCCACTCTGACCGGCATGAGGTGGTATGTCAGTGTGGTTTTGATTTGTATTTCCCTGATGAGGAGTGATGTTGAGCATCTTTTCATGTGTCTGTTGGCCATCTGGATGTCTTCTTTAGAGAAGTGTCTACTCATGTCTTCTGCCCATTTCTTCACTAGATTATTTGTTTTTCGGGTGTGGAGTTTGGTGAGTTCTTTATAGATTTTGGATACTAGTTCTTTGTCTGATATGTCATTTCCAAATATCTTTTCCCATTCCATTGGTTGCCTTTCAGTTTTGTTGATTGTTTCCTTTGCAGTGCAGAAGGTTTTTATCTTCATGAAGTGCCAATTGTTCATTTTTGCTTTTAATTCCCTTGCCGTTGGAGATGTGTCAAGTAAGAAATTGTTGCGGCTGAGGTCAGAGAGGTTTTTTTCCTGCTTTCTCTTCTAGGGTTTTGATGGTTTCCTGTCTCACATTCAGGTCCTTCATCCATTTTGAGTTTATTTTTCTGTATGGTGTAAGAAAGTGGTATAGTTTCATTCTTCTGCATGTTGCTTTCCAGTTCTCCCAGCACCATTTGTTAAAGAGACTGTCTTTTTTCCATTGGATATTCTTTCCTGCTTTGTCAAAGATTAGTTGGCCATACTTTTGTGGGTCCAATTCTGGAGTCTCTATTCTATTCCAGTGGTCTCTGTGTCTGTTTTTGTGCCAATACCATGCTGTCTGGGATTGTGATGACTCCCACTTTGGTCTTCTTCAAAATTACTTTGGCTATTCAGGGTCTTTTGTGGTCCCATACAAATTTTAGGATTGCTTGTTGTAGCTTTGAGAAGAATGCTGGTCCAATTTTGATTGGGATTGCATTAAGTGTGTACATTGCTTTGGGTAGTATTGACATTTTAACAATATTTATTCTTCCAATCCATGAGCACGGAATGTTTTTCCATTTCTTTATATCTTCTCAATTTCCTTCATAAGCTTTCTATAGTTTTCAGCCTACAGATCTTTTACATCTTTGGTTAGGTTTATTCCTAGGTATTTTATGCTTCTTGGTGCAATTGTGAATGGGATCAGTTTCTTTATTTGTCTTTCTGTCCCTTCATTATTAGTGTATAAGAATGCAACTGATTTCTGTACATTAATTTTGTATCCTGCGACTTTGCTGAAATACATGAATCAGTTCTAGCAGAGGTGGAATCTATTGGGTTTTCCATGTATAATATCATGTCATCTGCAAAAAGCGAAAGCTTGACTTCATCTTTGCCAATTTTGATGCCTTGATTTCCTTTTGTTGTCTGATTGCTGATGCTAGCACTTCCAACACTATGTTAAACAACAGCGGTGAGAATGGACATCCCTGTCGTGTTCCTGATCTCAGGGGGAAAGCTCTCAGTTTTTCCCCATTGAGGATGATATTAGCTGTGGGCTTTTCATAAATGGCTTTTATGATGTTTAAGTATCTTCCTTCTATCCCAACTTTCTCGAGAGTTTTTATTAAGAAAGGATGCTGAATTTTGTCAGATACTTTTTCTGCATCGATTGACAGGATCATATGGTTCTTATCTTTTCTTTTATTAATGTGATGTATCACATTGATTGATTTGTGAATATTGAACCAGCCCTGCAACCCAGGAATGAATCCCACTTGATCCTGGTGAATAATTCTTTTCATATGCTCTTGAATTCGATTTACTATTTTCTTGTTGAGAACTTTTGCTTCCATATTCATCAGGGATATTGGCCTGTAGTTCTCTTTTTTTGCAGGGTCTCTGTCTGGTTTAGGAACCAAAGTAATGCTGGCTTCATAGAATGAGTCTGGAAGTTTTCCTTCCCTTTCTATTTTTTGGAACAGCTTGAGAAGGATAGGTATTATCTCTGCTTTAAATGTCTGGTAGAATTCCCCAGGGAAGCCATCTGGTCCTGGACTCTTATTTGTTGGGAGATTTTTTTTTTTTTTCAACTTTTATTTATTTTTGGGACAGAGAGAGACAGAGCATGAATGGGGGAGGGGCAGAGAGAGAGGGAGACACAGAATCAGAAACAGGCTCCAGGCTCTGAGCCATCAGCCCAGAGCCTGACGCGGGGCTCGAACTCCCGGACCGCGAGATCGTGACCTGGCTGAAGTCGGACGCTTAACCGACTGCGCCACCCAGGCGCCCCATGTTGGGAGATTTTTGATAACTGATTCAATTTCTTCGCTCGTTATGGGTCTGTTCAAGCTTTCTATTTCCTCCTGTTTGAATTTTGGAAGTGTGTGGGTGTTTAGGAATTTGTGCATTTCTTCCAGGTTGTCCAGTTTGTTGGCATATAATTTTTCATAGTATTCCCTGATAATTGCTTGTATTTCTGAGGGATTGGTTGTAATAATTCCATTTTCATTCATGATTTTATCTATTTGGGTCATCTCCCTTTTCTTTTTGAGAAGCCTGGCTAGACATTTATCAATTTTATTTATTTTTCAAAAAACCAACTCTTGGTTTCATTGATCTGCTCTACAGTTTTTTTAGATTCTATATTGTTTATTTCTGCTCTGATCTTTACTATTTCTCTTCTCCTGGGTTTGGGAAGTCTTTGCTGTTCTGCTTCTATTTCCTTTAGGTGTGCTGTTAGATTTTGTATTTGGGATTTTTCTTATTTCTTGAGATAGGCCTGGATTGCAATGTATTTTCCTCTCAGGACTGCCTTTACTGCATCCCAAAGTGTTTGTATTTTTGTATTTTCATTTTCATTTGTTTCCATATGTTTTAAAACTTCTTCTCTAATTGCCTGGTTGACCCATTCATTCTTTAGTAAGGTGTTCTTTAACCTCCATGCTTTTGGAGGTTTTCCAGACTTTTTCCTGTGGTTGATTTCAAGTTTCATAGCATTGTGGTCTGAAAGTGTGCATGGTATGATCTCAATTCTTTTATACTTATAAAGGGCTGTTTTGTGACCCAGTATGTGATCTATCTGGAGAATGTTCCATGTGCACTTGAGAAGAAAGTATTCTGTTGCTTTGGGATGCAGAGTTCTAAATGTATCTGTCAAGTCCATCTGATCCAATGTATCATTCAGGGCCCTTGTTTCTTTATTGATTTTGTGTCTAGATGATCTATCTATTGTTGTAAGTGGAGTATTAAAGTCCCCTGCAATTACCAAATTCTTATCAAAAAGGTTGCTTATGTCTGTGATTGATTGTTTTATAAATTTGGGGGCTCCTGTATTTGGCACATAGACATTTATAATTGTTAGCTCTTCCTGATTGGTAGACCCTGTAATTATTATATAATGCCCTTCTTCATCTCTTGTTATAGCCTTTAAGTTAAAGTGTAGTTTGTCTGATATAAGTATGGCTACTCCAGCTTTCTTTTGACCTCCAGTAGCATGATAGATAGTTCTCCATCCCCTCACTTTCAATCTGAAGGTGTCCTCAGGTCTAAAATGAGTCTCTTGTAGACAGCAGATAGATGGGTCTTGTTTTTTTATCCATTCTGATACCGTATATCTTTTGGTTGGAGAATTTAGTCCATTTGCATTTAGTGTTATTATAGAAAGATATGGGTTTAGAGTCATTGTGATGTCTGTAGGTTTCATGCTTGTAGTGATGTCTCTGGTACTTTTGGTCCTTGCAACATTTCACTCACAGAGTCCCTCTTAGGATCTCTTGTAGGGCTGTTTTAGTGGTGATGAATTCCTTCAGTTTTTGTTTGTTTGGGAAAACTTTTATCCCTCCTTCTATTCTGAATGACAGACTTGCTGGATAAAGGATTCTTGGCTGTATATTTTTTCTGTTCGTCACATTTCCTGCCATCACAGGTTTTCTGCCATTCCTTTCTGGCCTGCCAAGTTTCAGTAGATAGGTCTGCTACTACCCTTATATGTCTACCTTTAAACAAAAATTATTTTTTAATGTTTATTTATTTTTGAGAGAGAGAGAGACACACACAGTGCAAGCAGGGGAAGGGTAGAGAGAGAAGGAGACACAGGATCTGAAGCAGGCTCCAGGCTCTGAGCTCTCGGCACAGAGCCTGATGTGGGGCTTAAACTCACAAACTGTGACATCATGACCTGAGCCAAAGTCGGATGCTTAACTGACTGAGTCACCTAGGCGCCCCTTATGTGTCTACCTTTTGTACGTTAGGGCCTGTTTATCCCTAGCTCCTTCAGAATTCTCTCTTTATCCTTGTATTTTGCCAGTTTTACTATAATATGTCATGCAGAAGATCAATTCAAGTTATGTCTGAAGGGAGTTCTCTGTGCCTCTTGGATTTCAATGCCTGTTTCCTTCCCCAGATCAGGGAAGTTCTCAGGTATGATTTGTTCAAATACACCTTTAGCCCCTTTCTCTCTCTCTTATTCTTCTGGAATTCCTATAATACGGATGTTGTTTCCTTTGATTGCATCACTTAGTTCTCTAATTCTCCCCTCAAACACCTGGATTTTTTTTAATCTCTCTTTTTCTCAGCTTCCTCTTTTTTCCCTAATTTTATCCTCTAATTCACCTATTCTCTCCTCTGCCTCTTCAATCTGTGCTATGGCCATCTCCATTTTATTTTGCACCTCATTTATAGCATTTTTTAGTTCCTTATAACTATTTTTTAGTGCCTTGATCTCTGTAGCAATAAAGTCTCTGCTGTCCTCTATGTTTTTTTCAAGCCCAGCAATTAATTTTATGACTATTATTCTAAATTCTTGTTCCATTATATTGCTTAAATCAGTTTTGATCAATTCATTAGCTGTTGCTACTTCCTGGAGTTTCTTTTGAGGAGAATTCTTCCATTTCATCATTTTGGTTAGCCCCTGCGGTAGCTCCAAACTGCAGGGTACTTCCCCTGTGCTGTCCGGAGAAACTTGTGTTGGTGGGCGGGGCGAAGTCAGACCCAATGTTTGCCCTCAGCCTAACCCTGGGGCCACAGTTAGACTGGTGTGTACCTTGTGTTGCCCTCTCCCAGGAGCAGGACTCACTGTGGAGTGGTGTGGCCCCTGTCTGGGCTGCTTGCACGCTGCCAGGTGCTGTTTCGATGGGATCTGGCCAAGGATGTATTAGCCGGGGTGGATCCACAGGGTGCACAGGGGCAGGAGGGGCAGGCTGAGCTAGCTTTGCCCTCAGTGGTTCCCTGTGGGAGGGGCACTGCAGCACTGGGAGGGAGGCAGGCCCGTGAGAGGGATGGATCCACAGAAGCACAGTGTTGGGCGTTTGTGCGGTGCAAGCAAGTTTGGTGTCAAGAACTGGTTCCCTTTGGAATTTTGGCCACGGGATGGGAGAGGGAAATGGCGCTTGCCAGTGCTTTTCCCCCTATGAGCTCTGTCCTTCCGGGGCTCAACAACTCTCCCTCCTGGCATCCTCTCACCCTGCCTGCTCTCTCAGAGCAGAGCTGTTGACTTTTAACATTTCAGATGTTAAGTCCCGCTGGCTGTCAGAACTCACGGATTCCGGCCCCTCCGCTTTTGCAAGCCAGACTTCAGGGGCTCTCCCTTGCCTGATGGGCTGCCCCTCCACCGCCCCGGCTCCCTCCCGCCAGTCCGTGTAGCACTCACTGCCTTTCCGCCCTTCCTACCCTCTTCCGTAGGCCTCTTTTCTACGCTTGGCTCTGGAGAGTCTGTTATGCTAGTCTTCTGGTGGTTTTCTGGGTTATTTAGGCAGATGTAGGTGGAATCTAAGCAATCAGCAGGACAAGGTGAGCCCAACATCCTCCTACACCGCCATCTTCCGCAAATAGTTCAACTTTATTCAATTTAGAGTACCGTTTAGTTCCACTCACTGTAAGTGCTTGACTTGTTTCACAAAAAAATATGTAGTAACCCATCTCGTAGCAGCTCTTTTCTAACACATTCTTGGGTTCTGATTTGGTCAGTCTATTAACTAAAGTCACATTTGCAGTCTGACCACTGTTGTACAATCTTAGCAATGTCATCTTCATTATTTATTTACTATGGAAGCTCCAAGAGAACATGATATTTTTTTTTCTGTGGTTGCCTGGAGTTTGTGTTTGGACATATTGAACTAGTTTCTACTTCATTGGCTGTGACTTGCATTTATGTGAATTTTTTTGGTCAGATATTCCAAAGATTTATATAAACACAGCCAAGACAAAGCCTTCCTTTCTTGAAGGACATCCTCTAGGAATAGTAATATTTATGCTTTAGCTTATTCCCTTCTCTTCCTTGTTAGTACGCTGACAGCCATGAGAAATGTGTTTTCTTTAGAAGGATCAGATGTCATTCTTCTCAAGTCATCAGAGCTACCTTTTGCAGAACTTTGCGTAGTTTGCTTACTTTGAATTTCCCATTGATATATCATTTAACTCTAACTAGGTCAAACAGAGATGACTGGGTCTAGACAAGACTTCATTTTTCCCCTCCATTGGCATGACTACTTTAAAAGTTTTCATTAACTGTTATTTCCAAGTCTTCTCCTGTCTCTTTAAACCTAAGATCATAGGTGTGCTTTAAGAGATATAAAAATAAATGGGAGGAATGAAAACAAATACATTCAGTGAAGTTTGGAAGTTAATTAAACATAGAGAGGTTGACATGAGAAACCAAAACCACTCTTCCTTATATTCAGAGATTTTTGCTCATGATAAAATGTGGCTTCCTGTTTATAAGGCTAATCAAGTGCACAAAGTGGTTACCAGAGGATTTTTTCCAAATTGTGTTTTGGGTGATGTAAATTCAAGTGATAAAAAATACCATCATAGAGAATCTTAGTTAAATACAGTACTAGAATATCAAAATATTCCTTGGTGAAATGTATTTGAACAAACTATTTTTTGTGAAAAACATCATTCTAGCAGACTTTAATAGATATTAAAGCTATTAACACATAAATATTCATTTATTTTATTTTCAACACAGTGAACACTAATTTTTCTCAGATTCATTACTTAATGTGTTGAATAATAAAGCTTCTGCAAGAGTAACTCAGTGCTTGTGACAAATGCAGGTTTTGAAAAGTGTAGGTAGAGTCTTTCTATGTTTGCCCCCATGACAGACTCAAAGCAAATAAAATAGTTACAGTTCAAAATAGGGCACATATATTTAACATTATATGTAGAAATCCCAGGTTTAATGTAAAGGATACTATATTAATGCTCCAAAGTGCATCTGATAGTCAACATTCATAAATTTTCAAATTTGGTTTTCCCATGGTACTTTTATGTTCCTAGGCTGGAGTGAACCTGGGGAAACCACATCCAACTGACCTATGGAAAATAATAGGCTTAAGCATTTTATAGAAGATAGGTGACCTTCTAGGGGCAGGCAAAGGGCTCCTGAAATGTTGGGAGAGATCAGTGTGTCAGGATAATCAGGCTACATAAAGTGGGCTGGACAGCCAGGGGTCTGCAGAGATGGTTAGTATGCCTGTGTACAGTTTTATACTTCTTTTTAGGCTTTGTTGGGCTGATAGTGGGTCCCCAGAACAGCTTTAGACCATAGTAGCAGTGGGAGTGAGGGTGGGTGGGATCTTGCAGCCTTACATTAGGAAGAAAATCTATCTCTCACCCCTAACCTTTTCCCACTCTTCCCTATTCACATGTTTTATTTTTAGTGAATCTATTTATACTTAAAAAACTCTACTAATCAGTTTTATCAATTAAATAAAAATTATGTATATTTCACTTCTAGAAGAAAGAAATAAGTTACAAGAAAAGAGCAGTTTAAAAAGTAATGATGAGAATATGACCTTGGGTCAGTATAGATTCTTTTTAAAAACATAAGTTTATGAGATATAACTCATAAATCATAAAATTGAACCATTTAAACAATACAACTTATTGTTATATATTCATAGAGTTGTACAGCAGTCACCAGAATAAAATTTTAGAATATTTTTTTTCTCCCCTTAAAGAAATCCTGTACTCATTAGCAGTCACTTGCCATTCCTTCACATCTCCTCCCACCATCCTTAAGTAACCACTAATCTACTTTATGTTTCCATAGATTTGCTTATTTTGGACATTTAATATAAAGGGAATTATACAATGTGTGACCTTTAATAATGCCTGGATTCTTTTAACTTAGCATAATGTTTTCCAGGTTCATCAATGTTGTAGCATGTATCAGTACTTTTCTTTTTACTGTTGTATAATATTCAGTTGTATGGATATACCACATTATCCATCATCAGATGGACATTTGGGTTGTTTCCTTTTGGCTTTTATAAATATTGCTTCTGTGACCATTTATGTACAAGTTTATATTTGAACATTTAGTTTGAACTTTAACATCCCTGTTTTTGTAAATAAAGCCTTATTGAAACATAGCCACACTTTTAGAAATGGAGTTCTCTACTTGTTCCAAATAAAGTGAGTCCCTCCAAGCAGGGTTGTAGAGCTCTTTGCCTTTATGTCCTGCCTTTCTAGCTGGCCAGAACCCAGAGTTACTGCCCTGGAACTAGGGGCAGGGACCTGCTTTTCTAGAGTGACCCCTTCCCCTGAACCTCTCTTAAGTGAAGAGGGGTAGTAACCCTTGGTATTATTGCATGGAGTATCTGTCATATGAGTGATCTGGGGTGGGGTAGCTGGGGCCCTAGTATTCTTGGCTTACTTCTCCTAGGGTAGAGTTTCCACCCCGAGTGGAACCAGTTGGTAGAAGAGTGACCTGGTCCTCTCAGCTATGCCACCCAGAAAAGAACTTCTTTAACAAAGGGCTGAGGCATGAGCACCCTGCTTTGGCTGAAATTATAGCCCCATATTGGGTGCTGGGGGAGAAGGAGTCTGTCTTCTTGGCCACACGTGCCTGGAGTAGACCCTTCTGTATCCTAGAGAGGGGGTGGTGCATAATGTGTACATAATGGAATGTGTCAAGGCCCAAACCCCACAGACTCTTGGTGTTCTTACCAAGATTTAATATATTTCCTTGAATTGATATTTCTGTGTTTGATTTATGCTCTTAGAACAATTTCCAGAGACTTTATATAATTTTCACTAGTTTGTTGCTTGCTGAGGAGTGTGTCATCTGAGCTCCTCACTTCACCATTCTGGAATTCCTGCCTCCCTCATTCATATTTAAGTTCAAATATTCAAATATTGAATAATTCAGACAAAATGATAATACTTTTGTATTTCACTCATCATTACTCCTTGGGTTTCCAGTGTTTTTTCTATTTCTTTTTAAATGTGTTTTGATGCATGGAACTGAAAGGGTTTGAATTTGCCTTTCCTATTGTGGGATGAGGAGCTCACTTCAGGCACGTGTATTTGCCAAAGCAGCATTCTTAGTATTCCTTTACCTGTACTTAATCTTTTTGAGAGAAAACATGGCATTTCTACAATTATTTCTCCCACATGCATCATTTGCTCTTGAATAATAACAGATTTTTTTTTAATGGCAAATGATAATACTGTGCATTTCTGTGGGAGGTAACATCTTTTTTTTTTCTGAAAAGACTGAAAAGTGAAAATAAAATATCCCTTTAATGGAAATTTCTTGTCACTGCTTTAGTCTGAGATAAAAGAACATAAAGACATGTCATGGCTAGGGAAGACAAGATAAATTGTGATTGGTAACATTGTTTGCAAATCTGAATGGTTCATGGGGAATAAGTTGTATGTCAGGGTCTGTGATAGAATCTTTGGAAAAAACACAGACCTCTAAGGAATGATTTTCAAAGTAGTAGCTTATTGACTTCATTTTGAGTGTAGAACTTCTATAAGAACCTACAGCAAAATGTGTTAAAATCATGACTGTTCTTACATAGCAGCCCTGGGAAGTGGGCTTTAGCAGTGTCCAAATTATAACACCCAGGCCATTATTAAGTATGTGGTATTTTTTCCAGGTACTTTAGTAATTATAAATTTGTAGATTTTTTTCCCCCCACATAATGATGTAATTAGTGATTTTGCAACCACAATCCCCTAAGAACCCCTTTTTTTAAGGACCAGAGGGTCTCTGTTTTGGCAGTCATCCACTGTTCCAAACAGGCTGGGCAAGTAATGTTTTCTCTGTTCTTGCATTTGAGATCTTTGCCCATTTCTTTTACTATACAAAAATTAAGTAAATTCCTGCCCATGAACCTATTTTAAAGTAAATGTTATATGTCCCAGTACTTTTTACCCTTCTGAGGAATGATTTCAGAAATGTTTTGGAAAAAGTCCACCTTTTACATCTCCACATGTGAACTTTGTTGCAGAGATAAAGCTGTCCATGGATCGCCTTTGGAGAGGATTTGCAAAGGCCAATATGGTGCTGGTGACTACAGCATGAAGAGTTCCAGAATCTCCCTATGTTCCTGGCTTAAAAGGAACTTGGGATCCCAGGAGGTAAAGGAAAATTTTTGTTCTGATTATGTTACTGCATCTTCTTCATTGTCCTTCTGTAACCTGGAAATGCCTGTTTATTAAATAATTAGTGTGAAAAGTGATGCATCACTTGCTCTCTATATGTACATCCAAATACTATATACAATTCAATGTAATTCTGAAAGACAGTGAGTCAGGGAGGCATTGCTTTTCTGTTAGGAGAAGTAACCTTACCATAGCCACATAGAGCAGTCAGAGCTGGGACTAAACTCAGATATCTTCTTCCAAGGTGATGCTCTTTTTGCTATGCTTCAGAGGAAGGGTAGTGTGGCAGCGGTAGCAATGGGACATAGGAGATACTACAGAAGTAGGCTCCAGTGGGAGGAGAGAAATGACACAGTTTCTAGGAAATGAGGGGCAATAAAGTAAGCATGCAGTAGAGGAGAGGGTCTTCCTCTCTTTTAGTTTTTGAGCATGAAATGCACCTCACTTAGGATCCAGAATTTTAACTTTCTGAATCCCCAGCAAACAAAGATGTAAGTCATTTATTAAGAAATTTTTTAAGTTGCTTTCCTGAAGGTTTTCAACCTTTTAGGTTATGAATATTATAAAATTTTACCAGACTGTGATTTTGAAAAACATTATATTTTGTAAACCTAAAGCTAGGAAGTATGGATGGTTTGGGGAATCTTCTTTGTGCCTTCTTTTATAAAAAAGAAAAAAATTATCAAAATTATGTGTACATCGTTAAGAAAACTGATAGGATTGGGGCGCCTGGGTGGCGCAGTCGGTTGAGCGTCCGACTTCAGCCAGGTCACGATCTCGCGGTCCGTGAGTTCGAGCCCCGCGAAGGGCTCTGGGCTGATGGCTCAGAGCCTGGAGCCTGTTTCCGATTCTGTGTCTCCCTCTCTCTCTGCCCCTCCCCCGTTCATGCTCTGTCTCTCTCTGTCCCAAAAATAAATAAACGTTGAAAAAAAATTAAAAAAAAAAAAAAAAAAAAAGAAAACTGATAGAAGAATTTTCATCGTTCCACCTTCTCCCATCCCAGTCTGCAGAGGCAACCTGGACTTTTTGTTTTACATCTGTAAGTAAATATGCATTGAGCACAAATTCTGGAGTTTTCACCTTTAAACTTTTCATTCTTCTTGCTATGACAGATAATAGATGATATCTGAGGATATATGAGGATGCCATCTCCCACCTTTATTTCTCCCCATTTTCTTAATTTTTGAAAATTATATCACTATTCAATTTCTCATTTTTTTACCTTTATAAAGATACATTTTCATATAACCTCTACTTATTTTAGTTGTATTTCTTTGTTTTTAGTTTCAGACAGTGCCTCTAGACTCATCACTTTATATGATGAATATATTAACCCCCTACCCTTCCTTCCACCTGTTCCTTCCTTTTTCTACCTCCCAGCCTCTGAAGGCTGCATTTTTCACAAGACTGTTAACATTTTCATACCATTCTATAGCTGTTGTTAAGTTGTCTGTGTTTTGTGCATAACTCTAGATGTTATAAATTAATAAATACCATTCAAGTTTTGTCTGTTTTAAATAGTAATAGCTAATTGATTGCTTACAATGTGCCAGGCACCGTTCTAATTGCTTTGTATACAATAGCTCAGATTTCTTTACACATATAAATTAGTCCCCCCAAAATATTTTATAGGTATGGAAACTGAGATGTTGGCAAGTTAACTAACTAAAAGTGGTGGTCATGATTTATATTAGTATAGTCTTGCTCAGTGCATTTCTGTCTTCTTTTTTTTTTTTTCTTTTTTTTTTTTCTTTTTAAGGTAGGCTCCATGGCCAGCATGGAGGCCAACACAGGGCTTAAACTAATGACACTGAGATCAAGACCTGAGCTGGGATCAAGAGTCAGATGTTTAACTGACTTAAGTCACCACACATCCCTTTGAGTTAGCTTTTGTTATGTACCAAATCACACCAAAATTTCAGTGACTTAAAACAGCACCATTTCTTTAGCTCATGATTCTATGGGCCAACAATCTGGTCTGGCCTTAACTGAGTAGTTCTTTGGGGTTTGGCTGGTTTGCTCCAGCATCTGTAGGCACTGAGGTAACCCTGCTTCTGCAGGTTAGATGGATATTGGTTGGGGCAAAGGGGAAGAGTAGCCATGTGTATCTCATCACCCAGTGCTAGTCTGGTTTTGCTCAGATGACTGCTGGTAAGGTTCTGAAAGAGAGAGCAGAAGCAGGCCAGGTGTCATGAGGCCTAGGCTTGGAAATGGCACACTGTCACTTCTGCTGCTTTCTATTGGCAAAAGAAGTCACATAATTGGCCCACATTAAAGAGTAAAGGAAATAGACTTCACTTGTTGTTGGGAATTGCTAGAAAGTTATGTTATAGTAGTGTGCTTATAGAGAAAGGTGGAGAATTGTGGCCATTTTGTATTCTGCCATGGTTCCTTTGACCATTACATGTATTGCTCTCTATTATATAAGTGTTATTCATTGGAGAGCCAATATGTGCTATGATTACATTTCAGTCTCTACAGTTTCGATGTTATCACTTAACATGAATAATAAAATTGAAGAGACCTCTTTCATAGACTCCATCAGTTGCTCAATTATTATATTTTATTTTACTTTGTTTTATATTAGGCCATTTCTTTCCCATACATTCCCCCCACCCAGGATTTATGATTGCCATCTTCCCCCTTAAGAAATAAATGCTTACTTTATTATACCTATGATGATTTATAGCTATTTGTTTACTTTTTCTAATGCTTATAATCCATACCTTTTTTTTTTTGTCTTGAAGATATTCCTGGATCCAAATGATTCTGGTTATAATTTGCACAGATTGCTTTGTAGGTTGTCACCCTGGGATTTCTTTTCATGTATTTTTTTGGTTTGTTGTTTGTTCTTTGTGTCTTACATCATCTTTCTTGGTTTTCACTCATAGTTTGCTGGGAGACAGCTTTAAGCAACTTCTACAGAATATAAGTAAACTTTCTGAGGCCTTATGTCAAAAAATCGTTTGTTTTCTTTTTACATTTATCTGAAAATTTGTCAGGGTGTAGTTTTTTAGGATTGAAAAACTTTCTTTTGGTATTTTGAAAATCTTGCCCAACTGTCTTCTCGCTGCTACTTCTAATGAGAACTCTGACAGTAGCCTGGCTCTTGTTCCTCTGTAGGTGCTGTGTTTTGTTTGTCCTCTCTGTTTCTCAGATGTTAGATTTCTCTCTCCTTTTTGTTTTGAAATTTCATAAAGTTGTGTTTAAGCATGGATCCTCTGTTAATGTCTGTTAGATCCTTTTGAATTTTTACGTCTTCAGCTTTGGGCAATTTTCATTTATTACTATTTTGCTAATAATCTTTCCTTTGTTTTCTCTGTTCTCGCTAGAATTCCTATTCGTCACATGTTTGACTTTTTAGATTGATTCTCTCTATATGTTTATTTCTATCTTTTGTTCCACATTCTGGAAGAATTCCTCAGCTTTTAATTTTTTTTCAATCATGCTTTTAATTTTTTAGACCATTTTCTCATTTTCTGATTTTTGCTTTTTTCATTGCATTCTGTTTTTCTTTTTAGCTCACATGTCTTCTTGAACATTTGTGAGTATTATCTATGAGAGATTAATTTTTTTTTAATCAGTTTCCTTCAGATTCAGCTTTTCTATTTGTTCACTTTGGCCTTTATTTTTCATGTAGTTAGTTTTCTTCAAATGACCTCTAATGTATGGGTATCTGTTCATATATTAGAATGAGAAAGTAGGTAGGCCCTCTGAGTTCCGTGTGTACAGGTAGACCTAGTCAACCAGTAGTCTTAACTCTAAAATGAGTGGGTGGGAAGCTATTCCTGACTGAGGGTGTACGAGAAGAGAGTGAGGGGTTGATCATTCGTATAGAGAGACCTTTTATTAACCCTAGTTTTTCAGGCCACTTCCAAACCCCATCCACTCATTGGCTGATTTGTATTTCACAGTAACTCCAAGATTCTACTCCCTCAATGACTGAAATTCTCTTCACAAATATTCTAGTCTGTAACTTTCTCCTTTCTATTTCAGTTATTGACATTCTTTTATTTCTTTTCTATCTTAGGTATTTGTTGAAAATTTACTCCCTCAAACTTTAGAGAATATAATTCTCTATTATAGATTTATACCTCTTTTATTCCTTCAAAATAGTTTTAAGAGGTTCTGGAGAAGAAGGAAGGGGAAACGTGTACTCTCAGTTGGACACTTTTACCCAGAAGATTTCTCCATACCTTACTTTTCAAAAAGAAAAATCCTAACTTTAGGTATTCTACTTCAGAGGAATATTAAATCTTATTTAATTGATGAAGGGACCCTCTTTCATGTGGTAACATCTACGTTTGCTATATTTTTAGGTCTTTTTATCTAAAAGTTCTTAAAAAACAAAGCTGTTTATGCTTTAGTATCTACTTGGTTATAAATGAAAAACTCATATTGGTGTACTAATATACTATCCAGATATCATTATATTATTGAATATTATAGGACTGTTATATTCTCCTCTCCTAGCTGTCCTGGGATTATCTGATATATGGGACAAGAACTGTTAACATACATGTATATAAATATGCTTAATTAACATAGACAGATTTCTTGTCAGTGGTTGGTATATTAATCTGGCAAATCCTCCTTCTCTTATCCTGCCAAATTTTTGATCCCTTGAAAGTCTGCCAATCTAGTTCTTAATGGCTCTGAATATGGGGAATCCTTCATTTAGACTTTCTTGAAGCAGTGGCCTGCCTTCTTGTTGCTCTTATTGTAATTCTTTTGGATTGTTCTATTTCTTGCTTTCCCTGTTTAAAATCCTAGAAAGTCACTTCCTTCCTCACTGGGTTTATTCTCAAACCAAGCTCATATTTTATGAAGTTCTCTTTGAATTCTTCAGGGGATATGGCTTGCATGTCCTCACATTCTTTTCCTCTCTCTTGTGTAAATACATATAGCTCTGTGTCTTCATCATCAGCCAAAGGGTCCCTTAACGTCCTCTTGAGAGTTTTCATATACACTTTCCTTGTGGTGGGGGAGGGGGGTGTTTTCTTTGCTGTTTACAGTAGCCTTTAGAAACACAGATTAGATAAACAAGAAGAGACCTTAGAAACTATTTGGACTTTCAATTTCTGCAATATTAGACCATTTGGGAGGGAATCAAGATGCAAGATTAATATTTCTTAGAGGTCTCATTCTATTAAATATGTATATATTCATTTAAGAATATGCATTGAATTTTTTTTTTGAATCCATGTATACTTGGTGTATTATGGTGGTCAAAGAGCATATATGGATTCTATTTAGGTGTTAATAAAATAATCACACAAATAGTGTAAGATTGAAATAACTATTATGAGGAGAGACAGTGCCATGTAAAGTGTCATGGTCTTGGAGGTTGAAGAAAGATCTAGGAAGTCATAGTTGACTATGGGAGGAATGACACAATTATATTTGCAATTATAAAGTTTATTCAGATTGACTGCAATGGGTGGGGGGCCAGAAAGGATTTGAGTGGAACAGTGAGAGAAATAGTCCAGTTGAGGTATGATGGTAGTTTGGACTGAGATGGCAGGCAACACTGGAAATGGAAAAAAGGGGAAAAATGTAAGAGTTATTTAGAAGGTAAAATTGGCAAGACCTTATGATTGGTTACATGGTATCAAAGTGGAAGGGAAAGAAAGGTATCAAGGGTAATTTCAAGGCTTGAGTAGATAGATGGATGATGGTGCCATTCATTATGAGGGCCAGGTTTGGCAGGGAAAGAGATCATGTGTTGGATTCTGGACAAGTTAAATATAAAGGTTGGTTTCAAAATCTGAGTGGAAAGACCATGTAGACATTTAGTTACAAACAGACAGCTAAAGTTGTGGTTCTGGAATATTTCTGTTAGTCTACATCCTTCTAAGCCTTTGGTGTTGTCAGTGTTCTGGGCCAAAGCTTTTCTAATAGGTGTGTAGTGCTACCTCATTGTTATTTTAATTTGTATTTCTCTAATGACAATGTGGTGTTGAGCATCTTTTCATATGTTTATTTTCCATCAGCTATCTTCTTTGGTGAGGTTACAGTCTTTGGTCCATTTTTTAATCAGGTTGTTTTCTTATTGTTGAGTTTTTAGAGTTCTTTGTATACTTTGGATAATAGTCTTTTATCAGATGTGTCTTCTGCAAATATTTCTCCCAATCTGTGGCTTGTCTTCTCATTCATTCTCTTGACATTGTCTTTTACCTCAGGGTTCATTTTTGATGTAAAATTTTATGTTCTGTGCTGTCTGGCTCTGTGTGCTGAGAAATACTTCTGGAATTTGGAAATTCATGTTGAAAGGTGAAGTAGCTTTTGTGAATTCTGAAGTACTCTCTGGAGTGACATTCTAAAATTGATGTCTTAGTCTACCCTTGAAGGCTCATATTATATGTGTCAGCATTCACCCCCTCAAAGGGAGTTTTATGCTCTTGACATTGGGCAGGTTTGAGGTTTTGGCCATGAAGTCAGAGCTAAATATTGTTTGGATTCTGGGTCTCTCATTGGAGGTAATTTAAAACTTACTTCCACAAAAATTGAAAGCTACTGCAGTAGTGTAAGAGGTAATATAACTGGTGGAATGTGCATGTGATGAGGAGTAAAAACATCTGGTTTCTAGTGTGAGGGCCAATATGTGGTAGCTGATTACTTTGGTTAGATTAAGTCTTACAAAACTTATCTCCTTATCTGTACACTTGCAATAATATTAAATTAATAATAATACTAATTAGTAATATGCATTGAAGTTTCTTCCATGTCTTTTCATGGCTTGATAGCTTGTTTTTTTTTAGTGCTGAATAATATTAATTAACTAATAATATTGCAATGATTAATTTTATGTGTCAACTTGGGTAGGCCATGGTACCCTGTTTTTGGTTAAACACCCATGTTAATGTTGACCATGAAGGCATTTTTTAAGATGTGACTACCATTGAAATCAATAAACTTTGAGTAAAGTAGATTACCCTGCATAATGTGGGTGGGCCTTATCCCAACAGTTAAAAGTAAGGGAAAAGATTGAGGTCCCCCAAAGAAGAAGGAACTCTGCCTCCAGATTGCATTTAGGCTTGGGACTACAGCATCAACTTTTTCCTAGTTCTCCAGCCCTGAAGATTTTGGACTTGCCAGCCTCCATAATTGTGTGAGCCAATTTTTAAAAATCTCTGTCTCTCTCTTACACACACACACACACACACACACACAAACATACACATACACTCACACACACAGTACTGGTTCTATTTCTCTGGAGAACTTTGACTAATACACCTAATACAACTGTCTAGTCATTATCACAGTATGATAAAATCAATGAATGAATGTAACTGTGCTGTATAAACTTCAGAATACTACTCTGAAATATAAATGACATAAAACCCAAATAAAGATAGAGACTTTCTTGTGTACAGGAGTGATCATTTCCTTGTACTATATTGATATTTGTTTGCCATATCCCACTTCTAAAAATTGTTACAAGGTTAAAGGGCAGATCTGGAAGCCAAAAATGAGCTTGGGAGGATCAGTGAAAACTTGGAATGAGGGTCAATGAAGAGTTGGAATGTGCTGGGTCTCAGCAGTTTAAAGAAGAGAGGTAGTTG
Organism: Lynx rufus; assembly: GCF_022079265.1. NCBI lineage: Eukaryota > Metazoa > Chordata > Mammalia > Carnivora > Felidae > Lynx > Lynx rufus. The sequence goes on from NW_025814824.1 coordinate 23,168,412, forward strand.
GTTATGAGCACAAGGAAGTAGATGAAATAAAGATTTCTGGATTCAGTCATTAAGAAGTAGAAGATGTAATTTCTTTCATAGAGTAGGTACTGTAGACCAGTGGTAGTGGATCTCTAGTGTATGGGCAAATCTAAGGTCATACAATGTTTTCTTGAAGGTTGTCTTTATAAAACGTATACTTTAGAAAGTATACTCTAGTGAGCTGTAAGACTCACACCCTGTAGAGTTATCTCAGAAACATTTACTTTCAAAGAGATATTATGCATCATCAAATGGCCAGGAAAGTTAATCCTTCAGGGTAGAAGGTCTATTTGTGAGTTTAAAAGTGAAGAAGACATTTTACTATCTTATTTCTTTGGTCAAATCTGTCTACAGATTGTATGGGAAAGTTCTTAATAAAGAAGTTAAATACAGAGAGGTAAGAACTTTCCTTAATATACTATGCACATTTGATGCTATCAAGATTGGCAAATTTCCCAGATCAAAAGCTGCTATTAGCTCACTCTTTCTTTAGCCAACATATTTTCGTTCAAATTATCTACTGTGCACTGACATGCATGAGAAACATCAATTCTAATAAAAGGTGGCCCAATATTAATTAATGTGCTATATATCTAAGGATCACTCAAGAATACAATTTAATAGAACTCCTTAAGGTAGTGTACTTAATAAATATCCTTTTATTTTTTGCAGGAACCTCACGACCGTATTTGTTTTTAATTGCTGGAATAAATGACTTCTGTTCGGATGGTTTTAGATAGATCCAACTAGACTTGATTCCTTGATGCAAATGCTGATGTGCAAACAGCAAGAGGCTGAATGGCTGCATAATCAATAATGCATCTAAAGGCTTTCAACTGAGTTCAGTCAGAGTATCTATTAGACCTTGTCTCTCAATATCTCATCTCTCTAGCTAATTTTTCTAATGTTCCAGGGAAACTGGCTTCAGTAACTCACCTTACTTTGAGCAATAAGAAGAAAGAAATTAATCCTAGAGGGATGGACAATATCTTTCTACAATGGTTCTGTACATATATGAACCTGATGATGCACAACCAGTACATATTTAGAGTCTTTTATTTATTCAACAATATTTATTAAGTGCTTTCTAGATGTTAGGCATTGTTGGAAATAGAAGACAGGTAGGTTCTCTGATGTTTGTGTACTGTATGGTGGGAGAAGACATAAGATAAATAGGTAAACCAATAAAAATACAAGACATTTTATAGCTATTACATATCAATTCTAAAAGATAATGAGATGAGTATTGTAATGTGGGGAATGGGACTGGCAGGACTAATTTTATAGAGTAGTCTGGGGAGGCCTTTTTAAGGAAATGACTTTAAGCTGAAGATTTGGAAAAAAGAGAACTCCAAGGCAGAGGGAACCATAATCCAGAGACCCCGAAGTAGGATTAACAGTTAACCTTGAACACATGGGTATGGACTATGGGGAACCATTTATATGTCGATTTCTTTCAATAAATGCAGCATACTATTATAAATGTATTTTCTCTTCCTTATGATTTTCTTTTTTTTTAAGTTTATTTTTTATTTATTTTGAGAGAGATAGGATAGAAAGCAAGCAGGGGAGGGGTAAAGAGAGAGAATCCCAAGCAGGCTGCGTGCTGTCAGCACAGAACCCAATGCAGGGCTTGAACTCACTAACGAGGAGATTATCACCTGAACTGAAATGAAGAGTCAGATGCTTAACTGACTGAACCACCCAGGTGCCCCTTCCTTATGACTTTCTTAATAACCTTTTCTTTTCTCTATCTTACTTTATTGTAAGAATACATCTTATAATACACATAGCATACAAAATACATGTTAATTGACTCTTCATGATAACATAAGCCTCCCCATTAACAGTAGGCTATTAGTAGTTAAGTTTTGGTTGAGTCAAAACTTGTATGTGGATTTTCAACTGCACAAGGGGTCAGTGCTCCTGACCTCTACATTGGTCAGAGCTCAACTGTAACATACTGAAAAAACAGAAAAGAAGCCTGCATGCCACAGTGCGGAGATTAGGGGAAGATTGTGCAGGGTCTTGAAGACTGTGATTGGGAGTTTGGATTTTATTCCAGCTACACTTGGAAGCCACTGGGGTGGCTTTTTTGAGTTGGGGATTGGTATGATCTGCTTTTCCTTCCTTCTGCCACTTTCTCTTTGTACTTTTCCAGCCACTTAGCATTCAGCTTTTCCATGGATTTGGTAAGTCAGTATTGTAAATAATATGTTCTCTGGATAGTTCCTGTCTGTTCAAGTAGTTTCATTGTGTGAAGTGGTAGTTATAGTATTGTTAATTCTTTTTATAATCACATAATTTCTCCAACATTTTTGGTTAAAAATCACATAAAGTATGATACTGTAATATTTCATGAAGTGAAAGAATTAGTTCCTGTTATATTAGAGTTTGCACACTGATAGCCTATGAGTCATATTCAGTGCATAGACTTGTTTTATTTGGTCTGTTTGGAATTTTACAAATTGGGAGACTTAGCATAAACGTCTGGAGTAATGTGATGATCTTATTTGTATATACCCAATGGCCCATGTTTGGAAAATAGTATTAGAGAAAGAATTTACAAGAAGGGACTTAAGTCAAAACTAAAAGACAAACAGCCTAGGGGTGCAGATTGTACAAAGCCAAAGGAGATGAACATTCAGTGTATATGACTTGTAGTGTTTGGGAAACTGTCATATTACATAGTGCTTAAAGAGGTCTAATAACCCATATTATAGGGGTGCAAACCCCAGTTCTAAAGCTTTTCAAGTGTATGACCTTGGATAAATTATTTTATCTTCCTCTGCTTCCATTTTATTCTGTGTACAATGGGGATAGTAAAGTAGTACATTCTTCATAGGGTTGCTGTGAGGATTAAGTTATTAGTACCTATGAAGCATTTAGAATAATCCTGGTTACTTAGTAACATTCCATAAGTATTAGTTCATTTTACAGATTAAAAAAAAAATGGAAACACAAACAACTAATTGATATCATAGAAGTTAGCCAGTAAGTTAGTGGAAGAGTCAAATCCTCAGATCAGGTCTTTTAAGAAACTCTGTTGACCGCATTTCAGGAGTAATTTGAATAGTTTGGCTTGGATACCAGAGCTTCCAGTTTTACCACTAATTAGCTCAACGTTTTATCTAAATCAGCAGTTCTCAATTTTTTGAATCTGAAGATGCTTTAACACTCTTAAAAATTACTGAGGATCCCGGAGAGCTTGTGTTTATGTGGCTTATAGCTATCAGTACCATATTAGAAATTAAAGCTGATAATTTTAGGAGCATCTGGGTGGCTCAGTCAGTTGAGCATCCAACTCATGATTTCAGTTCAGGTCATGATCTCAGGACTGTGGGATCGAGCCCCACTTCAGGCTCTGCACTGAGTGTGGAGCCTGCTTAAGATTTTCTCTCTTTCTAGGCACCTGGGTGGCTCAGTTGGTTAAGCATCCGACTCTTGAATTTGGCTCAGGTCATGATCTCATGGTTTGTGAGTTTGAGCCCATCATCAGGCTCTTTGCTGACAGTGTAGAGCCTGCTTGGATTCTCTCTCTGGCCCTCCCCCATGCTCTCTGTCTTTCTCTCTCAAGATAAATAAATAAACATTAAAAAAACAAACTCCTTTAGCTTAAAAAAATTATCTACCCCCTCCCCTGCTCTCTCATGCTCTGTCAAATTAAAAAAAAAACTGATAATTTTAAGAAAATTTACTCATTAATTCATTAAAAACCAAACCTGTTATACACTATTCATAAATAACATCTTTTTTAATTTTTATTTTTGAGTTTATTTATTTTGAGAGAGAGAGAGATAGCGCATGAGGGGCAGAGAGAGAGGGAAAGAGAATCCCAAGCAGGCTCTTCACCATCAGCACAGAGCCTGACATGGGGCTTGAACTCGTGAATAGTGCAGTCATGACCCAAGCCAAAATTGAGTTGTATGCTTAACCATCTGAGCCACCTAGGCACCCCATAAATAACATTTTTATGCAAAATAACTGTTTCCAAAACAAGAATATTTAGAGAAAGTGGAGTTACTTTTTACAAATCTCTAATGTCTGGCACAAAGACATCTGGATTTTTATATCTGCAACTGCATTTAGTCTGTTGCAGTGTTACTATGGAAAATACCAGTGTACAGGCATCTTGTTATTAATATGAAAGTAGTTTTGACTTGACAGATTTTCCTATAGTCTCTGGGACCCCAAGAGGTCCATTGATCTAGGTAAAATTAGAGATTTGAGGTAGAAAAGATACATACAATCTCTGCTCAAGTTCCAAATATACTTTAGAGGTGGAAACTCAATGACCAAGAGCACAACTTTCTAGGGTACAAACATGAAAATCAAACCTTTGTTACCTATATAAGATTAATATCTGTACTTATATATCATTGCAACAAATGCCCACAGCCACCCCCAAAATATTCATTGCATTGCCTAATTATGAAATATTTTCTCTCCAATCCCCACCCCCACCCCAAGTTGTGTGTCTTGAAAGAGCTTAGGTGAAATAGAGATGGTGTTCAATTGGTCAAAAGTAAATTAATGAGTAAAAGCATGTTCTTTGAATTCTCAGGAAAATGAGAAATATGCCACATATTCACCTGTCTTCCTTTTTGTCCGTCCAAGCTCCTTTGGCTCTTCGGAGTGTTATATTAGTTTACTCTTTGATGAAAGTTGTGTAAATCCAGTGGTTTCTTTCTGTAGTTGGTAAAGTTATAGATGGAGCATTTGAAGGATAATTTCTACTTGGTAACAGATATAATGATCTGTGAGGAATTCAGTTCTCTTCTTATCCAATATATCTGATGACTGGCTGTTATTCAGAGGAAGAAAATTATTTATAATCAACCCAGCAAAGCACTGATATTTTAAGCTGGTACATAGAAAAGACTTTGGATGAACCATTTCTTATAATAGGGTTCATTCTGATGAGGCCTGAGTATTTGTGGACTCTTCAACAGGCTATGTATTTCATTTCTTCAGGCAAAGCTTGAAGTCCCACTTCCTCTATAAGTGCCCTCTCTAACATATTTATTCAACATTTGTTGGCTAGCTACTATGCCAAACACAGTGGTAGATACTGGTGACTTAAAGATGAATGTCCAAACTTTATGTATTTCAGGGGTTCAAGAGATAGTTATATGAATAAATTATTTAGGAGCACCTGGGTGGCTCAGACAGTTAAGTGTCTGACTCTTGATCTTGGCTCAGGTCATGATCTCACAGTTTGTGAGACAGCCCTGTGACAGCCTCTGTGCTGACAATGCGGAGCCTGCTTGGGATTCTCTCTCTCCTTTCTCTCTGCCCCTCTCCCCTCAAAATAAATAAATAAACTTTAAAAAGTAAGTAAATCATTTACTTAAATTTACTTAAATTATTTACTAAATTATTAAATATTTACATGTTTAAATATGTGTGAAAATTCTGTAATAGAGACATGAGAACACAGTATTTTGGAAGATAAGCAAGGTGGGGGGACTGATTCCCCAAGATTTGTGAAAGGTTTCTCACAGGAACTAGGTCTGGCAGGGATTTGAGGCAAATGAGGAAAGGGCATTATTGACAAAAGTAGCAGAGTGAGTAGAGGCTTGGAGTGTGAAAAAGCTTGAGGTGTTCAGGGAATGTCCATGAGACTGGAGTTAGGGTGCAAGTGAATGGAGGCTGGGGCAGGGCTGAAAAGGAAGGCTGTGGTCACACTGAGACAGATCCTAGGGGCTGAAATGAAAAAAAAAAAAGGGGGGGGGGGAGGGGATTTACACTTAACCTTTAATCCAGAAGGAAACATCAGTGGGCTATTTTTTGTTGAGATGTATATTTTAGAAAGATTCTTCTGGTAGTGAATGGGCAGGAAGTGTAATGCATTAGGGAATGGAAGCAATGGTCCAAATGAGATAAAATTGTTTCCTTCACTGAAGCAGTCACTGTGGGAACAGGAGAGAGGCAGTAGGGACAGAATGGAGAAGTATTTAGAAGCTAGAATCAAACATAGATCGGATATGGAGAATGAGAGTGACAGTCTTAAGGGCTGCTTGTAGAAAACTGAACTGGTGAATTACAATTAGAATGATTACTATTATAGAAAACTGACACAATAATAGAAAGTAGTAGAAATTATTATTTTTTTGGAACATGCTGAATTTGACCTATGTTTTATCTAGATGGCACTTGGAAATATGGGTTTCAAAAGAGAGACTGAGAAGTTGTGTTTTTCTTCTAGAAATTTCTGTAATATGCTCAATCTATGCTACACATGAAGTTGATGACAAACATTTTGCTATCATTTCTACATATGTCTTGTGTCTTCAGCTAGAAATAAAATTTTCAAAGGGTTCCAAATATTTTGGGTCTCTAATAGTAAGCTTTCAAAACATAGGGATTGGGGTGTGGGCAAAATAGGAAAGGGATAAAGAGGCATGGATTTCCAGTTATAAAATAAATAAGTCATGGAGAAGCAATGTACAGCATAGGTACTGTAGTCAATAATATTGTAATAACTTTGTATGGTGACAGGTGGTAACTAGACTTATTGTGGGGATCACTTCATAATATATAAAAATATTGAATCCCTGTGATGTACACCTGAAACTAATAGGATATTGTATGCCAATTATACTTCAATAAGAATAAAATAAAATAAAATAAAATTAAATTAAAATAAAATAAAATAAAATAAAATAAAATAAAATAAAATAAAATAAAATAAAATAAAATAAAATACAGGACAGGAATGATGGATTCTGTCTTTTTTATTTTCCCAACGTGCCCAATACTGAGCAAGGTACAAGTTAGGAAAAAAGCACCTGAAGTCTTTAATGTCTGAAGACAGAATCAGACACTTAAAGGCATAAGGAATATTTTAGAAAATTGAACAATTAAATAATTTCTGAGAATTAAACAACAACAAAAAAAGAAAATCCCTCCTAAGGATTCTTAGTAAGAACTAGGGAGAAAAATGAAGGATATGGACAGTGAAGGTCTTTTATTTTTGGTACTAACATTTATTTGAAGAACAATGGTTGTTAGGAAGGTATTTTTTTAGAAGAGAATTTTAAAAATATAAAATACTTGTAATATTACATAGAGGAAATCTCAACAAAAACATCATTGAAGGTTAACATGCTGATTGAACTTGATTTCAGTAAAAAATCTTGGTCTCTAAACAGACGCTAATTCAACAAAAGTGTTATTTATTATAACTAGAATGAAACAAAGATTGCCAACTTAAATACCTTAAAAATAACGTTCTGGGAGTTTTATACTTCATAAAGTGAGGATACTGGCCATTGATTGATGGAAGGGTATATTCTTACTGTACAGAGACAGATATAAGCTTGATGGAATGTACTAGGTTTTTTTTTTATGGCTATAATGATGCATTTATTGAGTAAGTTTCTATTTTGTTTTATTTTCAGGCTATATTTTGTTTTCTCTCTATCTCTTGTCCATGCATCATCACTACATCTGTGGTTATTTCTTTAAACACTTTCTTTACTTTGTAACAGATACTGGTTTGCTTCAGAAACTGCTAAAATATTTAAGTTTCAATCAACTTTAGGGAGCATAGACTTTAGGTGGTTCATATCTGATCCATACCATTAATTTAACGTTGTTTAGATACTATTTTTATTCAAGTAGATATCGCTTAAGAGAACATGCCAGGTGAATGAGATGGTGTCATATCTCTTTTAAATAAAAGTCTTGCTAAGGCTTGTGCCTGGGGAAAGGCTGGTACAATTAAAATCAGTGACTCTTTCACCTCTCTTTGCTCTGTGAAGCGTAAGAGGAGGAGGCACTGGGAAGCTTTGACAAGGAGAGTGGGGACTTTAATTGAGGGCAAGTGGGGCTCAGGCCCTGTTTCCTAATTGTAGAAATTCCTTCAAACATCCAAATACACTGCAATTTACTAGAGGGCGAAGCCTGCTTAAATAAAGGACCATTTGATTTAAAGAAGTTTAAAAGGCCTTTTTCTTTAGTCAGACATCTACATATCATATTTTATATTTCTGGAGAATCTAAGATTCTGAATGTGGAGCTGTGCCTTGCCATTTTTTCCTTGCTTGGATCTATTTTGGTGTGTATATGAATGTGCCTCTATCTTCCTGTGCACGGACCCACAGTTTGCTTTTCAGTATAGAGGAGAGGTTTCTGAGGACCAGCACTCTTCATTTCTAGGTACTATGACATATATTACTTTTATAGTTTCCATCTTGCTATTTCGATGAATTAAGAAATATGATCACAGGGCAACTGGAGTTAATAACCAATTTTAGAAGGATATTGCCTAAATGGTTTCTCAATTATGTTCCAATTGGTTCCTTGTGTTGATAAAATGAAAGCCTCCTTAACAGTAGAGTTTGAATTGTAAAGTTGAGCTGAAGTTTGAAGATTCTTGCTATCCTTTAACATTTAATGACACTCAATTTTCTTGGCTCATATTTTTGACATAGTGCTCCATGTTTTATCTGTCATAGACACATTCCTGCTTGGGCCTCTGGGCCAAATGAACTCCACCTATTAAATTTTGTGGTGTACTACTCAATTGTTCTTTTATTTAGTAGGTCATTATTAATTTAATGAATCTGTCCTAGTCCCTTTCACACATGGTATCATAGGTGGAGAAAGGATTCAAATGTTCCTACAGTATTGATGAAGATTTTCTTGTCATGTGAATGCCATACAAGCAGCCCTGCAGCCAGCATTTCTTGGTGGCCAAATATAAAGCCTTCTAATTAGGAGTATGTGATGCTAAAATGAAAACATTATCAAACCAGCTGTACTGTGTGTACAGATTTTCTGTTTTTATTCATGTGTGTGCATCTATTACAAACATAGCACAAATAGAATATAAAAATAAGTTAACACTCACAGCCAAACCTGTTAAATTTAGTTCAACAAATTGTATGAAACCCTCCATCTGTTTGCTACATTATCCTCACAATGATAATAGGCAAGGCAGATTTGCTAGCTGAGTTTTATAGAGAGAACGGCTTGTTCAAAAAAATATATAATAAGCTCCCCTAAATGAAACCAAACCAAACAGCATTATTTTCTTCTCTGTGGCTTTGAGTGTTTATGTTGTGATATTACATTTACACAGATGTTATTCTTGATCTGTTGTGCCAAAGGATGACTTTGAAGCTCATTTATCAATAATTATTACTTTGACCAATATGAGTCTTCCAAAAAAGCAAACAAGTAGGAGGAACAGATCTTTTGATTTCTTTAGTAATGGGTCATGAATAGCTGTTTTCTGCCTTTTGTATCTTTTCTCCATGGTTTGCTCTTGGTGTTGCAAATACATTTGTATTTTGAACACAGAAGGGCACAACGGTCTTTATCATGTAATAGTTGATAAGTGGAATAATATTTGCATCCTAGGGTTACTGAGGATTGTGTGGGACAAAGAAGTACCTAGTATGAGTGCTAAATTTTCAGCCGATGAAAAACTTAGCTTATCGCCCAGCACCCACATTTCATTTAATGGTAATTGTGACTTGTTGGGGACATTTCAGAAATACCATGTCAGAATTCTCCTGATTATTGTTTTGTGAATGGCTAACTTAACTTTCAAATCTCTTCCTCAGACTCTTTAAAACCTTTTTCATTTAAAATGAAGAGTTCCTATTATGTGTGAAACATCTGGGTGCTAGATATATAGGGGCCAAAGATAAATGAATCATATGATCTGTATAGGTTCAAATGTTTACTCGGAACTCTAGGCACACTTTTACCCCATAAACACTGATTTGCTTTTCAGTTTTTGGGTATTTTGATTATGTGTCTGGAAAAAATTTTAAAACCTGTTAAGAAGGCATAACTACATCTAATGTTATTCATTATTTTTATTCCTTTTTTTTTTTATTATGAATTGTTTTCTACATCAGCAGGGTTGGAGGCGTTCCATAGAAATGTTTGTAAATCCTGCTCTTCAGGAATAGGTGGGTTGAGAAAACTAGATGCTAAACTCTTCTACCTAATAATGTAAAGGGCCTTCTTAAATGGAGGCAGTGTTGCATTGAACAGGTATTACTGTTCACTATCTTCATTAGTAAACCAATTTTCCCAAGTTCCCTAGGTGTTAGGGCCACATTTCCCTTTGCATTGAAATTGAAATTCCTGGTACATTGAAATGCATTGAAATAGTATAGCTCCTCACAGTCACACCCAATATAACCACAGGAAGGCTTGTCTTTAGGTTTTTATCCCCTACGAATCTGGGAATTCCCGAGGATCACATACATATTCTCCAAATCCTATTTTGGGGGATGCCTGCTGCCTCAGACTTTGTTCTGGCTCTCTCAAGTCCCATTTGGGAGTCTTGTGGCAAGGTTCTCCAGGCTGCTGCCATATTCCCTTCTGATTCTGTTCCATATGTGAACACACACCCTGCATCTGATTCTCTGTAGCACAAATGTAGATTCCAACATTTTACAAACTCTGCTGAAGGACTGCAGATTACTTAGAAAATTACAACACAGAAAAAATTTTAAACCAGACTGTACATATTATAACTCCTAGAGTTATAGGCCATATTCCTCCATAGAGTGCCTGTGCCTGGTTTTGCTTCTCCTTTGCCAACCCAGTGGCCATCTTTATCTTAACAAGGTGAGTCCTTTGGCTAGGATTCTCCTGTTCAGCACTGTGACACCCAACTTTCTCTTGAGCTGCAAAGAAAAAGGAACAATAAAAAATTTTCTATTTAGGGTCTCCTGGGTGGCTCCGTTGGTTAAGTATCCAACTCTTCATTTTGGTTCAGGTCATGATCTTACGGTTCATGAGATTGAGCCCCATTGCGGGCTGCATGCTGACAGAGCATAGCCTGCTTGGGATCCTGTCTCTTCTCTCTCTCTGTTCCTCTCCTGTTCACGCTCTTTCTTTCTCTCTCTAAAAATAAATAAATAAAAGCGTTTAAAAATTATTTTTTTTTCTATTTACCTCTAGGCTCCAGTTCATGCCCCAGTAAATTCATAACCTCATTCTCAATGCAACACTACCTCCATTTAAGAAGGCCTTTTATATTATTAGGTAGAAGAGTTTAGCATCTAGTTTTCTCAACCCACCTATTCCTGAAGGGCAGGATTTACAAACTCAGATATCTTTGAAACCTGTTAAATGTAAATGGATGATATGGGCTAGATAGAAGAAAAAGTATGCTATCCTCAGTTTTTCTTGAAATAAATGGGTAGACCTCTTGGTGTATGTTTTATTATTCAGCCTTTAATAGTGTCATCTTAAGTGTGATGACAATTGTCATCTGACACAAATAGTGAATAGGGAAAGATGGGACTGTGGCAAATGGAGAGCTCATACTTCAGCTGTGCTCATTATACTATAAGAGAGTATGGTGCTGGTGTTCCCAACCCTCCCAGCATTTTTGAAACACACCAGAAATCCATATTTCCACGTGTTAATGTATTTAAATGTTGTTGCTTTTTGGTTTGTTAAATTCTAAAATTTTAAAAACACTATGAGGATCAGTACTGTATATTTTAACTAGACATGTCTGCACGCTGGATCTGACCTTAGGCTGCTATTTTGCAACTTCTGTTGTTGAAAAGAATTTGGGCTTCACCTTTGCAAAACCAAAAGGCAAAAAAGTCAGTGGATGTTTTTTGTTTTTGTTTTTGTTTTGGCCAGCTTATCTACCCATAAACAGTGCTTTCATTTTTCTTCAGAGGGATGGAGCAAAGAGCTGTGACATTATAATAGCATTTTATTCCTGCTGTATAGACAAGATGAAGATTTGGGGAAGAATGGTAGTTAACCTGAGGATTGTTTAATGTGTGTGTAGGAATCAGTGAGAAATAGCTGAACAGACACGGGGAGTTGAAATCAGACAGATTTAGGCTTAAACTCAGCTTTGACTTTGAAGTGTGTAACTTGGTGTAAAGGACTCTGTGAGTCACTTTTCTCTCTATAAAATGGGAATAATAAAACTTACCTTTCATGAAAATTCATACAAATGGCTGATCCATAGTAAGGTTTAAATATGTCATTATTTTTCTTTCCATCTCTTCCTTAATTTCTACATTTGTCTTAGTTCTATATCAGAACTCTTAAGTTTGTTTTGTTTCTGTGTAGGTTTTGCAAATGTGTAGAGGTGGGATGGCTATCTCAGTAAGTTCTAATGAGTTATTAGTTTCATCAGATGGCAGACTGTCTGGTCTCTTGCCCAGGATGAGTTATGGCGCACCCCCGCCCACCCGCCAGTACATTTTGTTGTGTTCCGAGTACTGAGTTAGTTAATCCATCTTGCTGTGCTCACTTGACATGTAATGACTGGTCCTGCTGACATAACCTTAGCAACCTTATTGTGCATCCAGAGCAACCAAGTAGCTCCTCCACCAATTATACCTTTGATTGTTTTACTAGTTGCACGCATTTCTCTGTTATATTGCCATTCATATCATTCTTAGTGGAATTTGGGGCAGAAAAGCTGCCATCTTTTTCTTTCTTTGCTTGTCATTATTGGTATGTACAAGCTAGTATGAAGCAGTCTGGGGAAAACACAGGTTGGGTATCAGGAAAACTGTGTTCCAGTAGCAGAAGGTCTGCTATTAGCTGTATGCTATTAATCAAGTCACCTGATTCTTGGGTGGTTGGTTATCTCATTTGTAAATCAAAGTTAATAGTGTTTGCCTTGCTTATCTCTCTGGGTTGTCATGAGATAATAGCTATGAGGAATTTCACTGTATAAATGTAATGTGATTAAAAAATAAAGGTCATGATTTTAAACTTTTAAGGAAGAGAGCAGAGGTTCTCAAACTTTGCTGTGCATTATAATCACCCGGGGGAACTTAAAAAACTCATCCTCAAACACAACCATTCAATTAAAACAGGACCTAGGGGTGGTACCGGTCATTGTTAGCTTTTCTTCCTAGGTGATCCAATTTGTAGCCAAGTTTGAGAACCAGTACTTCAGCATCTTGCTCTTAGAATGTGGTCCCTGGACCAACAGTTATTATCAGCATCCGGAAGCTTGTTAGGACTGCAGAATGTCAGGCCCACTCTAAACTTACTGATTTAAAATCTGTATTTTAGAAGGATGTTCAGGTGATTCATTTGCATGTTAAAATTTGAGAAACATTGCTTTAGAGGTTAATTCGTGTGTTTTGTTTTGCAGTTGAGGAAATCCAGAGATGTTAAGATTTTTACAGACCTATCACCTTTGAGAACAGTGTTCATGAGATGGAGACACTGACTGAAAACTACACTTTGAATATTTTGGGAGAGAGTGGAACAGTTAGCAATTTGATTGTGCTTGGTATCAAGTTTCTTATGAAAATCTCCCACCCCCAAAGCACAGATTCTAATAAAACAAAATTATAAAATAAGACTTTCCTGCTCTTCATTAGCTGATGGATTAGTTTCAAAACACCATGGTGTCGGATAAGAATACTAATATACAGCATGTTTAATAATTTTTTTTTTCTTACAGTTACCAACTTGAAGTTTGGGGGAAGGGGGAAGCCCTGGGAATTTGGGGATGCAGGTAGTTGTGTAAGTGACCGGCTGAAGATTCAGAAGACAGAGCTTATGCTGGGCTCTGTGCTGTAACTGATCTAGCCAGAGTATGGAGGAAGCTGGAGAGAAAATGCAGGCTGGGCTGTTGTTGATCTGTCCAGTCAAAAACCACCGTGGGTGTAGAAGATGTGTGCCATGCACATTGAAATGTGCTGTTTTAAATTTCCTGGGGCAGTACTTGTTAGAGGCAATCAGTATGTTGGACTCATCAGGCTTCTTAGTAATATGTACCTAGGTCTCTCCTCCTCTTACACCCGCTGTGCCACTGATTATACTGTAAGTAATGGCAGCTTTGCCTTGGGAAGTTATGGATATGCTACAGATGGGGGCAACCCATCTGTGAAGGTGTGTAAATTTCAAATTGCTAGTTGCAGCTCCTTGCAAGAAGGCCATGGGGAGCAGGAGGGAGAGAACCGCAGTGGGAGTGACACCCAAAGCCACAATAATTTCTGACGATTAACTTCCAGTTTTTCACATCAGCTATTATGTATGTTTTCAGGATCATAGACAAAATGATTGCTTTGCTGGATGGAAAATCTGGCACTCTAAAACTATCTAATTTTCCTCACATGATATCATGATATGTCTGGTAGCATTCTTTGTAGCTAAAGCTTCACTCTCTTCCTCCTCCTTCCTGTTTTTTCCTGTATTTGATATCCCTTCCTTTTATTCATTAATTACTAAGGATTTCAGCCTGAAACGAAGATAGTGAGTAGTATGGTAGCATCAGTGGGCTTCAGAGCTTCCTGTTTCTGTGGTAAGAAACGTGTGCCTGTGCGGGTGAGTGTGTGTTTGTATCTGTTTGGGAGAGGATTCCTGTAGACCGAGAATGATGTTATTGGGGCTAGAATACATTCAGAAAACTTGAATGGAATGAGTGACTCAGCCAAGAGGGAATAGGGACTGTGGTGGACCAGACAGCATCTAGCCTGTGTTAGGGATCAAGCCACCAGCCAGCTCCACCAATTGTGGCTAGAAAGAGTGGAAGCCCAGTGCTGTGAGAGCTTTTCATTTTTTAAAGAGAAGCTGAAAATTATAATTTTATGTGATTTCTGATATCTAAGTGTTCATAATTAGTTTAGTTTTCTTTTTAACACTATGGATGCCAACTGCTATCAGGCCAAAAGCCATGTCTGGGGGCTAGACTGGGCCTGGAGCGCAGCTGTTAGCAAACTTGAGTTAGTCTATTGTCATTGTTTCACAGAAGAAAAGGGATCTGTGCAAGCTCATGGCATTGATGAGGTGCAGAGTTGAGAAAAGAACACGGGTCAGGCGGCTTTCTGTTCCGCTCACCTTCTGAGACACCTACAGCAGGGTTATGTGGGAGGCACTGAGCCAGGTCACAGTTGGGCTACAGAGATGGCTCCAGCCTGCAATGACTCACAGTCTAGCAGGGGTGACAGACAAGCAAACAAATAACTATAATTCCTTGGGAGTATGTGCAACAAAGAAGTAACTACGAAAAATAGCAGCAACACCGAGGACAAGTATCTTTTGTCCCGGGAAAGAAGGCATGGGGTAGAGAGTCAGGACTGGGTCTGCAGAAACGGCGATGCCTGAGTTGGGTATTGACACTTAAACATCTTAATGATAATCATATTTTATTTGCTTGTTTCTTTGACATTGGTTCAACAGCTGGTTTATTACTGTGATTCTGATGAATTTTGGGGGACAAAGATTGATAATGAATTATTCATATTGCCTTTTTGATTTAAAGTTCACATATACCATCCTACCTACTTGAAGCCCAAAAATTTGGGGGGAATTGTTAAGGAATAGGGTATGTATTAACTCTTATTTTGTAGATGAGGAAATTGCATCCCAGAGAAGCAAAGTGTGTGGCCCAGCATTACCTCTTAGGATATGCAGAGACAGAACTGAGCAGAATGCAAGTCTTTCTTGTTTGTAGTTGGTGCTGTATACACTCTGGGTTCTGACTTATTGTGGGCCACTTGGTCTGGGCACATACCATCCATCCTACACTGCAAACCCAATTCTGAGTTCTTGAACTCCCAGGAGTCTTTGCATCAGCTTTCCTTGGAAATTGCCAAGTCTGAGAGCATAATTTCCATGCTAGTAGTCAAAGTTTCCAGTTTTAGAAATGCTACTATAAGGTCTAGTTCTTTCCCATTTTTGTGCCCCAAAATTGAGGAGATATTTTTGGAGTTCTTGTTAATGATAACAGTGATGCCTAAGCAATTCTTATTGAAAGTAGGATTTGAAGAACTACCTTCACTGTTCATTGGGGATAAGGTGAAGACAAAGGTTTAGAAAGGCTCTGATTTGGAGTACAGAAACACGCAGACTTCCCTCATATGACTGTGTAGCTTGTGAACTGCAAAAGGGCCTGGGTAAGGAGTCAACTGGGAGATAAAATCCAGGCCCTGCTCCTCTCCATAGTAGCTGGCCTGCAGGACTATGTGTGTTGGGGATGTGCTTGGGGCGTCTGAATGCTGAAGGTTGAGTAGGGGGCTTGGAAGATCCTAATTCTTACAAAGGCCCAGCAGAGGCCAGCAGAGACTTTGGGCATGCTGTAGGGTATGGTTGAGCGCATACAAACAACTTCAAATTTACAACAGTTAGAAATTCATTGGGGTATGTTCCAGCTTCTCAGAAGACAATTTAATCAGTAAGAATGAGGCACTTGTATTGAGTATTTACTCTGTATTTGCAACTTTTCTGGATATTTATATATATTATATTTATATACATTTTATATATTATACATTTATATGTTTATATAGTATATATATTATATTTATTACATATATCATACATATGTGATATGAATATATATGATGCAACTTAAACTTTCCCAGAAAGTCTGAAAGACTGAAAGCTGAAACATCATCAGCTTCATTTTCCAAAAGAAAACTGAGTCTCAGAGATGTTATATGACTTGCCAGAGGTCATGCATATGGTAACTAAATGGTAGAGCTGGAATAGAATTTGGATCTGGCTAGGTCCAAAGAACATAGTATAAGAAACCTAAGCAATGGAAATGAATTTTCTGTATAATGGAGATGAATTTATTTCATATCATGGTTTCATTTGGAGTGTGTATGTGTATGCATGTGCACGAGCATGTACATGCATGTATGTTAACAGTATGATGAAGTGGCAGCAGAATGAGAAAGGCAGAGGAAAGGACCAAATGGGTAAATTCACTTCTAGCCCAATTTACTATGTTAGCTATTTGCCTTCACTTTCTCTGCATTAATGGAGGCATTAATGGAGGTAAAGAGTCTGGTGGAAAATCTCAAGAGTGGATAAATGCATTATTTGCATTTGGCGTTGGGTGTGTGTATAATGGTTTAGAGAATTACAAAACAAATAAAGAGACCATTTAGTCAATATTCAACTTGGAAGGAATAGGAAAGCTGTACATTTTATCAACTCTGCTAAATCCCATCTCTCTACTATCTTCTTCCACGAAGTAGTTGTCTCATAGGCAAGCACAGGTTATCCTTACAGAAGGATCTGGTTTTTCTCTCTCAATTTGCTTTTTTATTTTTTTCAAAACTTCCTGGAGAAATTAAGGTAAATAAATAGCTTGGGTGTAACTGAGGAAATAGCCAGCCCTCTTTTCCAATTTCTATTAGATTATAGCCTACGGTTGGGAGTAAGAAAGACTATCAGTTAATTCATCTAACATACTTTTATTGAACACCTACCAAATGCAAGGTATTGCGCTAATTTCTGGGGAATGCAAGTATAAAATGACACAGGCAGACATGCAACTAACTATATTGTGTTTGCATTCTAACAGATAAATAGGCCTAGACTGCACCAGTGGGAGATTCTGAAATATCTAATAATTTGATGTTATTAAAACCAATATTAAAAAAAATTTAACATCTATTTAACAGAGGCAAGATTATTATCAGTCAGGATTTTTTCTTTTCAAGTATACTATCAGCTTTGATGAGCAAGATCAGTTTGTATGTTACCATCATACCATTTTATTCCAGTGAAAGCCCTTTTTTTATTGATTCTGAAGGGCTAACATCCAACTGGCCCAGCCCTTTATTTTTCTTTCTAGAGAAGAATAGCGCTGGTGGAGACAGGGGAGGGAATCAGAGGAGGGAAGACTAATTCTGACAGGAGACTGAGCCAGGTTTCAAATGAATAGTTTCTAAAAGCCAGGAAACTTTGGGTAAGGACAGGATGGGTCTGTCAGGAAAAGAGTGCAGCAGAGAAAAGGCAGGCCCAATCAAACAGAGATGCTAAGACTGCAAACCGAAAGCAAAGTTAAGTCTTCTTTTGCTGATGGCAGAGACAGTCTTGATGAACTGTTTCTTGCAGATTCAAAGGTCTCGTTTCTGTTGTGATTAAGTTCTACTCATGAAGGAAACAAGGTTCAAGTTGAGATGAAGTGGGTGAAGGCCAAGCCAGAGTGCTTGTCTGATTGGTGGTCATGGTCATTCCTTTTAAGATATTCCTGTTCTTAAACACAATTATTCTGGGCCAGCTTCCAGACTACCCTGCCACCCTTCACCTTCCTTTTCTTAAATAGCTTCTCTTGGAAGGATGTACCATTTGGCGATCTTCTGTTACTTATTTTTCATATTATTGAATTAGGAAGTGGCACATCTTGAGGTTATCCAAGGACTTAAGCTAGTTTGAGTTTGCTATCTTTTAGGACAGCTATACTAATTCAGCTAATTTAGGAAGTTAAGCAAAGGGCAACAAAGACTGGGCCTGAGGACTGAGAGGAAGTGAGGAGATGTGTCTGTTGGTTCTGTTTGAAGCAGAGGCTTTCTATTTGAGAGACCTCCTAGGGACACCAGAGAAGTTCTTCTAGGCGGAAAGAATGCCTGGTGCTCTAGGAATGCAGTCTTGAGGAGGAGCTCTGCCAGACCACTATTCAGGATGATAGACACTACTTACATAATTATAACTTTATTTTAGCTTCTTGGCCCTCACATTTAGAAACAAACCCATATTTCTAATGTTTCTTGCTGAAGCATTAATGGAACCATAGTTTTAGCTTTATTTCCTGGGCACAGGTACATCACAGACACATTAACTGAGGATATTTTGAGAAGAGGACATTTAGAATATTTAGACATTAGGGTTACATGAAGTGTAACAGCCCAAATATGTGAGAGTTAAGAAGTTTTATATAGTCACCCCATTTCCTATCCCACCTTTGATATTTTAAGGACATTTTATAGCTCAGTGTTTTTTCAAAGGGTATTTGGTAGACCAATAAATTATATTTTTTAAAAATAAAACATTCTGTGGCTAAATAAGTTTGGGAAATGCTTGGGTTAAAAGTTAAACAGATTATTTTTTTGTTTTGTTTTTAAAGTTTATATATTTGAGAGAGACAGACACAGCATGATGGGGGAGAGACAGAGACAGAGGGAGAGAGAGAGAATCGCAAGCAAGCTCCACGCTGCCAGCACAGAGCCAGATGCAGGGCTCAAACTCTCAAACTCATGAAACTGCGAGATCGTGACCCAAGCTGAAACCAAGAGCTTAACCAGACACGTAACTGACTGAGCCACCCAAATGCCCCTAAACAGATTATTTTTTAAGTGCAGAGCTTTTCAGAGCTTTAAGTATGGTAATGAGCTTTTTGAGTTCAACAACGGTATATGGTATTCATTGTTTTCTATTTTATGGCAAACCAAGATTCACTGGACACAAAATGTAAAGTACTACTCTAGATCATAATTTCCACATGTTCTCTTGGAGAAGCCACCTTACTACTAAACTGTAGTTTTGTAATGTGCAGAGTAACAATGAGAGCATGTGGGATTATATGAAGACTAAGTGAGATCTTCAGAACTATAAAGTGCTGGGCAGATGTTAGTTATTATTAGTCTACAAAATTTATGTCTGAAAAATAGAATATTTTAAAATTATTCAATGCAATAAGATTTTAATGGTATTTCACTTGTGTTTTATTGATTACACAAAACAAAAAGGTGAGAATGAAGTTCAGAGAATAAGAATCAAAGTTTGAGCTCTAAGCCATAGTGTTCTATTTTTTCAATAAAGTTAATAAATGGGGTACTTCTAAGTGTTTCAAGACAAAGTTTATTTAACATAGGAGAATAATAATGCCTTTGAGGGACTGGAGATAATTTACAGATACTGCATCATAGCAAGTTTTAACAAAGTAGTTTTAAGGAACCAGAAATACAAAGAAGTTCAGGTATTACCATGCAATCACTCTGCTCATGAATCCAGAAATTTCAGAAGACACATCATTATAAATTGGAGGAATGTAGCATAATTGGACATTGAAAAAGTGATAAATAAAAGAGAACCCCTTAACTCTCTGATTATTAGTATAAAATGTTATATGTTTAAGCTATTTTATTTATTTAAACATTTTTTAATGTTTATTTATTTTTGAGAGAGAGAGAGAGAGAGAGAGAGAGAGAGAGAGAATCTGAAGCAGGCTCCAGGCTCTGAGCTGTCAGCACAGAGCCCAGTGTGGGACCTGAACCCATGAACTGTGAGATCATGACCTGAGCCGAAGTCGGATGCTTAACCGACTGAGCCACCCAGGGGCCCCTATTTAAGCTATTTTAGATTGGGGACTGGGTCTTACATCATGTTGTAGTGTTCTTCCAGCTCCAGGAATAGTGCTTAGCAAGTCCTATTTAAAAAAATTAAAGGACAGATTTGGTCCTATGTTTGTGTTCCTGGAAAAACATGGTTTAAATTAGATTACCATTAAGTGGGTTCATACCTAGTTGGCAATGAGATTTGCAATGATTCAGTGTCAATATAAGAGTAGCAGTTGAATGAAACACCACAGTGGTCAGTGTTTGGCAGCTCAGTGGGGATCCATTCAGACTAATTCACTTAAGGAAGGAAAAAGAATCTCAATATCAAGAGAGCAAATCATTGGGGTGCCTGGGTGGCTCAGTCAGTAAGCATCTGACTTTGGCTTAGGTCATGATCTCATGGTTTGTGAGTTCAAGCCCCATGTCGGGCTCTGTGCTGACAGCTGGAAGCCTGGAGCCTGCTTTGGATTCTGTGTCTCCCTCTCTCTCTGCTCCTCCCGCACTCACACTCTGTCTCTCTCTCAAAAATAAATAAACATTAAAAAAAATTTAAGAAAGTAAATTATTGTTTTTTAGTAAATATATAAGAAAAAGGAATGAAGAATCATGCTGGGCAACAAAGCTTCCTGTTACAGAATCAAGACATTTAAGGTACAACTAATGGAATAAACAGGTCCTTGTCTATAAAGGTGAACTTCTGAGGACTTTGGATACATTATTTTCTAAGGACATGGGAAACTTTTTCCAGAGCTGCGCTCATTTATGCAGTCCTTTTATATTAGGCTAGGATAATGCGTATATTTTGTTTGGCTTTGTTTATAAAGCTAATATGCCTCCATGTCATTGCCCTCATTGGCACCATGGTGCTATGTGTAAAATCAAAGAATCCAGCTTTTGGAATCAGTTAGGTCTTTATTGGGCTATTTTCTGCATTTGGGGGATACTATAATTAAATAAGATGATTAGGATATGAATGCTGTTTAGATCTGCATTATCCAGTATGCTAGCCACTGGCCTTATGTGTCTATTTAAATTTGAATGTAAATCAATTAACATAAAAGGTTTAGTTCCTCAAATCTCGGTGGCTCATTTTATTTTTTCTGCTCTTTTTAAAAAAAATTAAGTATAATTAACATAGTGTTACATTAGTTTCAGGTGTATTATGTAATGATTCACCAATTCTATACATTTCTCAGTGCTCATCAAGATCAGTGTATTTTTAATCCCCTTTATCTATTTTACCCATCCCCCTACGTACCTCTCCCCTGGCAACCACCAGTTTGCTTTTTGTATTTTAGAACCTACTTTCTTGTTTATTTTTTTTTTGTTTTGCTTCTTAAATTCCATATATGAGTGAACTCATATGGTGTTTGTCTTTCTCTGACTTATTTCATTCATCATTATATCCTCTAGGCCCATTCATGTTGTTGCAAATGGTAAGATTCATTCTTTTTATGGATGAGTAATATTTGAACACACACACACACACACACACACACACACATACACATACACATACCACATCTTCTTTATCCACTCATTTAAGGATAGACATTTGGGTTGCTTCCATATCTTGGCTTTTGGAAATAATGTACAATAAACATAGGGGTGCATATATCTTTTTGAATTAATGTTTTCATAACTACTCAGTAATAGTACAATTACTGGATCATATGGTATTTTTATTTTTAATTTTTTGAGGAAACTCCGTAGTGTTTTCCACAGTGACTATTCTAGTTTATATTCCTACTAACAGTGCTTGAAGGTTCCTTTTTCTCCACATCCTCGTCAACACTTGTTATATGTTGTCCTTTTGATTTTAGCCATTCTAACAGGTGTGAGGCGATATCTCATTTTGGTTTTGATTTGCATTTTCCTGATGGTTAGTGATGTTGAACAAACATCTTTTTCTGTGTCTGTTGGCCATCTGTATTTTGTTCTTTGGAAAAATGTCTGTTCAGGTCCTCTGCCCATTTTAATCAGGTTATCTTTTGGGGTATGCTGAGTTGTATAAATTCTTTATATATTTTGGATATTATCCCCTTTTCAGGTATATCATTCTCCCAAATATCTTCTCCCATTCAGTAGGTTGCCTTTTTGTTTTGTTGATGGTTTCCTTCACTGGCAAAAGGTTTTTATATTGATACAGTCCCAATGGTTTAGTTTTCCTTGCCAGAGGAGACATACCTACAAAAATGTTTCTATGGCTGATGTCAAAGCAATTACTGACTAATGCTTTATTGTAGGAGTTTTATGGTTTCAAGTCTCACATTTAGGTCTTTAATCCATCTTATTTTTGTATATGGTATAAGAAAATGGTCCAGTTTCATTTTTTCACATGTAGCTAATTTTCCCAGAGCCATTTGTTGAAAAGACTCTGTTTTCCTCATTATATATTATTGCTTCCTTTGTCATAGATTAATTGACCATATAAATGTGGATTTATTTCTGGACTCTCTATTCCAGATGATGAATGTGTCTTTTTTTGTGCCAGTACCACAGTATTTTGATTATTACAGCTTTGTAGTATATCTTGAAATATGGGATTTGATATCTCCAGCTTTGTTTTTTCTTTTTCAAGATTGTTTTGACTATTTGGGATCTTTTGTGGTTCCATACAGATTTTAGGATTATTTGTTTTAGTTTTGTGATCATTGGCTTATTTTTAAAAGTTTTTTAATGTTTATTTTATTTTATGATTGAGAGAGAGAAGTTCAGAGTGTGAGCAGTGAAGGGGCAGAGAGAGAGGGAGATACAGAATCTGAAGCAGGCTCCAGGCTCTGAGCTGACAGCACAGAGCCTGTTGTGGGGCTTGAACTGATAAACCACAAGATCATGACCTGAGCCGAAGTCGTACATTTAACCGACTGAGCCACCCAGGTGCCCCTATCATTGGCTCATTTTAATTGTTCTGTGGTCACATGTGGTTACTTGCTACTATATTGAACAACACAGGTATAGAACATTTCCATCATTGCAAAAAGTTCTATTGGACAGTATTGTTCTAGAGAATAGCAATGTAAGTATTGAAATATGACTCTGTGTGGGAGGATTTGTAAGTTATTCAGCTACAGGAGGAGGAACCTGGAATAGAGGGTAAGTCAGTAGTCATTGGCTATATGAAGAGCTATAGTAATCATCTTATAACTTCAAAAAGGCATAATAAATTAAGCTCAGGTAAAATTGTAGCAGGAAGAATTTAAGATTAGACTTTTTGAAGACTCTTCTGCCTATGAAGACTAAGAAGCCCTGAAATAAACTGAATGTGCAGAATATGCAAATGTGTTGTAGATTGTTGATAAAAACATGTAGTACAGTATTTCTAACATTTTAATGTCAAAAATATTCACATGCGTGGATGCTATTCTTTTATAAAAAGTTAACTTCTAAATATATTCACATATCCTTGTCCCTCGGGCCCAACCCTGAGTGTAATGTTGCTTGTAGGGTCTATTGTTGGAGAAACCATTTGAAGAAGAAAAACAGCTATGAAATCAGTAACGCTTTGAAATCAGTATCTAAATACAATTAGGGGAGCCTGGCTGGCTCAGTTGGGAAAGCATATGACTCTCGATTGTGGGGATGCAGTCTCAGCCAACACTTGACACTCATGTGGATTCTTGGACCTCTTTTAATGATTCTGAGCCCTGCCACCCATAGGTCTATGGTTCATGTCTGGGTACCACCAGTATATACATTGACCTCAGAGTGGTTAAAGGCAGTTGGGCTGGAGGCTGGAAGCAAAGGCAAATGACTTTTCAATGTTCTTTCTGAACCTCATGATTGATTATTTCTGCTCATATGGTGGAGTTTTGCTACCTTTTTTTTTTTTTTTCTGGCCTGTATCCAGATTTTTACCGATTTGATCTGAAATGAAATTTTTCATTTGATTTAAAATCAGGCCATTGTAGGCTTTTGAAAGCTCAGTGATAGCTTCTCATGTCTTATCTTTAGTACCCTGAAAGATCATTTTATTAAATCTAAAGCCAGATGATCTCCTTTATCTAAGATGTCCATTGGAATAAGCGATGTGCACACATTCTACAACCCGGCAGGACCTTCAGTTATGAACACTTAAGCGTGAAAATCTTGAGTTCCCTTTTCAGTCATGCAACCTTGATTTCCTTGAGAATGTGATTGTTTCTTTTTTTTTCCCCCTTTTCTTTAAATCTACATTAATAACATAGGTCTGTGAACATCTCATTGAAAAGGATTAGCCCTTAGGAGAAAAGGGATTTGGATTCTTGACTTGTGCTCATCAGCCCAGGATGGGGAGTTCAGGACCATTGGTTAAGGTTATGGGAAACTTGGTCATCCTGTGTGTAATCCCATGTGGACAACAAAATCTGTTGGGGAAGCAATTATGAGGGTTAATTTTCTTTTAATGTTGCTTTATTCTGGAGACTGGATTCTGGTGGCAAGCAAACAGATTCAGCAGTTCAGCTGAGGCAGCCTACATCATGGTTCAGTGAAACCCTAAATCCCTTCAATCGCTTTAAGAACAATGTTTCTTTCAGAACTGCCAGAGGCACAGCGTGTAGAAATCAACATTCAGGTCATTTTAGCTATAGGAATAGCTCTGTCTATAACTGACGATGAAATACTTCTTTTCCCACAGCTCAGGCCTAGTCTAGGAAAAGAAAAGTTCTTTTACAAATTGGACTACAAAGACATGCTACTGATGAAGATAAGTCAAGTTTTTGGGGTCCATCAATTCTTATAAATGGAAAGAAAGAATACTTTAAATACAGTACAGGTTAAGGAGCATTTACTGATTAGCAACTTTTTGCCAGGCACCGGGGCTATGAAGCTGTTTAATAAGGAAGTCAAACTAGTGAATATTCAATTACAACATAGGGCAGTAAGTTTGGTGGTAGAGAGGTGCAGAGATTTCCATGGTAACACAGAGGAGAGACATCTAACCCAGCCTGTGTCAATGAGTGGGAGCTAGGATTGAGAAATCTCTCCAGAAGGTGTAGGATCTGAACTGAATCATGAATGATATGTTTTTCATGGTAAAGAGATAGAGTTGGAAGAAGTTGAGGTCATAAGTGAGAGATAGTGTGATATGTATGGAATGCTATAGAGTGTTCTGTTCTGGTGGAAGAAGGTAAATAGCTAATTGTTAAGTATCAGGAGATTTAGAAACAAAGAATGTCAGCAAACTTCCCCTGAATGTCACACGATCATCTCTTTCCTGTTAGTTCAATGTCCCAAAGGAAAAGAACTGAAGTAAAATACATACATATTCATACATGCACACATTTTTCAAATATAAGGAAAGTGGGTGCTCTGAAAACAATAAAGACAGCATTTGAAAGAGACTTAGCTGAGGTCAGAATTAAAGCCATCAGCCAAGAAACCAGAGCTCCAATCTTGTCAGAGCCAAGAGCGAAGAAAAAAGTTTTGCTTCTTGAAAACCAGGATTTTTTTTCCTGATAGCTTCTCAAATGGCCTAACAACAGGTACTTCTGGCTTGATTACTCATTTCGATGGCTGTAGTGCAGAAACAAGTGTGGAACCAGCAGAAAGAACAGTTGTTCCCTCAATTAGAAGGGGACAAGCTTTCTTCTTTTGATGATGGGGCTTCTGTAGCAGACAGCAAACCATATCCAAGCTCAGCTTCATTTATAGCTTGCTGGCCTCAACTCCAATGTGGTCTTGGCCTGAAACTGCTTCCCGATTCCTTCCAAAAGGCATTCTCTATGTAAATAAAACTCCATCCTGTTACTTAAAGGATTTGGGCATTTTAGTCCTTCATTAGCAAACTCTTTAAAGTATGGGTCCCAACACATCTGTAAAGGGTCCTAGGCTTTTCCAAGGCTATTTTTGGATTTTGAACAAATTTAACAATTTCTACAGCATGAATGTCTCATTGTTTTCTTAAAACCTTAGGATTAAAAAAACATCACTTTAATTTTCCTCTGTTTTAGTCAGAAACTGATTTTCATACTGCCCAGAAAAGAACGTTTCCCAAAAGCAACAGATTTTTACAAAGCCATGGATAATTTTTGTTTTCTTTCTCAGCACAGCATGAGGAGAACTGGAAAACTTTTATGAGAACTGATAAAGGGTACAGAGCATGTTCTTTGTTTCTTGGCAAAAGAAGCTTCTTCTGCCCAAGTGCTGTAGTTGAAAGAAACATAAATCCACCCCCAAAAGAGCCCAAATCATATTTGGATTCAAGTGGGAAACCACTTTCCTGGTTACGCTTGGGTGGCATCCTTTGGCTGGTTCAAGTAACACTTTCCCCACAGTGGAAGGCTTATGAGTTCCTCTAAGTGGGTTGAATATGCTATGCTTTTTCATTCAAAGAAACTCAATCCACATATTTTACAGAAGCGGGAGGCTGCCTTTTGAGCTTGCTTGGGAAAGAATGTCTTGTGGTGAATATCAGGCCACCTGAACAAACATGAGCACAGTACGGGTCTCCCCAAGAGAGCTTTCTCAGGGTGGAAGGTGGAGAAGCCACTGTTTTCATCTCTAGAAAAGCTGAGAGAAGTTTACTTTCTTCAGAGAGCTATGACTCCACATGGGCCTGACTTGTGCCCTGTCTAAATCTTTGGAGGGAAAGATCTCACATATATGAGATCTGCTATAGAGACTTAGTTCAGGAGAGATAACAATGCCAGATTTAGGAATGAGTCCATAGACTCTGTTAATTTCTCACCATCCCCATTTCTGTCTCACCATCCACACTTCGGATTACAGAGAACAGAAGGGGGATGGAGAAGGTATAACAGACTATTACAGTGAGGAAAAGAACATAGACTGCTGTTGATTTGAGCATCTGTGAAAAACTAGACGAAGGAGAAGCAGGCATTAAATAAGACAGACCTTTATATTTGAGAAACTTCTTAGGTTAATGTACTTTCCCACCTAAGATGATAGTGGCATTTAGCTGCCGGCATTCAAATGGAACAACATTGTAACTGTCTGGGGAACAATGCTCTTGGTTTGGGGTTGGGGCTGTTAATGGAATCAAATTATGTGAGAAGGTCCTTGTAATTAGCTAAAAAAAAAATGTGCCTATGCCTCTTCCCTTCCTAATCCCAAGAAACTATAAATGTTAGCTTATTTGGAAAAAGGTCTTTGTAGGTGTGATGAAGTTAAGGATGTTGAGATGAGATTATCCCAGATTATCTGTGTGGGCCCTAAATGCCATCACAGGTGTCTTTATAGGGATAGAGGTAGAGGGAAATTTTATAGAAGAGGAGGAAGCGGTGTGACCACAGAGGCAGAGATTAGGGTAATGTAGTCACAAGCCAAGGAATTCTAGAAGCTACCAGAATTTAGAAGAGGTGAGGAATGGATTCTTTCCTTAGAGCCCCCGAAGGGAGTGTGGCCTTCTCAACAACTTGATTTTGGCCAAGTGACACTGATTTTAGACTTGTAGCCTCCAGAACTATAAGATAATACATTTCTAGCATTATAGGCCACCAAGTTTGTGTTAATTTTTTTTTATAGCAACCATGGGAAAGGAATATAGTCCTGGAATAAAGCCATTAATAAATTACTGGGGGTGCAGTGCTATCAACATGGAAATGTGTAGTAAAAAAAGGAGAAAGGTAACTGATCGGGAGTTGGTCACATTGGTCCACTGCAACCCATGATCAGGGGGCAACAGGCAGAGAAGACTGGAAGAATAAGGCAAGAAGAGAAAGGGGGAGGTGCATCTGAGGGATAAAACACATTCATGAGAACATTGGATTCTGGCAGCTTTTGTGAATAATTTGGCCTATCCCTGGAGGATTGGAAGAAGGCCTGAAAGTCACATGCCATCATCTCCAGGCACTGAATGTATAGGGCCTTGTGGAATACAAAATAATGCCCTCTTTCCTGGATTGCCACCAGAAGGATAAGTGTAGCAACAGTGCAAGAGGGAATTTCCTAGGCCTGAAGTACTCATACCTCTTTTATTCTTTATTGTCCAAAGCCTGTCCTCACTATCTTCCTCCACCCATACTTCCAGAGATGAGTGAAGGGGATAACTTTGATGTCTGAAGACAACTTGGACTGAAACAACTTCATCCATCAAGTGAGCCCCTGATTCTAGTTGCTTATGTTTTTTCCTCTCCTGCTTTCACTTATTTCTCTTTTCATCACTTCATCTGATTTATAGCTACATCAAAGGAGTTGATATAGAATTTTTAAAATTTTTTGACACCCTGAGTTGTTTTAAAGGGAGGCATTGATATTAATATTCATAACCTATCCATTGATTACCTACATATCTATCTATAATGAAGCCCCAGTAAAAGTGAAATCCTTTATGGGACACCTGGGTGGCTCAGTTGGTTAGGTGTCCGATTTCAGCTTTGGTCATGATCTCGCAGTTTTTGAGTTGGTGCCCCGCATCGGGCTCTGTGCTGACAGCTCAGAACCTGGAATCTGCTTCTGATTCTGTGTCTCCCTCTCTCTCTCTCTGCCCCTCTACCACTCATGCTCTGTATCTCTCTCTCTCTCTCAAAAATAAATAAAACATTAAAAAAAATGAAATCCTTGGGGCACCTGGGTGGCTCAGTTTGTTAAGTGTCCAACTTCGGCTCAGGTCATGATCTCACAGTTCGTGGGTTCAAGCCCTGCATAGGGCTCTGTGCTGACAGCTCAGAGCCTGGAGCCTGTTTCAGATTCTGTGTCTCTCTCTCTCTGTCTCTCTCTGCCCCTCCCCTGTTCATGCTCTGTCTCTGTCTCAAGAATAAATAAACATTAAAAAAAATTAAAAAAAAATGAAATCCTTTAGGCAGGTTAATTTGAGGATTATTATAAGTTTCGAAAGGTCTCAGAGGCACAGTCTTGGGAGCAAAAAAACCTTCAAATGAATGAGGTTTATCATCTCCCATTTTGTGAGGCACAGTCTAAGGTCTCTTTTTCAGCTCTAGCGTGCTAGTCACTCTGTTCTTTCACTCATTCCTTGACTCAGGCACCTACCAAGTGCAGGTAATGTGCCAAGTGTCGGCTACAAAGCCCACGAAGCCTCCATTATGCCCTTGAAGAAAGCTGAAGCAGCTGTGACTTGGTGGCTTGCCCAGTGTTCTCTTTCTTAATTGGAATTTGCATGGTTTCTCTATTTTACGCAGGCCTCATCTCTTCCTACTGTGTTGTACATAGATATCTTTATTCATTTACATTATTTGCCTGATTCCTGAAGACAATACAGTTTTAGACACCTCACTCAAATTCTGTTTGTGAAGAACAATCTCTGGGGCTGCTCTCATTTCAGACTTTAATTCTTGAATCATTATCAACCTCCCATAGCAACTGGAGACATGGAGTCTGGGAACCAAGACTAGAATGAGTGAGTTGATGGAAAATGCCTGTACACTGACTGAATGAGGATATGGCAGTAGAATTGAATGTCCTGGTTGGAGACTGAAGCCTGGTTACAAAAACTCAGAGTATTGGAAAGTCTGATTCTGGGTCCTGAGAGAAAAACATTATTCCTTAGGGAAGAACTGGGAGTCACACTTAGTCTTTTAGGAATATAAGAAATCCATGGACAAAAAACTAACCCAAATCCCAGATAGCTGGCACTGGCATCATCACCTGGTAACTACAAGAACAATAAAGGGCCAGTTTCTAAGGATTTTTCATGACCTGAGGCAAGTTGGCAAAGACTTGGAAATGTCAGATGACAAACCCCAGAATATTCTGGGTGTGAAGAAAGATTGGCAGGTTTGAGAATTCGGGTTTGAACCAGCACCTGTTCTGTTCTAATCAGTGCCTAGAACAGTATCTGGCACATAGTGGGTAGTCAATAAATATTTGTTGAATTGAGTCATTTTGTGCACCTGGGTGGGTGAGATGGAGGTATGGAGTAAGGCAGGGCTATGGTTTAGAGCTCATGCATTTCTTTTTTTTCCCCCTCCTTCCCTCCCTTCCTGCTCTGCCCTGCCCTGTCCTGCCCTGCCTTGCCTTGACTTGCCTTGCCTTGCCTTGCCTTTCTGTTCCTTTCCTTTTCCTTTTCCTTTTCCTTTTCCTTTTCCTTTTCCTTTTCCTTTTCCTTTCCCTTTCCCTTTCCCTTTCCCTTTCCCTTTCCCTTTCCCCTTCTTTCCTTTCCTTTCCTTTCCTTTCCTTTCCTTTCCTTTCCTTTCCTTTCCTTTCCTTTCACAAAGGCTTATTTTTAAAAGGTAAAAGGGTCAAAGGGAATAATTTAGTCTGTTGTCCCAGCGCTTATGGGTGCAAAGACAAGCAAGGGACTTAACATCCATGACCTTCAGTTTCTCTATGTGTCATGAAGGATAAGAAGAAGTTTCTTGAGAAGTCTGCTGCAAATTATGAGTTTTAAAGAAAAGATGGCGGCTGGGGGTAGGCAAAATGTGTGAAAGGAGTAAAAAAATACAAACCTCCAGTTATACAATAAGTCCTGGGGATGTAATATATGGCATGGTGACTGTAGTTAATAATACCATATTGCATATTTGGAAGTTGCTAAGAGAGTAGATCTCAAAAGTTCTCATCATAAGAAAAAAACTGCGTGTGGTGATAGATATTAACTAGACTTATTGCAATGATATTTTCATAGTTCATACTTACATCGAATCATTATGTTGTATACTTGAAACTAATATAATGTTATATCCCAATTATATCTCAATAAAAAGTAAAAATAGAAATAGAAATCAGTTCTTCAGGAATGTGTAGCATACTTTAAAAAATATGTGTGTCTTAGCTATAGTATTAGACTTTTATTAGTATTAGAGACTTGTACTTGAGAAATAGTGTTTTTGGTATCTAATTTTCTAACTCCCAATCAACTAAACAATGAGGAAAATGCTCTGTGTGCTATCCAGATTCAATGTAATTGAGTGTTATTTATTGAGCAATAAAATGATGGAGGCCAATGCAAAACTGGGTGCAAAACTATCCTCAGATAGTCCAAAATCTGTAGTTCTAAACAATGTTCATCTAACTGTAGTGTGCAGTAAGTGCTATAGCAGAAAGATGGACTGTGTAAAAAATAAACAAATAGGGGCGCCTGGGTGGCTCAGTTGGTTGAGCCTTCGACTTCGGCTCAGGTCATGATCTCACGGTCCGTGAGTTCGAGCCCCGTGTCGGGCTCTGTGCTGACAGCTCGGAACCTGGAGCCTGCTTCTGCTTCTGTGTCTCCCTCTCTCTCTGCCCCTCCCCATTCACTCTCTGTCTCTGTCTCAAAAATAAACAAACATTAAAAAAAATTAAAAAAAATAAACAAATAAATAAAAGGATCTCTCCAGGGAAAGCTGACTGTGTCTCAAGAGGCCATACAAGGTGGCATTGTTTTGGAAAACATGTCAGAATGTGGTCATTAACTTGTTGGATCTGTTTATCAGATTGATATTAAACAAATCCACAAAACTACTCTTTAAACCCAAAATGGCAAAAAAAAAATGGCTAATAAAAGTTATGTGCATTTAAAAGGACAAAAAAATGTTCTCTCAATTGAAACCTAATAGAAAGCAAATAAGGTTTTACAACTGCCAAGCCATCAAGAAATAGCCACAATTTAATAACAACAATGGCAATAATAATAATAATAACAAAACCAACTTACATGGAGCAGCTACTCTAAGCCTGTTGCTATGTTAATCTTTTTGCCCACATTCATCACTGCATTTAAACCTTACAACCTTGAAAGATAGGAGTAATTGTTCAACTACAATAAATGTGGAAGTCAGGACTCATGGTAATGAACTATGAGTAATAATTTGTCTAAGGCTACAAAACTAGTAAAATATAGCCATATCATTAATGCAGGTCAGTTTTATTTGCTATATGCTTTTCACCCTTCACTGCTTTTCTCCCCACCCCATATTCATAGGCAGGGGAAAAGAAGATGAGCATCTTTTTATTTGTGTTGCATAATTTATACAGGGTGATATAGGATCATGTAATCTAAGTCTCAAGACATTCTTGTACAATAGATAGCATAATGTAAATAGATCGTATTTCCACTTAGAGGCAGTGTAATTTCCCTAGAGTCATAACTGGTCTGGGATTGGAGCTCATGTCACCTTAACTTCAGAGCCACACACTTTACATTATACTCATGGATTTTCTACTTACTGAGCATCTTTTCCATGCTAGGTACAATACTAGATGCATTTTTGGAAAGTATCATTAATTCTCATAAATGCTCCATAGGGAAGATATTTTGAGGCCCATTTTGTTGATGAGGACATTTAAGTAAGTGGCTTGTCATCAAAAGTTAGCAAACCCTGGAGTGCCTGGGTGTCTCAGTCGATTAAGTGTCCGACTTTGGCTCGGGTCATGATCTCGCTGCTTGTGTGTTCAAGTCCTGCATCAGGCTCTGTGCTGACAGCTCAGAGCCTGGAGCCTACTTCAGATTCTGTGTCTCCCTTTCTCTTTGCCCCTCCCCCACTGGTGCTCTGCCTGTCTGTCTGTCTCTCTCTCTCTCTAAAAAATAAACATTAAAAAATAAAGTTAGCAAACCCAGATCTTGCACAATTCTTGAAGCCTCTCATATAGCCATATTGAGTGATTATTCATATGACATGATTTGAAAGGTACTAAAGAGTATTTTACAGAATTTTCTCTACCTCATATGCTTGCTACAAGGCTCATAATTCCACCATTAGACATTTGTTTATTTGGGCTGAGCAGTTTCTCTCTAGGAGCAGAAAAGGTTACTATGAAGATAAAGATTCTGATGGAGAACACAGAGAAAGGGATATTTTTGGAAATGGGGTTCAACTTTCAAAGGACTAACCTGAGTGGGGAGCCCCAAATGGGAGCTCTTGGAAACTAGAGTCCAGCAGAAGGCATGGCAGTGTTGTGGGAAAGTGTGACAGCATCTGACTCTGCCAGTGAGGTATGTTGGAGGTCATACTGGGAAGAGCAGTCTTTCTCAGACATGAGAATTACCCTGGAGAGCTTCTTAAGACACAGATTTCTATGCTCCACACACTTTTTTTTTAAAATATGAAATTTATTGTCAAATTGGTTTCCATACAACACCCAGTGCTCATCCCAACAAGTGCCCTTCTCAATGCCCATCACCCACTTTCCCCTCCCTCCCACCCCGCATCAAACCTCAGTTTATTCTCAGTTTTTAAGAATCTCTTATGGTTTGCCTCCCTCTTTCTCTAACTTTTTTTTCCCTTCCCCTCCCCCATGATCTTCTGTTAAGTTTCTCAGGATCCACATAAGAGTGAAAACATATGGTATCTGTCTTTCTCTGTATGACTTATTTCACTTAGCATAACACTCTCCAGTTCCATCCACGTTGCTACAAAAGGCCATGTTTCATTCTTTCTCATTGCCAAGTAGTATTCCATTGTATGTATAAACCACAACTTCTTTATCCATTCATCAGTTGATGGTCATTTAAGCTCTTTCCATAATTTGACTATTGTTGAAAGTGCTGCTATAAACATTGGGGTACAGTGCCCCTATGCATCAGCACTCCTGTATCCCTTGGGTAAATTCTTAGCAGTGCTATTCCTGGGTCATAGGGTAGATCTATTTTTAATTTTTTGAGGAAACTCCACACTGTTTTCCAGAGCGACTGCACCAATTTGCATTCCCACCAACAGTGCAAGAGGGTTCCTGTTTCTCCACATCCTTGCCAGCATCTATAGTCTCCTGATTTGTTCATTTTAGCCGCTCTGACTGGCATGAGGTGATATCTCAGTGCACATACTTCTAATTCAGTAGGTCTAGGCTGAGGTCTGAGAATTTTCTTCTTTAACAAATTCCCAGGTGATGCTGAGGTTGCTAGTTTCAGGACCACACTCTGAGAATCATGGCTCTATAGTCCGATACTGAGAATCATGTAGTAAAATGGTGTCTGGAGGGGGAGAAATGCCTGGCATTATGGTGTTTGGTCGTCTCTGCTAGGTACTATCTATAAGGGGTGGTAGGAGAATGGACCTATATAGGGGAAGGAGAAGCAAATAAGAATTATAGACTTTCTTTTCATTAGCACCAAATATTTTATATTATCTATCTAGTGTGTAAGCAGCATAGCTAAAAATATGTAAGGAAAACACAGTTAATGCCTTCTATGATCATATATGAAAACAATGTAAAAACAGAATTGGCATTTAAGATATGCGTTAGAAGCAACTCAGAAGCAACATATATACACCTAGCTAGAACTAAAACAATTACTTATGAATTGAAAAAATTTCCAATTTCTTCCTTTTGAAGATGGTCTATATGGTTGACTAAAAGTCAGAAAATGGTAATGCATTTGTGTAAAACATAGATTGGTTATCTCTTTAATTATGTCACTTATATTTAGCAGAATTTGATTTGGTCCTAAATTTCAGACACTTTGACCATGTGAATTTAAGGTACAAACAGGTGACTCAGAATTCTCGGATGTTTATTTCCTGATTTACAGAGAGTCGTGTGGTTAATAACTGATGATGTGTG
The DNA here is from genome assembly GCF_022079265.1 of Lynx rufus. Taxonomy (NCBI): domain Eukaryota; kingdom Metazoa; phylum Chordata; class Mammalia; order Carnivora; family Felidae; genus Lynx; species Lynx rufus. The sequence goes on from NW_025814824.1 coordinate 23,202,854, forward strand.
ATGAATTTTCAGTGAATGCCTCTGGGTGGACTGTTCTGACTTGCAGCTCAGAGAGAAGCTGGAACAGAAAGCAAAGGAGAAGGTTGCAAATCCCTTAATGAAATTTTTAATAAAAGCAGCTTTGAATGCATGCCTTTTTCAAATCATTGCATCCGACCACTTTTGAGAGTTGACATAACTGATCAAGAGAGTGAGTATTAAGGATGCAAAAAGACAGCACAATTAAAGAGAGAGGCACAGGGAATATGTGAAGGCCAGAGAGTAGCTTCGAACCTGGATCAGGAGATTTTCTTCATGGCCAGTTCTCTGGAGATTTTTTGGATGTCTATTTTTCAGTTCCTTAACCTTGAAGAGTAAGTGTGTGGTAGAACTCTGTACTCACCAACATATCACTCTGTTCCCAGAATTGTCGTAGTGAGAGGAAGAAAACCTTGTCCAGGAATACTATATGGCCAGCTTTTTTGCTAGGAGGGCAATGGGAACTGGGAATCAGTGAAGAAGCTGCTGTTTGTAGGTACTTCCTAAAAGCCATATGGTCAACCTCACTTCCTTAGTAGGCTGTTTTTGCTGTTCACTCCACTAAGAGCCTCTTTTCTATGGCACTGAGGTCAGCTAATGAACTTCATTATTCCTAGTTGGATGTCAGGCTGTCCCACTCAAAAGGGATAATTAGGAGACAGCAGGTGTCTACTGGAGTTACTTCTGTGATCCTCAGACCCCTAAACTGTTCTTACCTGTCACAGTGAAAAAGGCAGTGGTTTGGTCTTGTCTGAAATAAGGGTTAACAGCCACTTCTTTTTCTTTCCTTTATTTAAAAATAAGCATTGTTTCTACAAAGGGCCATATTTCATTCTTTCTCATTGCCATGTAGTATCCCATTGTGTATGTAAACCACAATTTCTTCATCCATTCATCAGTTGATGGACATTTAGGCTCTTTCCATAATTTGGCTATTGTTGAAAGTGCTGCTATAATTGGGGTACAAGTACCCCCATGCATCAGCACTCCTGTATCCCTTGGATAAATTCCTTAGCAGTGCTATTGCTGGGTCATAGGGTAGATCTATTTTTAATTTTTTGAGGAACCTCCACACTGTTTTCCAGAGCGGCTGTACCAGTTTGCATTCCCACCAACAGTGCAAGAGGGTTCCCGTTTCTCCACATCCTCTCCAGCATCTATAGTCTCCTGATGTGTTCATTTTAGCCACTCTGGTGTGAGATGGTATCTGAGCGTGGATGGAACTGGAGAGTTTTATGCTAAGTGAAATAAGTCATACAGAGAAAGACAGATACCATATGTTTTCACTCTTATGTGGATTCTGAGAAACTTAACAGAAGACCATGGGGGAGGGGGAAGGAAAAAAAAAACCGGTTAGAGAGGGAGGGAGCCAAACCATAAGAGACTCTTAAAAACTGAGAACAAACTGAGGGTTGATGGGGAGTGGGAGGTAGGGGAGGAGGGGTGATGGGGCTGTTGGGATGAGCACTGGGTGTTGTGTGGAAACCAATTTGATAATAAATTTCATATTTAAAAAAATTTTAAATAAAATAAAATAAGCATTGTTTCAAAGTTTTCCCTCAGACCCAGGATACAGGTATGCATGGATCTGTAAGGACCTCATGGTCCTCCCTAACAAATGTAATTAAATAAAAAAATCAGTTGTGGCAAGACCACTGAATGAAAAAGACAATGAGGGCAGGCACAATTGTTTTCTCAACAATTATTTGCAGACATCTAATAAATTCCCCTCTGAAATGGCAATCAAGTCGCTTCTTCCTTTTGGCAAGATGTTTAACTGCTTCACAGAAATAGCTGTAATCAGACCAAGATTAGAACAGAGGGAAGCTTGCTTTATGTATTTCCTCCTGTAGATTTTGAATAAGTGTATGTGGTACTAGGCAAGTAGGTTTCCCAACCGTCCGTGTGTACCCTCCTCGGGAGTCTGCATTCATTGACATATTTATTATATGTGCCGTGGCAGGTTTCCTCTTGCCCCATTTTTGAATCTTTTGTGTTTTATCAAAACCAGAATGGGAATACCCTCTCTGTATGTTTACACTGAAAGTGTATGTGTGGGAGGGTATCTCAGAAGACCCCACTGAGGTGTAATCCATTGCAGGCCGTTTTATGGGCGAAGGAAAAGAAAGAGGATGAGAAGAGAAGAATTTTTTTTTTTTCAAAAAAGGATTTTGTGGCTTTTGGCACTGTTAATAATTTGTGTGGAAAAATAATGTTTTCTTGTGTGTTTAATCCTCTGCCAGGGCAGCTGCTGGTGCAGTAGCATTCTGCAACAAATTAGAGGGCAGTTAAAGCGAGATTTTCCACCATCAAGAACAAAGCAAGGCCAGTAAGCATGAGGACAGCTTGTTCTAGTTGCTAATGTGCTTAAAAACTTGCTGCACATAATTTGAAACAGGCTTTGTGCGAGGATGCTGTGGCTCTGGTTTCTGAGGTCCTAGTTCTAATTCCAAATCAAATGGAAGCAGCTGAATAAGGAAATGACAAGTTATACACTGACATCGTCTGCCCTGGCTACAGAGATAACTTTTTTCATCATTGCTATTGATATGAAAGTTAATTCCCCTCAATATTAGAATATTTAATGGATGACAGCTGTCTGAAATATGAAGCCTGCAGCCCCTATTTACCAAAGGAGAGCTCTCAATAACTGTGTGGCAGCTCTAACACACTTACAAATTATTTAAAGATGTATTACCTTTGCTGGTAAGGAAGCAGATGTTAAAAAGATTCAGTGCCTCCTTAAAAGTTGATCTGAATCTCAAGAGTTTTAATCAATGTAGCTTTTTATTTCACTGTCTTGGAATTAAATGGGGTTCCTCGGTTGAAATGCATTGGAAAAGAGCATGCTATAGTCCAAATACCTTTCAGTGCCTAGAATTTAAAACTTTCATTTGTAACTCAGATAGGCTGTAGAGAATTAAGTCTAGGTGGGAGAGAAATAAGAGAAGGCAGATTTTCAGTTGGAGTTTTTGCCTACTTAAACATGGGCTGGGCACAGATGTAGTGGTGAGAGGTTTTAGACCCTGTGTGAACAAGAAATGAGGATTCAGCTCCTAAATTCACATTCATCAGGCTGAATATTAAGTTCTTCTTAAAGGCCAAGTGCACTGCTGACACCCTCACTAATAGGATTTCAAATGTTCTGGTTGTAGCTAGCCTAGAAAATACTAATGAAGGACATTAAGGTCTAAAGAAGGCCTTGAAGAAGTTTCAGAGATCAAAATTACTTGGGAGACTGTACACATTTGGATGAAAATGACAGGATTTTGTCAAAAGTAAATGAAATAGCAGAATTTAATTGAAAGAAAGCTTAAGAAACCTATCTTTATTTTTTAAATTTAATTTAATTTTTTTCATATACTATATTGTCAAATTGGCTAACATACAGTATATACAGTGTGCTCTTGGTTTTGGGAAGAAGCCTATCTTTAATCCACATTATACCCTTAGCATTTGGGGTTGGAAAACTATACACTTTTTATCTACATAGTGTCAAATATGGGCTTTTCTGGATTCAGTTTCTTTTAGAAAAAAAATGCAAATTGGCCAAATATTTACTATTTATAAACATTTCTTTATCTCTAGGTTGAACTGAAAACAAACTAGAAATTAGGAATTGGGAATAGAACAAGTATGGGTGGGACCTCTTAACACTCAGGAAAAATGAGCAGCTGTTTAGTTGGTGAAGAGCTATTGTGTGTGGTTGTGCAGGTTGTACACTGTACAACTCGGGGGGGGTACTGTTCAGTTTGTTGTCTGTGTGACTGGTATCAAAGACTTATATATAATTTGTATGGCCACGTATGGTCATACTTGAATTGGTGTGATTTTAAGGTACATGGACAGTCTCATCTGTCCAAATCTTCCTCTGTGGATAATCACAGTACCTGGTTATCTTATCCAAGTAAGTTTTATGATGGAGAAGATTTAAATAGTTTATATCAGGGATAGTATCAGTGAAGACTCATGCTTCAGTTAGTTAACACATTAACTTCCCCATACATTTTTGGTAAAGGAGATATTGTCTCTACTAGAAATCAGAATGCTAAAAGAAAAGAATACAGGAAAGATTTGTTTTAATGGTGAAATTACAAAATATTAGAAGCTTTTGGGGGCTCTTTACCTTAGAAAGAAGCATAATATGTATCTTATGCAGCAAAGAAACAGTTTGAGAGCACTGAGGACCTCAGCTGAAATGATGTAGAAAGGAGGAAGAAAAACTTGGCATATTACAGAACTGTTCATTGTGCTATCATAATTGAAGGAGCAAGTATTTATTTAAAATTTCCAATTATTTCTGCCCCCAGATATGTAGGAAAAGGCCTGCAAAAATATTCTTAAATACTTTCTTATCCCCTTCTACAGAGGCTAATTGGTCTACAAAAGGTAGACTGGAAGGCATGAACAAGACACTATCTAAAACTTCTTTCAGTAATAAACTATCTGTGTATGTGTATATACACATTACACACAACAATTACTACATTTCTGAAGGACCTTTCCATATTGATGTACAACCTTATGCTCTTGGTTAGTAAATCTAAAAATAATTCAAATGTCAGGGAACTGTCTGGTAATCTCTAGGTGGCTCCCGTGGGATCTCATCACTCTCATTACATCTGGATTTGTTATAACCAGTGTCTCAACCCTACCAATTCCAGGAGCTACTGCACTCCAGGATCTGTCCATTTAGCCCTAAAACTCAAAAACATTGCTTCGTCCTTCAACCTAAACAGGCTCTTTTAAATGCTGAGGTGGCTACTTGTAATGAAAGGCCAAGGTGATTAGTTCAGTTCTCATGTCAACTAGGATACGAATGACTGATTGCAGTGAAGCTCTGCTCCTGGTAAAACAATTCAAAACACATGTAATTATATTGTTAAAAATATACCAAAAGTTTCAAGGGCAAAATTTAATAAGACTAGTTTTCACTTTAAAAATGTTGCCTTCTAATCCTTATTCAAATGTATACGTATTTTTCTTATTACCATAAGGTGATTGCAGTTTTATATTCTTATTTATTAATGTACCTTATTTTTTATGTTTCTCCATATTACTTTTAATTTTTATTGAAGTACCTCTTTTTAAAGAAAATTTGATTGTTTTTGCAAACATTTTAAGTTCCCATTAAAAATGTCAATCAAAACTCAAACTACAAAAGAAAGTAAAAAAAAAACAACCCTCAATTTCACATCCCAAAATAACTGTCATTAACATTTATTATACATTTTTTTAGTCATACTGGCATGATGTTGCAGCAAGAAAGGCAGATAAAGTGAAACTGAAGTAATTGCTGAACTTTAGATAAATCTCTCTTTAACACAAGTAAGGGGGCTTCTTAAAGGATCCCTTTAAAGTTTCTCATCAAATCAGCCTATGGATAGGCTATAAAAGATAGGAGTCTTTTTTTATTCCTTTTTAGCTATGTGTTAATATTCACTCTGTATTTATTATTTATTTATTTTATTTTATTTTTTAATATTGATTTATTTTTCAGAAAGAATGAGAGCACCTGGGAACAGGGGACAGGGAGAGAGAGAATCCCAAGCAGGCTCTGTGCTGTGAGCATGGAGACTGATGCGGGGCTCGAGCTCATGAATGCGAGATCATGACCTGAGCCAAAATCAAGAGTCAAGTGCTTAACCTACTAAGTTACCAGGCACTTCTACTCTGTCTTTAAAGATGAGAAAATTAAACTTTCCATTTCTCCACCCATTTTTATCTTTGTAATATTATATTATTATTTTAATATCGAGTTATATTCACATCCTTTTCTGTAACTATAATTTTTATAGTCTTAAATACTTTTTTTTTGATTTGCCTCTCGGTTAATTGAATAAAGGCCTCTTAAGTTTTATTACCTGAGCTCTTTCATGCTTTAGAAAAGCGTTGTCCAATAGTACTTTTCATTTATTTTTAATTTAAATCTAAGTTAACATATAGTGTAATAATGGTTTCAAGAGTAGAATATAGTGATTCATCACTTAGATATAACATCCAGTGCTCATCCCAACAAGTACCCTCTTTAAATTTTTTTTTTTCAACGTTTATTTATTTTTTGGGACAGAGAGAGACAGAGCATGAACGGGGGAGGGGCAGAGAGAGAGGGAGACACAGAATCGGAAACATGCTCCAGGCTCTGAGCCATCAGCCCAGAGCCTGACGCGGGGCTCGAACTCACGGACCGCGAGATCGTGACCCGGCTGAAGTCGGACGCTTAACCGACTGCGCCACCCAGGCGCCCCACAAGTACCCTCTTTAATGCCCATCACCAATTTAACCCATCCCCCCCACTAAAACCCCTCCAGCAACCCTCAGTTTGTTCTCTATTTCAGAGTCTCTTATGGTCTGTCTGCCTCTCTGTTTTTATCTTATTTTTCCTTCCCTTCCCCTAAGTTCATCTGTTTTGTTTCTTAAATTCCACATATGAATGAAATCATTCGACATTTCTCTTTCTCTGACTGACTTATTTTGCTTAGCATAATACTTTGCAAATGGCAAGATTTCATTCTTTTTGATTGCTGAGTAATATTCCATTGTGTATATATATACTAAATCTTTATCCATTTGCCAGTCGATGAACATCTGGGCTCTTTCCATAGTTTGGTATTGTTGATAGTGCTACTATAAAAATTGGGATGTGTGTGCTCCTTTGAATCAGCATTTTTGTATCCTTTGGAAAAATACCGAGTAGTGCAATTGCTTGGTCATAGAGCAGCTTTATTTTTAAGTTTTTGAGGAAGCTCCGTATGTTTTCCAGAGTGGGTGCACTAGTTTGCATTCACCAACAGTACAGAAGGTGTCTCTTTCTCTGCATCCTTGCCAACATCTGTTGTTTCCTCAGTAGTTAGTTTTAGCCTGACAGGTGTGAGGTGGTATCTCATTGTGGTTTTGATTTGTATTTCCCTGATGATGAGTGATGCTGAGCATCTTTTCATGTGTCTGTTAACCATCTGGATAAAAATCTTTGGTAAAGTGTGTTTGTGTCTTTTGCCCATTTCTTCACTGGATTATTTGGTTTTTGGGTGTTGATAAGTTGGGTGTTTTTTTGGTGTTGGTAAGTTATTCATAGATTTTTGATACTAACCCTTTATCCAGTATGTCATTTGCAGATATCTTCTCCCATTCCATCAGTTGCCTTTTAGTTTTGCTGATTGTTGCCTTTGCTGTGCAGAAGCTTTTTATCTTGATGAGGTCCCAATAGTTCATTTTTGCTTTTATTTCCCTTGCATCCAAAACATGTGTAGTAAGAAATTGCTGCAGTTGAGGTCAAAGAGGTGGTTGCCTGATTTCTCCTCTAGGATTTTGATGGCTTCCTGTCTTATGTTTAGGTTTTTCATCCATTTTGAGTTTATTTTTGTGTATGGTGTAAGAAAGTGATCTAGGTTCATTCTTCTGCACGCCACTGTCCAGGTTTTCCAGCACCATTTGCTGAAGAGACTGTCTTTTTTCCATTGGATACTCTTTACTGCTTTGTCAAAGATTAGTTGGCCATACATTTGTGGGTCCATTTATGTATTCTCTATTCGATTCCATTGATTTATGTGTCTGTTTTTGTGCCAGTACCATACTGTCTTGATGATTACAGATTTCTTTGGAATACATCTTGAAGTCTGGAATTGTGATGCTACCAGCCTTGGTTTTCCTTTTCAACATTACTTTGGATATTTGGGGTCTTTTCTTGTTCCAATAGTTCTTTTCTTGATTATGAAAACGTTCTGTATCTGTGCTGTACAATATAGTAACTACTAGACATGTATCTGTTGAACACTTGAAATGTGGCTACTGTGGCTAAGGAACTGAATATTAAGTTTTGTTTAATTTCAGTTAATTAATTTAAATTTTAATAGCCACTTATGGCTAGTGGCTACTATATTAGATAACAGCTATCTGTCTTTCATCTTTATATCAAACTTACAGAATTTTGAAAAATAGTTTCCTTTAGAATTTTGTAGCATTGAGTATTACAGTGAAATATTCTGAGGGTTAGTTCTGAAAAAAAATTCTGAGGTTGTGTGAGCATTTCTTCCCTATTTGACAATATTTTATATTTTGAGAGATACTGGGGTAGGGAGAGGAGGCTGTCTAGAGCTATTATATAGGATTTATGATATTTTGAACTATTTTCCATATTTACCAACCGTTATCAGTAACAAGATTGCATGTCAACATGGATATGTCAACATGGAAAGGTTATTATATCTTCAGGGTAATAGATTATTATCCTAGTTTCACAAAAGAGAAATTTTGAGAGGCGAATAATTTTTCTCTTTTAAAAAATGTTTATTTATTTATTTTGAGAGACAGAGCAGGGGAGGGGCAGAAAGAGAGGAGAGACAGTGAATCTCAAGCAGGCTCTGCACTGTCAGTGCAGAGCCTGACACAGGGCTCGAACTCATGGACGGTGAGATCATGACTTGAGCAGAAGTCAAGAGTCAGATGCTGAACCGACTGAGCCACCCAGATGCCCCAATAATTTTTCTAACGTTATACAGACAGTAAAATGTTACACAGAAATAGGGTTTGAATCCAAGTCTGTTACTGCCTTTTTCTACCACTTGAGTGATTTAAATGTTTTAGCAGCAAAAATTCTTTACTAGAAATGAAATCTTATATAGAATTTAAGATACAAACTATTTAAAATTGCTTTTAATTCTATAAATATATTATAAATTTTGAATTTAAAGCTTTTACTATTAAAAAGTCAACCTGTTAGAATAATAAGACTGTTTTGGTCAACACCAAAATTTTAAATCTGAGCTCATGACTAAAAGTTACAGTCTTAACATTACTCAGCATCCAACTTATTGCTGCCTAGTTTGGTTCACCCTATCATGGAATTCATTACTCATGCAGATACGTAGTTTAATGGTCTTCCTTTTTAAAATGGCATACGTTCAGCTCAGGACATTCCTCAGTTTAACTGATCCAGAAATTTAAAAGAGTAGTAGAAAAACTTTGGTTTTCAAGTTGAGTCATAACCACATCTAATAAGTGCTTAAATTTCTTAACTTCAATAACGAGGTCAGTCCCTAACTTAGAGTAAACATCAAAGCTATCTGTAGTTAGCTACGTGTCATTGGGTCATTTATAATTGAACAAGTGACTACTGAGCTATGTCAAAGGCTTGCGCCAAAGAGACATGTTTGAGTCTTTCCTGGTACATGAATGAACAGAATATCCTGTGATGTAGCAAGTATTTGCTTGGGTGCTTTTACATGAGGGAATTTTTTAAAAAGATGGGTGTAGACCTTTAATTTTTCAATTAATGATACATATATAGTAAGTTCATAAAGTGTACAAACCCGGAGCAAGGTTTTCTTCTGATATGTGTACAAAATAAAAAATGGATTAACCTGGCAGGATAAGTTAAATTTTTGTGATCTTTAGTGTCATATAATTAGTGTCATTTTGTGCCTGATAATTGCATATTGAATTCTGTATCTTGTTTGTGTAAATGCACTTTAAATTACTAAAATATGCTTGAAAATCTGAACAAAATAATTTATAAAACTGCTGAATACAGTTTGACATACCTTATAGCCTTACTATAAAGCTTCGTATGCCTTCATAGTTGCAATTATTTATTTCTGTGGAGTATCTGTCAAAAAACACTGCCCTAAGTTTTCATGTTTTTTCTCCTAAACTCATTATTCATGTTCTTTCTTTTGTGACCAGGGTAAAAAAAGGTAAGTCACTAGGACCTGGTTGTTTTGACTTGGCAAAGAGAGAATCTTTCTTTCTTGTTTCACCTCTTGCAGACTTTGGAGCAAGATACTTTGTGTGTGTGTGTGTGTGTGTGTGTGTGTGTGTGTGTGTGTGTGTGTAAGAGAAAGAGAGAGAGAAAATCTGGTATAAATTTTTGGGGCTAGTGGATGAGAATATGGTCTAAGCTGATTATATTGCATATTTTAAAAAATCCTGTGTAAGATCCTTAACTGGTCAGCTCTTGCTTCAACAGGTGCCCAGACTTTTATCACTAGCATGAATCAACTTTTGGCAGCTCCAGAAAAGAATCTCAAGTGGACATTCCTCTCCTCTGGCTTTCTCTCTAGTTGTAATTCCATGCTTCTGTGGTTCTTTATCCTATTCCTAGTCTGTGGCCATTTTTTATCTCCTTTACTAAAGTAGGACAGGTCCATGAAGTCAGAGGGAATAGGGATCAGATGTTTGCAGACAGTAAAGTTTGATGTATCACTCTGACTTCATGTGTGCATGGAAGCAGGCTTGCTCTTCTAAGTTGAGAAACAGCTCAAGTATTGATCCAGATTATGAAGTCCTTTTTCCAAATATAGAGGATAGGCACCCAAACAGAGTTAATACCACTTAATGCTGTCTCCCATTTGCAATCTGAGATTGGCATAGATGCATTCATTGAATCAATGAAGCTAGGGACACTAGAGGACTTGTAGTCTACCACCTTCATCTGACAGGTGGGAAAACTGAAGCCCATGGAAGTGTAGTGGATTCTTTAAGGCCATAGGCCAAGTGAGTGCCAGCCCAAAGCTCACTTGTTAAGTACTTACTATTCAACCAGACCTTGTCCTTGACTCTGCAAAGTAGACACAGTCCCTGTCTCCAAGGAGCTGATTATATAGTATGAGAGCAGACACTTGAAGAGAAATTTCAGTACAGAGTGCTAAAGGTGGAATAGATTTGCCTAAAGTGATTTTGTCACTTTATTTAATCTCCTAAGGACCTACTTCTGTAACTGCTTCTGCATCTATAATCACTATCCAACATTTGTATGCATGATCATTTTATTGCTCAGAAACTCCTTAAGGTAAGTACGATTATTTGCCCTATTTTATGGATAAGTAATGCTAAGGAAAGTAAGCTGTTTGTCTTCAAGTGTTCTAATGTACAAGGTCCTAAAATAAAAGCATGTGACTGCTTCAAATCCAAAGAAATACTGTCAGAAGAATGAGAAAATAAGCCACAAGTTGGGAGAAAGTATTGATAAAAGATACATTTGATTAAGGACTGTTGTTCAAAATATACAAAGAACTCCTTATTTTTTATAATTTTTTTAATTTTCAGTTTTTATTTTAATTCCAGTTACTTAACATACAGTGTGATATTAGTTTCAGGTGTACAATATAGTAATTCAGCACTTCCATACATCATCCCGTGATCATCATAACAAGTGCACCTCTTAATCCCTATATTTATCCCTATATTTATAGGGATATATATATATATATATTTATAGGGATATATAAATCACCTATATTTATCCCATCCCCCACGTCCTCTCCGGTAAACATTAGTTTGTCCTCTATAATTTAGAGTCTGTTTATGTTTTTTAAAAATTTTTTCATGTTTATTTATTTTGAGAGAGAAAGAGAGTGAGCGAGCATGTGTGTTAGTGCACGTGTGAGCAGGGGAGGGGCAGAAAGAGAATTCCAAGCAGGCTTTGCATTGTCAGTGTAGATAGAGCCTGAGGTGGGGCTTGATCTCACAAACAGTGAGATCATGACCTGAGTTGAAATCAAGAGTTAGACATTCAACCGACTAAGCCACCCAGGTACTCTGTATAATTTAGAATCTGTTTCTTGTTTTCTATCTCTCCTATTTTTTTCCTTTTGCTTGTTTGTTTTGTTTCTGAAATTCCACATATGAGTGAAGTCATATGGTATTTGTCTTTCTCTGACTTACTTCAGTTAGCATTATGTTTGCTAGCTCCATCCATATCATGGAAAATGGCAAGATTTAATTCTTTTTTATGGCTGAATAATATTCAATTGTATGTATATCTATCACATCTTCTTTTTCTATTCATCTATCAATGGACACTTCGGCTGCTTCCATATCTTGGCTATTGTAAATAATGCTGCTAGAAACATAGGGGTGCATGTATCCCTTTGGTTTTAGTGTTTTTATATTGTTTGGGTAAATACCCAGTAGTGTGATTTCTGGGTCATAAGGTAGCTCTATTTTTAAAAAAAACATTTAATTAATTAATTAGTTATTTAATTTATTGAGAGAGACAGGGAGAGAAAGAGTGCGCATGCTGGGGAGAGGCAGAAGGTGAAGGAGAAAGAATCTTAAGCAGGCTCCATACCCAGTGTGGAGCGTGACATGGGGCTCAGTCTCACAGCTGTGAGATCATGACCTGAACCAAAATCAAGAGTCGGATGCTTAATGGACTGAGTCACCCAGGCGCTCCAAGGTAGCTTTATTTTTAACTTTTTGAGGAACTTCCATACTGTTTTCTACACTGGATGCACCAGTTTGCATTTGCACCAACAGTGCAAGAGGGTTCCTTTTTTTCCATATCCTCGCCAACACCTGTTATTTCTTGTGTTCTTCATTTTAGCCATTCTGACAGATGTGAGGTGATACTGCATTGTAGTTTTGATTTGCATTTCCCTGATGATAAGTGATGATGAGCATCTTTTCATGTGTCTGTTGTCTATCTGTATGTCTTTGGAGAATTGTCTGTTCATGTCTTGTGTCCATTTTTTAATTGGATTATTTGTTTTTTGGATGTTGAGTTTTATAAGTTCTTTATATATATTCGATACTAACCCTTTATTGGGTATGTCATTTGCAAATATCGTCTCCCATTCCATAGGTTGCCTCTTAGTTTTGTTGATTATTTCTTTCACTATATAGAAGCCTTTATTTTGAAGCAGTCCCAAAAGTTTACTTTGTTTTTGCTTTTGTTTCCCTTGCTTCAGGGGATCTATGTAGAAGAAAGTTGCTATGGATGATTCAGAGAAGTTATTGCCTGTGCTCGCTCTTCTAGGATTTTTATGGTTTCAGGTCTCACATATAGGTCTTTAATCCGTTTTGAATTTATTTTTGTGTATGTTGTTAGAAAGTGGTCTACTTTCATCCTTCTGCACGTTGTGGTCCAGTTTTCCCAATACCATTTGTTGAAGAGACTGTTTTTTTTTTTTCCCATTGGATATTGTTTCCTGTTTTGTCAAAGATTACTTGACCATATAATTATGGGTTTATTTCTGGGTTTTCTGTTCTACTGATCTGCGTATATATTTATGCTGGTACCATACAGTTTTGATGACTAGAGCTTTGTAATATAACTTGAAGTCTGGAATTATGATGCCTCCAGCTCTTGTTTTGTTTTTCAACATTCCTTTGGCTATTTGGGGTCTTGTGTGGTTCCATACAAGTTTTAGGATTGTTTGTTCTAGTTCCATGAAAAATTCTGTTGGTATTTTGATAGGGATTGCATTAATTGTGTAGATTGCTGTGGGTAGTACAGACATTTTAACAATATTTGTTTTTCCAACTCATGAGTATGGGATATCTTTCCATTTTTCTTGTGTGGTATTCAATTTCTTTCATCAGTGTTTTACAGTTTTTAGAGCATAGGTCTTTCACTGGACTCTTTGGTTAGATTTATTACAAGGTACCTTATTATTTTTGGTGCAATTATAAATGAGTTTGTTTTCTTAATTTCTCTTTGTGCTGCTTCATTATTGGTATATAGAATTCAACAGATTTCGGTACATTGATTTGTATCTTTTGAATTACTGAATTTATTTATCAGTTCTAGCAGTTTTTTGGTGTAGTTTTTGGGTGTCCTAAGTATGGTGTCATGTCATCTGCAAATAGTGAAAATTTTATTTCTTTCTTACTGGTCTGGATTTCTTTTATTTCTTTTAGTGGTCTGATTGCTGTGGCTAGGACTTCCAGTACTATGTTAAGTAAAAGTGATGAGAGGAGACATCCTTGTCTTGTTCCTGACCTTAGGAGAAAAGCTTTCAGTTTTTCTCCATTAAGGATGATGTTAGTTGAGGATTGTTCAGTTATGGCCTCTATTATGTTGAGGCATGGTCACTCTAACCCTACTTTGTTGAGGGATTTTATCATGAATGGATATTGTACTTTGTCAAATGCTTTTTCTGTATCTAATGAAATGATCATATAGTTCTCATCCATTCTGTCATTGATGTGATGTGTAATATTGATTGATTTGCAAATATTGAACCACCCTTGCAACCCAGGAATAAGTCCCACTTGATCATTGTGAAAGATTTTTTAAAATATATTGTTGAATTTGGTTTGCTATTTTATTGAGAATTTTTGCATCTGTGTTCATCAGGGATATTGGCTGTAGTTCTTTTTTAGTGTTGTCCTTATCTTGTTTTGTGTTAGGGTAATGCTGGCCTCATAGAATGAATTTGGACATTTTCCTTCCTTTCTATTTTTTTGGAATAGTTTTAAAAGAATAGGTGTTAATTCTTCAAATGTTTGAAGAATTATCCTGTAAAGCCATCTGGTCATGGACTTTTGTTTGTTGGGATTTTTTTTATTATTCAATTTGGGCTGAGTTTCTTGGCTGGTTATTGGTCTATCCAAATTTTCAATTTCTTTGTGTTTTGGTTTTGGTAGCTTTAATGTTTCTAGGAACTTATCCATTTCTTCTAGGTTCTTTAACTTGTTGGCATATAGTTTTTCATGATAGTCTCATATTTTTTTTAATTAAAATTTTTTTTAATGTTTATTTTTGAGAGAGAAAGAGAGAGAGACAGAGACAGAGACAGAGTGCAAGCTGAGGAGGGGCAGAGAAAGAGGGAGACACAGAATCCAAAGCATGCTGCAGGCTCTGACCTGTCAGCACAGAGCCCAGCGTGGGGCTCAAACTCACAAGCCTTGAGATCATGACCTGAGCTGAAGTTGGACACTTAACCGACTAGCCCCCCAGGTGTCTGATTGTATTTCTGTGGCATTGGTTGTTGTTTCTCCTCTCATTTGTAGTTTTATTTATTTGAGCCCTTTCTCTTTTTTTCTTGATAACTCTGATCAGAGGTTTATCAATTTTAATTGATTTTTTCAAAGAAGAAGCTCCTGGTTTCACTGATCTATTTTATTTATTTATATTTTTAGTTTCTATATCATTTATTTCTGTTCTAATTTTTATTATTTCCTTTCTTCTGTTCTTTTAGGTTTTATTTATTGTTCTTTTTCTAGCACCTTTAGGTGCAAAGTTAGGTTGTTTGAGATTTTTCTTGCTTCTTGAGGTAGGCCTATGTTTCTATAAAACTTCCCTCTTAGAGCCACT
Source organism: Lynx rufus (assembly GCF_022079265.1). Taxonomy (NCBI): domain Eukaryota; kingdom Metazoa; phylum Chordata; class Mammalia; order Carnivora; family Felidae; genus Lynx; species Lynx rufus. Next base: position 23,217,909 of record NW_025814824.1, read on the forward strand.
TTTGCTGTATCCCAAAGGTTTTGAGCCATTGTGTTTTCTTTTTCATTTGTTTCCATGCACTTTTTAATTTCTTCTCTTATTTCCTGGTTGACCCACATTGTTTAGTACATGTTACTTGATCTCCATGTATTTGTGATCTTTCCATATTTTTTCTTGTGTTTGACTTCTAGTGTCATAGTGTTATGGTAAGAAAAGATGCATGGTGTGACTTCAGTCATCTTGAATTTGTTGAGGCTTGTTTTGTAGGCTGATATGTGATCTATTCTGGACAGTGTTCCCTGTGCCCTTGAAAAAATGTGCATTCTGCTGTTTTAGAATAGAATGTAGGTGAATATATCTGTTGAATCTATCTGTTGCAGTGTGTTATTTAAAGCCATTGTTTCCTTGTTGATTTTCTGTTTAGATGACCTATCTACTAATATAAGTGAGGTGTTAAAGTCCCCTACTATTATTGTATTATTATTGATAGTTATTTTATGTTTATTATTAACTTTTATGTATTGGGACAAAAAAACTCTTTAAACTCAACAGTGAACAACTGTTTAAAAAATGGACCAAAGATGGAGTGCCTGGGTGGTTCAGTCAGTTAAGCATATGACTCTTGATTTTGGCTCAAGCTATGATCTCACAGTTTGTGACTTAGAGCCCTATGTCAGGCTCTGCACCAACAATGTGGAGCCTGCTTGGGATTCTCTCTCCCTGTCTCTCTGCCACTCCCCTCCTCTCTGTCTCTCTCTGTCTCTCTGTCTCCCCCAATAAACCAACCAACCAACCAACCAACAAACATTTTTAAAAAGTGGACCAAAGATCTGAATAGATACCTCACCAAAGAGGATGTACAGATGGCAAATAAGCATATGAAAACATACTAAATATCATGTCATTAGAGAATTGCAAATTCAAACAGAGTTCCACTACACACCTATTATAATGGTCAAAATTAAAAAACACTGACAACAAACACTGGATGTAAAGCAATAAGAACTCTCATTCATTGTTAGAGGGAACGTAAAATGGTGCAACCACTTTGAAAGATAATTTGGCAGTTTTTTAAATAAAACTAAACATGTTCATATGGTATGATACAACAGTCACGCTCACTGATATTTACCAAAAGTAGTTCAAAATGTATGTCCACAAAAAATCCTGCACATTGATATTTATAGCAGCTTTGTTCATAATTGCCAAAAGTTGGAAGCAACCAAGATGCCCTTTAGCATCGAAATGGATAAATCAACTGTGATGCATCCAAACACTGGAATATTATTCAGTACTAAAAAGAAACAAACTATCAAGCTGTGAAAAGGCAAGGAAGAGCCTTAAAAGCATAATACCAAGTAAAAGAAGTCAGTCTAAAAAGGCTACATACTGTATGAGCTGAACTATGTGACATTCTGGAAAAGGCGAAATTAGGTAGATAGTAAAAAGATGAGTGGTTGCCAGGGCTTAGGAGAAAAGGAAGAATGAATAGGAGATCAAATGATTTTTGGAGGAGTGAATCTACTCTGTATGATAGCATAATGTGGATACATGTCATTGTGCATTTGCCAAAACCCACACAATGTACAACAGCAAGAGCAAACCTTATTGGGACTGTGGGTGATAATGATGTGTGAATGTAGGTCCATCGATTGTAACAAATGTACCACTGTAGTGCAAGATGTTGATGGTAGGGGAGGCTGTGCCTGTTAGGGGCTAGGGGTATATGAGAACTCTCTGTACCTTCCCCTCAGTTTTGCTGTGAACTTACAATTTCCTTAAAAAAAATAAAGTTTATTTTAAAAAATACTGTTCACTTCTTTGTTCAGATTCACTGAGATTTGTTGAGAAGGTTAGCTTAACAATGACTGGCTCTAAGTCTAGTGTTTGATCCACATTGGGGGTAACTTTTTGTTCAGTTGTGCTCTAAGTATCCTTGGATCTGCTAATCACTCTGTTTATTTTGAACTCCTATACAACTTTGAGTGGATATCAGGAGAAGAAATTAAGGGAAAAGACCCTCAACCAAGAAGAGAAAGTTTACATAGATTAAACATCTTATTAACTTTATAAACTCTCACTGTATTAAACTTCCTTGCTTGCAATGTATTGTTAATGGCCCTTTTCCTCCCACAGTTGAGGGTGGGCAGATTATTACCAGGTCACACTGACATTGAACAGGGCATACATTATGCGAAGGCCCCACTGAGTTTATTATTAATCCTGTATATAATAGGAAAAAAAAATAACAAAACCCTCTACACAACCCTGACCCTTTGTTTCCTATTTGCATTATTGTTTGTTGTGGTGTTCCACTGCCTGACCTGATGTAAATGCCAAGTGCACAGCCCCTTCTTTGAATTTAACTCTGCAACTATAAATTGCTTGTCCATTTATAAATAAAATGAAATGTGGGATAGGATGGAGTTTGAGAGAGCATACTGTCTGAAACTCTTGGATCTCAGTCTCAGTGCAGATGTGCCAAAGCTGTTTGGCAAAGTATAAATTGAACGGGATGTTAGGGCCCTTCACAGCCCTCTGGGGTCAGGTAGGCTAGATACTTGGCTGCTATTGCCTCAAAGCATTAGAAAATGGCAATTGCCAGAGACTTTTCATGTTTTCTCCTGAAGCATTATTCTCTTCCCCTGCTAGGGTTGATCTGAAATAGCCAGGAGTATTAATGACTGGAAAAACAAAACAAAACTTGTGAAGCATAGTATTCAGACAGTGCATAAAAAGGAGATGTCTTTCTTCTCTAAAGGGATAGATGTAAAGAGAAAGCAACGTTTATTTCTCATAAAGGTATACCCTTGAAATTTTATTGAGTTTGGAAATGCCAAGAGGTTCGTGAAAATTAAATTCTACCTTGGATATGCTCCTTCTTTCTAGGTTAGTAGTTTTTCCATAGAATTAGAGCAAGACATGCAACCTTATGAGTTAGTGCTAATTGGTCATTGGACAAGAATGGTGTTGAAGTAACTTAAGAGATAGTCTTGTGTCCTGCAAAGTGTCATAGCCTCTGGAGACCTGGGTGCCGCCTCCAGTTCTGCTACTAATCAGTGCTCTGAGCTGAGTGGGATATTTACATTTCATAGCCTCTGGTGCCTTCTTTGGGAAAACTAGGAAGGGAGCAAGTTTAAGTAGGGTTAGCCTGTGGTCACCAAGGTTCCCCTGGTTCCAACTTTTTGTAGTTGTGTGAAAATAAACCGGGACACTAGGGGTCAGCTTTGGATGTCCTTCTTTCAACAATCTTCTCTAGGCTTTTCTATCAACTTAGACTAGGGGGTCTATAAGACCTATTGACCCTCCTCTGTCTGCCTTCTTCTACAGAACAAACAGAACATATGAGAATTTTGACTCTCCAGCCCAGTGGGGGTTAACATTTTGTAGTTAAAAAGCTCCCACATATATGATTCTCTCAAAAATCCAAAAATGGATGCTGAGTTTACAAGTGAGGAAAATATTTCAGAGAGACAAAGATATTTGTCCAAACTGCATGTGAAATCATCCCAGGCAGTCATGCACTGGTAGTTAAATACACCCTTAGTAGAAAGGACATGGATTTGAATCCTGACTCTGTCATTTGTTCTTTCTGTAATCTTGGGCAAATTACTTAACCTTGGTTTCTATATATGAAAGAGATCATAATCAAAGACTGTTTTAATGTAATAGGGGAAAGGGCAAAGGAATGTTTTATAGAATGAATGAAAATGCTTTGCACAATACCATATATGGAACAAATTCTTAAAAATGATAGTTGTAATTATTAGTTTATTATAATTGGAGGCTCCAAGCCTCCTGATGAATGATCTTTCTACTATACCTAGCATCTATTGGTAGCAGAGACATTTTTTATGATCTTGATCACATTTATGTCTGGAGATAAATTCTCTAGTAACTGTAAGTTTATGACCAAGAAGGTCCTATGTTTATCAGGACCTGCTGGGAGGGCACATTTGCCTGCTACTGAATGGAGTGAAAATAGGCCATAGGTCAGCCTAAAAGAGATAGGACCATCTTTTCTACAGTTCTCAGGGAAAATAAAAGCAAAATCTCACCAACCAATGAAATCACTCTCAGTTTTTTTTTTTAAATATTCTTATAAAAATAGTGGAGTTTATTTTAAATGTTTTTGGAACAAAAGTGTAAATAAGGAAGAAATTAACAAAACATAGTGCACATGCTTTTATCTCTTATAAACAAATACTGTTCACCCTAATGGTATAATTTATTTGTTTTCTTTGCAGGGAATTATTGTTATTGGTCACAGTTCATTCTTGTTGGTCACAGTTACTATCAGCTGTAGTATAATTCGGTATCCTAAAGATATGGACTTCCGCTCCTGCTAATCCTAATTTTTAGTGACTGTTTCATAGGCTTGAGAGAATGAAGGGGAGTGGAAATACATAATAGTGGAAAACTAATGGCAGTTTTTTTAAAAGGCTTAAATTTTCTTTCAGGATGCAGAGGAAAAAAACACAAAGTCTGAAAACAAAGCTCAGGTCTTGGAGTTGGAAACCTGGTTCTAGCCTGTCATTATACTCTATGACCTTGGATAGGACACTTATTTTCTTTGAGCCTCAGTTTTCTAATCTAAAAGTCACAGAATGGGCCTAGGAGTTTCTTGAGATTGATTGTTAATTCCTAAACTCTCCTGACTTGTGACTCCGAAAAATAGTGCTTATCAACTTCACAGGTTTGTAGATGGCTGTAGATGACTCCTGCTGTTCTCGAAGTCCTAGCTGCCAAAGGCAACATCCTGGACACTGTATCAGTTTGCTGTTGCCACAAAATATGCTGCATGAAAACCATGTCGAACTCAGTGGCTAGTACTACAAGTATTTATTCTTAGAGATCTGCAGGTTGATTGAGGGTTGACTAAAAGAAACTGATCATGGCTGGGTGGCTTTGTTGCTCTTGGCTGAACTCACCAGATGTCTGGGGGTCAGTTGGCTGGTGTGAGCTGGTCTCAGAAGGGCAGTTAGACCCTCCTCCCCAAGTCTCTCATCCTCTCACTGGAGCCAGCCGGCTAGCAGGGACATGTAATAACAGAGATCTAAGAGAGAAGGCCAGCTAGGCAAGGGTTTTTCAAGCCTTTAGTTATAATACATTGCTAACATCCCATTACCCAAATGCAGGGAAATATATTCTCCCTCTGTAGCAGGATGATTACAAAATCACATGGTAAAGGATACAGGAAGCGCTGAAGGATTGGGTCACTGATACAATTCACCAGATCCCATCCTCCTTTTGTAAACATGAAGATGCACTGTCATCTCCCACACACATTTGCACTGGTTGGTCTCAGGAAGAGATTTCCTGCACCTGATACCTGTCTCTTGGGGAAAATTTTGGTCTGTCTTCCTTGGGGCTCATTTTTCCTGCTAATCGTAGATCAGTGCTACTCAAAGTATGGTTCAAGACCTGGCAGAATGGGAAATAGTTGGAGTATATGCCTGGGTCCCGTCTCAGACCTATTGAATCAGACACTCGGGGATGAGACCCAGGAATCTGTATTATCATAAGCCTGCTAGGTAACTCTTATGCTCACTAAAGCTGCAGAAACTCTGGAATAGATGAAATCTTTGTCATGGTATTCCTGGTAGCTTCGTCTCTATGTCACCTTGCCTTCTCTTGCTTTACTGACCTGCCATCATTCATTACATGACCCTACTGTTGGAGATTTCAGGATGACAGTTAATATCCCAGAATGGTAGCCTTATTGACTGGACCCAAAGCTAAAATGGGCTTCTGCATATTTCTACCCCACCCTGCATCTGGACTTCTGGATCAGTATGTGTGGAAAACTACAGAATAGACTACTACACAGTTGATAAAGTGAGGCTTCATGTCAAGCATAGAAAATGCAAGAGTGCAGGCTCCTAGGTGGCTCAGTTGGTTAGGCATCCAACTCTTGCTTTCAGCTCAGGTCATGATCTCATGGCTGTGTGGATTCGAGCCCTGCATTGGACTTTGTGCTGGCAATGCAGAGCCTGCTTGGTATTCCTTCTTTTTCCCCCTCTCTCTCTGCCCATCCCCCACTTGCACTGTTTCTCTCTCTCTCTCAAAATGAATGAATAAATAAAAAGAAAATGCAAGAACAGGATCTCACAGTCCTATGCAAATCTTAGCTTTTAATTCTGTCCGATACATATTTTCCAGTAGACATCACATTTGTGCTATGTCACCAGTTACATCAGTCATTCAACTTCACAGCTAGAGGTGAAGAGGATAAAAGACCGCTTCTCAATACTTCTAAGAGAGTGAAAGTCTTATTTTATGTGGTTGCGGAATTACTGGAGAGGTAGAAAATTGTTGTTCCCCTTTGTCAGGGGAGCTCCTGTCTGGGACTATGTCAGTCTTCTCAGTAGTTTTATGATTCACATCTTGTTTCCCATTTAGCAATTAATGTAATTATATCTTATATTGAAAATATAATAGAAAACAATATTATATGTGATATAATGACACCTAAAGAGAGATACTGCTTCCTTTTTCTTGTCTCACTCCAAGATAGGAGAACTGGGTTTATAAGGCTTAGTATCAGCACTTAACATCCCTAAGATGAAAATATCTAAAGTATCATAACTCAACACAATTGCATGTTAACTGTACACATTGTGTGTCATGGGAAAAGAAACAAAAGGAAATAAAGGGAAAGTAGGTAATTGCTCACATGATAGAGGAAGATATTATCCTGCCAATTCCTTCCTGGAACTGTATGTATCATGTCCTGTGTTTGTGATATAGCACAGGGAGTCATTGCTAACAATGAATAACATTATTGATATGACAGCAGTTTAAGTGTGAAAGAAATCTGAGTTTTGACAAACCAGGCAGACACACACAACATGAAAAATGTATAATGCATCACCATGGCCGGTTGTGTCTGTGGCAGTTAAGATACTGATACTGATTGAGAAGCTCATCTGTTCATTTGATTGTGTCTCATGGCTTAAATCTCTCTGAAAGTGGAGGGTGGTGGAAGGAGCTAGTTGCTCTGACTGATAGTGTAAAGAGAGGGGGTTTGGTCTGCTTCTCATATATATGTAAGGAATAAGCTTTTCTGAGTTTGCACTGACTTTATTATGAGGGAAAATAAATGTATGAATTCCTCTAAAAAAAGGAAAGGAATGTAAAAGCTTTGAAAGTTGCTGTGTTAACACACAGCCAGTTACAGATACCTTTTCCTGTGTTGCTGTCATTGTGTATTTGATAACTTGGTCCTTTATGGAAGATAGTTGGAGCCACACTTGATTCTTCCCCTTTTCTCTCACAGCCCAATCTATGGGACCTGCCAACTTCCCTTTCTCAATGTTTCTAGGATACTCCCTTTTCTCTTCATTCTTGCTCTCACTGCCTTATTCATCCTTAGTCTAATCCTTGCTCACTTTGTTCTTTTGGGAGCTACCTAATGGGTCTCCCACCTCCAGTATTGGATGTTGTCCTTTGCAGTTACTATCAATGATCTTTTTACCCTTTGAATCATGAACTCTCCTATCATGTACTATCCATCACTACATCAGTGTTTTCCAAAGAGAGTGTTCAAGATAACTGATGGATTACAGGAAGAAATGTTAGGATACACACACACACACACACACACACAATTAAGAAATTAAGATGTAATACCATTTAATATAGGGAATGACACTGCTACCTATATTCTGTCCCTGTGTCATATCTGGAGTTGAGGTAACTAAAGGAAAGAGAGGGAGCTTCATAACAGAGTGGTAGAAAGCATTGCCCTGGTGAATCTGCTTAATTGTGTCATCTGATTTTAACCAAATGAACTCCCAGAAAGATGGGAAAGTGACTTACAAAGAAATAATACTGACAGAACTGGAATTTTGCCTTCTCTTGGTACAAGCTCTTTATCAGCCACATTGTGGGGCAAAAACAATAATGACTTAATTAGATCTGACAAAGAGTTAGCCAAAAATAGAAATTATGAAGATTATTCACATTTTTAACAAAGAAGCTCTCCCATAGTGTTATCTATGCCTTGAGATATTAACTAATGATAGCAGTAGATATATGTAATAAATAAAAATCATGTTTTTATGTGTAATTTTTTTAAAGCTGATGAGATGCACAATGAAAAGCTAGCTCAAAGGATAGATTTCAAGTTACTCAATGTGGGATGCCAAACCATCACACCCCAGCCCCTAGCTCTAGTCTAATTTATCCTCTGTCCATTCCTTCAACTCACTTGACTCTGCAGATGCCCTGCATTATTTTTAGTTTCTCAGCATTCCATGCTGTCTCATGTCTCCATGTCTGGGCTCTTCCCTGTGCCTGGATATCTTTTCCTCATTCTTCTCCTGTCCAAATGTGATGTGTCCCTTAAGATTCACAGCTAGGGCTTATTCTGGTAGGACATTATTGCCTAATGTAGTGGTTTTCAAAACTGGGCTGGGAAGCTTTAAAAAATATCTGCTGCTCAGGCCCCACCCCTAGCAATTCTGATTTTTTCCAGAGGTCTCCAAGTGATTCCAATATACTTGCCATCCATCACGCTGATTTATAGTAATCAGTTTATATGCTTGTCTGCCAGGTGTAAGCATCCAGAGGGCAAGAGCAATGTTATTCTTTACTGCATCCCCAGTGCTTAACATGTGGCTCTTGGTGGATGCACTATGAATTATTACTTGTTTAAACCAGTGGTTCTCAACCTTGACTGCACATCTAAATCACTCAGGGAGCTTTAAAAATATTGAAGTCTGGTATGGCTTAAGGATTGGGAGTTTTAAAAAGCCTGCCATGATTTCAAAGTTGGGATCCAAACTGAACTCTATCCCTCAACCAGTCAATCAAACAAGCAGTGTTTTCAGTAACATTTCAAAGCTCAAGTCCCAGCTCTGCATTAATTAACTGTGTGACTTTGGGCAAGTCACTTAACCTTTCTGGGTCTGTTTCCTTACCCTTAAAATATTGGAGTAGGACTAGGGGATTTTTAAAGACATTGTCGGGGCGCCTGGGTGGCGCAGTCGGTTAAGCGTCCGACTTCAGCCAGGTCACGATCTCGAGGTCCGTGGGTTCGAGCCCCGTGTCAGGCTCTGGGCTGATGGCTCGGAGCCTGGAGCCTGTTTCCGATTCTGTGTCTCCCTCTCTCTCTGCCCCTCCCCCGTTCATGCTCTGTCTCTCTCTGTCCCAAAAATAAATAAATGTTGAAAAAAAAAAAAGACATTGTCAACCCTATAATTTGATTGAAACTCTATGTATCACCATCTAGGAATAAGATTTTTGTATGTAAATGGAATTTATTCCTTTGATTACCATAAATTTTATAAATTTCTAGATCTTTGGTAGGAATATTTCTTTAAAATGTATCACACTTCCCTCATTTCTTAAACACAAAACTGAACATAATTTGACTTTCTTTTGAGGTCTTAGGATCATTAATATACAATTCCCTATTGCACTGCCTTCTTATATAGTATTAGCTTTAAGTGCCGTTGAATGGTGCAGTTTATTTGCCCCAATGCTAAATGGTTACAGACCGCTATAATATTCAGTTCCCATGCATGACTTTATATATTTTTTTCTTACTACCAAATTGTTAATTAGTACTTCATACTGCTTCATTGTATGTGCACTCCTCATTCTAGGCTTGCAGCTTTCAACTTGCTGACTGTAAGGTAGCATTCACTGGAAAGAGAGACCAATCCCTAAAGCGATAGCAGTTACGAACCATTTAACACTAACCAGAGCGCCAGGTATGGGAGTTGAAGACTGAGGTTCAAGTTTCACTAACTCCTGTGTGCTTCAGTATCCTCCTCTGCTAATGGGGATAATAATAGTCTGCATCTCAAAGGTTAATGAGATACTGCTTGCAACATGTTAGGGTAATACCTAACAGTGCTAAACACATTTTAGAAGCAACAATCAGTAATAATGCCTCATGTTTATGAAATGATCATTATGTTGCAGATGCTATGCCAGGCACTTTATATAGATCAACTCATTTAGCCCCCACAAAAGCCCTGTGAGGTTGTGTCTCCCATTATTCTCATGTTACCTATTAGGAAACTAAGATCAGAGAAGTGAACTAACTTGCCCCAGGTTGCATACCTTGGTTCATCAAGGTTACACACCTGGCTGGCCATCACACATGGAAAAGTGCTTTGTCCACTACTCCCGGTCTCCAGTGAGGATTTAGCAGGGATGGTAGGCCCTCCTTGATCTTTTATCTTCCTCAAGGCTGGCTGCTTTCTTTCCATGTGGGCCCCTACTAAGCATCTGGAGAACAACAGCTGTAGTGATGTTCTAGTTGCCTTTTAAAAACTCAGAATTGTCATTTGACAGTGAGATGCTCGAGGCAGGGTCCATATTTAGTCACATCTCTAACCTCATGGCTAGAAAATCATTCAGTTCATGTCAAATGTCCTGAATGCGATGAAACTTTTAAGTTAAAATCAGTTTCCATATGTTTTCTTTTCTTCTGTGTTCTAAAAATTTACTCCATATCTCTTCATTTCTTGGCATTACAAGAAATTGAGGGAAGTTGGGATCCCAGAAAGAAATCATCTGTCAGGAAACAATGTCATTCACATTTTCCACTGTGGGATTCTACTGCTGCTCCTATAGGACAGTTAACAATTCTAAGAGTAGGAGAAGGTCTCACACAGGTGTTTTCCAGGCTTTGGCCTTGATCCTTTGGGGAAGAGAGGAGAGGTTTGGGGGAGGTAAAATCAAGAAGCTACTGTTCGAAAGCATACTATATTTTAGAATTACTATGCAAAACACACTTGAGCCCCAAATGTATGATGTAGAATAGTCCACAGCTGGAGGTTTGAATGACAACAAGATATGGCTATTTTTTGGGGGGGAGGGGATGAAAAGTCCTCTTGATAGATCAATCCAGAATTGGAACAATGATAGCATGTTCCCCTGTCCTTTCAGTTGGAAGGTTAGACAAGCAAAAAGGAGGCTGATCCTACCTGCTCCCCAATGTGAACAGGGGATAAAGCAGGCAACATTAACTGTATAAAAGTGAGCTTTGTTGAGACATATGCTCAGTTATTTTCCTTTTCCCCTCCCTCTCTCTTACTTCCTTCCATCCCTCCCTCTTACTTTCTCCCCCAAAATAACTGAATGTAAAAGCTACTTAGTGCAGTGACAGGTTACAAATTTAAACCCACAAGAGTCAGGAACTATGGAACTCAAAGTCCTTAGGGAGACGTTAGCTTTACCACTTTTATATCGTTATAATAAGCTGTTCATTTAATAGCCTAATTTGTAATCACAAATACCATGGGAAATTTTGCTATGCCAACCTCTGGCTTCAGTTTTCCTGACTTGGTTGGTGATTTTTGAATGTTGTAACCTTCAGAAATACATATTTTTAGCATTTAGCAGTCCAGATCACTGGCATGGGAGTGGTTAAATTACTTATTACCCACATTCTTCTCAGCTCTATACCCTTCCTGATACATGATAAAGTTTACAGAGTCTAATGAGGGCACATCTATAAAGATAAGATTAAATAACCCCAATTATGCTGTTCCCATTTGTTTAACTGATTTGTATGGTCTAATGAAGGTATATTTTTACCTAGAGGATAGTGATAGGGAGCCATCAGTTAACTAGTGTTAAAGGTTTTGTTTAGAATTAGTTCCTGAAAGACCTCTTTAGTTGATTGAGTGCATTAAGAACCCCAATCTGTGTGTCCCTACTCTTTGTGCTGTGGCTAGGTAGCTCCTTCTCACTCTGAAGTGGGCTTGATCATGTGACTTACTTTTTGGACAGACATTTACTTTAGCAGATGTGATGCAAGCAGAGGCTTGGTAAGCACTTGAGATTTTCACCTGTTCTCTTGAGAACATGACTGGGCTAGTCTTCTGGGTTTATAAAAGAGAGAGAGGTAATCATCCTAGCCAGGGCCTTCCTAGACAAACCAGTCCCCCATCCACACACTGACTGACTGCTTGCGCACACACAGACACACACACACACAGACAGACAGACACACACACACACACACACACACACACACATCAGTGAGCCTGAATGAGGTGACCCAAACCTGGTGAGGTCAGCAGAACCACTCAGTCATCCTATAGACTCAAAACAAATAATAAGATAATGTTGTTTTAAACCACGTAGCTTTGGCATGTTTGGAGCACAACATTATTGTGATGATGGATAACTGATTGGAAAATGAGTTAAGGATTATACCTCACTCTTTTAAAGTAGTTTCTTTGAGATTATGAATCTCATGTGTTGCAATCAAAACCTCTGTCATTAATGCCCTATGTTGCTGTTCCACAGTCCCTAGTCATATGTTGCGTCATCCATTGTATTTCAGCTCGTTCATGGAGAATTACCACTCAAAAACATAGTGGAAACTTTGGTTCCCACAGCCTGCTCTCCCTCCTCCCCACCCGGAACTTCTTTTCCCTTCCTCTTTCCCATTTGAGACTTGGCTGGGAAAGCAGCAGTTCTGTGAGTCTTAGATGATTTCAGAATGAGATTTTCAATTCCCCACCTGAACATGTGTTAAAAGCAGAAGAGTTCCTCCCGACACACAACAGAAACCCTGTAAGAAGCAGCCTTCCACTTGCCAGTGCATCTTGAAAGCCTTCATCAACAGCTCCCAATTACTGCCAAGGAGTGCCCTATCTCTTCAGAATGAGGACAAATTGTCTCTTCTTAGCCTTATTTAGAAGTCCCAAAGCACCAAAAAATTCGTTTCTGACTAGAGAAGGTTTTAATGATTTTATTATATGCCTCACAATCTGTTCCTAAATCTGTTCCCATATAGTTTACATTTACCAATTAATAGCTGAAGTTAAGGACCTTTGTATGGGGCATTCAAAATGATAGTAAGGAAATAAGCTCCATTAGAATGACCAACTTTGATGAAAATGTAAATTGAGGATATCTGATCAAGTATTCTGGATTCATTACTCCAGACTAAATTATTGGTATGTTATCTGAGTCAGAGGGAAAACCCCAGCCTGGACAAAATAAACATCATCTTTAATAACCAGTAGTATATACTTTGCAATTGGAAATCAATGGTGAATCAGTCTCTATTTAGATGGATGGCAACTATTCTTTTATTAGTAGAGAGCACAAATATTGGAAGCTTAGCATTTTTTATAAAACAGTGAAAGTGATTCACAAGATAAGTATGAGAGGTGCTTGGTTCTTCGGTAGATGAGAGGTTGCTAAATGTCAATCATGGGTAGTCCAAGGAGGAAAGAGTGGCCCTCAGACTTGTTTTGGAACCCATTCCTGCAAAATACAGGAATCTGTACTGTCTTATTGAACTTTATATATACATATATATATATATATATACACATATACACATATACACATATGTATACACATATACACATATGTGTATACATATGTGTATATGTGTATATGTGTATATATATATATTTACTATAAAATTGTTACCTGATAGCAATACTTCATACTGCTTTCTTGTGTATGCCCTCCTCTTCTAGCCTTTCGTCTTTCAACTCCCTGATTGTAAGGTAGCATGGGCTGGGAAGAGAGACCTCTGGGGTTATGCCCATACAGAACTGATGGGTGGGGTGTAAAGTTAGCCAGACCTGTGTTCAGATTGACGATCCACCATTCATAGCTGCATGGCCTTGGATAGCTCTGAGTTTCAAGAATCTCATTTGTAAAATGGTAAAATGGCAAGATAGTAGCTACCATGGCTTGTTATAAGTATTAAACAAAATAATGTATGTGTGTTTGGGGTAGAGTATAGGCACTTGATAAAATATTTAAGCCCCATCTTGCCCCTGTTTTCCCTTATGTTCTAACATTTAAAGAAACTCATAGTATGCTATGACAGAGAGGACTGGCATGGAGGATATTTTTAGTACTTGGAATCCTTAGGGCAGCTCTGTATGAACCCAGTAGCTAGCTAATGAAGCCTGATTTCTTGGGCATTTGCCTCTCATGGCTGACTGACTTGGTAACTGAATTATTCAAAGATTTTCATAATATGTTTGAATTTCTTATATCTATTCCATGGCTAATGATTCCTAGCCAGGCCTGGGGCCCCAGTTGAGAGAGAAAAAAAAGTTTTGTTGAAAAGGGAATTTTTTTTTAATTTAAGAAAATTATTTATATCCTGATGCATACCTGCAATTATTAATTTGGGATTTATTGAAATTGGGTGATTGGATAGTGAACCGTGAATCTAGACAGTCTGGGAGAGATGTTGCTTTTTAAATTTATTTTTGCAGGAATCACAGAAGCTGATGATCACAGAAGTGGTGGAAGGTATTCAGGGGAAAATTCTAGTGGTCATTTTTAAGGCAGAAAGCAAAATCTTCACCTTTACCACTTGTCTGACCTCTCACTAATGCCATTACTTTATGTTACCATTAAGGTTAAAAATGTCATCTATAAAGATGTTGTGTCAATTTAGGGTGTTTCTGTTATAAGCTCTCATCCTTGTGCTCAGCTCTGGCCTATCCATCTGTTACCAAGAGGTGCTCCTTAGATTCCTCCAAAGTGTTATGTGCCTGTTTTAAAACACAAATATGTATAAGATATTCCTGGGGTTATCTCCAGAGAGGCACCTGTGCAAATAAAAATGACCTTATTTGAAGTAACTGCTGGATCCACATTAAAAATACAGTGAGGAGAAATTGTTCCTAACTTTGTATGGGTAACATTTTTCTATTTTAATAAGGAATAGTGAATCGGATGCTATCAAAAAGGAGGCTATTCACCTCTCTATCCTAATTATTTTCTTCTACCTATCAGAAATGTTTGTGGGATGCCAAACAAATCCCAAAATTAAATAAGCAAAAGAAAACCCCATTTAAAAAATTTTGGCATACTCTTAAACCAGAAAGAACTGATTTTTTTCCATTGGTAGGCTACTTGGCCAAACAGAAAAAGGTCTGTTTCTAGGTGCCTTCCTATTTATAGGAAGGAAGTGGGAAAGGGAAGTGACTGGGTGGAAGTGGTGTGTATGGTTAACCATTTATAGGACTCATGAAGAGCTTTATGTTGACAATCCAGATGGCTTGTTAGCAAAACTTTTATGCCTATCTGTGAGCCATTTCTTGCCAAAATGTTGATTCCCCCTCGGCCTCCCTCTACCTTGTCCCAATCCTCTGAAGATAGTTGGTTTCTTGGAAATTTTTTAGAAATTTGTGTATTCATTCTATCTGCTCCCAGTGATATTATCTTTCCAGAGCTACGGTGTTTTCCAGATTGTTTTTCTTTCCCAAGAAAGTGAGTATTTTGGGAACCAGTTCATCTCAAAGGAGTGTCAGAGGAGAAACATGTATGCCAGCTTAGTGGCTTCTACACTGTGGGATGTGGATTTTGAGGGTGAGGAGCTATGGATAAAATCCAAGGTTTGTATACTTCCTTGTATTGGATAAGTAATATGTTTCTACATGGATGTTTCATTCTTTGTTTTTGAATGCATATATGTCATTATTCTGAAGAATATACAAATTTGCTTAAGACTATTGCTGAATTCTTAATTTCTTTTTGCCAGTTTATGTTTTCCCAATCAATGGTTGCTAAAAGTATACCTATTGCATGCAATTTTTAAGTAAAATTAGGACCCTCTTGTTTGAAATGTTGGGGAGCTCCTATTTTAGAGTGTAAAAAGTGGAGATAATTATGTTTAGAAAAGCCATCAGTAAATCAGGAGAAAAGATGAAGATTAATGAAATGAAACAGGAGAATTAGAGAATGAGGTTAGTGAAATAGGAATAACCAAAATAGGCTGATAAATTGATTACTTATGAGTTTTAGTTATCTACTACTATATATCAAATTACCCTGATACTTGGTGGCTTTAAGCAACACCATCTCCTCTCATTCTATGGTTTGATTGGGCTGAGCCTAGCCCTTCAGCTTTGTATGATGTTGCCTGGGGCTATGCTGAGCACTTAACTGAGCTGAATGTCTAAGATTCTCACATGTCTGACACTTTGGCAGGGATAGCTAAACTACTGGTCCTGTTCTTTGTTTTTTTTTTTTCAGATTTTCTCCCTCTATATGTGGTCTCTCCAGCAGGCTAACTAGATTTCTTACTTGGTGGCTCAGGGCTCCCTAAATTTAGAAGTGGAAGCTTCCAGATAATCCCCAGCTTTAGGTCTACAACTGGCACAGCATTACTTCCTCTACATTCTGTTGGTTAAAGCAAGTCATGGATTAAAACAGATTCATTGTGGGAGGAGATGGTATAAGGGGGGCAAAGTAAAATCTGGAGGCTAAGTTAATTGGGAGCCATTTTGGCTTAACCTTAATTTGATGGTATAAGTACTCTGCCACTGCTAGTAATGTCTTTTAACAACCAGTACATTTTTTCATCATTTCTTCAAGGAGTATCTGATTGAGCCACTAGACAGGCCTGTGCGTTAGCTGTCCAGGAGAAGGGAGAGGGATTTTGGATCCCTCTTCATGGTTTCTGTCGTAGAAGTCAGAGATTGCCTTTTATAAGACTTGAGTAACCGTATGTCCTGGCTTGCCTTGAACAATCTGGTTTCTGTTGATTGTTACAGTGTGATTATACCAGTGCCCTGTTAACTCTTAATAGCTTTTCAATGTGGATGATAAATTATCTGGTCACCTGAATGCCCACATCCATAGAATAAGGGATTCTCTAAAATTAGGAAGGGGATTCAGATTATAGGTGACCAAAAAATGAAAAATTCCCACTCCTATCCTCTGTTGGCTGTTCAATATGTAAATAAATTTTTCTTCCTGTACTTATGCTCTAAAAAGACAAATGCATCCATCTAACAATCATATAACTCTTTGTAGAACTGACAATGTAGCCTATCCTCAAATATATGGCCTAGAATCTTAGTTGCCTCATTTTGCTCCAGACTTAGACTCTTTAGGGGTTGTCCATGCTTTTTCCAGTTCTGTTGTGATCCTCCTTCCATTTTCCACAATCTAAGGCATAAGTTGTAAAATTAACTATTTCCAACACAGTCCATATCCAGAAGTTAGGGAAAAGTGAGAAGAAAGGAAAAGGAAACGAGTTGCAGTGTATTAAGTATAAATGTGACATAACAAAGAGGGAGGAAGATATACTAGAGGCTACACTTCCCATATCTGCATCCGGTACCTTAGCCTGGCTATTCATTCATGAGTTATGAATACTTTCTGACCTTTCATATTCACCTCTTTCCCTTGAGATTCAAAGTATGAGGCAAGATTTGTGGAGCCCATACAATGAGCAAATGCCCAAACTGCCACAGAGAATGGAATATATGCTTGTCTTTCTCTGCAATTTTAGGGGATATGGCATAGAATCAGTGTATACCTCTCCTTCAGTTTGATAAATGTCTATCTGATCCAGGCTCAGGGCAAAGTAGGAGAATTGGCAGGAGCCAAAAATAAAAAGGAGGGGAGTGCCCTGGGTGGCTCCATCGATTAAGCATCCAGCTCTTTTTTTTTTTTTTTTTTTGAGAGCACAAGAGGGGCAGAGAAAGGGAGAGAGAGAATCCCAAGCAGGCTCCATGCTGTCAACTCATATAGAACCTGACATGGGGCTTGATCCCAAGAACCATAAGATCATGACCTTAGCCAAGATCAGGAGTTGGATGCTTAACTGACTGAGCCATCCAGGTGTCCTAGGCATTTGACTCTTGATATCAGCTCAGGTCTTCATCTCAGGGTTGTGAGTTCAAGCACTGTGTTGGGCTCCCATGCTGGGTATGAAGCCTATTTTAAAGAGAGAGAGAGAGAGAGAGAGAGAGAGAGGGAGAGAGAAAGGAGGAAACATGGGTCAAACCCTCTTAATGAGTGAAAAAATGATCTCAACACTTAGTAGAAGTCGCTTGTGTTGAATCATGAAATCTGAGTCCTAGTCTAAGCCTGCCTTGGATTGGATACATTACCATAGATAATGTATATTTCATAATTCATAAACTAAGGGATTTAGATCAGATCAATGAATTCTAACATGGAGTCTCCAAATTCCAAGAAGCCCTCAATGAAGAACTGGTAATGGTGGTGGTATTTAGGTAGATAAATCATCATTATCCATAATATGGATTCATGGGTTACCTAAAAGTTTAATTCCTATAGAAAAACATTAAATTTCAATGTGATGAGGAATGGTAAAGGGGAAGCATAGAGTGCCATGTAAAAATACTGTGGGAGACTCAACCTATTCTAGGGGTCTGGGAAGGTTTCTTAGAGGAAGTGGTACTTAAGTGAAAGGTAAAAACCAAAACTGAGCACGCCCAGTTGTGTCAGGAAAAATTCAATTGTGGAGAATGACAAAGATCAACATACAGAGAATGGATATTTCTCTATAAATGTCCTAACTCTGAGGAAACAAGGTTGTTCAGAGAGGTTTCTCTAGTGAAGAAATGCTGCACAAACCATGCAGTAACTTGGGTATCTCATGTGACCTGGTAATTTTCTACAGCTCCTGTCTCCTTTAATGAACCATAGTCTCTACTTATGAATATAGCACTTCAGCCCTGAGGTGCTCCTAGAACTCCATATAGAAATGTACCTTGATTTGGACTTTGAAGTCATTACAAAATAATTGTTGAGATGCTTTAAATAGATCTCATTAAAGCGGGTATATGACTCTGTGCCTTTCTGTCATGCCTGTGGTAGTGAAAGATGGTTTTAGATGTATAATTAAAGTTATTCCAGAAAGCATGATGAATCAGTCACCAATTTTATTAGAATTTCAACTTGGGCATAGACCTTTCTTCCTTCTTCCTACTGCCACTCCAATGAAATTTATTTTTTCTTGAATATTTTGTTGTTGAAACTTGTTGAAGATTCTACCTACATTTTGTCTGTTTCAGGTACTGTTATAACAAGGTTGCCATGGAAAAATGCCCCCCTTTTTAGAGTAATTATTGTTTGGCTTTTGCCATGGGCTTGGGACAGACGATTCAATAATTATTAATCCTTTTCTCCCATGTGGACATCTTCCGTATAAATTTAGTTATTCCTGAATAAAATCTTGCACAACGAGTCAAAGAAAATACTCTCTGTGTTTCTTACAAAAATTAAAAGTCCAAAGTGTCAAAGGAAAATATTTCATGTTTCCAGGAAATGCAGACTACTTTTGGTTTTGTGCCCCTGAATTTTTATAATACTGAACACCCATTATCTTTTCTCTTCTGTTCAAATTTCCTTCCTTGCCTTATCTATGCATTTTGAACACTCCGGATCAGCTGTGACCAGTATTTCCCATTTTGTGTGTCAGGGTGGTAATAAGTGCTTGTATCACACTCCTCCACCCAAACTGTGGACTTTCTGCTCAGAGGGACAAGCAAGCATAATGATATCCATCTGGGAGGGAGCTTAAAATAGTGCCCATGTGTCATTTTGCAGTTAGGAATCTGGATATGGCTAATGGGGTGTTATCAATCAGAAGATAAAATTAAAATCCTACATTAGGAACCGCTCCTGCCAGAAAGAGTAGATTTTGTAACAGCTGTTTTCTATTAGATGCTATTGTGTTCTTTAACAGCAAATTACATAGATCAGAAATGTATGGTTAACAGTTTCCCCAAGTGAGGTTGTAAATGTGCCTGTTGTCCTCTGAACAAAGATATTGCAGAAAGGAGAGGAAGCTCTGAGCAAAGTCTTGGTGGATTTAATGGGGCAGTTTTCTGCTCCCCCTTGTTGGCTAAATAGCTGTTTCAGAAGGGAATAAATATATTTTTGTGATCCTAGTATAGAGAAGTGGCCTTTTGAACTCTGAAAGAGATGATATTAAAGCTTCTACCTGGCTTGCATCTCTTAACGACTTGCATTTGATTGGTTCCAGAATTCATTAAATCTTAAGGGGAAAAATTAGCTGGGGGTGGCATAGGGGGAGAGAGAGGAAGCACTGTGCCCAGCAAGCACCAAGTGTCTTACCTCCAAATGAAGATAAGTTGTTTGAAATGAACAGCTAAGAGACCGTTGGTACATTCTCCTGCTTATTGTAGCTCAGTAAATTAAACTTAGTATGCTCAAAGGCTGGCTCCATACTGATGTTCTTGCCTTATGGAAAATAACGTGCTTTCACCCCCACCGGCCCCCCCCCCCACTTTTTTCCTCTCTATAACAGATGACAGTAATAATGAGAACTAAAATCACTCAAGTCAGCATATGAAAGGGAACTGTCTATTTAAAAAAATAAAAAGACATTTCTCGGTGCCATCTGCTAAGGTACAATAATGTTTTGTAACAGGTTTTGGAAAGCACATTAAAAGGCTTCATCTGTGCTTGTCCTTTCCAGTTAGTCAAGATATAGTTGTGTCTCTTCTGTCTGATGTGGATTCTTGAATCATGTAATTATTTCTAATTTATCTCTAAAATTAAGCATCTCAAATACAATTTTAATTGGGATTTCATTAGGTACTTATTATACCATGTGTCAAATGATAGTTGATTATTCTGAACATGGATATAGAATCTGAAAAAGATAGTGGGAGAATGATGGGTACCTCTGAAAGCTGATGGTGCTCAATAAATATGTCTTAAAAATAATCAGTTGATATATAATTAACGTAAGTAATTACTGCAATTAAACTCTATTTATGGAACCCTGCTGTGTTGTTTCTCATCCTAAGCTTAAACATGATTGTTGTTCTTTTGCCCAAATAAAATTAATGTGATGAGAGAAAAACAGAATAAATGTAGGCCTAGATAACAGAGAGGGAAATGTTTTCCCTTTATTAGAGAAGGATGGCATGAAGGGAAAAATTTACTTTCATAAGGAAAAGGTATATGAGGCTTTAAAAGTATTCTCTTTACCTAAATGAATTAGGCAAATTCAATGTACAGTGAGAAGTAATAGGACTAATAGGTGGAAGAAAGTTATGTGGATCTGGATGAGGGAAGAACAGAGAGATTGCTACACTGAAAGACTAGATACTGAGAAACCAGGCTACAGTAGACCCCCTTACCATGTAGTTCCTATTTTAGTTTGTTTCTGTATCCTCAGCACTGGGCAGTGGCTGGCTGCAGTAAATACTTAAATAAATACAATGTTTTATGATTAAGACTGGGTCAGGCTTGTTGTGAGTTATAGTGAACATGTATGGAAGGGGGAAAAATCAACAGACTCAGTTAAATGTGCTCTTGAGATTAAAATAAGCATTCCTAACGTCTGCCTTTGGGAAAGATGGGCCAACAGGTACTGGATTTACTCTCCTGGGTTGAAAAACTAAGAGATAAAATGTATGGAATAATGGTTTCAAGACATTGAATGGCAAGCAAATAAAGAACAATTTCCTGAGAGATGAGAAGCAGATGAGGATGGCCATATGATTGTCCCAGTTTTCTGTCTGGAGAGAGTTTCCAGGTTATGGCACGTGAAGGAGAACTCGGGTATACTGGGTAGTCTCCTTGAAATAAGGAGACAGAGCTGGGAATCTGGGGAGACCACAATAGCTAGAGTTTTCAGGACAAGGAACCTGAGAGGAGAGATGTATATGAGAACTTCAGAGATCTGCAAGTCTCCCTTGAAGCTTCAGCTAGATAATTATGAGAATATGCTATTGAGGAAACTTCCCAAGGCCATGGAAAGCACCACCTGAAGAAATTAGACGGAATAATCACCAAGACACACATAGGGCAGGAAGTAGTTCCTGTTTTTATCAGCTAGAATGGTTCCTGTTTTACTCACTCTAGAAAAGGTGAAGATATAAGGCCATCAAGTAAAGTATTCAGGAGAGTTTTACTCAGTAATGTGGCAAAATTAGTTTTAGACTGAACACTGCTCTGTTCCTACCTAATAAAGCTTAAAAGAAAGACTCAATCATGTCTTGGTTCAGACTGCTATAACAAAAATACCAATAGACTAGGTGCTTTAGCGACATTTATTTTCACAGTTCTGGAGACTAGGAAGTTTAAGATCAAGGTGCTGGAAGATTTGGTGTTTGGTGAGAGCCATCTGTCTGGCTCATTATGGCCATCTTCTCTCTGTGTCCTCAAATGGCAAAGTGAGAGGCCCCTCTGTGGTCTCTTTTATAAGGGCACTAGTCCCATTCATAGAGCTCCACTGACCTAACCACTTACCAAAGGCTTCACCTCCTAATACTATCACATTAGGGGTTAGAATTCAAAATAGGAATTTTGAGGAGCACAAACATTCAGTCCATAACATCAAACTGTTTCCAACCAACTTAACTATGTCCTAAAAAAGCTCAAGGGTATGTGAAATTCACAATGTATGGCATCCAATTAAAAATTACTACATATGCAAAGAAGCTGGAAAATATGACCCATAATACACAGAAAAATCCATTGAGAAGCCCTAACTTCCTTTATTGCAGAGTGAGGAGGGAGGCAAGTCCATGCCCTAAAAACAACTGTAAAACTGGACAGTATTGTCAAAGGCAAACATCTCACGGTCCTTGAAATCAACCAAAGGCAAAAAGCAAATTGAGAAGCATTTATTCATGCAAAACCACTGAACTTTGACTAAAAACACTGAGAATCAGTTGAATTCTTGCCTAGAGCTGCTTCCACATTTCCCGACTTGGTTGGTATGGTAGCCAGGAAAGCCAGCAGCTTTGCTGCCAGCAGGAACTCACCTAATTTTATATGGAAGGTGAAAAACCCACTCCCAACAACATTCTCAGTAAAAGTAGTGATCCTGGAAGCAGGAAAATGAGGAAGGCCAAAAACTGCACATTTGAAATGTAGTTCTATTTGGAAAAGACAATAGACCAATAGACCATTCAGAAATCAAACAGAGAGATCCTAGATGTGAGACAGCCATATAGGGGATTAATAATATCACTATACCTCTTGGCTGAATGCACATGCAAGGCCAAAGGGAGTCCAAGCTATTCAAATATTCATGGCTAATTGAGAGACTACACACTTGTGCAGAGTAGATGCAAGAGAACCTATCAGAAAATAAATGCTGGGATAGGACAGAAAGTCCTTGAACTTTGAATGAACCCATACATGGATCCAATAATAAATAGTAGAAGGCTTATTGGCTTCAAGTAAAACTCAAGCAAAACCTCTGATGAATCATTGGCTGACTATTGAACTATGCAGACACAGGGATGGTCTTAAGAAAGCCAGGCTTAAAAATAAAACAAGAATTAAAAAAAATTACTGAGTAGAGACATCAGAGGTTGCACATGGTGGGGAAAGTCAACTCTACAATTTACAGTAGCTAAGTTTGTAAAACAAACACACAAAACATTGCAATAACTCTCAGGGAAAATACCAGAATCTAGAATAACTATAATATATTATCTCAGATGTCCAGTTTTCAACAAAAAGAATGAAACATTTAAAGAAACAGTAAAGAGTGACCCATACTTGGATAAAAAGCAGTCAACAGGACCTGAGTGGGTCTAGACATTAGATGGGGAAAGGTAGTGGGGAAAGGTTTCAAAGCAACTAGTATAAATATGTTCAAAGAAGTAAAGGAAGCCATGCTTAAAAAAATTAAAGGAATGGGGTCCTTGGGTGGCTCAGTTGGTTAGCGTCCAACTTTGACTCAGGTCATGATATCACAGTTTGTGGGTTGGAGCCCTACATTGGGCTCTGTGCTGACAGCTCAGAGCCTGGAGCCTCCTTCAGATTCTGTGTGTGTGTGTCTCTCTGCCCCACCCCCATTCATGCTCTGTCTTTCAAAAATTAATAAATGTTTTTTAAAAAAGTTTAAAAAACTAAAGGACAGTATGATGACAATAACTTAATAATTAGATAATATAAGTAAAGAGCTACACTGTGTTAGAAAGGACTACATGGAAATTTTGGAGTTGAAAATTATAGTTGAATAAAAAGTTCACTAGAGAGGTTCAGCAGATTTGAGAAGAATCAGCAAGCTACAAGTAGATCAGTAGAAATTATCTCATCTGAAGAACCAAAAGAAGAAAGATTGAAGAAAAATGATCAGAGCTTCAGAGACCTGTGGGTCAATGATAAGTTTTCCAATATTAGTATAATGTGACTTCTAGAAGGAGAAGAAAGAGAGAAAAGAGTAGAAAGCATATTTTTAGCAATAATGGCAGAAAACTTCAAAAACTGATGACAGACATGACTCTAGAGATGCAAGAAGCATCACAAATCCCAAAGAGTATAACCACAAAGAGATGAATTGATACGTAATTACATCATAATCAAACTGGAAAGACAAAGACAGAGGAACTCTTGAAATCAAGATCAAAAAGTAAAAGTACAAGGGAACCTCAATAAGATTAACAACTGACTTCTCATCAGAAATAATAAAGGCCAGAAGGCAGTGAAATAATATATTCAAAGTGCTGAAAGAAAAAAATAAACCTGCCAACCAAGAATTCTATTATTTATGAAAACGTTCCAAGAATTCTATACCTATGAAACTATTTCAGAAATGAAATTTTAAAAAAAGACATTCTCACATAAACAAAGGCTGAGAGAATGTGCCTTACAAGAAATACTAAAGAAGGCACTTAGAATGAAAGCAATGGTATTAGATAGTAACTGAAATCCACAAGAATAAAGAGCACTAAGAATGGTTAAATATGTGACTGCATACATTTTTTTCTTCTTTAAAAATAAAAAATTTTTTAATATTTATTTATTTTTGAGAGACAGAGGGAGACAGAGTATGACCAGGGGAGGGGCAGAGAGAGAGGGAGACACAGAATTCAAAGTAGGCTCCAGGCTCTGAGCTGTCAGCACAGAGCCGGACATGGGGCTCCAACCCACAAACTTTGAGATCACAACCTGAACCTAAGTTGGATGCTTAACCAACTGAGCCACCCAGGTGCCCCATCTTCTTTACAAATTTTTAAGAGACATCAGAGTTTATGAAACCAAAGTTATAACTGCATTGTTGGGTTTATAACATACATAGATGTAATATATAAAAATGCAGGATGCAGCAAAGTTACTATATTTTACCAGAAATAAATTAGTATTAGTTTGAAGTAGATTCTGATGAGTTAAGATGTGCCCTACAATCCCTAGATCACTAAGAAAAGAACTAAAAATATATAGTAAAAAAATCAACTAAGAGATTAATGCTTCTGCAAAAGATAATGGAGAAACAGGTGCCAGATTTACCCTGTCTTCTGAAGTAACCAAGAAAAAAAAAATACCCAGGCAAAATGTATGAAACACTAGTTTTCAAGACACTGAACATAAGGGAGGAGGAATTACAAAGAAGTTCTATGAGGAAACTTTTGAGGGTTATAGATATGTTTATTATCCTGATTGTGGTGATGGTTTCACTTGCGCGTGCATATTCTAAATCTTATCAAACTGTACACTTTAAATGTATTTAGTATATGTCAATAATATAAATACAAATCTGGAATCCATAAACTTAAAATACATATATACAAACATGCACAATACACACACAACTTTTTTGGGGGAGGGTTTGTAAAAGTAACTCATGTTAACTTGGAATTTTCCTTACAGATCACTTTTCCATAGTTTGGAAGTAATTTTGAAAGTATTTGGAAAATACTTTCCAAATTTGAAACATGCAGAAAAGTAGATACAGTTTATACTGTGATGTGTTTGGCCTTTAAATCTAGGGATATATTGAGAAAAAAAAAGTCCAAAATATAATTTGAAAACGATACACTATATAATAAAGCCAGTGGAGTTATTATTATACTGGCTTTATGAAAAACACACTCAACTCGCCTAATTTCCTTTTACAACAGATTAATAAGTGGAAGAACAGGGAAGGGCTGGCTTGTTGCAGTATATTCCAGGGTAAGAGTCAGTACTGGTTTTGGTTATTGAGGTCAGGGACTAGATTAAAGAGGGATTTAAAGAAAAAAAATTTCTGTGGCGTAGTAACTAATTATAGTTCTAGGGGTTAAGGAAAAGGAGGCAAAAGGTTTCTGAGGTCTCCTGTCTTGGATGATTGGGTAGGTGTGTTGTCAGGAGGTGAAAGAGGAATTATCAGAGTAGTGGGAGGTTTGAGGGAAGAAATAGATAATGATTTTGGTCTTAAGCATAACGTAGGGGTTTTTTGTTTTTTTTTTTTTTTTGCATTACATGTTTAAGCAATATATAGGTACCAGTTTCTCAGATCTAGCCCCTGAGGATGTTTATTCATTTAAGAAAGACTTTATGCATAAAGGAGTGTTTTGCCAGATCCTGAAAATGGTCATTTTCTTCTATAGCAATAATGGAGATTGATCTCTGGGATGAACTTTCTGGGGGTTTTAGTAATTAATCAGCAGATATTTATTGAGACCTTCTCCATGCCAGAAAGAGTGGCTGGCTCAGAAAAATGAGCAAGATAGACAATGTTGCTACCTTCCTGAGCCTTTTTTCCTGGGGACTTGGAAATTGTAGAGGCATTATCCTGAAAGTCAAATGGAACATTTCAGCCCTTGTTTTTACAGTCACTATTAGGGATGGAGACAAGTGGTTTGAGAGTAAGATCCAGGAATATAGAATTGAGATGCTTCATGTGGTCAGGGATCTAACTCACTGGGGCATATGACAGTTCTGATATTGCTTCACTCAGCCTCAGGCTTTGCTTCATTAAACTCAGGAAAATGCCTAGAATTTCCTAATTGCAAAAGGCAGAGCAGAGTATGTGGGAATTCTGGGTACATTGAGCCTTTTCTTTAGAATGAAATTATGGCATAAGTGCTACCACAAAACCAGGGTATAGTTACAGCAATTACAGTGACAGTTCTTTGAAAGGCAGAATGAATGTGGTGCTCTCTGGTTCTCTGCAATAAGATATCCCTCCATGTTACTTACTTGATATCTGTGTGATATGAATGGTACCAGTGTTAAACTTGTGCTAGAAAAACAATTTGAATTTGTGAGGTACTCAGTTCTAAAGTGGCTTTTTCCTGCGACCTTCTTGAATTTCATTTATTAAACGTTCACTCATGCTCCTTATTCTGGGAAAGAAAGGTGGTGTCATTATTTTAAATAATGTAACACCCATTGCTCCCTTGGTAGATTTAATAGCACTGGGGCAATTATGACAGCATTACTTTTGCACATTTTTGACTCAGTAATTTGAAGAGTAAACTATTAAATTGCTTTAAATGGGTTTCATCTAACATTCATATTAGATAGGGCAGGTTTTGTTTATTTATTAAGTGTGAACTAATTATTTCAAACATATTTTGGTTGCTTTAAGGATGGCATATGATTACCAAAAATCAGTCAACCCACACTGAATATTGAAAACAATGTATTAGCTTTGAATTTATTAATGCTTTTCATAGCTATCCTGAATTTAAAGGCATTTAAATAAATGAGATTTTGTGACAAATTTTGAATACTTCAAAAATCCAGTGATATTTGGCAGTTGTGTGAGGGTCACATAGATCTATAACTGAGATTTGATTTAGCATAAGCTTTGAGGCTTAGGTCACAGGTTCAGGCCAAGGTCAACTTCATAATAACCAATGTTTATTACCATCAGAGAGCTACTTGGCACTTGAAACGATTGGTTGGTTTTGAGGTAACTATTCTCTTTCTTACCATGTTTTTAGTAAAATGTTCTGTCTGAAGATGTTAAAGAGTGACTTAATTTTTTTCATGGTTTAAAGATCACAACTGTAACTTGGAGAAAGATAGAATAAATAAGAATTGTTTACTTGTTCTTACTTAAGAAAGAATTTTAAATACTGTAAGTATTTAGGCCCAACTTTTAAAGTTTTTGGACTTTATTTTCTTGTCTTTTAGTTAGAGGTTAATTATGTCAATAAAGTCTATTTGAGAGATGAGAAATACACCCAGAATTACTTCAGAAAATGTTATAATTTTATTTCAGTGTCTTTGGAATCTAGAGGTGTGAGGGTGCATGAGTATGGCCTGGAAAGCAGCTGCTTGGTCTTTTAAAAGCACTACCCATTATTTAAACCAGAGTTGGCACTTGAGTAGTTTGGAACTTGACTCTTTGTTGACAGAAAAAAAAATATGTATGCATATCTACTCTAAGCAGGGTGGCCATTTATGGCTGCATAGGTTGTTCATTGAACAACTCCAAATGAGCTATCCACACAGACTGGGAGTGGCACCCCTCAGAGTTGTTCACTGCCATCCAGTGTTTGGCCTCTACAAAGTCTATCCAGTGGCTTCAACAGGGTTTTTGTCTTATATGTTATTTCACTTCTATCTGTTTAGTTTTTTTTAATAATTTTTTTTTAATGTTTATTTATTTGTATGAGAGAGAGAGTGTGTGAGCATGGCATGGGCAGGGAGGGGGGTGGACAGAGGCTCCACACTGTCAGCAGCAAGCCCAATGCGGGGCTCAAACCCATGAACCATGAGATCATGACTTGAGCAGAAATTGAACACCCAACCAACTGAGCCACCCAGGCACCCCTCTATCTGTTTAGCTTTTTATGCCTTAATTTGTTCAGAGACCCATAATCCTCTTACTTAGTAACATACTAGCTAGTTATTTGTATTCCCACTGCTTCATTAGGTATGAAAGATCTGATTTCAGTTTTTCACATGATGCAGGTAGTAAAAATACCATTTGCCTTCCAACACACACACACACACACACACACACACACACACACACACACACACACACAAAGTATACCAGAGGCAGTGTTAGTGTGTCTGGAACAAACATTAACATTTAAAGCAATGCCTCACTGGGGCATCTGGGTGGTTCAGCTGGTTACGCGTCTGACTTCGGCTCAGGTCATGATCTCACTGGTTTGTGAGTTCGAGCCCCACATAAGGCAAGGCTCTGTGCTGACAGCTCAGAACCTGGAGGCTTCTTCTGATTCTGTGTCTCCCTCTCTCTCTGTCCTCCCTCATGCTCTGTTTCTGTCTCAAAAATGAATAAACACTAAAAAAAAAGCAGTGCTTCATTTTCATGGAATTGTTTCGTTTTCTTCTATTATTTTTCTCTTTCCTGGTGTCTTAGAAGCTTATGCTACACAATAGTTAAATATTGATTTGAAATCACTATGTGTTATTATGTAAATAAAATCATAGGAAACAGAATTTAAGAAATGTTAACCTACTCCTAACCTTTTTTATTGTCCCCAATATGCTTACATTCCTAATGTTTAAAGTCACAGCTCCCCAAATTAGCATATACCATTTTATCTTGAGTTTCTCTTAAAACTGATGGTTTCTGAAGATTCTCCCATATTAAAACATCTTTAGGGGCACCTGGGTGGCTCAGTGGGTTGAGCATCTGACTTCGGCTCATGGTTTGTGAGTTCGAGCCCTGCATGGGCTTGCTACTGTCAGTGTAGAGCCTGCTTTGGATCCTCTGCCCCTCGCCCTGGTTGCTCTCTCTCTCTTTCAAAAATAAACCCACATCTTTATAGGTATGTAATTTGTTTGCTTCCAAGTTAGGATATTTTGTCTTCACATTGGTGATTAATTGTTAATATGTGCAGTTGTGAGACATAACAGACTTAGAAGAAAAGCACATGGAACCTTTTGTTGTCAATCTTAGTCAATTCTCACTACTTGAAGCCTAGTCAAAGTATCTATCTTTTTGCACTTTCGCAGTGTCAATTTCCTTCCTTAAACTGTAACTTTAGTTGTTCTCATAATGATTGGTTTAGTTTTAAATGCTGTAATTTCTGTTATTTTCCCCCCTGTTTGTCTAGGGTTGTAGGTAGTACTTTGCTTCTTGGTTTTCTTGGCTGTAAGTTACAAATTTACCTGTTGAGACTCAGGAGAAATCACACTTGTGTTCTTTTTCAATCTTCTTTAAATACATCCACACTGCTTTGGTGTTTTATGAGTCATTCACCATTGCTTCCAGTTGATATTAATCCAATTCAGCAAAAGCATTCTCTTAGCCTTGCTACATCTTTGGATTGATGTTTTTATCAACTGGGAGAGAAGCTGAGCAAGTCAATTGTGAATGTAGTGCTTGATCTCTATGGAATTTCATCAAGCCATCTAGAGAGTGCAGTTTTTAGAAATTGTGTGTGGGTGTGTGGTTCATTGAGGCAAATCAATAATATCACAACTAAGACATAAAGTGCAGCATGAGATCTGAGAAGACATTATTATTGCAATCCAGGTCAGCTATCATATTTACTATATCATTACTGTGAAATTTACTGGTATGGAATGTATTTGAGAGAAAGTCACAGGCCTGTAGTGTATGTCCCAATAACATAACAAGGGAAGAATTTGAGTAAGTTAAGGAAGGATAATCATATTAGAGCAGAGGTCTGGCTTGCCGTCCTAGCTCCCGTTATACCAGTACTTTCTCTTTAATTCTTTATTCTTCTCTCTTGTGAATATTCCTGTTGGGAGAAAACTGTTGTTGGGGGTAGTTTGGGCTATGGCAACTGGACTAGCTTAAGTGGCAGCAACAGGCTAATTTAGGGGAAGTCGAAGGCTGTACTTTTGAAAACCATGATCTCTCACAAAACTCTTTATCTAATACTAACATTTCTTTCTTACTCCTGTATCTTTAGCTGCTTCCTGGGTTCCTCTGCATAGATAAATGCCATGTCAGATTAGACATATTGAAAATAACTCACTGTGTTCTTCCCCCAATCAACTTTTCTCTGACTTTCCTGTTTCTATAAACAATATAATTGTTTCCACGCATTGAGGATTAAAACTTGTCACATGTAAGTCCTCTCTCTTTTTCAATCAGTATTTCCAATGTACTGAAAGTCCTACAGATTCATTTAGAACATTCCTTACATTGCATGCTTCATGTTTCATCTGCCAGCCCTTTATTTCAAGTCCTTAATACTTTTCAATAAATCCTTTCAATAGTCAGATAAGGAGGGGCACCTGGGTGGCTCAGTCCGTTGAGTGTCTAACTTCGGCTCAGGTCATGATCTCATGGTTTGTGAATTCGAGCCCCATATAGGGCTCTCTGCTGTCAGTGCAGAGCCCATTTCAGATCTTCTTTCCCCCTCTCTCTCTTTACCTCCCCTGCTCACACACACACACTGTCTCTCAAATATAAATAAACATTAAAAAAAAATCAACCCTCACTTGCCTATTTCCCTTCCAATTTATAACAAACAGGCAGATTAATTTTCTTTAGTAAAACATGGCTATTATTATATCACCTCCTTGTTCAGTAATATTCCATGACTCACAATTGCCTACCAGATCAACCATTAGTTCTCTAGTGTTGCATTTTAGACCTCCAAAATAATACTGCGACTTACCATTTTAGTTATAGCTTATCTTTCTTCCCTGTATCAGTCCTGTATTTCAGCTAAAACAGACATTTTGGAGTAGTTAGAAGGTTGATTATGTAGGAACAGGAAGGAGATGGATGGTGAGGAAATGGAGACAGTGGCTAAAGTTACAGTATAATGAGGTCATATATATATTAGATGCACACATTTTTATTTATCATCTAAATATAAGACACTATTTGCTAGTAGATACTATGTGATAAGAGAATATAAAGGATATAAGATGGATTCTGTGTGCATGGAAAATGTATGTTTTAATCATATAAGATTGCATGAAATGTTAAATAATAATAAAATACTTATATTGACAACAAAAAGAAGTGTCATAATACAAAACATAATTATTTTCATGATGAATTTTATAATTTCTATAAATTTTAAAAGATATAGAGATCAGTTTAGGCTGAATGAGTTTTATGGAACAGATGGGATTTAAATGTTTCAGAAGCAGCATATTTTGATTTGAGGGGAGGGTGAGAGTAAGGAATTGGTAAAATAAAGCAGGAGAGGCAGGTAGGGATTCTCAGAATAACCGAATAGTTATATGGTCATGGAGGCGGGGTGGGGGGGGTGTCCAAGGTGGGGACCAGCTCCTGCCCTGTGGAGGAGGACCCAGGTGGGCTCCTGGAGGTGATTTGATGACTACATATAATTAGGAGCTTACCTGGGAAAATTTAAAGTAGACAGGTTAGAGGAAAGAACTGAAATCAGCACCTTGACATTTGCCGTTAAATTTTGTTTTTAATGTTTATTTATTTTTGAGAGAGAGTGCGAGCAGGGGAGGGGCAGAGAGAGAGGGAGACAGAATCCAAAGCAGGCTCCAGGCTCTGAGCTGTCAGCACAGAGCCTGGTGCGGGGCTGGAACTCATAAACCGTGAGATCATGACCTGAGCTGAAGTCAGATGCTTAATTGACTGAGTGCCACCCAGGCACCCCCTTTTTATTAAAAAGATTTTTTGACACATGCCTTTAAATACCACAGTGAGTCCTTCACCAAATCCTATCATATTTTTCTTCAAAATATGTCCCACTTTTTTTTTTTTTTTACCATCTGGCCCAAGCCAACATCCTTTCCTGTTTCAATAGACCCCATCTGGCCTCTTTCCCTTTATTCTTATGCCCCTTCCCATTCCCATCAAGCCATAGCATGTTAATAACACAGTACACTCAGTTTCCTTTCAAAAAATGAGATTATTTTACTCCAGAACCCTCCAGGTAGTTCAGCATCTCACTAAGGATAAGAGTACCAACTTTTACCTTGCTCTATAGAGCACTACCTGATCTGGTCCCCAGCTGCTTTCTTACTTAATTTCCTCATTCATTCTCTGCCTGCCATGCTCACTTCTTTGTTTCTTGATCACACCAGTTCTGTTCCTCCTCAGGACTTACGCATATGACATTCTCTCTGCCTGGTGTACTCTTCTCCAGTAGCTATGTGGCTCTATTTTTCAAAGCTTCAGGTCACCTCCCCAGAAAGATATTCCTTGGTCCCCCACCAGACATTCATGTCAACCATCCCATCACTTTCTGTTCCGTTACCTGCTTTGTTTTTTTTTCCTGTGGCATTTAAATTCCCTGTATGGTATATACTTATTTATTTGCTTATCATCCACCCCTTTCCACTGAAATGTCATAACTCCATATGGACAGAGATTCTTTTCCCTTTGCCGTAACCCAAGCACCTAGAACAGTGCCAGATGCATACTAGGTACTCAATAAATATTAAATAAACTGGGGTTAATACCGATGAAACAAAGAAACAGAGGAAATAACAGTCATGATATCTCTCAAAGGGGTGAAAAGTCAAATTGTAGATAGTGGGAATACAATGTCCTGTTCTCATTCTCTTGGAAAAGCACAGACAATAAGCTCAAAAAAAATGTGATGAGTTTAGATGGATAAGCCTCATGAAGAAAATCTTAATGACTGCAAAACAATAGAAAATGATAAAGAGTGGAGTGTGGGGCATTAGATAGGGACACCTCTGAGATGATAGTTGAGCTGAAACCTGAATGATAAAGTTCCAGCCAAGCGACTATTTAGGAGATGGCAGTTCTCTCTACTAAGAGCAAGTGAAGGGTCCTACAGTTCCCTTGTGGTGCTATCTCAGGGCCGTATTACTTGCCATAAATGACCTTGCCCATTCACAAGTATGCTAGGGAGAAGGGGCAAGGGGAGTAGGGACTTCAGGGACTTCATTCTGCCCTGGTGGGAGTAGTGGCTGTGCCTATTCAGATTTATGAATTGTCTTTGACTGTATTTTCTTGGGATTTACTGAAGAGTCTCTTCAGTGAACCTAGAAAAATACCCAACTGCATGGAAGAAAAAGTTAGTGTTACTGATAATTTGCCAAATCAGTCTAGCACACAATTTAAATTGGGCAGGAGAGGGGGGCACACTGACAAATAAAACATTTCACTTGCTCTTTTATCAACCACCTGTTAGGAGATGTCAGGCATTCTTAGCTCCTCCCAATTATGGGGTCTTCAGGGTCTCAGATGTGCTCAAGAATAAGGCTTATTGTTTGGTATGTCTTCTTTTCTCCATTTGTTCAAGACTCTTAGTGGCATTATAAAGTTTTTTTCACATAGATTGTGCATTTTTGTCTTTATTCTTAGATATTTTATCTTTTTTGTTATTATAAATAGGATCTTTTATTTTTATATATTTTATCTGCTTGTATAAATGTAGACTGATATCTGTATATCAATTCTATTACTAGCCATTTTGCAAATTCTCTCTCATTGTATACAATTTCTCTGGGGCTTTTCTTCAAAATATTAGTCATCACTTTGGAACACCTGGGTGATTCAGTCAGTTAAGTGTCCCACTCTTGCTTGATTTGGGCTCAGGTCATGATCTCATCGTTTGTGAGTTCCAGCCCGGAGTTGGGCTCCATGATGACAGTGGGGAGCCTGCTTGGGATCCTCTCTCTCCCTCTCTCTCTGCCTCTCTCTCTCTCTCAAAAAATAATAAATAAACTTAAAAAGATAAACTATTAGTCATTTCAATATGGATTCATAGAAGTGTTAATAGACAATTCTTATTTATTCATGCACAAATATTTATTGAATGTCCACTGTATGTCAGAATCTTCAAAGCCCTGGATATCAGGGCCATCATTAGCCTGGAAGGTTATCTTTATGAGAATTAGCTTCCTTGTGAGGTTTTACTTGAATCTTTCTGGAAATTGTCATAATATCCTGATTTTATTGAGAAAAGGTACTATACTGCCGTTGCTGCATAAGTTTGGTAGTAAACCTGTAAATCTGTGTCTACAAATTTAATCGAATCCTCTTGGATACAGTGCCATTGGGCAGTGCCTTATCTGCATGTGCAAATACAGCAGCCATGGAAACAGCAGTAAATAAGATAGTCAAGGATTCTGCTCTCATGGGGCTTATCTTCTGCCTGGGGGAGAGAGTTGTTGCCAGCACAATGAACTTGTAGGGCTCATAGAGTGTATTCTGAAAATCATCTTCATTTTTGTCTCCTGCTGTCTCTTTAAATCTACTTAGTAGAAGTCATTCTTTTCCTGACTTCACTTCTGCATGAACACTTTGACAGTCCTGTGACCTTTCCTGTTACTCTAATGTTACTCTAAAATAATAAAATATTTTGGTCATTGAAGCTGAAAGCACTATCTCGATTTGGCTTACATCTTCTCCCCTTCCCTAGGTGAAAGCCTACAGTCTGAGAAAGAGTGTAGCTGGTTTTTTCTGTGTTTTCATCATTGACCTTCCTTTCTACTCACTAGCTGCTGTTCCGACTCCTCTGACTTTTGGATCATTGAGATGGAGGAGAGGAAGTGGGGTCAGAAAATACTTACTTGACTGATGCTGTTGTGAGGCAGCTGATTTTCTTGCCCATTTTTCACACACCTTTTTTGGTGACAAACTCTGGGAGTTTGGGCTGATCCTAACATAGTTATTTTTGCCATCAGAGCAGCCAGGAGCCAGGTCTTTAATCTGTTAGGCTTCGCAGATGAGAGACACTCAGTTCACTCTCCACTCAAAATCTGAGAGTCACATACAAACTCTAAGAGGTCCGCTTGAAGTCTTTTGTAGTAGGCTTGGGTTTGGGAGGCATCGTTCCCCTATATATGCATCTCTTCCATGTGGGAGTTCAGGAGAAGGAAGGATCACAGCTCAGCTCTCAGAATCTACCTCACAGAAACCCTCTCTCTCCATTCTTTCATCTCTTTTATTTAGTTGTTACAAATCTGTCTTTGTATCCCTTGCTGCTCAAAATATGGTCCGTGGGGGAGCAGTATCAGTATTGCCTAGGAGCTTGTTAGAAATGCAGAATCTTGTGCCCACCACAGATCTGCTGCATCAGAATTTGCATTTTAACAAAATCACTAGGTGATTTATATGCACATTCAAGTTTGAGAAGCACCCATCTAATCTATTCTTAGCTTCTTATTTTAATGTTTCTGCTGGTAATCTTCCTTATACTTTATTGATATCTAATATCTATCATATCTTGGTACCTCAGTGGAAACTTACAGTTTAGCATCTTGTTACGTGAACAGTGAACAAAATTTTTCTTTTCTAAAAATCAGATCCGGATACCTTTTATTAAGAAAAGGTAATTGTTATGGATTGAATTGTGCCCACCCCACCCCAATTCATATGTTGAAGTCCTTTCCCCACTACCTCAGAATGTAATCTTATTTGGAAATAGGGTCATTGCGGATGTAATTAGGTAAGTTACAATGAGCTCATACTGGAGTAGGGTGGGCCCCCAATCCAATATGACTGGTGTCCTTATAAAAGGGGGAAGATTTGGACACAGACATGCACATAGCGAGTATGTCATGTGAAGACAAAAGCAGAGATTGAGGTGATTCTTCTACAAGCCAAGGAATGCCAAAGATTGACAATAAACTCCCAGATGCTAGGAGAACAGCATCGAACAGATTTTTTCTCACAGCCCCCAGAAGGAACCAACCCTGCTTACACCTTGGTCTTGGACTTCTAGCCTCCTAAACTATGAGACAATATATTTTTGTTGTTTAAGCTACCAGGTTTGTGATAGTTTGTTATGGCAGACCTAGTGTATCATGTGACTAGGAACTCAGTAAGTTAGAGCTGGAAGGGAACACAGGAGATTATTACAGTTTGCAGAAGAAGGTCAAGAAATATGGTGGAGTTAAATCAGGGGCCATTCAGAAGAGCAGGAGACCCAAGAGTAGAACCCACTTCTTTTAATCCCTAATTGCATATAGTTTCTGCTGGTCCTGCTGCATTCTCCTCCAGAACCTTTGTGGGCAGTGAATACATATTTGTTGATGTGACAACATCAAAACAGTGTCTTGCTTGGAAAATGTAAAGTGAGGGGAAAAAGGCAGTTTCTGGTAAATGGAAGTAATTCTTGGCAGACTGAATTCTTACCCAGTTAGCGCTAAGGAATTTTGTTCATGTAGTGAGAATGAAAACATATTGAAACAAATAACCCAAGTTTTCCGTTGCAGTTCCAGAAGATGAGGATTTGGCTCATTATTAATATTCTCCGCTTGATTGCTCCTTTCTGTTGCACTGGAGATGAAAGTGCCCTGTGGTCCTACTCAAGCAGCTGTTCATTAATCTGCAGAGAGGGCTGGAGGAACACCTGATGCGGTGCATAGCCTAGTGGGCTGGGGACACATGGGCCATTGGTGGAAAGCCCAGGAACATGCCAGGAAAAGCATGAGGCAGGCAAAGTTCCCTTGCCGTGCCCACTTTGTTCCCTTTTCTGCAAATACCTCATTCTTTTAAGGAGAAAATTTGTTATTAATAATTGCCCTGCATATTCACATTGAATTTCCACAACACAACTTGAAGTTAGTATTTTTATCTCTAGTTTTCTAAATAAGCCCTTGTGGCTCAGAGGTTAAGTCACTTACTTATACGACATGATAAATTAAACATAGTTTGTTGAAGATGCGGATTATTTGAACCAGGCTGCCTAAGGTTCAGATTCCAGCTTCACCCCTTATAAGCTGTGAGACCTTGGGCAATTAAACTTTTTTGTTATCACAGTTTTCCCATCTGTAAAATGGAGGAAATAGTTCTTATCTCCTAGATTTGTTGAGAGGAATAAATGGGTCACTATATGTAGTATTTGGAACATCACTGGACATTTGAGGATGATGTAGGAGGAGAATGAACCCTGGTCTGTATGACTCCAAGACCAGTAATCTTTCCACTGTGCACAAGCTACTTCTCTTTGTTCCCAGCTGCCTTCGTGACACTTGACAATTCTTAAGACTGTTCTCTTCTTTTTTTCCCACCACAACTTACCTCCTCTGAGCTCCAATTCTTAGGAACTGTCAGGTATTTGGATTACTTAACCTGGTAAATCTCTGTAGGCTTGGATATTAATGAGTGTTCCCAGCTTGATGGTGTGCTTTTTTAGTATGGTGGAAGTTTGAGTGGCCCAGACTTGGAACGGGCTATCTTAGAAAGTAAAGGTTGGATAGTCACTGGTAGAGGAACATGAATTGGGGAAGGGTCAGCTCCAGTTTTCTATGCGAAGGGAAGACAAATGTGGGAAATGCAGCCATTACTTTGGACTCTGGAAAGTAGACCTTTGTGCATCAGGCCTTTGCTTTCCTTGCAAATTTCACCATTTGTTAGAGATATTTTTTTTCCTTGCACATAGGCCAGCAGGTCACCTGAATAAAAGTCACTTCAGAATCTTTGTAGGAACTGAATTACTGTTTCCATGGTCTCTTGTTGTTTAAACATTTAAGGTTTCTTTCCATTCATGGAATAACATTTTTGGGGGTGGTTTTAACTCAAGCCAAATGGATTGCTTGTTTTAAATTTATTTTAAAATTTATCTTAATCTATTCCTCAAGAGTAGATGCTTGAATTATGTTGCTAAGGAAACAATTCCTTGTTCAAATGGTTGTTTCTGCCTAAAACTTACCAGGCTACAGGAGGTTTTGAATGCACACCCAGCCTGGCCTCCTAATAGTGCAAAGAGAGTATGCTGGAAAGAAAAAAAATTGGCAGGAATCAGAAGAGAAACAAACTGACTTAGTAACATCTTCTGCTGTTACAAACTGAACTAAAGAGGGGAGCTAGCTAAAGGGCCACTGATCTTTTGAGGAAACAAAGCGTGTGTGTATGTGTGTGTGTGTGTGTGTGTGTGTGTGTGTGTGTGCGCGCGCGTGCGCGCAAACACAGGCTTTATTTCTGTTGACAGATGGGCCTTAGCTTCCAAACTTGGAAGAAATTTAGGCAGTAAATCAGTTTTCCCATTTCATGACAGACTTTATCATGAAAGATGATTCTAAATGTAAACACAGTGGGTAAAATGCCACTTAGAGGGAATTTAATAAACATACTAATTTAGACCTCAGCAAGAGAGCACCTAAATATCAAACATAATGATATGCCACAAATCAAATATTTCAGGATATCTATTTTAATCTGAGAGGAAACAGAACTCTTTATTCTAATCTTGCTATAAAGCCTTTGGCTTCCTAAAGTATGTGATCTTGTTAAATTAAAGGATTAAAGTGAATGCATCCTTACTTTGGTATGTACTTACAACTAAATAAATAACATGCTTGTTATGACTGCAAACAAAATGAATTAAGTGAAACAAGACAGACAGCATGGACTTGCTGATGTCTTTGTTTTTGACAGCCTCTAATCCTGGAAACAGGAAGATATTGAGATGAATAAACATTCCTTGCCTATGTGAGCTCCCAAGTGGTTAACACTATGCCCAGATTTGTGCTAAGAAGTTCAGAAACTGAAGCATCTGGAGACCTTGCATATGCATAAAGGAAATCTCTCCCTTCCATTGTCTTCTCTGTTTCCTGCTTATTTGAAAACTCATTAATGCTTTAGCATTTGAGGCCTTCAAATAAAGTAAGGGTGGAGGGAGTAGAAAAGAAAAAGTCCTCATTAGATAGTCTGGAAGAATTGTCCCCCTTGAACAGCTGTCTGGGTTTAGTTCCCATCAGTTGTCACCGAAACTTCCAAAGAAAAAAAGACCTGGTGCTTTCAATGAAACCATATTCCCGACAACATTTAACCCAGGGGCCACAGATGTGTCCCCTTTCTTCATGGAATGCTGTCCTGAACCAAATATGCTAGCAGTTAAACAGCCCACGAACACACCACAAATATTTGTTTATTGGGAATCAAAATGTGGAGCGGGCTACAGAACTGGGGGCTGGATTATGAAGAACAGATTGAAGAGTGCTGTGGTAGTGCTTGGGTAAATATCACCAGTGGGACAATATTGAAAAGATTGGGAAGTCATCAACCAGCCCTTCAGAACTGAAACACATGATTTAACCACAAGCTGTACTTTATGAAATCTTAAACTGTAACACGAAGAGTGACCTAATTTAATCCATGTGGGCTGCATGTTTGATGTCAACAGACTTTTCTTTTTAAACCATTCAGGGAATGCAACAGGGTCTTTTAGTCTTTAATAAAATACGGGCTGTTTCCTGCTAAGTCACTCATCTTGAGGGATTAATTATTTTTACATTATGATTGATATTCCATGGATTCTATGGGTTTTCCTGTACCTTTTTGTGCATATCTTTTTTTGCAAGGGACAATTAACCATGAGTCTTAAAACATTAGTCTCCCGCAGGTGTAATGGATGTGGAAGTAGATCCTGAGGCAGACAGTGCTTCTCTTTCCCTGAGGGGCTTGTAAGAGACAGAATGAAGACAATAGTTGCTGTCGTAAGTCATATACTGATACTTGCTTCACATGAGGCTGCTTGTGGACTTAACATGACAGGTGTGCACATATTATAGAAAAGTGCCTCTGAAAAAGCTCTTCTGAAAAGAGTTTGAGACATGATCTGGGGGCTGGAGCTTCTCCGTAGTTTTAGCTCCACAACATGTGTTTTTCACTGGAATGAGATTGTCTCGATGTGATTATAGTTGCTTTTTTCTACCAGAAGGAAAACCAGTTAACCTCACCCCTACCCCTGATTTTTTTTTTTTTAATGTTGTGACCATTAACTGAAAATACCAGATGGGCACATTTTACAAGTGTGTCTTTTTAAAGGCTCAGTGTGACTAAAATTTCTGAGAGGGCAGTCTCTCTCAGACCAGACTGGAATACTTGAAAGTGATCCAGTGCCCACTCTCAGGTAGCCCTGAGGACTGCTAGGTTGATAAAAGCAGGGTTAATATAATTAGAGTCTTTTCAATTTTTTTTAATGTTTATTTATTTTTGAGACAGGGAGAGACAGCATGAACAGGGGAGGGTCAGAGAGAGAGGGAGACACAGAATCTGAAACACGCTCCAGGCTCTGAGCGGTCAGCACAGAGCCTGAGGCGGGGCTCGAACTCACGGACCGCGTGATCATGACCTGAGCCGAAGTCGGATGCTTAACCGACTGAGCCACCCAGGTGCCCCTAATTAGATTTTTTTAAAGGCAAGCAAGGAAGAACTCAGACGTTTCTCCCATCCCTACCTATGCTCAAGTCTTCATAGCTACCTTATTCAATGGGATGGTCCACAGAACACAGCATCAACATCACTTGAGGTTTTGTTATAAATGCAGGCAGACTCAAGGGCCCTTACCCAGACCTACTGAATATGCATTTTAACAAGAACCCTAGGCGATTGATAGGCACATTTAGTTTTGAAACACACTGCTTTAGAGAGCTTTGGGGCAAGGCTATAGGAGGCCTTAATTAGCTGAGCTAATCCTTTAAAAAGTACCCCATAGAAGGAAAATTTCTTTTGTTGGTTATAACCCTGACCAATAAATTAGTGTATAAATTGTGTATATGTATACACATACAGCCCCCATCTATCTATCTATATATATAGATATCTATATCTATATCTATCTATCTATCTATCTATCCATATTTCTAAGTAGTGTAGGATGGTGTCAGGTACCAAACATAAATAAAAAGAGCCATTTATTCATCCTTGTATAAAAGCCTGAGGCCAAATAGAGTAAGAAAGGAAGTAGGCTAGGGGCATTCTTGTCTTGGTTTTATAACAATTTTAAACCTGAACTGTGGTCTTCAACTTTGAATTTGAACATTCAACTACTCCGGACCAAAAGGGTCCTCGTGATTTTAAGGTCTTCTCTAAAAGCAAATCGACAGGCAAGGACCTTTTACTTGATGCCAGGTTTTTGATACCTTAAAAATACTTTGGCTCACAGTATGTAAGAAACACACATTCTACATTTTGATGAAATTTAATATTCAATCCATGTTATAAAATACTATTATTTATACTAACTTTGACATTGTTTTGTATAATACATTGTTTTTTATGAAGTAAAAAATTCAAACTGTAGAGGTATAAAGTGAAAAAAAGAAAAATAAAAACAAAAAAGGAAGTCTCCCTACTTCTTTAGACTCTTCTTGTAATAGTGGACAGATAAGTATGGTTAACAGTTTGTTTTCAGTATTCTTTCAGAGAAGTTATTTTATTTTTTATTTATTTCCTTCCTCCGTCCCTCCCTCCTTCCTTCTTCCCCCCTTCTTTCTCCTCTGATTTTAATGATTTTTAAATTTATATAATAGAATTATATCTTTTCAATTTTATAGTACTTTGCTTATTTCATATAATTTGTTCTGCACAACTTTTTGTGGCATCACCTACAGATATACCTCATTAGAAACTTTTTATTTGGAAATAATTTCAGATTCACATAAAAGTTGCAAAATAAGAATAGCACATTCTTAGCACAATAAGAATAGTCAACATTCTACCTCATTTGACTTCTAATTTGAGCTGTCTTCTCTCTGCCTGTGTGTGTGTGTGTGTGTGTGTGTGTGTGTGAGAGAGAGAGAGAGAAAGACTATGTATGTATTTTCTGAACCATTTGAGAGTCAGTTACCTACATCAGGACCCTTTATCCCTAAATATTTCAGTGTATATTTCCTAATAATAGGGAATTTTCTTAAATAACTACCATATTGTTATCAATTTCAGTGAATTCAGTGAAAATATTAATATAATATTTTCATCTATTACCCCATCTGTTTCAATTTTATCAGTTGACCCAGTAATGCCTTTTTTTAGCATTTGTTTTCCTCCATTATGGGATCAAGCATAGGATCAAGTATTACATTTCACTGTCTTGTCTTTTTAGTTTCCTTTAATCTGGAACATTGCCACAGCCTTTCTTTCTTCAGATTGACATTTGATATAATACAGCTACCCCTTCCCCATACTCCAACTTCTAAATAGAAATAGAAAATTCCTCCTTATGAATTTGTCTTGTCTTTCCTCCAGATTTGATTTAGACTCTGTACTCCTGGCATGTGTGCTATATAAGCAACACTGCGTCCTTTTCAGGATATTGCGTCTGCAGACACACAATCTTTTCATGTTAATTTTGATCACCAATCAAGGGGTGATCTGATTTCTGTATAGTAGAGTTACTATTATTTCTTTTGCAATTAATAAACAGTTTGTGAGGAGACATTTAAGATCATTCAGTCCTGTTGTTCATCAAAATTTCCCCCTAAGGTTATAGCATTCATTGGGCATTCTTGCCTGAAATAATCTTTACTATGCATTTACCTGCACCAGCTCCTGGCTAAGCCCCTGACTTCTGGTCTTCTCTGGCCTGAGAGTCTGAAGCACATTCATGAGGACATCATGTGTTTATTGTTGAGTTTGATTTGGTAACTTTGTTGAGGGATTTTCCATCCATGTTTATTAAAGATACTGATGTGGAGTTTTCTTTTGATAGCTTTATTTTGTTATTAGTGTAATGTTTGCCTCATAAATGAGTTGGGAAGTGTTCCTAACTTTTCTATTTTTTGGAAGAGATTGTGTAGAATTAGTATTATTTATTTCTTAAATGTTTGCTATAGTTCACCAGTGAAACCATGTGAGTCTGGAGTTTTCTTTTTTGGAAGATTTAGATTATGAATATAATTTATTTAATAGCTATATAACTATTGAAATCATCTGTATTATTGAGTGAATTTTTTGGTGTGTCTGATTAATGCTCTGTATTTTTTTTTCTTTAACCTCATTGATTTCTACCCTATCTGTATAATTTTCTCCCCTTATCATGTTTTGGGTTTACTTTGCTCTTCTTTATGTAGTTCTTAAAATGGAATTTTAGATTACTGATTTGAGAACTTTTTTTAATGTAAGAATTTAATGCTATAAAACTTCCTCTAAGTATTGTATTTGCTACATCCCACAAATTTTGACATATTAAATTTTTATTTCATACAGTTCAACATATTCTTTCAAGTTGCTTTGATAGTTCCTTTTTGATCCAAGGGTTATTTATAAATGTGCTATTTAATTTTCAAATAATTGGGGCTTTTCCGTATATCTTTCTGTTAGGTATTTCTAGTTTAATTTTTAGCAATTACCTTAGAGTTTACAATATATATCTATAATTAATCAGAATCTACCTTTAAGGTATTTTTAAAGTATTTCATATATTGTACCTTACAACAGTATATTTTCAATTCCTCCTTCTTATTCTTTGTGGTACTATTGTGCTAAATTTTAATTTTATATATGCTATAAACACAATTCATTACTACTACTTTTTTTC
Organism: Lynx rufus; assembly: GCF_022079265.1. Taxonomy (NCBI): domain Eukaryota; kingdom Metazoa; phylum Chordata; class Mammalia; order Carnivora; family Felidae; genus Lynx; species Lynx rufus. The sequence continues at coordinate 23,261,495 of NW_025814824.1, forward strand.
TCTTTTCAGTTATGTTTTAGGCCAATTAAAAGAGGAAAAAATGAATTGTAATTTACCTGCATTTGTTCTGTTTTAAGCACTATTTATTTCTCTGTATCTATCTTGTGTCATTCCTTCTTCTTTAATATTACTTCCCCCCTCCCCCATTATTACAGAGAAATAAATAGTGCTTAAAACAGAACAAATGCAGGTAAATTACAATTCATTATTATTAAGATCTAATTGATGGATACAATTGTATAAGTACAAATTGTACAATGTAATGATTTGATACACATATGTATTGCAAACTCATAACCATCATAAGGTTAGTTAACACATCCATCACCTTACATAAATACCATTTTTTTCTTTAGTAAGAACATGAAACATTCACCCTTTAAGCAACGTTGAAATATATATTGCAGTGTTGTTAACTATAATCACTGTGCTGTATATTAGATCTCCAGAAAAGTTCGTACCCTTTAACCAATATCTCCTCATTAGCTTATATATACGTACCTATATACACATATACACATGTATATATATACACATATACACACATATATATATAAGCTAATGTATATATATATATACACACATACATATGTATGTATATATACACATATATATGGAATACATACATATATATATGGAATATATGTATGTGGAATATATAGATATAGATGTCACATAGATATATATGTCACATTTTCTTTATCCATTTATTTGTCAGTGGGCACTTAGTTTGTTTCTATACCCTGGCTATTGTGAATAATGTTGCAATAAACATGGGGGTACAGAGATCTCTTTGAGATATGTTTTCATTTCCTTTGAATATATTCCCCGAAATAAATTGCTAGATCGTACAGTAGTTCTATTTTTAATTTTTTGAGGGATATCTATACCATTTTCTATAGGCTGTACCAAATTACATTCCCACCAGTAGTGCACAGGAGTTCCCTTTTCTCGACATCCTTGTTAACACTTATATCTTGTGTTTTGATATACCTCACTGTGATTTTGGTGGCTAGTGGTGTTGAGCATCTTTTTATGTACCTGTTGGCCATTTGCAAGTTTTCTAGTTAGATCCTCTACCCATTAAAAAAAATCAGATGATTAGTCTTTTTGCTATTGAGTTATATGAGTTCCATATGTATTTTGATACATTACATACATTAACCTCTTATCTGAAATATGGTTTGCCAGTATTTTCTCCCATTGCCTATGCTGCCTCTTCAGTTTCTTCATTGTTTCTTTTGCTGTGAAAAAGCTTTTTGGTTTGATATAGTTATACTTGCTGATTTTTGTTTTTGTTTCTTGTGCTTTTGATGTCACATCCAAAAACTTCTTGCGAAGACCAATGTCAAAGAGATTTTTCATGAGGCACCTGGGTGGCTCAGTCAGTTAAGCATCTGACTTCAACTCAGGTCATGATCTCGTGATTCATGAGTTCGAGCCCTGCATAGGGCTCTGTACTGACAGCTCAAAGCCTGGAACCTGCTTCTGATTCTGTGTCTCCCTCTCTCTCGGCCGCTCCCCCAACCACACTCTGTCTCCCTCTCTCAAAACTAAATAAACATTAAAAAATATATTAAAAAAAGATTTTTCTCTGGTTTATTCTAGGAATTTTATAGTTTCAGTTCATAGATTTAAGTCTTTAATCCACTTCAAGTTAATATTTTGTGAGTGGAATAAGATAAGGGAATAATTTCATTCTTTTGCATATGGATATGCAGTTTTCCCAACACTATTAGAAAAGTCTACACTTTTCCCATTGAGTTTTCATGGCCGTCTGTCAAATATTAGTTAACCATATATGCATGGGTTTATTTTTGGGTGTTTGATTCTTTTTCAGTGGTCTGTATGTCTGTTTTTATTACAGAATCATACTGTTTTGGTTTCTGTAGCTTTGTACTATAGTTTGAAATCAGGACCTATGATACCTCCAGCTCTGTTTTCCTTTCTCAAGATTGCTTTGGCTCTTTGAGGTCTTTTGTGGTTCCATAAAAGTTTTAGGATTGGTTTTTCTTTTTTTTCGAAACATGCCATCAGAATGTGGATAGGGATTGCATTGAGTCCATCATGACTTTAAGTAATATGAACATTTTAACAGCATTAATTCTTCCATTCCATGAACATGAGGTATCGTTACATTTATTTATCTTTTAAAATTCCTTTAATCAATTTCTTATAGTTTTCAGTGTACATGTTATTGTACATGTCTTTCCCCTTTTTGGTTACATTTATTCCTTGGTATATTATAAATATTATAAATGGATAATTTCTTAATATATTTTTCATATAGTTTGTTGTTAGTGTATACAAATGCAACTGAATTTTGTGTGTTGATTGTGTATCCTTCAGTTTTACTGAATTCATTATTCTTTCTATCAGTTTTTTGGTGGAGTGTAGGATTTTCTGTATGTAAGATCATGACATCTGTAGGGTGCCTGGGTGGCTCAGCTGGTTGACTCTTGATTTTGGCTCAGGTCATAATCTCATAGCTCATGAGATCGAGCCCCACATTGGGCTCTGCACTGATAGGGCAGACCTTACCTGGGATTTTCTCTCTCCTCTCTGCCCCTTTTTGCTTGTGCGTGCGCGTGCTCTCTGTTTATTGAAATAAATAAATAAACATTAAAAAAAAGATCATGACATTGCAAACAAAGACAATTTTACTTTTTTTTCTGATTTGGTTGCCTTTGTTTTTCTTACATAATTGCTCTAGGTACGGCTTAGAGTACTATGTTGAATAAGAGGGGCAAGGGTGGACATCCTTGTCTTGTTCCTGATTTTAGAGGAAAAGCTTTCTGTTTTTTATTGTTTCCATTTTATTGTAATGTATGGCCTTTATTATGTTGAGCTATATTCTTTCTCTGCCCGATTTGTTGAGAATTTTTACCATGATAGGGTGTTGAATTTTGTCAAACACATTTTCTGCATCTATTGAGATGATCATACGGTTTTTATCTTTCATTCTATTAATGTGGTGTATCACATTGATTGGTTTGTGTGTGTTAAGCCATCCTTGCATCTCAGTGATAAATCCCATGTTATCATGGTATATGATCTTTTTAATGTGCTGTTATATTTGAGTCGCTAGTAATTTGTTGAGAACTTATACATCTATGTTCATTAGGGATAGTGACCTGTACTTTTCTTTTCTTGTAATGTCCTTATCTGACTTTGGTATCAGGATAATGATAGCTTTGTAAATGAATTTGGGAGTGTTTCCTACTCTTCTGTTTTTTGGAACAATTTGAGAATAATTGGTATTCTTTAGATGTTTGGTAGAATTTATTGAAGAAACCATGTGGTCTTGGACTTTCCTTTGTTGAGGGGTTTAAGATTACTGATTCAATCTCCTTAGTTGTTACTGGTCTGTTTCAATTTTTGATTTCTTCATGACTCATTCTTGGAAGGGTGTATGTTTCCAGGAATTTATCCATTTCCCCTAAGGAATCCAATATGTTGATGTGTAATTGTTCATAGTAGCCTATTAGGAGTCTTTGTATTTATGTGGTTATCAGTTATAATACTTCCTCTTTCATTTATAATTTTGCTCATTTGACTTCTCTCTTTTTTCTTGGTGACTCCAGCCAATGGTTTGTCAATTTTGTTCTGTCTTTTCAACCAGTTCTTTGTTTCTCTGAGTTTTTTCTGTTGTCTTTATTTCTGCTTGAATCTTTACTATTTTCTTTCTTCTGGTAAATTTGGCCATATATTTTTCTTCTTTTTTAGTTCTTTAAAGTCTAAAGCTAAGTTGTTTGTTTGAGATCTTTCTTTTCTCTTAATGTGGGCATTTATTACTGTATTTCCCTCTTAGAACTGCTCTTGCTACATCTTATAATTTTTAGTACATTTTATTTTTGTTTTCATTTGTTTCAAGATTCTTTATAATTTCCTTTTAGATTTCTTCTTTGACCCATTGATTGTTCAGGAGTACGTTGTTTAATTTAAACATATTTGTGAATTTTTCCATTTTCCTATAATTATTGATTTCTAGTTCCATACCATTGGGTTCAGAAAAGATATTTGATATGTTTACAATCTTATTAAATTTGTTAAGTCTTTCTTTTGTGCTTCAGAATACGTTCTGTCCTGGAGGATGTTCTGTGTGTGCTTCAGAAGATGTGTATTTTGGTGCTGTAGGTTTTCTATATATCTGTTAGGTCTCTTTGGTCTACAGTGTTATTGGGTCCACTGTTTCCTTGTTAGTTTTATGTCTGGATGATTTACCCAGTGTTGAAAGTGAGACATTAAAGTATTCTACTATTCATTGTTGTCTATTTCTCTCTTGAGTTCTGTTAATATTTTCTTTAAATATTTAGGTGCTCCAATGTTGATTGCATGTATATTTACAATTATTATATCCTCTTGTTGAATTGACCCTTTTATTGGTATATAATGACCTTCCTTGTCTGTTATGACTCATTTTGACTGAAAATCTATATTATCTGATGAAAGTATAGATATTCCTGCTTCTTTTGGTTACCCTTTATATGAAATGTCTTTTTCCATCCCTTCCCTTTCAGCCTGTGTATGTCCTTAAGCTAAAGTTAGTCTCTTATAGGAACGATGTTTTTGGATCTTGTTTTTTTTTTTTTTTTTTTTCCATCCATTAAGCCACTGTGTATTTTGATTGGAGAATGAGATCAATTATTGCTTAAAGGAATTATTGGTAAGGACTTACTGTTGCCATTTTATTAACTGATTTCTGGTTTTTTAATTCCTTCATTCCTTTCTTCCTCTCTTGCTGTCTTCAATTGTGATTTATTTATTTATTTACTTATTTTTTTTTTTGTAATAGTATGTTTTAATTCCTTTCTTTTTATTTCTTGTGTATCTACTGTAGATTTTTCCTTTGTGGTTATCATGAGATTTATATAAGACATGTTGTAGATATTACAGTCTATTTAAATTGATAACAGCTTACCTTCAAACCCATACAAAAGCTTTATCCTTTTACTCCAACTCCCCTCATATTTTATGCTGTTGATATCACAACAGCATATCTTTTTATATTGTGCAGCCATTAATAAATTATTGTAGTTATAGTTATTTTTAATGTTACTGTTTTTTAACTTTCACACTACAGATAAAATTATTTTACATGTAACTATTACTGTATTAGGGTATTCTGTATTAGTAAAAGTATTATATATACTTTTACTAATGATTTTTATACTCCTATATATTTTTGTTCTATAATGTTATTTTTTATTTATTAATTTTAAATTTTTTAATGTTTATTTTTAAGAGAGAGAGAGGGAAAGAGAGAATGGGTGGGGGAAGGGCAGAGAGAGAGGTTGACCCAGGATCCAAAGCAGACTCCAGGCTCCAAGCTGTCAGCACAGAGTCTGCTGACATGGGGCTCACACCCATGAGCTGTGAGATCATGACCTGAGCCAGAGTGGGATGCTTTACTGACTGAGCCACCCAGGTGCCCCTATAATCATTTGTTATTTTTATATTGTTATATAATCATTTCAACTGAGTTTCTCTAAGAATAGTATTTTGAATTCTTTGTTAGGGAAATCATAAACATTCATTTCTTTGGAGTCAGTTAATAGATCTTTATTAGTTACCTTTGGTGTTATATTTAACTGATTCTTCAGTATCCATGTAGCCTTGCATTGGTGTGTGTGTATTTGAAGGAGTAAACACCTCTTCCAGTCTTTATATCCTGGTTTTTATAGTTAAACACCCTCTCCTGTTGGTTCCTGGAGCTGATGGCATTACCTCCAGAATTACAATCGTGCTGGGTTGGAACTGGTTATGAGGCTGTCACTGGGTTTTCAGTGGTCCTGTGGTTGGTGGGCTTGTAACCAGGGGCTTGGGTGAGTGTGGATCCTGCCTTTTTCTTGGGTGGATTAGACTGGCTTCTGTACTTTTGTTAAGTAGGGTGGTGCTGTGACAGTGGTCTCCTTGAGGGTCCACAGTTTGGTTCTTAGTCAATGGGCCTATTAGCAGGTGCATGGACAGGTATGGATCCTGCCAGATTCCTGGGTGGGCTCCTGCCTTGTCATTGGATGGATTCCTGGGTGGGCAGGTCTGGCCCTGAACTATGGCTGAGAGGCACTGAAAGTAAGTCCCAGGGCCCTTTCAGGTTACACAGCCAAGATTGAGGTCTTTAGACCTGGCTCTGGAGCCATGGGTGACTGTTTCCCCATCAGGTTCTTGAGTAGACCTGACTGCTCCCTGATCATGGCTAAAGTGCCTGGATCCAAGAATGGGGCCATTTCTGGATGTCCTGAGGTGTGGCCCTCAGAGTCTCCACTGGGTTTCTGTGCTGGCAGGACTGCTTGTGGACTGTGACTGGGACTGTGAGAGGGGCTGGAACTGAATATAGGGCCCTTCTAGGATCTCTGAGGGCATAGATGAGAGTATCTCTTGCTGATATCTTGGGACCTCAGGACTTCTGGAAGACTGTGGCTGACAAGGGGCTGGAACCAAGGGCCCTTTAAGGATTTCTGGGGGCACAGATGGGACTGTTTCCTGCCAGGTCGCCATGTCAGCAGGACTGTTTGCAGGTTGTGGTTGGGATGAACTGGAGCCCAATTACAGAGGTCTTTCAGAATCTACAGTTTGACCAACTGTAGTGGACTTTCTTCTAGGGCTTCTGGACTGAAACCTAGAGGGGCTAGAGCCAGTTCACAGGCTACTTCCAGGTCTACTGCTGGAATCAAATTCTATATTCATATTACCCAATGCAAAGGGGGGTGTGACTCCTCCTAGGTACCTTGATGTGTGATGCTTGTGAGCTGTAGCTGAGTCCTCAGGGGTACAGAGATTTTTCTGTGTCTGTAGCTGGGTCCATGATCAGCTTGTCAGCTATCAGTGTGAGTCTGCCTTCTCAAAATGTGTTTCCTCAGTCTTGGACTGAACTGAGGTTTCACAGATTTCTGCTGGGATCCCACCTCTCCCACAAAGGCATTTTTACCACTGGGTGGATGCCAAACTGTTCAGAGGGGATACAGGAGAGGGACATCTTATTTGGCCATTTTGCTAATGTCAGTCCCAGTATTTCTTATAGAGAAGGTAGACTGGCAATAAATTCTGTCGGTTTGTTTGTGTGTGTAAAAATTTTTATGTCTCCTTCATTTTTGAAAGTAATTTTTGCTGAAGATTGAATTTGAGGTTCACAATTTCATCTTTTAGTATTTTGAAGATAATACTCTATTATCTTTAGCTTGCATAGTTTCTGAAGAGACTTCCATTGTTTTCATCTTTTTTCTTTGCATGTAATGTATCTTTTTCCTCATGTTGCCTTTAAAGTTTACTCTTTGTGTTTTTCTTTTAGTGATTTAGATGAGATTTGCATATGTGTCTTTTTTTTTTTTTCCCCTTCTCCTGTGTTTCTCGGATCTGTGGTTTGGTGTCTATCATGTTAATCTTGAAAAATTCTTGGTTGTTATTTTTCATATATTTCCTCTGTCCTTTTCTATTTCTTTTCCATTTGGGATTCCAACTACATGTGTGTTATACATGTGTGTTTTTCTCTCTTTTTGTCTCTGTGTATGTCAGTTTTGATAATTTCTTTTGACATATTTTCTAGTCCATTGATGCTTTAGTCACCTTTAGTGTTGACTCTACTTAAAAGCTCATTGAAGGCATTCTTCTTCTCTGTTACTATGGTTTTGATTTCTAGCATTTCCATCTCATTCTTTCTTACACTTTCCATCTATGTATTGGATTATCCATCTCATCTTTGGTGTTGTCTAGCTATTCCATGTGATCCCTTCATATATTAATCATAGTTATTTTAAATTTTATGTCAGACATTTAACATCTTTGTCCTATCTGACTCTGGTTATGATCACTTTGTCCTTTGGGAGTATGTTCCTTCATGACTTTTTATATGCCTTATCCTTTTCTGTTGAAAGCTGAATATCTTGTGTAGGACATTAGAGATTTGACATAAATAATTTTTGTCCTTGGAAATGGGCATACATTTCCTTCAGTCAAGCCTTTAGTACCAGGATTTCTTGTTAATCCAATTAAGAGTTAGGCTAGATTTGAGGTTTATTGTTGCCATGATTACCTTGATTACATTATGCACTTTAAATTCCTGTAGGGATATTTTTTGTTTAGGGTAGGGGTTCATTTGAGAGAAGAATTATCTTTGAATGATTGCTCTTCCTCAGCTTTAAGTCTTTGCTTTGTGCTGTGCCTCAGAGAGGTTTGTCTCTTGCGTTGTGCCTTGTGACTCAGTGTTTATTAGCCTGGCTGTGGGATGCAGGAGTGGGGTGGGCATTTTCCTTTGTTTTATTTAAGCCTCAGTCTTAGATAGTCACTGTGTCCCTGCATCTTGGGGATGTGGCATTGTCAGACATCATGCCCCTCCCCGAGTGATGTTCTGAACTTTGCACATATACCTGCTTCTCCCTCAGGGGTACAGGTTTATTTCTTGCTCTTTTTCCCAAGATGCAGTGGAATTTTACTAATGTCCTAAGTGAAATGGTATTTACTCCCTTTTCCCACAGATAAAAGCTTGATTTTTTTTTTTTTTTTTTTTTTTTTTTTTTTTTTTTTTTTTGTAGGTAAGAAGGGAGAGAAAGGTCTGGGCAAATTTCTTGCCCTTCTTATGGTGATCACTGTTTCCATTTCTACTTCTGCACTAGAAGGGAGACTTCAAGATTCTCCCAGTCATTTCAGTGACTATCCTATGGGTTTGTGAAAGAAAAAGAAAAGCCTTGCTTGTGAAAGAAAAAGAAAATACTTGTTTCCACTTAAGGCTTCACCCTCTTACCAGTGTACTGTTGGCCTCCAGAAATGTGTCTGTCTCCCTAGCTGAACTTTTCTTATTGATGTTTGCTTTTTAGATATCTACTTTAATCTAATCAAATTAGATCAACTTCTTACTGACATTTGACCTAGGCAAGTTACTGCTTATACCCTGTCTCTCCCGATAGGTTCCTATTTCGCCCTAGATTCTGGGCCAGTTGGTGGCCCCTGTGATATTAGCACAGTTCTAGGTTCAAGAAAAGTCATGATGTTTGTTCAGCTTTTTTTTTTCCCTACCAAAACGTTAGGAGTGATAATGCTCTTTCCAGGTTTCCACATCTCCAAAAAAGAGACTGGATGTCCACCATTGTTTAAAAGTTATAGTCATGGATACATATTTTTATAAAGAAGCAAAATATGACAAAGTGTATATTCCAAAAGCAACTTTTTCACTGTCAGTAGGAGCTGACAGTAGAGAATGAAGGAAGCAGATAATGAGTATAGTACAGTACCATTCATGTAGGATCACAAAGGTTGGATTGTGTGTTCTAAAGTATCAAGAAAAAATATAGATACAGCACTAATTCTTCCTTTGAGAACTATCTGTGAAATTTCTTAGAAGTTAGTGTTTTACAACCCTGTAGACAGAAAGGAAGCAAAACCTCATTACTGGCTTCCCAGTCTACATCATTTATGATTCAATACTTTCCTGCTTTATTTTTATCTCTAATTTATCTCTAAATTATCATTAAACTCTAAATAATAACTTCTATTTACCTTTGTTCAATAAATAACTAATTTGTCTTTTAAAGTCATACGTTGACTCTCTAACAAAATGTTACCATAATACAGCATAATATTAATGAAGAGCAGAAGAGCCAAGGCCACAGAGACAGTAGGAAGAGGGAAGGACGATTCATTCAGAAATACATATTTTTTTAAACAAAAAGAATACTTCTCAAACACTGAGTCAGTATGAACTATTTGTAACTAAGAACTGATGGATTGGTGGCCAGTGCAGAAAGGACGGGCCTAGAACCAGGAAACTGGAGTTTCCTTCTCTGTGTAACTTTAAGCCAAGTTAGTTATTATTTCTAGATCTCCGTTATCCCAAATGTCAAATGAGGGGTAGGTTGGATTAAAAGATGTTTACCTCCTTCTATACTGATGATTGTTGGAGTATAGGTTGTGTTTCCTGATATCTTTGCAAAGCATGCCTGGATACCCTTAATACATTATCCACCCATTATCTACAATTCATTGTATGGCTCCAGGAGCTCAACCAGATCCCTGGGCTCTCCCACGCTGCAGGTGTCTGTCTACCTCATGACTCAGCTAGTAGCACATAAAGTATTTATAACTCCTGGATTTATGCCCATGTTCTTGGGTGATGCAGGAAGGCTCCTCCTACGGTTAGATTCTCTCTATTTGGAACCCAGCTGAAGCTGAATTCTTTACATTTAAAAAATTTTTTTTTAAATATTTATTTATTTTTGAGAGAGAGAGAAAGAGGCAGAGCGTGAACAGGAGTGGGGCAGAGAGAGAGGAAGACAGAATCTGAAGCAAGCTCCAGGCTCTGAGCTGTTAGCACAGAATCTGTTGTGGGGCTCTAACTCATGAACCACGAGATCATGATGTGTGCTGAAGTTGGACGCTTACCTGACTAAGACATCCAGGGACCCCTGAATTCTTTACAGTTTTGAAGAGTTTTCTTCTTTTTCTTTTTTTAAGTTTTATTTATTTATTTTGAGAGAGAGAGAGAGAGAGAGAGAGAGAGAAAGAGAGCATGAGCAGGGGAGGGAGAGAGAGGAATCCCAAATAGTCTCTGTGCTGTCAGCACAGAGCCCAACGTGGGGCTCAAACTCACAAACTGAGAGATCATGAACTGAGTCAAAATCAAGACCCTTAATCAACTGAGCCACCCAGGAGCCCCTGAAGAGCCTTCTTCTAATGGGATTGAAAATGCATTAGACTTACTTCACTACCTTGTCTTTAGGATAAAAAGACTGTTGGAGTGCTCCTGCTCACATGACATAGGACTTTCTAGGTACCCAAATCAATCATATTGAATTTTACAAAGAAACCCTATTTAAATGCTTTCAAAGGAAAATAAGTCTTTTTCCATGTCCTGAATCAAAGTAACATAATCTGAATTACAGAAACACAAGGACCAGATCATATTGTCTGTGGACCCAAAGGAAAATATTAGAGACTATATAAATTAAATAGGTGCAAACTGTTTGCTAAACTTGAGAGAAGTGAATGCTCTTAGTAGGAAGAGGCAAGGGGAGCAAGCATCTCTGTGGAGAGAGAGGAATTAGTTTTTCTGCAGATACTCATAGTAAAATCAGGAGCACTTATAGGGCAGCAGAAAAGTAGCATCCTGGGCACCTGGGTGGCTCAGTTCGTTAAGCATCCAACTTTGGCTCAGGTAATGAGTTTACTGTTGGTAAAATCAAACCCACATTGGGGTCTGTGCTGAGAGTGCAGAAGAAAGAAGAAAATATGGTTAAGTGGCAACATTGTAGTCAGTCTTGTGAAAGGTATTATTCCATGTGCCTTATTTGGTTTGGGCTGCTGGAGGATGTTGAACAGGTTTAGGAGGCTCTGCTGGGCTCCGTCTGAAGATGTTATGATTGATTAGTAATGTGCGCCATGAGCCTAGGATGGGAGCTTTGATTCCTAGGCCACTGAATATCTCTAAGATTAGTGTTGCATTTCATTATTGAAGATAAGCTTGGTACATTGGTTATAAACCAGATAGTCATGAAAAATCTATTTCACCTGCACCCTTGCATTCTTCCGTGGTTTGTTTTACCTCCCTGCTGTCTAACAGAACTTTTAAAATAAGTCCTGTTCTCACTACCACACAATTTTAAAATGTACTTTCCTTTCTTGCTCTTCTATAGACTTGAATACAGAAAGCTTTATAAAATACACATTTGATAATAGCCTTCTCTTACTATTTTAGCTGCTCTACTAATTTGACTGTGGGCTCCTTATTCACCTGGGTAATTTAAAGCTCTGTATCCACAGAGAAAAAGGTGATAACTAGATTCAGCAGAAAATAGCAGAGAAAACAATAGGATGTTTGCCTGGGATGGCCTAGAATGTCCATCAAGCCAGAAAATAGTGCCAGGGCCATACCTGTTTTGTTGCTGTTGTTTTTATTTTATTTTATTTTATTTTATTTTATTTTATTTTATTTTATTTTATTTTATTTATTTTAGAGAGAGAGAAAGTGAGCACATGAGGAGTGGAGAGGGGCAGAGGGAAAGAGAGAGAGAGAGAGAGAGAGAGAGAGAGAGAGCGAGCATGGGGGGGGCGGGGAGTGGCAGAGGAGGAAAAAGAGAGAATCCCAAGGAAGCTCCATGCTCAGCAAGGAGCCCAGTGTAGGGCTCCATCCCATGACCCTGGGATCTTGACCTGAGCCAAAATCCAGAGTCGGATGCTCAACCCACTGAACCATTCAGGTGCTCCACACCTGTTGTTTTGAAGATAAGAGGGAGACTATTGTTTTAACTGTTTAGAAGATTTGCCTGAGTGATGTTCAACGGTTAGGGACAACTTCAGATTATGAGAAAATGATGTTGGCATCTCAAATATATTTTCACTGCTACAAGAGCCAGCTGTAGAGCACCTCACCGCGATTCCCCCCGACATCTCAATCTATCTTCTTTCAGAGGTTCCATTGTCATTCTTTCATTCTGCCCCTGCTTGCCCCTGCCAATTTTGCCCATTTGATTTTTCATTTGCCTCATAATTCCCAGTGTCTATTTGACTTATTTTCCTTTCTTTGGGCATTACATTTCCCCTCATGGATGTTTACAGTCCATTGATTGCATTTGCCCAGTTGACCTGACAGTATATTATATTTTTTGTAATGTTTATCCAGCTGCCTATCATAACCTGGCCTGTCAGTTTCCTTCCCTAAATTGATTACTTTATTGCCATTATTCTTGACCTTCAGTGTACAGAAAAATTCGCCAAAGATGTTTATTAAAATACAGGTTTCCAGATCTTTTCCCTCAGAGTTTCTAATTTACTAGGCTGATGGAGAGTTCAGGAATCTGTCTTTAACAAATCACGCAGGTATTTCTGATGCAAGTAGACCAGAATTCCAACATTAGACATTGAGAAATACTGCTCTTTGATGGCTAAATTATTTTAGAAAACTTATATTTTACTTTGTTTTTCTGTTTAGCCCAAATAAAGTCATTACAACCACTTTAGTTCAGTGTAAAAGCTCAAAGTACCAAACTTTGACTACGCTCCAGCCTCCCATCCCATTCACCTTGCTGCGTCCAGAACCCCCAGTATGCCTTCTCCTGTCCCTGCCAACATTATGCACTCTGTATTATGATCCTGTATCATTGCTGTGAATAGTTAAGTCAATTTCGGCTCTGTAGTTTTCTTGAAATTACTTTCTTGCTCTGTGGCGTAGTACTTTGGGATCTGATTTCAAATACATTGCTTCTAAAACCATTCAGTGTTAGTAAATAACAAGGAAAAAAAGAGAATGTTTTCTCAGAAACTGCCCTCCTTGTCCTCCCAAAATATTCGTTATCCTTATGAAAGTCCTAAAGGTGCGAAAGGCCTAATTCAGAAAGCAAGGCAGTGTGAGGGTGTGGCAAGAACAGCAGAGTTCAGTGTAAAGAGTCCCTGAGGTAAGTTCCCCTACTGCTGTGTTCTCTCACCATGGCAGAAAGGTAAAGTGAAGAAAAGCAGGTCATTGGTCAGGGAAGAGTCTAATGGGCAGAATTCCAAATCAATGATCAAATCGTAGCTTTGTCCCTGCAATTCTGATTCATATTTTGAAAAAAAATTAACGTTCTCGGTTTCCCCTTCTGGTTCACAAACAGAGCAGAGAGTAACTCTGGGTAGAGACATGACTCTCTAGGAATTTGATATTTCATAGAAAGGTATAGGATAGTAATAATGATAGCAGTAAAAATAGTCATTAGTTTCATTAGAAAATAAATTATCAACCCTGCTTCTCAGTTTTGAAACTATTATCTGCAATTGTCTTTTAAAACTATATTTTAGCTTAAAACTATGTCATACACAGATTAATTTTGATTGTTTACAGGGCAGCATAGCATAAAGTTAAAAACTTGGGAGCTACGTTTCTCCTAAGTCCCTTAGAAGTAAGTTTATTATGACAATAGAAATGAGCTCTTGATTGTAAAATGTGTTAAACTCAGTACTTACTGAATCAACAATAATTAATCTATTCGACAGTAAATATTGGCAGTGTGCTCATGTGCCCCAAATATCAGTTTGAGGCAGCACTGTTTTAGACCTGATCCTGGAGATAAAATAAGAAAGAGTGCTGTAAGGAATGCCTGGGTGGCTCAGTTGGTTAAGCATCTGACTCTTGATTTCGGCTCAGGTCATGATCTCCTGGTTCATGAGATCCAGCCCTGCTTCGAGCCCTGTGCTAACAGCATGGAGCCTGCTTGGGATTCTGTCTCTGCCCCTCCCTGCTCATGCACACACACTCTTTCTCACAATAAATAAGTAAACTTAAAAAAAGGGGCACTGTAAGAAATTGGGGTATAACTTAAAATGAGTAAATGAGTGTAAATTAATAAAACAAGTTAAAGATGATGTTAGGTGTTTTATTATGTGATGGCAATGCTAATCCTTGGTTGTACTGTGTGGCACTCCATCTTATCCCCATGGCACTTACCTCAAGAAGATTATAATTGTTTGTTTAAATGCCTGCCACTCTCATTACATAGCAAGTTTTCTGAAGGCAGGCACCATGACCTCTAAGCAATGACGATATGCATAGCATAAGTAGACTGCCAAAAAGTCTTTATTGGTAGATACATGGATCTATGGGCACGTTGAGGAGTGCATAAAAATTAAGTTTAGGAAATAAGGTGTGAAGGGAAAAAGATTGACCACAACAACATTCTCAAAATCAAAAGAAATAAAGAATTTAAAAAATCCTGTATTTTATAATGAGTAGGTAAAGGGTATGAAATTTCCAGTAACAGCAAAGTGTTGTACAAGAGAGAGAGGTTTTTAGTGTGATATGATTACTTTTCTGTTATATCATTACATGATAATTTTGCTGCTGGGAGATTTTAATCTGAAAATAATTTTTCCTCAGAATTATGTTATTATGCCATATGTTATTTTGGATGAAAAGTCTGATGCCAATCTGATTCTCATTCCTCTGTATGTTACGTTTTCTCTCTGGAAATCTTAAAGTTCTTCTCATTATTCTTAAGTTTGGACATGTCATAGTGATGTTTCCAGATGGACATCTTTGGTTGTACTGGCCATTATTGTGAGGCCTTGAGTCCTTGATTTCTGGAATTTCCTTGAATTCTGGAAAAGCATCTTCATTGAGTTCTTGATTTTCCCACTTCCATTTTCTCTGTACTGTCATTCTGTGACTCCTACCATTTGAACTTTAGACTCTTGGACTATAAACTCTAATGTGTTCAGGTTGTCTCTAATATTTTTAGTCTTTTGGATCTATATCCTGAGTGAGTGATTTATTCTACTAATATTTTTGGCAATCATATTCTTTATTTTTAAGAGTTCTTTCTTCTTTTATGATTGTTTTATTGATGCATTTTTTCAAAAATCTCTGAGGATGCTAATTCAATTTCTTTGAAACAACAACAACAACAAAACACAAAACTATCCTTAGTTCCCTGAGTTGCCTGTTTTTGGTCCACCCCCCACACCTTCTAACACACCCAGTGAAATTTCACAAGTGAGGTAACAAAAGATTATCAGCAGATTTGAGTTCATTGGTAAGAATATCAACTGGAAAACTTCTCTTTGGAGTGAATGGTCTGGTAGAAGATTGATTCTCTATATGAATGAATGTGGAGATCTCTTCTGGAGTCATCCAATATCTTCATTGGCCTCCACTTTGTGATACTGAACACTGTTTAGAAAAACAACACATTTCAATGTATCTTCTCTACTCTAAATAACGTAATACAACACTACTTGACTTCTGACATCAGAGGTTTGGGTTTTCCACACATTAATCAAGTAATTCTGCCACATCAAGCTAGGTGTTCTATAACTTAACTCAATTCTGACACTCTCTACTTGGAGGTAGCATCAGATCCCACAGATTAAAGGTTCAGTCCCACAAAACTCCTCCCAACCCACTTCAGATGAAAATCACAGGTCCAAGTGGTTACCTGTACTTTTGGTCCACCGGCTGTACTATGTAAATCACAGGTTCCTATGATTCCCTCCTCGGGTTCAATTAATTTGTTAGAGCAGCTCCCAGAACTCAGGAAAACAGTTTACTTACCAGATTACTGGGTTATTATAAAAACTATTAAAGGATACAAATGAACAGCCAGACACAGAGATACCTAAGATTAGGTCCAGAGGGTTCTAAGCAGAGGAGCATCTTTCTGTCGCCATGCAGCTTGAGGTGTGCTACTCTCCCAGCACATGGATGAGTCCTTGTTCATCAGTCTGGAAGCTCTCCAAACACCGTGGTTTTAGGATTTTTATGGAGTCTTCATTATGTAGGCATGCTTTATTAAATCATTGACCGCTGGTGCTTGATTTAAACTCTAGTCTCTTCCCCTCCCTGGAGGTTGGGGAGGAGGAGTGCAAGGGGGTTAGGGATGGAGCTGAAGTTTCATATGGTTAGTTTCTCTGGCAACCAGCCTCTGTTCTTAGGTTACCCAGGGGCTTTCTAAAAGTCATCTCTTTAACATATACTTAGGTGTGGCTGAAAGAGGCTTGTTGTAAACAGCATAAGACTCCTTTATGGCTGCTCTAATCACTTAGGAAATTCCAAGCGTTTTTAGGAGCTCTGTGCCTGAAACACACTTGAAGACCAAATATGTATTTCTCATTATAAATCACATATCATGAACCCCAATTTATGTTGTATGTGGGAATGAGAAGATGGGGCTATTGATTATTTCGTATAGAAACTTCCAATTAATCTTCTGTTTTCATCTCTATATCTCCCTTCTAAGCTTGCTCATTCCTCTTCCACAACATGGTATGTATATTTTTGAGACCAGAGTCTCTCTGCAGTTCTCTTTGATCATGGACAGAATTCACTGAATTGTTCTTCATACATTGTTTGGCTTGTGGCTTCCTCTATCCTCTTCCTGTATTTCTGCAGCTGCTTTGATTATGTTCCACAAATTTGTTGGGAACTCTTATTAGCTATTGGCCTTTCTATTTTCTTTGCATTGATAGTTTAACCTTACTTTTTTTTTCTTTTATAGTAATTTACATGAACTTTCAGGATGGAGGGGAGATAAACATTTGTTGCCTATTCATCATCTTTAACTGGAATGACAGAGTTTCTAGATAAATATGCTTGATAAAATTTGGAAGTGCTATGTGCTGTGGACTGTTCTTCTTTGGGATATTTATAAAGTACATTAGCATATCAGTAGGGAGGAGATATACTGCCAGAAATAAACATGTATAGCCATGACCATCTCAGTGTTTTTCAGACTTATTTTTACCATGGAATGCTTTTGTGAATAAAACCTATAACCTATTAAAACTTTGCTGCACACAGCTTTCCATAAATAACAATTTAAGAGTAACTAAATTGATTACTGATAAGAGAAATATAATTTAAATAATTAGGAAAAATAATGTTAGAGCTAGAAGGGATTATAGAGAACACCCCATCCACCATTCTTCTAACAGATGAGAAAACTAAATTTTATGAAGTATAGTGACTTGCCCAATACAATGACTTACTTTATTCCATCACTTATGAGTCTCTCTCCTCTCTCTGAACAAGATCAGAGCTCTCCAAATATTGCTTTGAATATTTGATAGCAATGATTCATAAGCTATAGCACACCATGACGTAGAGCCCATTAATACCCATACACTGCCATGTGAGGTGTAATCATTCTGCTCTTCACCTGAATGTGGGATCCTTCACTCAAACTATCTCAGAGCCCCAGAGCTGGTTTAGCATGAGCTTAGTTGGCAGTGGGGCAGGCAGCAAGAGGTTCTATTCCTGGCTTTCTTCCTAGCCCCTGCAGAGCCATCAAATAACTGTTTAGGGTGGGTTCAGAGAAGAGTATTTCTGTCTATCATCAGTTGTCCTCATCTTCTTCCTCTACTTCTCCTTTTTATTTTCTCCTCCTTTCCCCTCTATCTTCCCCTCCTCCTCTCCCTTCTCCTTTTCCCCTTCTCTTCCTCACCCACCTCCTCCTTCCTCGTGTCCTCCTTTCTCTCTCCTCCTTATTTGGGACACTGATAGAAAAATTTTTTCACAGTCTTTTATAGAAACTTATAAAGCATTCAAGTAAGATTTTTGAGGGAATAAGGTGCTATTTGATGGAGGGTTTGCATGTATCACATGTAGCCTTTTTCTTGGAAGGGACACAAAGATCTTGGCATACTTTGCTTAAGAACAATAGTCATTATCTATTAATTCTGTGTGTTTTTCTTAAGAAGGAAAATCATTATGTGGACATATTGGGCTTTTATATAAAAGGAGATTTTCCTGAGGCTCTCCATATTTACATCAGTGTCATAAAAATATGTTTGAATCCCAGTCAGGATGTTCACCCATTTCCTAAATCTCAGTCCAATTTTCATTCTCTGCTTTATAATGCTTTTTATATTTATTAAGTTCCTAGTAAATGAGATCATATTTTGCCAAAATCATCCAAGTAATATGTCTTCTTTGTTTTAACTTAGATTGAGTATTAGGATAAGTCTACTGCTTTGATCTTCTTGAGAATCTATATTTTTCAACAATAGATATTAATTGTGCATTCATTATTACTTTATTAAAAATATTTATCAAGAAGGCTCTTTTCTAGGTGTTGGTATTATAGTAATGGACAAAACAAAGAATAATCTCTTCTAAAGAGTTCATATTCTGGGAAGTGAATGATAGAGATACAATGAAAAAAATATACAGATTAATATGTCTTATAATGTCATGAATTGATATGTTTTATGAAGGAAAATAAGTCAGGATAAGGGAATGAATATTAATGGATATTCTGGAGGGCTGATTAGACTTGTTTAGTACCTGTATGGTACTGCTGAATGTGGCTATTACTGGATAAGGTGGATAGCAAAGGTCTTTTTAATGAAATGAAATATAAGCAGAGACTTGAGTGAGGAGAATGAACCGTGCAGATATCTGGAGAAGGAAGGTTCTGGGTAAAAAGGATTACAGTGCTAAGGCCCTGAGGTGGCAATGTGCTTTGTTATGTTTGACTAATAGCAAAGAACCTGGTGTGACTGTAATGGAATGTACAAAAGAGAAGGTGGTAGGAGATTGGCCTAGGAGAAAGAAGGTATAAGCTCGTACTGGGCCTTGAAGGGTGAATGAAGTCTTCAGAGTCTTTTCCCCCACTCTAAGGGAAGTGAGAAGCCATTGGAAGGTTTGAGCATAGCAATGCTGTGATCAAATTTACTTTTTAGTGTGTCCCTCCCTGGTGCGTCTGGGTGCTCAGTCAGTTAAGCGTCCGACTTCGGCTCAGGTCATGATCTCACAGTTTGTGAGTTTGAGCCCTGCATCGGGCTCTGTGCTGACAGCTTGGAGCCTGGAGCCTGCTTTGTATTCTGTGTCTCCTTCTCTCTCTGCCCCTCCCCAACTTGTGCTCTGTCTCTCTATGTCTCTCAAAAAATAAATAAATGTAAATAAATAAATAAATAAATAAATAAAGTATCCCTCCCGCTCCTATGAGAAGACCAGAATGAAGAGGAGCAGAAATGAAAGCAAGCCAATTAGGAGGTTATTACAATAATCTGGGTGACGGATGATGGTGGCTTGGTCAGCCACTCTTCTATGAAGGAAGAGTTCCATATATAGGACACGTTTTAAAGGTAGAGCCAATAGCATTTGCTAATATTTTGGATATGGGTTGTTAGGGAAAGAGAGGAATCAAGAATAGCTGCAGAATGTTTTTTGTAAGCAACTAGATGAATGTATTCACATTAGTAAAATAAAAAGTCAGTTCTTAACTGACTAAGATGGCTGTTGGCCCCTCAAGTGGAGATATTTAGAAAGCATTTGGACACAGAATTCTGGAGTTGAGAATGGCAAAAGGCCAGTGGTAGAAATACATATTTGGAAGTATTCAGAATATTGATGATGTGTAAAAGTCATGAAAGTGAATGAGATCATCTAGAGAATGAGTTTGGACCGGGTGGAGAAGCTGTGTAATTACTGGGCTGGGGCACTACAATATTTTAAGGTCAAGCAGAGTTGAAGAAGGAATGATCAATGACATAAAAAGAAAACCAGTAGAGGGGTCATCTCCCAGCAGTCAAGTGAACTATATGGGCTTGTATATTTTCTCTGAGTGACCTTTGGCACAACTGATATAAATAACTTTGATGTAAATAACACCTTGTGTTTAATTGTTAATTAAGTGGCTCCTTAATTAACAATGTCCCCTGGCAGTTAAGACCCTGTAGTCCTCTCCCACATAGACTTTGGGATTGGCTAATCTGAAATAGGCAAGTGTCATGCAAGCTTATAAACACTTTTACATTGAAGTTTGTCCTTTTGGAACACTTGCTTGGGAATCTAAATTTGAGCCAGCCAAGGCACTACACAAATAAGTGAAGCCATTTTGGCTGTTCCAGCTCTAGTTGCCATTTGACTGGCACTGCATAAAAGACCCCAGCAAGATCTGCTGAAGAATCTCCCAGCTGAGCCCCAGTTATCCCACAAAATTGTCAGCTATTACAATGATTGGGTTTTTTTTATGCCACTAACTTGTGGATTTTTTGATATGCAGCAATAGGTAGAAACAGTATGTGGGTATATGTCAATTTAGGATTTGCAGCAACCTTGATATATATGAACATGATTGTATATGTTCTTGATCTTTTCTTTCTTCCTCCCTCCCTCTTTCTTTCTTTCTTTCTTTCTTTCAAGAGTGTGAGCAGGGGGGAGGGGCAGAGGGAGAAAGAGAGAAAATCTTAAGCAGGCTCCATGCTCATTGTTGAGCCAGATGTGGGGCGTGATCCCATGACCTTGGGATCATGACCTGAGCTGAAATCAAAGTCCTACGCTCAACCGACAGAGCCACCCAGGCTTCCCTGATCTTGTATTTCTTAAAGCATTATGTGTTAAGAGGTTCGGCCATTTATGTTTTTAACTGCCTTATTTACCATGTACGCTTGTGTCATCTATATAAATATGCATTAAGATATAAGGTTAAGGGTGATTGACTCTAGAAAGAATCTGGGTGTTGGTTAGATGTTTTCTGCTGAAATGATAGGATTTCTTCCCCCGCTGCCCCTCACTGATTCCCTTCTCCTAATCCCTTTGCCACTAGAGCCCTACCTTCCTATCCTGGCTCTCTCACCGAAGAACTCTGTCATCTTAGAGGTCATTTCATCCTGGTTTTGGTTTCATTGTACAAAGAACAAGAATTTTTAAAAAAACCTGTTTCACTTACCTGGGATATATATTCTCAAATTAAAATGAGGGACGCCTGGGTGGCTCCGTCAGTTAAGTGTCTGACTTTGGCTCAGGTAATGATCTCATAGCCCGTGAGTTCTAGCCCCACATCAGGCTCTGTCTGTGCTGACAGCTCAGGGCCTGGAGCCTGCTTCAGATTCTGTGTCTCCTCTCTCTTACCCTCACCTGCTCACACTCTGTCTTTCTCTGTCTCTCAAAGATAAACATTAAAAAAAAAGAAATATGGGCAGATTGCAAACAACTTACTTTTTTTTGCCTTTCTTTTCAAAATTTATTTATTTAAATTCAGGTTAGTTAACATACAGTGTAGTATTTGTTTCAGGAATAGAACCCAGTGATTCATCACTTACATATAACACCCAGTGGTTATCCCAACAAAGGCCCTCTGTAATGCCCATCATCCATTTAGCCCATCTTCTCACCCACCTCCCCTCCAGCAACTCTCAGTTGTTCTCTGTATTTAAGAGTCTCTTATGATTTGCCTCCCTCTCTGTTTTTATCTTATTTTTCTTTCCTTTCCCCTATGTTCATTTGTTGTGTTTCTTAAATTCCACATGACTGTAAACATATGATATTTGTCTTTCTCTGACTTACTTCACTTAGCATAATATACTCTAGTTCCACCCACACAAACAACTTACTTTTTAAAAGTGAATGTGTAAGTCAGTTTTTGAAAACCTAGAATTTTTCTTTCTTATAGAAACAATGTCATATGTTATGACAATGTTATAATTTTCATGTGTACTGTTTAAAATTTATTTACTATTACTATCAGTGATTATCTTGACCATTCATTCATTCACTCACTTAACACACTTTGAGACTTTCTACTTTCTTGGTGCTGTGCTAAGTACTGGTAAAGCAGAGGTGAACAAGAGAGATATGGTCCCTGCCCTTGTGGAATCTTAGAGCAGCAGACATCAACCAGCCAACTAATTATAGAATAAGTTACTTGACAACAATGTACTGTGAAAGGGGAGCTCAGAATGCTGTGAACTTGCATAGTGGTGGACCTGACCTGCTCTGGGGGTCAGAGTTGCCCTCCCAGGATGTTGTAGCTGAGATTTAAAGAATGAATGGGGCAAGAACATTCAGAGTTATAAGTTTCAAGAGAGTGAGGCTCTGGACCCCTGTGGGGATATAAGATAATGAGAGCAGAGAGGTAGGACTTTATTTATTTATTTATTTATAATTTTTTAATGTTTATTTATTTATTTTTGAGAGAGAGAGAGCACAAGTCAGGGAAGGGCAGAGAGAGGCGGGGGGGGGGGGTACATAGAATCCAAAGCAGGCTTCAGGCTCTGAGCTGTCAGTGGAGAGCCCAAAGCAGGGCTTGAACTCGTGAACTATGAGATCATGACCTGAGCCAAAGTCGGATGCTTGACTGACTGAGCCAGCTAGGTGCCCCAGGCAGGAGTATTTTAAACAGTACCGTATAATTGTCCAAGATTTGATAGTCTTCCATATTTACCTAAAGATGAAAATAAGATTAGAATTACTTTTTAATTGTTTGTTGCTTCCTTGGATGTGAATCCTTTCCTTTTTTAGGCCACCCAAGTCCTCAATCAACATTAGAATGTATGCATACTAAGGTTACCTAGAATGGTCTATGAGAAATGGTAAGTGGTAGTTTCTTCTCATTTGTGGGATGTGAGGCTGAGATTTGGGAAGTCTACATGTTTGGAATTTTGAAGTTCTTATCTTGACCATGTATTACTTTTATAATTATTTTTAAAGGCATTCTATCTGCATTGATGACAAAGGGTTGGAAAATGAATTTCAGGAGTCCCCTGGGAGACTCTTATTCCAAGGATGATTGATAGCTTAGACTGAGACGTAGAGAAAGGGAAGGGAACAATGAATGGTATTGTTGAGGAATGTTTAGGAAGTAAAATCCATGAAGGAGTAGTTAATCAGAGATTAATTGATATGTTCCTGGTGTGCACAGTTGGATGAATGGTGGTGTCCAACACAGAGATGGAGAAGGCTGGACAAGGGAGAGAGAGCAGAGACAATTGAGTTCACCTTCTCTGTTACTTGTGTTCCTGTTTTGGTCATGAGACGGATAGGGTTCTCTTAATTTTCCATCCTTTATATTCCGAGGGGCTTTCACTGTATCAGAGGACATGACGGGTAAATTTAAATGAATCCAAGAATAAATAAGGGGTGAGGGGCTAATACAGAATATGAAAACAGCCAGCCTGAAACTTCCAAGTAGGAACACTGTGTCATGGTGCAGGCATTTTTATTTTTATTTTTATTTTTATTTTTTTTTCAATATATGAAATTTATTGTCAAATTGGTTTCCATACAACACCCAGTGCTCATCCCAAAAGGTGCCCTCCTCAACACCCATCACCCACCCTCCCCTCCCTTCCACCCCCCATCAACCCTCAGTTTGTTCTCAGTTTTTAAGAGTCTCTTATGCTTTGGCTCTCTCCCACTCTAACCTCTTTTTCTTTTTTCCTTCCCCTCCCCCATGGTCTTCTGTTAAGTTTCTCAGGATCCACATAAGAGTGAAACCATATGGAATCTGTCTTTCTCTGTATGGCTTATTTCACTTAGCATCACACTCTCCAGTTCCATCCACGTTGCTACAAAGGGCCATATTTCGTTCTTTCTCATTGCCACGTAGTACTCCATTGTGTATATAAACCACAATTTCTTTATCCATTCATCAGTTGATGGACATTTAGGCTCTTTCTATAACTTGGCTATTGTTGAGAGTGCTGCTATAAACATTGGGGTACAAGTGCCCCTATGCATCAGTACTCCTGTATCCCTTGGGTAAATTCCTAGCAGTGCTATTGCTGGGTCATAGGGTAGGTCTATTTTTAATTTTCTGAGGAACCTCCACACTGTTTTCCAGAGTGGCTGTACCAATTTGTATTCCCACCAACAGTGCAAGAGGGTTCCCGTTTCTCCACATCCTCTCCAGCATCTATAGTCTCCTGATTTGTTCATTTTGGCCACTCTGACTGGCTTGAGGTGATATCTGAGTGTGGTTTTGATTTGTATTTCCCTGATAAGGAGCGACATTGAGCATCTTTTCATGTGCCTGTTGGCCATCCGGATGTCTTCTTTAGAGAAGTGTCTATTCATGTTTTCTGCCCATTTCTTCACTGGGTTATTTGTTTTTCGGGTGTGGAGTTTGGTGAGCTCTTTATAGATTTTGGATACTAGCCCTTTGTCCGATATGTCATTTGCAAATATCTTTTCCCATTCCGTTGGTTGCCTTTTAGTTTTGTTGGTTGTTTCCTTTGCTGTGCAGAAGCTTTTTATCTTCATAAGGTCCCAGTAATTCATTTTTGCTTTTAATTCCCTTGCCTTTGGGGATGTGTCGAGTAAGAGATTGCTACGGCTGAGGTCAGAGAGGTCTTTTCCTGCTTTCTCCTCTAGGGTTTTGATGGTTTCCTGTCTCACATTCAGGTCCTTTATCCATTTTGAGTTTTTTTTTTGTGAATGGTGTGAGAAAGTGGTCTAGTTTCAACCTTCTGTATGTTGCTGTCCAGTTCTCCCAGCACCATTTGTTAAAGAGACTGTCTTTTTCCCATTGGATGTTCTTTCTTGCTTTGTCAAAGATTAGTTGGCCATACGTTTGTGGGTCTATATGGGGTTTCTATTCTATTCCGTTGGTCTATGTGTCTGTTTTTGTGCCAATACCATGTTGTCTTGATGATGACAGCTTTGTAGTAGAGGCTAAAGTCTGGGATTGTGATGCCTCCTGCTTTGGTCTTCTTCAAAATTACTTTGGCTATTCGGGGCCTTTTGTGGTTCCATATGAATTTTAGAATTGCTTGTTCTAGTTTTGAGAAGAATGCTGGTGCAATTTTGATTGGGATTGCATTGAATGTGTAGATAGCTTTGGGTAGTATTGACATTTGGTGCAGGCATTTTTAAAGTGGTTATTTCAATGCAGACATGTGTATTTTCTTCAGTCTGATTGCATATATACATAGCTATAGCTACATTAGGGGAGTTATAACATAATTTTAACTAAATTTTAAGCTTATTGTAAATAAGAACCTTGTTTCAGTCATCCATATATAGTGGCAGTTTGTCCCAAAGTAGTCATTCCTAAAATATTAACTTAGAAATTAGATTGAACAAATGAAAAATCTGTGAGGAATTGTATCATCTGAGATAATATGGAAAAAGAGATGTTTTTTTTAACGAACTTTTAGAGGGGGATTACATGTTGGTTCTTTACAGAGGCATGGTCTAAAAAGGACCTCGATTCTGATATCTGTTAAGTTCGGAAGTGTCTAATTTAGGTGGAATTTCACTCAAATAATCCGGGTTCAACACCTGTCTCCTTAAATACTACATTATAATACATAAGGGATAGAAAAATGTACCAAAATTTTATTGTTTGCTCTACATTTCTGTGAAAAATACAATATGAGATTGCTCTAGTTTTTACAGAACATTAGCCCATATTCTCCAAACCAGACTGACATAAATCCGTGTAGAGAGAGAATATTTGTAATATGATTTTACTTGTGGATCTGAGGCTAGGAAGGAGAACTTCTCAGCCAGAGAAGTTACACTCTAGAGTGCTAAAGAGGGATAGAGAAGGATACTGGTAGTTGTTAAATTTGACTTATTTGGAACTCACTCTGAAAATGTCCTGTGACTTTGCTTGGCCATCAACAATAGAAGTCTCTGACTCTATTTGAGCATTTGTTCATTCCATCCTGGTGGTGTTTATACTGAAACAGAACTTGAGATGTGGGAAGGACGCTTTTCTTTTGTTTTTGGTTGTAGAGAGGCCTGTTATACACTCTGCAGGGACTGCAAAGGAAATCATACAGATTTCAAACAAGAGGAACTTCAAATGCAGTGAGAATAAGAGAAATGGAAGAGAAAGAGCTAGTATTAATGAGGCATATCTGAAAAGGTCCCCTACTAGTTGACTGAGCATGATATCTATGTCTAGATAATAAAAAAAGATGAAATAATATAGTAGCATTAACACTTTTACATTTAAAGTTTTAAAGAAGTCATTATTTTTTAATTATAGAGGTCATACCTGCTCAAGGTAAAAAAAATTCAACTGTTAGATGAATTTAAAGTAAAAATAAAAAATTCTGACTCTAGGTTCATATTCTAGGTAACAGTCTAGAATTTCTTGTGTTATGTTCAATGCAAATGTATCCATATACATAGTAAAAGATTCTTTATCTGGGAGTCTTTGAGAAATATTCAACAATGAAATTGATAACGGGCTTAAATTAAAAAAAAACATCTACCCATTTAATAATAGAAGAATGTTAACCTCTTGTTAATATTACCTTATAAAATAGTGATATATTGGATCTAGATGACCTATTAGGAGTCCCGGAGACCCCAAACTATGAGATGCAGGTCACGTGGAATGCATCACAGGAGAAATACAGCAATTCTAGCAATCTTGCTTGTAATGCATGAGTTGCCACACTTTTCAGTCATTTATATATGTGTTGGTAGGTAAGTCAAACTGCAGTTCAGTCCATATATATAAGTAGGGTTGCAATCTCTCTTCCACATTCTTAGGTCTAATACTATAGGAATTTTTGCGACTTTAAAAAGGTAATGCAGTATACACATTGTATATTTTGCAACAACCACAGAGGAGTCAGGCAGTATCATATAATCAAATACATTAATATTTCTTTGGTTCAGTGTAGGAATAGTCAGGTTCTGCTGCCAAATAAAGTATGAAAAACTTTCAAGTGTCAGAATCTTTCAGATTTCAGAATCGTGGACTGGTAGGATACCCTTTTCTTTAATCTTGATGATGAAAAGAAGAATCAAGAGAACACATCCAGAAGATGTTGGCCTGAACTTGAATTTTTTTTTCCAAATAGTGTGCTCTTTTGGAGTTAAGAAATGCGAACTCCAGAAACATCATTATCTAGCATATGTTAGTCATTCAGGTAAATAACTGTATGAATATACCAAAAGAAAAGATAAACATAAATGCATTCATAAATGCATAGAAGAGGGTCTTTTAAATTTTTACTTATTGATTGATTGATTGATTAAAGGTTTTATTTTTAAGTAATCTGTATACTCAACAAGGGACCTGAGCCTATAACCCCAAGATCAAGGGTCACATGCTCCACCGACTGAGCCAGCCAGGCGATCCAGGAGGCTGTTTTTTTGTTCTTTATTTTATTTTTGTTTTTTTAATGTTTTATTTATTTTTGAGAGAGAGAGACAAAGAGACAGAGTATGGGTAGGGAAGGGGCAGAGAGAGGGAGACAAGGAATCTGAAGCAGGCTCCAGGCTCTGAGCTGTCAGCACAGAGCCTGCTCTGAGCTGTCAGCACAGAGCCTGACCACAGGACTTGAACTTGTGAACAGTGAGATCATGACCTGAGCTGAAGTTAGACATTTAACTGACTGAACCACCCAGGAGACCCCGAGGGTGTTTTTTAAACAGCAGAATCTAGTTATGATGGAGTAGCTTGAGGTGTTATTTGGAAATTAAAGAAGTTCCTTCTACAAGGATTTTGACTAAGAACACTGAAGTTCTTAATGACGAATTTTCTTAACTCATGCTTTTATGGCTTAGAACAGGGGTGGCACAGGCACGTATTTAAATGAAATATCTCATATAAAACTGTAGCTTGCTTTTACATTTCAAGTAGCTATTTAGATACCTGGTCTCTATTGTGTGATCCTCTGATTTGAACATAGTTTGTCTTTCATTTCCATCTAGTTTCCATGGCTAAAACCCTTATGTTAGGCCAGAATGTGGTAATAGAGGCAATTATGCTATTGAGTATGGGGCCCAGCTCTCAGATTAAGGTTTTGCACCTGGGTATCATTATTCTTTCCCATATTAATTTATTACTTAAGGGCTTATTATTTGAAAGCCCTTATAGCGCATAAGCAATTAGAGTAGCTGAGTGTCTCTCTGTTAAATGTATTTATTTTGCTTTCCTAGCTTTTTATGCCAGAATAATTAAATCCTCTTCTGATGTGTCAGTAGCAGGCTGTTTTGAAATTGACAGTGCTCTTTCCTCTCCACTTCAATAAGAAGAAAACCAGAGACCTATAGATAAATAATAAACTTTAGAAAAGAAAAAAGAGAGAAAACCTATCAAGAGTATATTGCCCCCACCAAAAATCAGCAACTTTTACTGAGTATATCTGATTTATTATTATTATTGTTATTATTATTACTATTATTTTGTCTAAACAGAGTTTACAAATGCTACTGTTTTGTTAACTGTATTAGAAACAACTTACTCGTTGGAAATGAATGTTCCATGTAGCAAATTCGTCTAACATAGTGTGTGAGTAACAAAGACATTATACTGAGCATCTAAAATGAAGTGACCTATTGCAGAGGACACTTTTGGGAGAAGAAAATGGATTGGCTTGACCTCACGGGAATATTCATTTGCATATGCTTTGGATGCAATGAACACTTTGCAAGTTTTGCATTTTACCATGTGGCTGTTGTAGCAGAATAGCTGGTCTCTTTTGTAAAGAGTATATTTGCATATGATAGTTTAACAGCTTTTCCCTTTTGTTCCTAGAAGATTAAGTCTCAGTCCTAGGAGAAAATAAATTAAAGGTGGTTCCTTACAATTTGAAAAAAGTATAATTTGAAGATAAGAGCCAACTCTGGAAAGCAGCTTTCACTTCCAAAAGCTCAGGATAAGAAGTACTGTTTTTCTGTGTATGTGCTAGCAAGGCTGTCCCTGATTCTTGGTGGCAGATGTGTCACCAGAAGCCCTGTGAGGTTGAAATACCTCATCAAAATCTCCTACATCTATTGTTTGTCTACCTAGTGAAATGCACGCTTCGGCATTTCACTCCTTCAAGTTTGGACCCTTTCTTTAAAATTCAAAATTTCTTGCTTGGTGGATGGAGGGAGCACAGAGATGAGTGCTTTCTGAACAACAGTGATTACTTCAGATGGAAAAAAGGCTCTGGGGCTTAAAAACAAAGATTAGAAAGCTGCAAAGCCCATACCTTTGGAAGGCCACAGTACATATTAGCATATTAAAAGATCTTACTGGGTGAAAGAAAGTCCTTTCAATTTTTTTTCAGGTGTTTCAAACATTTGACCTTAGGATTTACCCCTTTTCCGTCTCCAATAATACCTGTTAGAGTCCCAGGAATTAGTATCCCCTGGAATATACTGGGGATATTATGCAATTTCCTGGGTAGTAAATTGGAATTGTTTATGGATTGCTCAAGGATATTCATTTTATCTTCACAAGAATGTGATTTCCTTGGGATTCTTCATATTCCCAGCTCCCATTAGACTGTGGCCAGCCTGGGACCATGGAATTCTCTGTCTCACTGCAAGGTGACAAACAGATGGGACATGAAGGCCTGATTTGCTTCTTGAAGAGCCTTAGGGTCAGTAATCAGGAAGCTGGCTGGCTGACACTTCTAGTTAGTTTTTCTTAAACTTTGACCAATGTTGTATAGAAAACCTTTGCTAAGCTTTTGTCAGAATCTATATTCCAGGGGAGTAATTTGAGGTAATCACTCCCAGTGCTTTGGGGTGACATTGTTCTTTACCAAACTTTGTCTCCTTAAATATTCTGAGGGACAAAATGAGTTTTCAAAATAGCATGCAGAAACTGGAGGGCTAGATTTTTAAAATCTCCATTAGGTTTTCTTATGTAGATATTTGTGAATATTCTTCTATTAAAGCTGACTCAGTTGTTTATTCTTCTGTTAAAAGTTTTTTGTTTCCTTTTAAACAAAGAAGGTACATAACACTGAAGCTATTTTCAGATTAAAGTAAAAGGGACCCCATGAAGTTCATCTGTATTTTGTACCCTGATTGCAAAGTTACGTCTAAAAATAATAATTTCTTTTTCCAGCTGTTGCTAAAATAGGTCTGTACTGGTTGCAGAGTCCTTCTGTAAAGTAGATTAAACAATATTGCACTTGTGAATGAAATTAAGACATTGAAGACTTGAATTGGCAACATAACAAAAATCTGTTGTCTCTGAGGAAATGTGTGCTATTGACTGTAACCAAAAATAAAAATAGTACACTTGGGTATACTAGAAGAATAGTTTAAAAAGCCATTGTGATGGTGGTGGTGGTGGTGGTATAGATTTACTCATGATATAAAATCATAGAGTATAATACTTTGAAAACACCTGTGATCCTTCTGTAAATATTTTAGTTGAAAACCATCTTTGACAAGTCTGTTGTTCTCTGAATAAATTATTTATTGTATTATTAAAATATAATACACTTTGTGGCATGCTCTTGAAGATCCCATTCCAAAAAACACCAAATTATACATAGAGAGTTTTTTTCTGACATATTTCTGGGAATTAACTTCTATACTTCTTTAATTGGTAAAATTAGATTAAGTCATATAGGTCAAATGACACATAGAATCAAATGAGTTGAATATTTAAATAGTGATATCCTCTACCCTTCACTTCCAAATGAATGTCTAAAGCATTTCAAAAAAGAATAATGTTGATCACATAAGCAGTGTTTCCTTTAGATCCAGAAAATGTTTATAGGATGCCAGGCATCTATGAAAATTTAAAATGTGTTCATGTAGCTAGATATTCGAAATCATTAGCCCCATTAGGACAGATATAAAGTCTGACTTTGCTCACCATTTTATTCCCAGCATGCAGCAATGTGCCTGGCAGTTAGCACTTAGTAAATGTTTATGGGACGGGTTGGTAAATGAATAAATGAGTGACATATTTGAGCATCTTTAGTTTTTAACCTGGTATTTCATGTTGTGTAAACACAGTAAGGGTAGGCCTTCAAACTGATTGGTTGGTAGGATGGGGTGCCTGCTGACCGAAGATACAACCCTCCTGACTAAAGAGGTCTTTTTCATTTGGCAAAAGTAAAACAAACAAACAAAAAGCCCCCAAACCCCAAAAAACAAACAAAAACCCACAAAAAACTAAAAGCGTTCCAAATACAATGTAGTACATACTTCTACTCAAACATTCATTGCTGATCTAAAATTCAAATTTAACTAAGCATCCTGTTTTTATTTGCTAATTATAGCAATTGTGCATACAAAGAATAATGTTGTTAGTGTCTAAAGTTGGTTTCTGTAGAAATCTCTGTTGGGGTTTCATTCAGATCCTCTTGAGTCACTGTGTAAATCATCCCTCATCTTTTCCAAATTTTGCTACTAACTGCTAGCACCTTACACTTGGCCAAGTTTGCTGTTGGGCACTGGAGTCTCCTTACTCTTTAGAATGAACTCTACCTCCTGGATCAGGGTGAGTGTCAGACTTGATTAGAAAGGAAATCCCAACCTTGATTGGCTTCTTTCTCTTTCTGTCTTGCTTCTTCTACTTCCTTACTACCTTCTTCTAGGAGCTTCTGCCTTGAGGAATCAACTGATAGTGTGTCTGTGAGTGCTGTTTCCAGAAGAATCAACAGAATCAGTAGACTGAGTAAAGAAGATAACCCTCACCAATGCAGGTGGACATTGTCCAGTCTGTCAAGGGTCCAAATATAACAAAAAAGTAGAGGAAGTGTGAATTCTCTCACTCTTCTTGAACTAAGGCTCAGGAGACCTGATCTTAGACACTTTACCGCTATGTAGAAAGAAGGCCTGCTACCAAAACCAGACAGTTTTTTTTAAATTTTTCCTCTTGGAAATATTTCATTTTCACTAAGCTTTAAATAATAAGCAAGTACTCTTTTTATAGCATGTAGTCCTACAGAGTAGTAGCAGAACTTCTCTCACTTTGGTAAGGACACAGTGGCCTACAAAAACTGTCATGGCAAACTCAAAGTTATAGCCAAAATGGAACTGGGCTAACTTAAAAGGGCTGTAATATGGGCCTTCCAACGAAGACAAGAAATACCGTGCAATAGGTATGATATTTTTACAAACATCCACTTTAGTCTTACATTTTTTTGTCTGGAATTGGGGGCCTCTCATAGAGCTGCTCACCATGACCCCCAAAGTGAGTGATCTGAGAGAAAGAGAGAGAGAGAGAGAGAGAGAGAGCGCAAGAGAGAGCATACACACTGGCATCCAAGATGGAAGCTGCAGTCTTTTATGACCTAGTCAGAGAAGTGGCATACTATTCCTACTTCCATAATCTATTCATTAGAAATTAATTGCTAAATTCAGCTCATACTCAAAGGGAGTACTTTTTGAAAGGACAAGTATCAAAGAATGTGTGGATACATATTTAAAACCACCAACCACATGAGCTATTCCCCAGAGTAACATTACTTGAATGGATTCTTTTCATTCAACACATATTTAAAAATTTTTTTTTCAACATTTACTTATTTTTGGGACAGAGGGAGACAGAGCATGAACGGGGGAGGGGCAGAGAGAGAGGGAGACACAGAATCGGAAACAGGCTCCAGGCTCTGAGCCATCAGCCCAGAGCCTGACGCGGGGCTCGAACTCACGGAACGCGAGATCGTGACCTGGCTGAAGTCGGACGCTTAACCGACTGCGCCACCCAGGCGCCCCTCATTCAACACATATTTAAAGAATACATATTATTTACCAGACTAAGAAACTGAAATAAAAAGATGACTAAGACAAAACCTCTACCGTTAAGTTATTCATGGCCCACTGGAAGAGTGAGCCATGTGTTAACATATTGCTGCAGTAGAAACACACTTTAGAGAAGAGATTCTCTACCCTGGCTACAAAGGAGAATCCTGTTAAGAGCATTTTAAATATACTGATATTTGGCCCCACCCAGACCACTGAATCAAAATCTTTGTGGGTAGGGCCCAAACATTAATATTAAATTTTTTGGGGGGTAATTATAATATGGAGCAGGTTAAAAATTATTTTTAAAAGTTAAATTTAAAATTTGTCCAAACACTAATTACAGTGCGACTTAGTTTGAGTTCTTCCAAAAGCTGACCTTATGAGAAGGATTTTAGTGCAGGTAATTATTGGGAAGTGATTCTAGAAAGCCTTGACAAAGGAATAGAAAAGTGAGATAGGCAAAGTGAGGAAGCCAATATAGGTACATTAGTGAACAGATTACCACTATTGTAGAGAACTCTGGAGAGAGTATAGATCACTCTTAAGCATCTAGCCCACCTTTTCTACACCAGGGGCATGAGGCACAAAGGGTATCTGACACATACCTCAATCTTTAAATCTGTAGACTATGTTTACTGATACCTCCTTTGTGAGCTCATGAGGTAATTAACCTGTGCAAAGAACCTAGCACAGTGGCTAGGGCACAATAAAATTCCAGTGTTGGAGTATTGAATGAGCCTTTCTGTGCTACTTAGAAGTTTTATGAACACACAGACATGAGAATGAATTAGAACACCTAAGTAAAGTACTATTCCTGTATAATCTAAGGTAGGTCAGGAATTAAGTGAATTTGAGCACCCATAAATGGCAAATAACAGAGATACAGAGTTATGTTTGGGACAGAATTTTGGCTTGGGATATAGGCAGATCTGGGTTCAAAACTTGGCACCACTGTTTATTAGCAATTTGGACCTGGGAAGTCACTAATCTTTCTGAGCCTTATTTGTAAATTGGGAATAATACTAATAGCTACCCTAGAGATATGCTGTTGGAAAGACATGAAATGAAATCTGTAAAGGGTATAGCACAGTGCTTGGTATATTATTAATATTTAGTGTCCCAGGGATCCCTATCCTGTGCTTTGAGTCTTATCAATACCACTTTCTTGTTAACTCCCAAGTTCTCACTCATGTAGAAAATGCAGCAACTTGCAGTGTTCTATTGTCAAAGTATTTCTAGGAATCCCCAGAATAGCAATTTATATGTGCCCATTACTAGTCTCATTATTGTTATGGCCAGGTAAGCAAGGACTCCCAGACATTGTCCTTGATTTACCGATAAAAGTCTGTTCCTGTGTCACATCACTAGGATTAAATTCTGCTGTCACTTCTTGGTAATGGTGGAATTGTGCCCTTGCATAATAACCTTTATTGAGTATTGGCTGTGTTTTCATCACTCTTCTAAGTGTTTTGGTAAGTTTTATCTAACCCTCAGAAGAAACAATGTTACTATATCTAATTTACAGATAAGAATGCTAAAGCACATAAAGTTGAACAATTTTATTGTTTCTTTGTTTGTTTCCCTCCCTTCTATTCCCCTACCCTCCTGTTTGGTGTTCTCTGAGATTGGATCTGTGATTTTGTATCTGTCATTTCTTTTGGAAAATTATTGATTATATCTTCAAATATTTTTTCTGCCTTTTTTTGCTCTCTCTCTTCTTTTTGGGATTTTAATTATATTTATGTAGAACAGTTTGATACGGTCCTGCAGGTCTTGGATCCTCTGAATTTTTTTCCTACTGTTGTCTCTGTGTGTTTCAGTTTGGGTAATTTCCATTGGCTTATTTTCCAATACACTGATTCTTTTCCCCCATGGCTATGTCAAATCTACTGACGAAATGCATTCTTCATCTCTGTGTTTTTCATTTCTAGCATTTGCATTTGATTTTTTTCTGATGGTTTCCATTTCTCTGTTGAAATTACTTATCTGATCTTGCATTTTGTCCATCTTTTCTGTTAGAGCCCTTAACAAATTAATTATAGTTATCCTAAATTTCTTGTCTGATAGTCCTAATATCTCTTTATATCTGTATCTGATTCGGTTAATTGCTTTGTCTTTTGATAGTGTGTGTGTGTTTTTTTTAATGTTTATTTATTTATTTTGAGAGAGTGAGAGAGAGAGCAAAAGCAAGAGAGAGAGAGAGAGAGAGAGAGAGAGAGAGAGAGAGAACGGGGGAGGGACAGAGAAGGAGAAAGGGAGAGAGAATCCCAAGCAGGCTCCGTGTTGTCAGCACAGCCTGATGTGGGGCAATAGTTTGTTGTTTTTATTCTTGCTTTTTTGTATGCCTTATAATTTTTGTTGTTGTTAAAAGCCAAAACTCTTATGTAAAACCATAGAAACAGGTAGTTTTTATGCTTAGAAATGGAAATATCTTTTATTCCCTTTTAGTGTGGGGATATGAGTTAATCTTGTCAGGAATTGAGCTAGGTTTAGGATTTGTTCTTGTTCTGATTACTTTTGGTGTACTGCTGACGACAGATTTCTCTGGCATTACTTTGTACTTAGGGTAGAGACTCGTTTGCTGGAAGCTTTTCTCAGTATTTTCTGTCCTTAGTTTTAGGTGTGCCCTTTGTGCTGTGTCTCAGAGGTCTTCTCTTCATGTTCCTGCCCCTCTTCCATGTTCTTGCACCAGGGTTACTTGTTATTTAATGCCTGGTTCTAGGGGAGGGTTAGAGAAGGGCATTATCTGTGTTTGTGATTAAGCCCAGTGGTACTGGATTGCTGAGTCTAAGAGGCATGGCTTTTTTAGGAGTCCTGCCCTGGTCCCAGCCAGAGGTGTGAGCCCAGCATGTATTCTCGTCCCTTCCCTATGGGTAAAGCCTGGGTTTTGTTTGTTTGTTTGTTTGTTTGTTTGTTTTCCTTCACCTAGATGAAATGTGTTTTCACCAGGGTCCTCAAGGTGAAGGCTTTGGTTCTGTAGAGGAGACCAGAAAAGGGGAAAATAATCTGGGTGACTGCTGTTGCTTTACCCCACTATGCACCTTGAGGAATTCTTTCTCCAGACTCTCTCCAATCTCTTAATTGGGTATGTGGGAAAGAATCTATAAAAATTCCCTTATATCTGTAGCGCCTAGGGGTCTGTATTCTCTCCTGAGCCCACATTTGGCCTTTACCAATTTGTTAAGAGTTTTTGTTAAATTCTTCTCAGTGTCTGGCTGCATCTGCCTTAGGTAAGGAAGTGTTAGTGTCCTGGCTCTTATTGAAGGTACCGGTCTTTCCTTAAATTCCTAGTTAGTTTATTGCCCAGAAGTCTCAGCTCTCTGATGAGTTCAAGAAAAGCTGCACATTTTCAGATTGTCTGATATTTTTTGTTTTTGTTTTGTAAGGGTGGGAATATGTTTTTCCCAGTTTCCTACATCCCAAACAGAAGGCGGAAGTCCCATATGTCAACTTTTTACCTTGTTAATAAGATGTAGAACCAGGATAAAAGTCAGATAGTTGATTCCAGGCTTCATATTCTTGACCACTAAGCAACTGAGTTGCTTTATCTTAGTGACAGTGAAGCTTCACAGGCACTTTGCTGCTGGCCAATGATGCTTTTTAGTCTGTACTGTCTAGTGCAGTAGACACTACCAACATGTGATTATTTAAATTTATATTTACGTTAATTAAAATTAAATAAAATTAAAAATTCATTTCCTCTGTCACACTAGCCATATTTCAAATGCTAATTAGCCACATGTTCTAGTGGCAGCCCTCTTGGACAGCACAGATGAGAACATTTTCATCACTACTTGAAAGTCCTATGGAACAGCTCTGCTATAGACCCTCATGACAACATGACAGTCCCCTAAAATGAGAGGAAAAACCCACTTTCCCTACTTCCGGGCTATAGTTGGGCCCAAATGTGTAGCAGAATTTTTGCTCTTAAATCTACTTATCCCTTGTAACAGTAGGCCACTTTGGCACATGGTGGTTTTTCTGCCCTCAGCATGATTTCTTTCTCGGGGGCCCCATCACACTTGACTGAAATTTGGCTTTCTGTGGTCAGACCCGTGGATATACACATCTGTGTCTCATATATGCACAAGAAACACATCTCTATTGGTCTGTATTGCATGTGTGCTCTGAACTCAATTTCCCAACAGCCTCCATAGCTCATATGCAGATAAGTGGACCAAGACAGAACATGAGGGTCTGCCACATAATCCCACCCACGTACCAGAACTAGTACTGTCTTTAGATGCTATCTGTCTAAAATGTGGCACAGGCTTTCTAGCCTAAGATTTTATTTAGGGGTCTTACAACACATATACCTCTAATTTTACCACTGAAAGTTAGAAAGCAACACAAAATGTGGAATTTCCATCAAATGCTTTTATCACTAAGTCCAACTGATCTAAAACTTTTGTTTAGTTTTCTTTCATTTTGTGTTTATCTGCTTTAGGCATTTTTATTTTTCCCAAAGTCTTCATATTTGGGGGGCAAAATAATAATAACAATAACAATAATAATAATAATAAATGTGTGGATGGTGTTCAGCATATGCAAGGCACATACCCATTTATTCATCACCAAAATCCTATGAGAGAGATACAATTAATATCATCCCTGTTCACACATTAGGAAAACTGAGGCACTGAGAGGTTTGAGGTTCCCATTGCTAATATGGCAGAACAGTGATCTAAATCAAGATAGTCTGGTTTCAGAGGCCAGGCATTTAACCTAAATGTTAATTATCTAGACTATGTGCTTAACATTTCCCTATTTTTCTTGAGAATTCTTTGGACACCTTTCTTACTAAAGATAAGTACTGGTCATGATTTCCAATCTAGGGTGTTCCTAGCTTATTAGTCAATTACCCCACTTTTACTCTGACCACTTAGTTTTCACATATTGCCTAGATATCCCATTGCCTAAATTCACCCTCTGACTCTTCTTTCTGACTGCCCTGACCCAGATGTGTTTGGGGTTTTCTTTTTTGTGTTTGTTTAAAGAAACCAATTCCCATTATCTCCAGTGCACGCTCACTCTGTTGCTTGCTTGCTTTCAAGTTTGTTTTTTATTTTTGAGAGAGAGAGAAAGTGCAAGTGGGGGAGAAGCAGGGAGAGAGAGAGAGAATCCCAAGCAAGCTCCACACTGTCAGTGCATAGCCCAGTGTGAACCTTGAACCCATGAGCCATGAGATCATGACCTGAGCTGAAGTCTGACACTTAACCGACTGACCTACCCAGGTGCCCCTTGCTATTTTTCTTAATACCTTAAACACTCAAGCTAAATAGAATTTAGATAGAAAATACTATGGTGGGTTTTGCAAAGTAGGGTAAGTATTGTTTTATATATATATATATATATATATATATATATATATATATAAAGGTAAAGCTGTAACCATGTAATTAAAGTCATATTATTTTTTATAACTTGGCTAGAAAACTTGAATGCCATGATTGAGGGAAAATTATTAGACCATGTCATTCATTCATTTCTGTCAATTCTGAGACCCATGATACGATTCTTTTTTCTGCCCATCATTATCCATCTCTCCCTTCCACCACCTCCAGTTTTTCTACATCACACAGTTAGGTTGCATCAGCCTTTAGAGGTTATTTTTAATGAAAATGTTTAAGTGCAATATTTATCATGTTAACAATATAACGTATAATAATTATGTGACCTAATGAAGAGAAATAGTGCAAGTAAGCTGTATTCACATATTGCCTTCTGAAACGAATAAATGCTAAGAGAATTGAAGTCCTAAGCATGCTCGGTTTCTATGTACTGAGTATGTGCACTAGGCAACGTTGCCTTCTAATACATATTAAGGCTAGATTAGTCACTCTGCTGTGTCGTTTGTCTAAACACGATTTGTGACCTTACATTTCCCGTTTGTTCTCATCCAAGCTCACCTTAAGAGCCAAATTTAATATGTTTTTTCCCTAGTACTAGTGCTTACAGAAACCTATATTCCCTGACATTTAGAAAACAGTGTTGCCTGCAAAAGCCATTAACATCTAAAGAAATTAAATTAAAATTCATTTAAAGGCCTCACACGTCCCCTGAACATTCTTATTCTTATTTTAAAATTTCAGTGTAAGCTGATCTTTTCCCAAATTCCTGCTAAGTCTTTATCTTATAAGAGTAAAACTCATCTAAACTCAGTGTCTCTCCTTCTTTTCTTGATTCTAATAGATGCTGAAATAACAGTCTAATTGAGAAATTTGACTAATTGTACAGAGAGACATCCTAATAAGTAAATACTCTTATTTGTCTAAATACAGCTGAGTAGCTAGTTTCTTTTATTTTCTCTTCTCTTCTAATGTTCTTGGCCGGGGGGAGGTAAGACACGGAGTTAAGAGCCATAATATCCTAACTACTAATCTACTTACTTAATTTTTATACCGAATTTGTTATATATTCACCTATGCCAAATATTTCTTTTATTATTTGCCTAGGCTATTACAATGTCAAAAGAGATACAAACCACCAAAACAGGAGATCAAGTTAATTATTTATATTGCCCTTATTAATATAGCAGTTGGCCTAAGAGCATATCTGAAGAATGTAATAATTACATCAACTAAAACTAATAGGAGTTGGAAGAAGAAATTTAGATGAGACCAGATAGAGATATCATTTAGGTGAGATTTGTAAGGTGACATTATTATCGTAGAATCAGAATGGGAATGTTATGTGCAATAAACAATCTGGCTAGTATGCGAAGTTTCTGCTGCAAACATATAAATACCTCTCTTGCTCTGAGGGTCAGAGAGTTGGAATGAGAAAATAATGCTTTTTTTACTAAAGGGCATCTAGTTGTAATTCAAAAGATTTTAAAATTAAAATACAGGCTCTGTAATCAGACCTGAATTTAAATTCCATCTCTCTAATTGTGTGACACTGAACAAATTCTTTGTAACTTCAGTTTCATAATCTGTGAAATTGGGATAAAAATAGTAGCCACTTCGGGGCGCCTGGGTGGCGCAGTCGGTTAAGCGTCCGACTTCAGCCAGGTCACGATCTCGCGGTCTGTGAGTTCGAGCCCCGCGTCAGGCTCTGGGCTGATGGCTCAGAGCCTGGAGCCTGTTTCCGATTCTGTGTCTCCCTCTCTCTCTGCCCCTCCCCCGTTCATGCTCTGTCTCTCTCTGTCCCAAAAATAAATAAACGTTGAAAAAAATTAAAAAAAAAATAGTAGCCACTTCATATGGCTGTATTTAGAGTGCTTCACATACTGCCTAGTACATGGCAAACACACCATAATGGTCACTGCTGCAATAATAACATTAATAATAATAGCAATTATAATAGTGGTAATATATATAATTATTAAAATCCTAGGGTGGAAGAATTGTTCCTTTTCTTTTTTAAAGTGTGCCAGGTTGCTTTCTTCATCCTCTAAGTTTGAAGAATTCTGATCAACTGGATTCCTTTGCAGAGCTGGGATAGTTCTACCATAATTAACCATGATTCAGTTGAATGAGGGTTCCCCTTGAGATATGACTGCACTGAACCATCATCAACTCCTAAATTGGTACTCTGTAATACCATTTCTGGCATTGAATGAATATTATTCGGGCTCAGTTTGAATGCCTCCATTTTGGGGAATTTTAATTTTTTTTAATTATCATTTTTTTAAAATAAAGGAACCAAAGTGATCCAAAGGCAGGATCTCTGTTTCTTGTTCTCTTATCTTGAAATGTCCTTTCCTACTTTGTTCTCCTGCAATTTGCCCATCTGGTTAACCCCCTTCTATGTCTACATCTTAGTTGAAGAAGTAATTTTAAGAAGCTTTTCTTAGTCTACATAGTTGGATTACCTGTGTCTCCTCTGTCTGCCTATATCATTGCATTTATCACACTAGATTTTAACCATTTATTTATTTGTATACCTCTCTCTTTATATTCTGAGTTATTTGAGGGCAGAGTATTTAATATCTTTATCTTGGGTAGATGGCAAAATCTCAGTAATGATAGAATTAAGAAATTTTATAGCAAAAATAGAGGTCAGAGCAGAAATTAAAATTGCCCATAAGCATATTAAAAAGTGCTCAATATGATTTCTCCTCAGAGAAATGCAAATTCAAATCCCAACAAGATACCCCGCACACTACCAGAACGGCTAAAATGAAAAAGACTGATCATACCAAATTTTAGATAAGATGTAGAGCAGCAGAAGCCTTTATTCACGATTGATTATAAATTGGTTTGGCCACTGGGCCAACTGTTTGGCAGTACCTATGAAAGCTAAATATATATCTACCTAATGATCCAACAGTTTCACTTCTAGGTATATACCCAAGAGGAATGAATGCATGTGCCCACCAAAAGACAGTACAGGAATGTTTGTAGCATCTTTATTCATAACAGTCCCCAAATGGAAGCACCACAAATGTTCATCAGTAGAAGGATGGATAAGCAAGCAATGGTATATTCTAACAGCAATA
Organism: Lynx rufus; assembly: GCF_022079265.1. Classification (NCBI taxonomy): domain Eukaryota; kingdom Metazoa; phylum Chordata; class Mammalia; order Carnivora; family Felidae; genus Lynx; species Lynx rufus. The sequence continues at coordinate 23,302,564 of NW_025814824.1, forward strand.
GAAAAGAGTGAACTCCTTACATAGGAGTTCAACAATATGGATCACTCCTAAAAAGTTATGTTGAATAAAAGAAGCCAGACACAAAAGCGTAGTTACTAATAAGATTTTATTTATTTAAAATTCAAGAATAGGTCAAGGTAACCTATAGTGATAATTGTGATAAAGTCACAATAATGATTATCTCTAGAGGAAGAGTATAGCAGGGAAGGAGGTTGGAGGAACTTTTTGGGAGATGGATGTTATATATCTTGATTTAAGTGATGCTTATGTAGCTATATACATATACAAAAATCCATCAAGCTGTACACTAAGATTTGAACATTCTATTATACATAAATTATGTCTTTAAAAAAATTAAAATATCTTCCAGAATTCTAAATCCCTAATAAATAAACTTAATTTTCCCATATTCTTTTACAGTTCTTGTTCATTTACTAAGTTATATATATTTCAATAACTCTCTTAAATATATTTCACTCCAATATGGTTAAATTTGGCAAACCAACCACTAATAAAAACACTTTGGCGTGATATCAGCAGGAATAGCAGGAAGGACCTAAAAATTTTTTTCTCCTCTATAAAGCTAAAATAACACTGGGAAAAAAAAAGTCACAATCAACTTGTTCCAAACTCTGGAAATGAACCAAAGGCTTGTAACCATCTGAGGAGTATTTATTTAATATAATTGGCTGAATCTTAGTAAAAACAGTGAGCACTGTAGCATTTTAATTTGCTTTAGACCTATCCCCTTCTCCATAGCCATGTAGTAGCCTTCAAAACCAATACTCTTGTAATTATGCCAAACCTCCTCAGCCTCGCAGCCTCTGGAGAAAGAGGTAGAACTCTAGAGAAGGGGATTAGAGCTCTTCCAAAGCCTGGTTCCCATATAACTGTCATTATTTGACTTGTTAGGCAGTTCCCCAAATAATTCCCACTTTTAGAACTTGCCTTTATTTGGCCTAACTCAGACCTCAGCCCATGCCAACAGCATTTTCTACAGGAGCATTTATCAAAAACGGTCAGTTCCAATTGTATAATATCACAGCTGCCTGAGGTGGTAATAACAGTTGGGGCAAACCACAAGTTGACCAAAAATCTTAAAAGGAAAACTTGTGAATAAGATGTCACAGAGAGTTTTAAAAGACCTGACATATCCCTGGTGATCTGGAATGCTATGTACATCTGAAGGGCTATGAGCATGTCCAGAAAAGACCAAAGAGGTCTGTAGCTCTAACCTCTAGCTGACCTTGAGATCCATGCAAGTAGGAAGTGAAGGCTAAGGTAAAGTAGTAAACTGCGTGCCTGTGTATCAAAGGAATGCCCCAACATACATACAGAGCTACTCATCGAGGCTATGGACTTTAAATAATTTAGGGGAATATCCGTCTAATCATTAACCACTAAGCTAACCAAACAAAGACTTCAGTGGCCACCCATGTCAAATATCAAACTTAAGAATTAGTTCAGGAAAGACACTAAATAAGCTAAAAGCAGTAGCAACAACAAATAACTACAAGAAACCCCGGAGAGAGAGAGGACTCTGATTTCCACAGTTGCCACATTATATTATTTAGAATGTCTAGTTACAAAAAAAAAAAAAAAAAAAGAAAAAAAAAGAGAGAGAGACATGCAAAGAAACAAAAAGTATGGCCCATATACAGGGAAAAAAAACAGTTTAAATTTTTTTCTGAGAGCCCCAGACATTGGAGATATTAGACAGAGACTTTAATTCAGTTATTTAAAATATATTCAAAGAACGAATGGAATCCTTGTCAAAAAATTTTAAAGAATACGTGAGAGTGACAGAGACTATGAATTAAGAGAAATTGTGCAAAAGAACTCAATAGAAATTTTGACATATAGTCACTGAAATAAAAAATTCATTATAGCAGGTTAACAGTTGATTTGAGCAGGCAGAAGAAAGAATCCATGAACTTAAAGATAGCAATTATATGTCTGATGGAACAGAAAGAAACAGGATGAAGAAAATGAGCACATTCTCACATACCTTTGAGACATCATTAAGTGTATCTACTTATGCATATAGGAGTCACAGAAGAAGAGAGAAAGGAGCAAAATAATATACATTTGAAGGAATATTTGTTGAAATATTCCTAAATTTGATATAAAAAAAGATTTAGTACATTGACAACAAACCCCAGTAGGATAAGCTCAAAAAGATCTATACCTAGGTACAATATAATTAAACTAGAAATACAAAGACAATGAGGAAATCTTGAAAGCAGCAAGGGGGATGTGGCCCATTATTTAAAAGGATTTCCAGTAAGATTGACAGCTGATTTCCCAACAAACCTTGGAGGCCTGAAAGGAGTGAGATACCATATTCAAAGTACTCCAAAAAACCCCCCAAAATATACAAAGCCCCTATTAATCAAGAATTCTGCATCTTGCAAAACTGTCCTTCAAAATAAATGAGAAATTAAAACATTCCCAGATAAACAAAAACAGAGAGAATTAGTTACTAGCAGACCTTTAGTACATGAAGTACTAACAAAAGACTTTCATGTGTCAATGAAAGGACAATACACAGTAACTCAAATCCACGTGAAGAAATAAAGAGTACCAATAAATGTAACTACATAGATAGATCTAAAAGACAATACAAATGTGCTTTTTGGTTGTAACTCTTTTCTTCTCCCATGTGTTTTTTTTTTTTTTTTTAATTTTTTTTTTCAACGTTTATTTATTTTTGGGACAGAGAGAGACAGAGCATGAACGGGGGAGGGGCAGAGAGAGAGGGAGACACAGAATCAGAAACAGGCTCCAGGCTCTGAGCCATCAGCCCAGAGCCTGACGCGGGGCTCGAACTCCCGGACCGCGAGATCGTGACCTGGCTGAAGTCGGACGCTTAACCGACTGCGCCACCCAGGCGCCCTTCCCATGTGTTTTTTTTAAATAACTGTATAAAACAATATTTATAAATTAGTGTTGATGGGCATATGATGTATAACAATGTAATTCTTACAATAATAACACAAAGGAGGGAGAGGGAATGGATTGATATAGGATCAAAGTATTAGTGAACTATTGATATTAAGTTGGTATTAATTTCCAGGATGACCATTAAGAAAATAATTCAAAATATATATAAAATAAATGACAAGGGAATACACTATAAGTTATATACTTTATAGATTCAAGGACACAAATAGGTTGAAAATAAATGGATGGAACAAGATATACCATGCAAACAGTAACCAAAAAAGAGCTAAAGTGGATCTACTAATATCAGATGAAATTGACTTTAAGACAAAAATTGTTACTAGAAGCCAAGAGAGATCTTTTACAATAATGAAAGTGTCTTTCATCAACAAGATATCAAATTATAAAGATTTATGCATCTGACAAGAAACCCCCATGTAAATGAACAAAAACTAATAGAATTAAAGGGAAAAATAATCAGTTCAACAATAGTAGTTGGGACTTCATTATACCACTTTCAAAAATGGCAAAAACAGAGGATCAATGAGGTGTTAAGGACTTGAATAACACTGTAAACCAACTTGAATAATACTATGACTTACCAGACATCTACAGAACTCTCACCTATCAATAGCAAGTACACATGGAACATTCTTCAAGAAAGATCATATCATAGGTGATAAACAAGTTTCAATAAATTTAAAAAGATTGAAATTATATATAATATGTTCTCCAGCCACAATGGAATGAAAATAGTAATCAGTAACAGAAGAAAATTTATAAATATGTGGGAATTAAATAACACACTTCTAAATAACCAAAGGCCAGAGAACAAATCACAAGGAAAATTCTTTGAAATTAATGAGAGTGAAAAAATAATATACTACAATTTAGAGAATACAGGGAAAGCAATGCTTAGAAAGAAATGTGTAGTTTAGTTACAAGTATTTACATTAAAGAAGTGAAAGATCTCAAAGCAATTCAGCTAAGAAACTAGAGAAAGAACATCAAAATACCCCCAAAACAAGCCGAGGGAGGGAAAACTAAAGATTAAGGCAGAAGTAAATGAAATAGATAATAGAAAAACAATACAGAAAACGTAACTGAAAATTGATTCTTTTGTAAAGATTTTTTAAAATTGACAAGCCTTTGGCTATACTGGCCAAGAAAAAGAGAAAAAGCTCAAATTACTAAAATAAGGAATAAAAGAAAAAAATTATAAGGGAATACTATGAATAAATGTATGCCAACAAACAAGATAATTTAGAACAAATGAGCAGATTTTTACAATGACAAAACTACCAAAACTGACTCAAGTAGAAATAGAAAAACTATGAACAGACCTATAACAAGTGAATTAAAGCAAAGTGGTAATTAAAGCAAAACAAAACAAAACCTTCCCACAGGGGAAGGCCCTCACTCAGATGACTTCACTGGCAATTTCTATCAAACATTTAAAGAAGTAAGACCAGTTCTTTTAAACTCATCCAAAGAATAGAAGAGGAGGTGAATAGTTTCTATTTATTCTGTGAGCCACCATTATTCTTATACCAAAATAAGAAAAGAAAAAAAACCCAAGACAAAATAAAACAAAAAACTTTCTAAGAAAACTAAAGGCCAGTATCTCTTAGTAATAGAGTTATAAAACATCCTCAAAGAAATACTAGCTAGGGAATCCAACAACATGTTTAAAAAGTTACATATAATGTAGTGATAGATATCCCAGGAATGCAGAGTTGGTTCAATTTATGGAAAACACTATAGTACACAATATTAATAGAATAAAGGGCAAAATCCTTTGATCATCTCAATAGATATACAAAAAGCATTTGACAAAATTCAGCATCCTTTCATGATAAAGAAATTTAAAAACTAGGACTAGAAGGGAACTTCCTTAACTAATAAAGGACATCTATAAAAAAATCCAAAGCTAATATTATACTTAATGGTGAAAGACTGAAAGTTTTTCCCCTAATGTCAGGAACAGAACAAGGATATTTATTTGTACTAGTTTTATGCAACATTTGATCTGAGTTTCTAGCCAGGAAAATTAGATAAGGAAAAGTAAAACTCATTTTGATTAGATAAGAAATGAACTATCTTTGTTCACAGATGACATATGTTAACACCTAGAAGATCTTAAGAAAACTATTAGAGCTAATAAATGTTGCAGGAAAGCTGCAGGATGTGAGTATACAAAAATTATTTATATTTTCATATGCTGGCTGTGAATGATCTGAAAATGAAATGACAAAAACAATTCCACTTATAATAACATCAAAAAGAATAAAATACTTAGTAATAAATTTCATTTAAAAAAGGATAAAACTTGTATATCAAAAACCTGTAAAACATCATTTTAAGAAATTAAAGAAGACATAAATAAATGAAATCCATTTTCCTGAATTGGAAGACTTAATACTTCTAAGATGGAAATAGTCCTGAAATTAATCAATAGATTTAATGCAATCCCTGTCAAAATCCTAACTGCCAATTTTCTTTATGGAAATTGACAAGCAGAACTTAAATTTTATATGAAAATACAAGTGACTAAGTATAGCTAACACAATCTTGAGAAAGAAGAGCAAAGTGAAAGGACTCACATTTTTTTTTTTAACATTTATTCACTTTTTGAGAGACAGAGACAGAGTGTGAGCAGGGCAGGGGCAGAGAGAGAGGGAGACACAGAATCTGAAGCAGGCTCCAGACTCTTACTGTCAGCACAGAACCTGATGCACGGCTTGAACTGAGGAACAGTGAGGTCATGACCTGAGCCAGAGTTGGATGTTTAACTGACTGTGCCACCCAGGCGCCCCATCACACTTCTTGATTTCAAAACTCACTAGAAAGCTACAGTAATGAAGAATAGGTAGTACTGGTTTAAGGATAGACATATGGGATTGTATTGACATTTTAACAATATTTATTCTTCCAATCCATGAGCACAGAATGTTTTTCCATTTCTTTGTATCTTCTTCAATTTCCTTCATAAGCTTTCTATAGTTTTCAGCCTACAGATCTTTTACATCTTTGGTTAGGTTTATTCCTGGTATTTTATGATTGTTGGTGCAGTTGTGAACGGGATCAGTTTCTTTATTTGTCTTTCTGTTGCTTCATTATTAGTGTATAAAAATGCAACTAAATTCTGTACATTAATTTGTATCCTGCGACTTTGCTGAATTCATGAATCAGTTCTAGCAGACTTTTGGTGGAGTCTGTCGGGTTTTTCATGTATAATATCATGTCATCTGCAAAAAGTGAAAGCTTGACTTCATCTTTGCCAATTTTGATGCCTTGATTTCCTTTTGTCATCTGATTGCTGATGCTAGCACTTCCAACACTATGTTAAACAACAGCAGTGAGAGTAGACATCCCTGTCGTGTTCCTGATCTCAGGGGGAAAGCTCTCAGTTTTTCCCCATTGAGGATGATATTAGCTGTGGGCTTTTCATAAATGGCTTTTATGATGTTTAAGTATCTTCCTTCTATCCCGACTTTCTCGAGGGTTTTTATTAAGAAAGGATGCTGAATTTTGTCAGATGCTTTTTCTGCATCGATTGACAGGCTCATATGGTTCTTATCTTTTCTTTTATTCATGTGATGTATCACATTGATTGATTTGCGAATATTAAACCAGCCCTGCAACCCAGGAATGAATCCCACTTGATCCTGGTGAATAATTCTTTTTATATGCTCTTGAATTCGATTTGCTAGTATCTTATTGAGAATTTTAGCATCCATATTTATCAGGGATATTGGCCTGTAGTTCTCTTTTTTTGCTGGGTCTCGGTCTGGTTTGGAAATCAAAGTAATGCTGGCTTCATAGAATGAGTCTGGAAGTTTTCCTTCCCTTTCTATTTTTTGGAACAGCTTGAGAAGGATAGGTATTATCTCTGCTTTAAATGTCTGGTAGAATTCCCCAGGGAAGCCTTCTGGTCCTGGACTCTTATTTGCACCAGTATTCTTCTCAAAGCTAGAACAAGCAATCCTAAAATTTGTATGGAACCACAAAAGACTCCGAATAGCCAAAGTAATATTGAAGAAGACCAAAGTGGGAGGCATCACAATCCCAGACTTTAGCTTCTACTACAAAGCTGTCATCATCAAGACAGCATGGTATTGGCACAAAAACAGACACATAGACCAATGGAATAGAATAGAGACTCCAGAACTGGACCCACAAAAGTATGGCTAACTAATCTTTGACAAAGCAGGAAAGAATATCCAATGGAAAAAAGACAGTCTCTTTAACAAATGGTGCTGGGAGAACTGGACAGCAACATGCAGAAGGATGAAACTAGACCACTTTCTTACACCATTCACAAAAAGAAACTCAAAGTAGATAAAGGACCTAAATGTGAGACATGAAACCATCAAAACCCTACAGGAGAAAGCAGGAAAAGACCTCTCTGACCTCAGCTACAGCAATTTCTTACTTGACACATCCCCAGAGGCAAGGGAATTAAAAGCAAAAATGAACTATTGGGACCTCATGAAGATAAAAAGCTTCTGCACTGCAAAGGAAACAATCAACAAAACTAAAAGGCAACCAACGGAATGGGAAAAGATATTTGCAAATGACATATCGGACAAAGGGCTAGTATCCAAAATCTGTAAAGAACTCACCAAACTCCACACCTGAAAAACAAATAATCCAGTGAAGAAGTGGGCAGAAAACATGAACAGACACTTCTCTAAAGAAGATATCCAGATGGCCAACAGGCACATGAAAAGATGTTCAACGTCACTCCTCCTGAGGGAAATACAAATCAAAACCACACTGAGATACCACCTCACGCCAGTCAGAGTGGCTAAAACGAACAAATCAGGAGATTATAGATCCTGGCAAGGATGTAGAGAAACGGGAACCCTCTAGCACTGTTGGTGGGAATGCAAACTAGTGCAAATGCTCTGGAAAAAAGTGTGGAGGTTCCTCAAAAAATTAAAATAGTTCTACCCTATGACCCAGTAATAGCACTGCTAGGAATTTACCCAAGGGATACAGGAGTGCTGATGCATAGGGGCACTTGTACCCCAATGTTTATAGCAGCACTTTCAACAATAGCCAAATTATGGAAAGAGCCTAAATGTCCATCAACTAATGAATGGATAAAGAAATTGTGGTTTATGTACACAATGGAATACTACTTGGCAATGAGAAAGAATGAAATATGGCCTTTTGTAGCAATGTGGATGGAGTGTTATGCTAAGTGAAATAAGTCACACAGAGAAAGACAGATACCACATGTTTTCACTCTTATGTGGATCCTGAGAAACTTAACAGAAGACCCTGGGGGAGGGGAAAGAAAAAAAAAGTTAGAGATGGAGACAGCCAAACCATAAGAGACTCTTAAAAACTTAGAATAAACTGAGGGTTGATGGGGAGTGGAAGAGAGTGGAGGGTGGGTGATGGGCATTGAGGAGGGCACCTGTTGGGATAAGCACTGGGTGTTTTATGGAAACCAATTTGACAATAAATTTCATATTAAAAAATTTTAAAAAAAGGATAGACATATGGATGAATGGAGTACAATTGATACTTCAGCAATAAACTCTTACATGTATGGTCAATTGATTTTTGACAAGGGTGACATGACTATTCTATGGAAAAAAGAGTTCTTTTCAATGAATGATACTGAAAAAAACTATGAAGTTAGATCCCTATCTTATACCATACACAACAATAATTCCAAAATAGGGCAAAGACCTAAGTATAAGAGTTAAAACTGTAAGACTTTAGAGTAAAACATAGACATAAATATCTGTTAATTTGGATTAGATAATGGTTTCTTAGATTTGACACCAAATATACAAGCAATAAAAGAAAATTTAGATCAATTAGATTTATCAAAATTTAAAGTTTTGTGCTTCAATGGATATTATTCAAGAAAGTAAAAAGATAGCCACAGAATGGTAGAAAATATTTTCTAATTTTTTTAATGTTTATTTATTTTTGAGAGACAAAGAGAGAGACAGAGTGTGAATGAGGTAGGGGCAGAGAGGGAGGAAGACACAGAATCTGAAGCAGGCTCCAGGCTCTGAGCTGTCAGCACAGAGCCCTACCCAGGGCTCAAACTCATGAACCACAAGATCATGACCTGAGCCAAAGTTGGATACTTAACTGACTGAATGACCCAGGTGCCCTGGGAGAAAATATTTTCAAATCATGTATCTGATAAGGAAGTTGTATCCAGAATATGTAAAGAATTCTTACAACTCAAGAATAAAAAGATAAATAACCCAGTTAAAACATGGTCAAAGTAACTGAATAGACATATTTTTAATGGAGATATAAAAATGACCAGTAATCACATGAAAAGATACTGTTAGTCATCAGGGAAATGCAAATCAAAACCACAACATGATACCATTTCGCAGCCACTGGGATGGTTGTAATAAAAAAGATAATAAGTGTTGGCAAGGATATGGAGAAATTAAAGCCCTTGTATGTTGCTAGTAAGAATGTAAAACGGTACACCAGTTTTGGAAAATAGTCTGATAATTCATGAATATGTTAAACATAAAGTTACTATCTGACCCAGCAATTCCACTTTAGGAATATACTCAGTTGAAAATACGTCTACACAAAAACTGATACATAGATGTTTATAGCATTATTATTCATAGTTACCCCAATGTGGAAATGATCCAGTTGTCCATCAACTGAAGAACAGATAAATAAATTATGGTTTATCCATACAATGGAATATTATTCAGCCATGAAAACAAATGAAATATTAAAACATGGGAAAGCATGGATGGATCTTAAAACATTATACTCCTTGAAGCCAGTCACAAAAGACCACATTTCATATAAATTTATTTATATGAAATGTATAGAATAGAAAAATCTATCCAGACAGAAAATAGATTGGTAGTTGCATGGGATTTGAGATTTAGGACAAATGGGAAGTAACTGCCTTTTGGGGTAATGTACATTTTCCAAAGCTGATGTGGACAATCTGTGAATATATTAAAAACCAGTGAATTTTATATTTGAATGGGTGCATTGTATGGTGTGTGAATTATATCTCAGGAAAGCAGTTATATAGAACAAATGGGCAAAGAATTTGAATAGAATAGATATTTCTTCAAAGAAGGTATGCAGTGGCCAATAAGCACATGAAAAGGTACTAAACATCATTTGTCATTGGGAAAATGCAAATCAATCCACAATGTAATAGGACTTTGTACACACTAGGTTGGCTATAATCAAATAGATGAGCGACAACAAGTGTTGGTAAGGATAAGGAGATGGGGAGCCCTCTTATACTGCTGGTGGAAATGTGAAATGATGTAGCCACTTTGGAAAACAGTTGGCAGTTTTCAAAAATATTGAACATAGAGTTACCTTATATGTTCCAGTAATTCCAGCATAGGTATATACCCAGGTTACTGGAAAACCTATACCTATGTAAAATCTTGTACCTGAATATTCATGGCAGCATTGTTATAATAGTTAATAAGTGCAAAGAACTTTTGCACTTTTGCAAAGAAATTTTCCATTAACTGAAGAACAGATAAATAAATGTGATTTATTCATACACTATATAGTACTGTTTAACTATTAAAAGAAATGAAGTACTGATACTTGCTACAGAATGGATTAATCTTGAAAATATTATGCTAAGTGAAACAAGCCGGGCACAAAGGCCACATATATAATTCCTTTTACAATACATGTCCAAGAAACACACATTCATAGAGACAGAAAGTAAATCTATGGTTTTCAGGGCTGGGAGGGGAGAAGAGTAAAGACTGCTAATGCTTACAGAAGTTTCTTTTTGGAGTAATGAAAATGTTCTTGAATTAGATATTAGTGATGACGGCACAACTTTATAAATATACTAAAACCCACTGAATTGTGCACTTTATCAGGGTGAATTTTATGGTAAATGAATTCTATTTTAACAATAACAACCCAAACAAAATCACTTTAAACACACAACTTTCAACTTGCTGCTGACATAGTTTGAAGCCATCAGGTTATACCTGTCTGTGTAAAAATCTGGATTCTAGTCTGTGTGAAGAGTTCTCATTGTAATTGACTGCAGTGAAACAGTGCACTAATAATACTCTTTTGGGTGGCAGTGTGCCCTAAGTGTCCAGCACAGTTGAGAGGTAGCCTTTCAGTAGGTTGTCAGAATAGAGTACAAGGGCACTGCCTATTATGGTTGAAGGTTTTTGTTTTTCTTTTTTAGGGTGTTGAAACTGGTGAAGGACAGTCATGGCATTTCTAAAATCTCCTGTTCAAAGATGTGGCATAAAAAATGATTGAAAGTTTGCCCAGTGAATACCTTTCCAAGTCATTGCTGTCTCTAACCGTTTGAGAATTTTCTACTGAAAGCAAAGCAAGGCAGGTGGGAAATCACACAGAATACAGTTTGAGGTGCTTAAATTTTGATATGTATTTTGTTAAAGATTTTGTTAAAAAACAAAATTCAACTGAGTAAGTTTGAAGGTCTAATTGGCTTTATTAACTGATTCATGAATTGGGTAGCATCCCATCCAGAAAGTACAATGATGCTTAGAAGAGTTATACAAAATGGAGTTTTTATAGAAAGGAGGGTGGGCAAGAACTTATCACCAAAATTAAAGAAAGGATTGTTTCAGGCAATACCACTTTCCCTTAGGGGGAAGAGCAGAGGGTCTTATCATGAAGATTATCTTACCTACCTTTGGGAGATAGAGAGGGCCCACAGAACAGGTACCTCATTGGTGCTGACCAGAAAATTCCTAACATTTCTGGGAGAAGTTGAAACCACGATTAATGTAAGTATTAAGCCCCAGTTTGGACCTGTGGTTTTCCTTTTGACAGTCTGTCACATTATAAACTGTTGAAACATATTTGCTTTTAGCTTTATTTAGAGAATTACGCGTTTTCCTCAAGAGCTAATCAACACAACCACCAGGTACCCAATAAACAAGATTCTGAAGGGAGGACATGTAGCATCAGAAATGGAACTCATAGTCTGGGTCTGCTAACTCACTTGCCTATTTTGAAAGAATATCTGTTAAACCCTCTACCAAAAAGTAATTATATTTATAATGGGGAATTCTTTTTCATGCATTGCAGGGGCCACTCTAAAAGAAAAAAAATCCAGTAGAAATATCATTTACATTCAATGTTAAATAAATTACATAATACCTAGCAATTATAGGATGGGTGGTCCTAATGGTAAATTTGATATATAGGACATCCTTCTCTGTTTGTCATTATTGCATTTGTTGATGTTTTCAAATCCTAGATTTTATGCAATTTGAGAAGTAGTGTAGTATCTAATTATTGTCAGTTTTTTAAATCATTTAAAAAAAACCTAACAGTTGAGGGGCGCCTGGGTGGCTCAGTCGGTTAAGCATCCGACTTCAGCTCAGGTCACGATCTCGCGGTCCGTGAGTTCGAGCCCCGCATCGGGCTCTGGGCTGATGGCTCAGAGCCTGGAGCCTGCTTCCGATTCTGTGTCTCCCTCCCTCTCTGTCCCTCCCCTGTCATGCCCTGTCTCTCTCTGTCTCAAAAATAAATAAACATTAAAAAAAAATTGAAAAAAAAAAAAACCTAACAGTTGAATTCCATTTGTAAATATAAAACTAAGGGAAGTGCTAGTATAGGATTTCAGATATTGAAGCCAGAGGCTGAACAAATAAATAGGGATAGCCTTAATGGATGATTTCTGGTCAGGAATCTCCATCATTTCTTGGGAAATTCAAGACAACAAATGCCAGTTTCCCTTAATGCAACTCATTCATTTCAGACTACAAAGCCCCCATGATAATGTCAGTCTTTTTATCCTTAGAATAAAAAAATGTTTCCCCAAAGGAAAGAAAAAAAATGTGGCTGTAAATGCATTCCAAATATCCATTCAGACTGTTGCATGTAGTGTCTTTCAGCTTATCATTTTACTTAATTTTTTTCACAAAATGACAGTTTTGGGTAATAGCTTAAACTCACCTGATTTTATCAGTGCTATGGGAAGCTGTGGAATCAGAAAAAACATCTATGTATCTAAGGATTTGAGGGAGGGGGTATATATTCCAATGATGATTTAAAGGTTGACCAAAAAAAAAAAAAAGGAAAATTTTGGGTTTTCTCTTTGAAGAATTATCTCAAATGAATTCAATTTATGATCCTTTGATTTTTTTTTTCTGAAAACCATCTGAAAGCCTAAAATAGCTTTTGGTAACCATTATCATCCAAACTTGGATGGAAATATCCATCAACATGCAAGGAAATAACTATTCCTGACTCTCTTTATACTATGGGAGATTAGATATCTGTAGTTAGTTGCATTATCAAGTTAAATATTTATTTCTTATTATGTCACATGCTAAAGGACTTGAATATAATGCAGTGAGGGACTAATAAAGCAAGAAATCAGAAATTTCAAATACACAGCCAAAGCAATGAAAGTCAGAGTGAGGCAAACCAGGTTGTTGCGAAACAAAATAAAAATCATAATGGGAAAAAGAGGCTTTTGCCACAAATCACCTAACAGCCTTTCTGACATATATTTGCTATTTTTTCTAAAATTGTATTTCTATTATTCGTTTCTAGATTTTCCCATCATGTAAATACTCATCTTTGCTTAAATTGCTGTGCCATTGGAAATATTTTTCAATGTTGAGAAAAATTTTTCTTTAATTTCTAGATTATTATATTGTTCTCATCAATACAAATGCCAGGACCAAATCAGAATGGATCAATTTTGGGATGTCCAAACAGATGATAACCTTGGCATATTCTTCCAAGGAAGACAGATAGCAAAACCAGGAGCTTCTTTTTTACCCTGGTGTTCTCACCTCACTAACTTTATTCTTTTTTTATGATTCTTTTGGTGAGGATTTTTCTTTCACACTGGAACATTTCCCAAAGAAATTTACCTTTTCCTACATGCTCCTATCTATTAAAATCATTTCAATGTTGTGTTCTTATCAACACTGTGTGGTAGGTATTATCTTCATTTTACAGATTGGAAACTGAGATCTAAAACGTTAATTGAATTGCTCAGGGTCACACAGTAAATATCAACTTAGGGATTTAATTCTTTAGACATGATATTGACTTACCTGGAAAGTTGCCTGTACTATGGATCTTTGCAATTTTCAAGCAGCAATATAACCTCTTTCTTCCTTTGTTAGTTTTTCTCTTTCTTGTCCAATTTCTTTGAACTCTCAGCTTTCACCCATGTTCAGAAAACTGTCATATTTTTATTTATTGCTTCTTCTGCTCCTGTCATTAAACAAATTATTTCTACTATTCCTAAAATTACTCTGCCCTAGCAGTTTGACTTCCATAATTTCTACAGAAATTTTAACTAAGCCTCAGAGTTTGAGTCTGGTCAAATACACTCCTTTTTATTTTCATCCTTTCTGAAATTCTCATTGATTATCTACTGAGGTTCCTCAAAATCCAGTTACTTTTTGTTTTTGTACCATGGAGGTAGCTTCCACTCCTGGCACATCAAGTAGGTGACTTCCCCTATGAAAAGGATGCACTTCTCATGATTTTGCTGTTGGCCTGTGCAGAGGCCACACTGCTTACAACACGTCTCTCCCCATTCCTCTTTACTTAAGAAACTTTACTATGTAATAAGGCAACCTTTGTTTTCCAAACATCTTCTTTTACCTTCCTGCTAATGGTCTTTCTCCTCTTCTATCCTCATACCTCTGTCCCTCTCCTTAGCTCCTATAAGCATTATGTTGCCTCATTGTCTTTGGAATTTCCATGTCTGTATGGATTCCCCATAAGTAGGCTATTAAATTGATTATTTCCTGTTAATCTGTCTCTTTTTAATTTGATCCTTAGTCCAGCTAGAAGGACTTTGAATGGTAGAGAAAATTGTTCCTCCCCAACACCCTCCTTTGACATCTCTCCAATTTACCCTAGTCTTTCACTTTCTGTTTCTGTCAGAGAGATGGCATTCTGAGACATTTTTTTACTACCCTCCTTACTTCCTGGATTTCATATAGATAACTTTCCCATATTCTGTAGTATATCTTTTCATGATGATGTACTTTGATACTTTTTACAATAATTGTTCTGGGCTTTCAGTGGACCTGTGTGATTTGAAATGCATATCCTTCACTTCTTAGAATTTTTCCTTTATATTATTTGATAGTTACCAGCCCTTATTTTCCCTTTTATCTCTTTTTGGAACTCTTCTCAATGAGAAGGTAAAGCTCCTGAATTTAATTCTCCAATTTTTGTTATTTTTCTCACTTTTCCTAGCTCTATTATTCTATATTTTTATTTTACTGAGAGATTTTTCTCAACTTCGTCTTCTAACACTTATAATGTTAACATGTTTATTTTGGTTAGCATATTTTAATTACTCTTCTTGTTCTTTTGTGTTTCTGCTTTTCTATTTCACATAGCATGGAGTTATTGTTTTATAGACATAACATTTCCTTTTATTACTCTGAATATTTGAAAAATTTTACAAGTATCTCTCTCTTCTTTCTTTTGTAAAAATCTTACATTTATGTTGGAACTTTTTGTCAAATGCCTGGTGACTTATAGGTATCAGTGAATAGGGGCATCAGAAAATAAAATTGAGGGACACCTGGGTGGCTCAGTCGGTTAAGTGTCCAACTTTGGCTCAGGTCATGATCTTGTGGTTTGTGAGTTCGAGCTCTACATCAGGCTCTGTGCTGACAGCTCAGAGCCTGGAGCCTCGGATTCTGTATTTCCCTCTTTCTCTGCCCCTCCCCCACTTGTACTCTGTCTCCCTCTCTCTCAAAAATAAACATTAAAAAGTTGATAGGCTACTATATTTGTCAGAACTTTTTCATTAATTACTTATAGAGACTCAATTTAAACTAGCTTAAGAATAAAGGGCAATCCCTTGTCATACACAAACATAAAGCACAAAGAAATCTTCAGATATGGCTGGATTCAGGAGCCGATACAGTGTTGTCACTGTGATCTGTCTTTATCTTGTGATGTGGTTAACTCTTGTACCACATGAAATAAGTGAAAGAAAAGAGGGAAAAAGGAGTTCTGTTACCAAAAGATAGTTGTAAGGGAAAGGAACACTTGAAAGAGAAAAACCATAGCTGTTCCCTAAATCCTCTTAGAATGGCAGCATGTGAGACTCAGGATCCTAAAATATTACTTTATTTCATAGTTGAGTTATTATTGCTCTTAATAACAAAGCAAAATCTATACCCTTCTAGGATTGTGGTCTATGATTCTCCCATACACCTACCTCTCTCCCCCACCCAAATGTGTTTGAGATGTGTCCTTCTGAAAGACAGCATAGTCTTGACCCAGAAATTCTTTTTATTCCCAAGAAATTCAACTATTTATTTATTTATTTATTTATTCTTCTTCCAAGTTTTTATTTAAATTCAAGTTAGTTGACATATAGCATACTATTGGTTTTAGAAGCAAAATTTAGTGATTCACCCTTACATATAACACCCAGTGCTCATCACAATAAATGCCCTCCTTAATATCCATCATCCATTTAGTCCATAACTTGACCAGCCTCCCCTCCAGCAACCCTCAATTTGTTCTTTATAGTTAAGAGTCTCTTGTGTTTTGCTTCCTTTCTCTTTTTTCTCATGTTTATCTGTTGTATTTCTTAAATTCCACATGAGTGAAATCATATGGTATTTGTCTTTCTCTGATGGCTTATTTTGCTTAGCATAATGCACTGTAGTTCCATCCACATTGTTGCTAATAGCAAGATTTCATTCTTTGTGATGGCTGGGTAATATTCCATTACATATATACAGAGAAAGTGGTATATATATATACATATATATATATATATATACATACACACACACACATACATACATATATCAGTTGATGGACATTTGGGTTCTTTCCATAATTTGGCTGTTGTTGATAGTGCCGCTATAAACATTGGAGTACATGTGCCAGAAATTCTTTAAGACAGTGCTTCTCAATCTTTAACAAGTATACAAATTCTTGGGGTTCTTGTTCAAATCTAGGTGCTGATTCAGCAGGTTCTTGGTGAGGTGTGAAATTCTGTTTTTTTGTTGTTGTTGTTGTTGTTTTTTTAAAGATCCTAGGTAACATTGATGCTGCTGGTTCTTGGAATGGCAAGGCTTTAAGCATTTGGCTTAGCTTCTCAAGTTGCTGTTGGTTAGAAACTTTTACAGAAAACTGGAAACCTAACCTTGACTATAGGGTCTTGATTTCACAAACTTCAGGATCAAACCAAGTCCTTTCGTGGCTTAGTAGGGAGGCTAATGTTTCCTGGATGAGTAACTTCTAATGGCTGGAGTGAAAAAGCAAATGATGAAAAAAAAAAAAAAGACTTTCTGGGAGGGATTTACATTTTCTGAATCTCCAGTACCTCAGGTTCTCTCTGCTTCTGTGTGAGTACAGACCTTGGAGGAAGTCTCTAGTCTATAAATGTGACTACAAATGGATGTGAGATCGGCCAAAATCAATCCCCTGCCTAACAGATGCTAACTGGTTATTTTTACACAATCTGAAATCCATGAAGTAATTAGGAAAGCAGATAAGAATTAAATCATAGGCTCAATAACTGGTAAGTGAATTGTCCCACCATGAAGGCATGTGTGTTCACAAATAGTAGGAAAAAAATGTCATCCTGTAGCAGTGGTCCCCAATTGATATGCTCCTTTTGTTATTTAATAGTAGTACCTCAGTTCCACAGTATTATTACTCCCAAATTTAGCTATGCATGTTTCTTTATGATAAGAATAGAAACTTGAATAATGGCAGCATATATTTTTCACTGAAGTCCCCTGAGTCTTTTCCATATCCTTTTATATCTCTTAGAACTCATATTTAATCATTCCTCACATCCCTGAAATCTTTAAATAATAAAAAATGAAAGCACTGCTGAGCATAACCTGGCACCAGGAACAATCCTGGCTTTGACTGAGAGGTGTGGAGTGAGCACAGGCTTAGGGACAGGGGGACCCCTGTGTGTTCAGCCTGGCTCTGACATTACCTCCTTTGCGAACCTGGGGCAAGTGCTTAGCTCAGTTGCTCCAACTGAAATGGGCAGGGGGCTGATAACATTTAATCTTCCTTTCCTAGACAAAATAGCACATATGTGTTCTGTGAGAATGTGTTCACTGGACTTCATCAACTACATTTTTTTTTTATTTTATTTTTGGGACAGAGAGAGACAGAGCATGAACGGGGGAGGGGCAGAGAGAGAGGGAGACACAGAATCAGAAGCAGGCTCCAGGCTCTGAGCCATCAGCCCAGAGCCCGATGCGGGGCTCGAACTCACGGACCGCGAGATCGTGACCTGGCTGAAGTCGGACACTTAACCGACTGCGCCACCCAGGCGCCCCTGGACTTCATCAACTACAAAATTGGTTTGCAAGTTTCTGTCCAATTAATAATTTCTAAAATCTAAAAGAGCAGGTGACACATTATATTAGGATCACCATAATGAGTATGTTTATATTTTGCATACATATTTATATAAACTAGAGGGTTATTGTGAACACCTGTAATATCCTTTCATAATTCATAGATTTATAGATGGAAAGAACCTGAAAAGTTGACTAAATGAGTCCATCCATTTTGTAGGAAAAGAAGTGGAAGCACAAGGGGATTGACCTTGCCAGAGTCAGAGTGTGACTTCTTTTATGCTAGAGGCAGGAGAGAAAAAGAAGAAAAAAACATTTGTTGAGGGTCTCCTAGATGCCAGATACCCTGCTAGGGGTATAGCATTCACATAAATGAATCAATTTAGTGCTCAGACCTTTAGGATGTTACCCATACAGGGTTTCTTTGTCTAAGTCAAATTCAGCATGATTAGCAAAAATAAGTGTGGTGTATGTCTTAGTTGTTGAAAGAGCATGTTTGCTTCTTTGTCTCATTATACCTAACTACCTCTCTAGTACAAGATTGCCAGTGGTTGAAGAATCCAGGCTAGTGAGGCAGGAGGCCTGTGGAATCTGGACCCAGTCTTCTAAATATGTTCTGGCATCTTGAATAGAGAGTTCCTTTTCCCATGACAGGTCCCATGTTCTCCATTCCAGAAATGACACTATTTCTAGTCTCCAGGTGCAGTTTTGCAGGGTCCCGATGCTCCCATTATTACCTATAATTCCTTACCTTGTCTGCCCTTCATCTATTAACTTCTTCCCAATGCTTTTGAAACTTCCCAAAATATATCTTTGAACTTATCTTCATCTTGGACTGTTCTGAATCTTTCCCCAGGTTTTAGAGACTCTCCTCCCCCAGAATACTTTGGTTTATTATTTTAATTAGTAAAGAGTAACTATCACATATTATAGGATTATTCATGAGCCAAATACTCTACAGATGAGAGAACAAAAGACTTATAATGATATTCTGTTTTCCACAAACCATGTTGCAGTGTACTCTATAGCCTACCATCTATGGTAACATGATATCACACATCTATGAAACACATCTATGAAAACATGATATCAGAAAATTCAACCCAAATGCAAAGGTTTCCCTACTTGAACACTCATAATCCATAATGTCACATTTCACTAATTCTAACTGGTATCCTTTAAATCTTGCTGTAGATCCTTGTCAATGGCAGGAAATCAGTTTTCCATGTAAGAGTCATTGCTTATCTTTGCATGCTTAGAAAATTTTAACTTGCCTCCGAGTCTCATCCAAGGAAATTTCATATGCAAAGTATATGTGCTCCATAGTTTTCTTGGCTATATATATTTCAAGACTTAGCATTAAGGAAATTTATAAAATTATGTGATCAGTATTCATGAAGTTGGATTTTTTTGTTGTCTCCTAAGGCAGACATATTGGCAATACTAAGCTTATTAAGAACACAACACAGTCTTCAGAATGACATCAAAAAAGTCTAGAATCCAGGACTTTCGTAAACTTGGAACATGATATGTATTAATCATATGATTCATGCATTAATCACTTAACATGACAATTTGTTAAATAAAACTCCACTTGGATTTGGTATTTGTAAGCCAAGGGAAAGTAATTTGTGGGAATCTCAGGGTAGTGTCTTTACAAAACTAGGGGCGCCTAGGTGGCTCAGTCAGTTGCGTGTCCAACTTCGGCTCAGGTCATGATCTCGCGGTCTGTGAGTTCGAGCCCTGTGTCAGGCTCTGTGCTAACAGCTCAGAGCCTGGAGCCTGTTTCAGATTCTGTGTCTCCCTCTCTCTCTGACCTTCCCCCATTCATGCTCTGTCTCTCTCTGTCTCAAAAATGAATAAATAAAAATATTAAAAAAAATTTAGAAAACTAGCTATTTCTATTAGTTTCTCTATGAATTATCATCATGGAGACTTTTTAATGAAGGGAACTGAAGGTTTATTATTAATTACTTGGTGAATCTGAGCTGTTCTTATAGCAATTCTGAATATTCAGAGAAATATCAGAATACTCCAGTTGAATATTAGGAAAATCTAGAAGTTTAGAATCATCTGAATGGACTGTTAAGAAAGCCACATATTCACAAGTAAAATATATAGCTCATTTATTTCTTGCTTTGGTTACACTGACAGAGAAAATATGTTTGAGAATGATTATTTGGGGTTTTTATACTTCTAGGTTATTATATTATTTACCTCTGGCTGTGCACCAGACTAGCCCAAAATAATGGTTCAAAACAACCACTTCTTGGTTTATGATTCTGTGGAGTGGCAACTAGGGCTGGGTCCAGCTGAGATGGCTTGGCTCTGCAATACCAGATGTTGCACTAGACTCAATCTTATATTTGGGCCATGGCTGGGACAGCTCAGGCTACTGTCTGCATGCTCTCTCCTTTTCTAGGGGGTTTGCCCAACCTTTTACATGTAGTTCTAGAAGACTAAGCAGACAAGGTGAGTCCCAGCACACAAGCGTTTGTCTAGCTTTTACTTGCATCTTATTTGCTGATATCTCATTGGCCAAACAAGTCACATGGCTCAGCAAAGCCATTGTGGGAGAGGACTACTCAGGGAATAGATACAGAGAGGAATGATTCTCTGTAATCGTATGGAAAGGAGTAACAACCATAATTACTAACACAAAGATCCATGGAGTCCTTTCATCTTTTAGAAAATGAATATTAGATCAGATCAGGTGTGGGCAAACTATGGCCTATGGGAAAAATTCAGCCTGCCACCTGTTTTTGTAAATAAAATTTTATGGAAATACAACCATGCCCATTCATTTATATATTGTCTATGGCTCTGTTGCACCACGGTGGCAGAGTTGAGCAATTGCTACAGAGACCCTAAGGCCCACAAAGCCTAAAATATTTACTCTCTGGACCTTTACAGAAAATGTTTGTCAATCATGAATTGGATAATTGACTTTTTTAAAATTAAAAAATTTTATATCTCTATTTGGTAAAGCAATGGCATACATTTTAATAACTGAGTTCTAGAGGTTGAAATTGAAGTGTCTTTTGGGGAATCAAAAACTAGGGTGAGAAAGGCTATATTCCCAACCAATACCTGAAACAGTGGGCCTTTCCCTATAAATAAAGGATATGTAAAAAGATTCTACCAAGACAGGCTGTGGGTAATTTGGAGATTAAGATTAAGTTACTAATCCTCTTCCTGTGTGTATATGGGTGTATGGGTGTATATTTTAAATCTTATTGATTAGCACAGCAAGTCAGTTTATGACAGCATCAATCCTTTTCCCTGACACCCCATTTTGAAGAGTATTCCAATGCTCACTAACTCACACAGGGCGTAATTGAAGCTACTAGATATTGCCAAGTAATCTCACTATATTCTATTTGACAAGGTCAGAGAGCTGATAGAGGTGAGACATATATATGCATACAGGTGTTTGAATAATTAGATTTTATTGTTTTCTAAATTCTTAGTTCTAATTAGACATTTCACATGCAAGAGAAATAATTTTACATGTACATACACCAAGTATAATAATTTAATATATACAATATGTGATATATGATATAGTACATAGAATAGTATGAATAATACATACCTAGGTGGACAGATCAATAGATCAATCTATCAATCAATAGTTAGATAATAGATAGATAGATAATATAGTAATATCACAATCTTACCTGGCCATGAACATTTCCCCAGCCCTTTGTTTTCTTTACTACCATCATTGCAAATATATTGACGATAGTTTGTGACAAAAAAATTCTGGTGTTTTAATGCATCCTCTTTGTATGTTTTGAAATTTTCCATTGATTGTCACTTCAAATATCTCTGATTCAACCTAATTTCTATCAAACTCTGAGTCTTAGGCATCTCCAATTTGTATGACACTATGTATATATAGGTTAATATTCTATGCTGGGCTAATGCCAACTTTAGGCTGAAGTACTGTTTAATAATTAAGGGTCAACATAAATCAGAAAAGCAGAAATATATACTTTAAGTGTGACCTTCAACATATTACTGTTTTGTTAATCTCAAAAACATAATGGTTACCAATTTAAAAATTTCAGTGATTTGATGTTGATATTGTCAGGACTAAATTTGTTAGCCTATATAGTTTATAAGAGTGTCAGGTACATAGTGTTTGCTGTAATTGTTACTGTCAGTTCATGTTGAATTTATTGAATACTACTATGCTCATATTCATATATTTGTTGAGTTTAATATGTGTATACAAAAATGCATGCATACCCCATCCTATAGAAATATAAAAAAGAGAAGTAAGGCTAAGAGTTAAGTGAAAAAGACAAAATGAGGCCAAAAATGGAGAATCAAAGCATGGTTGGCATCTGGGGGAACTACCAAGCAGGTTGGAACATATACAAGGAACTAATGTTGTAAATGTTGAATATTTATAGATCTCCCAATTCATCCCATATTGTGAGTGCTCTCTGGGAATGGACATGGTGGCTTAAAAGCATATTTGGTAAAATTAAGCAAGGAATTTTTCTATCAGTTTTTAAAGAAGATTTTATTTTTTTAGAGTAGTTTTATGTTTATAGAAAAATTGCTTGTAAAGTATAGAGAGTTACCATATACCCCTCCTACTTCCTCCTATTCCACAGTTCCTCCTATTATTAACATGTTGCATTAGTGTGGTGCTTTTGTTATAACTGATCAACCAAACTGATACATTATTATTACCTTAAGCCTATGATTTACATTAAAGTTCACTTTTGCTATTGTACATTTTATAGGTTTTCTCACATCTATAATGTCATATATCCACCATTACAGTATCCTACTGAATAGTTTCTCTGCCCTAAAAATGCCCTGTACTCCACCAATGTATCCCTCCCCCTTTCCTCTGACCCCCTTGGCACCTACTGATCGTTTTACTGTCTCCCATAGTTTTGCCTTTTCTGGAACATCATGTAGTTGGAACCACCAGATTGGCTTCTTTTACTTAGTAATATTCATTTAAGTTTCCTCCTTTTTTTCATAGCTTGATAGTTCATCTGATTTTAGCATAATATTCTGTTGTATGGATATACCACAGTTTGTATCCATCCACCTTTTGAAGAACATCTAGTTGTTTGAAAGTTTTGGCAATTATGAATGAAGCTGATATAAACATTAGGTGCAGGTTTTTGTGGGGACATAAGTTTTCAATTCATGTTGGTAAACATCTAGGAGTGTGATTTCTGGAGCTTTTGGTAAGCCTATGTTTAGCTTTGTAGGAAACACCACACTGTCTAAGGTGGTTGAACCATTTTGCATTATCACCATCGGTGAATGAGAGTCCCTGTTGTTTGATATCATCACCAGCATTTGGTGTTGTCAGTGTTTTGGATTTTGGCCATTCTAATGGGTTTAATTTGCAATTCACAAATGAATATAATGTTGAATTTCTTTCTATATGCTTATTCACCATCTGTAGATCCTCTTTGGTCAGGTGTCTGTTTAGATCTTTTTCCGATTTTTTTTAATTGGGTTGTTATTTTCCTACTGTTGAATTCTAAGAGTTCTTGGTATATTTTGGACAAGTCGTTTATCTGATATGTGTTTTGCAAATATTTTCTTCTAGTCTGTGGCTTTCACTCTGTTAATAGTTTCTTTCACAGAGCAGAAGTTTTTAAAGGTGTCCAACTTAATCATTTTTTATTCTTTTTCAAATCATGCTTTTGATGTTGTATCAGAAATGACATTGCCAAACTGGTCACCAAGATTTACTTCTGTGTTTTCTCCTAGAAGTGTCCTACCAGTTTTTTAGGGAAATTATCCTTGCAGTGCAAAACTTTGTTTCCCTTAATGCTTTCCTTTCATGACATAATGCCTCTCCCTACCCTTGTCTTTACTTATCTAGAGAAATCCTAACCATTCTTCAAAGAGTTAGTTCAAGACTTTCATCCCTAAAACTTGCCCTGACTACATCAGACCACTTTGATCTCATTTTTCTTTGAACTCCTAAAGCTATGGTAATCCACACTACATTGTTCTGTACTGTATTATACTCTATTTAGTGCCATTTTAAAAATTATTTCCACGTGGTAATCATATCTTGCAGGCAAGAGCAGTTAGAAATTATACATCCTTTATAGCTACAAGCAAACTTAATGAGAGTTGGATCCAGAGCAGATTCTCAAAAAAATGCCTGGACTCGGGAAGCTGCAAAGTGAAATTGTTAAGGGTCTGAGTTTTGAAGTCAAATCGGCAAGGTTTTTATTTCACCTATGCAAGTGATGCCTGAATGATCTTTGGCAAAGAAGTTACTGAACCTCTCTCACTTGAGTATGGTTATCTATAAACAGCAGGATAAAAATAATACCTACCTGATACGGTTGATGTAGGTATCAACAGGCAATAAATACATGTAAGGATCTTAGTATACATTCTGGCTCATGGCATGTGCTCTGTATTATTTTTATTATTATTAAATTATTTTTTCTATAAATAAAGTAGCCCAGAGTATTAATGGATTAGGTTAGTTATAATGAAGATGCAAATATGAAAATACTTTGTGACCTCTATATGTCATTATTATTATTAATATTATTATGCTTAAAAGTACACATTGTATAGAAGACTAGTAAACTTAACTAAGAATCCCAGAACACCATATTTCAAATCCTAATTTTGCTTTTGTGCTTCCAGATTGGACCCAGTTTTCATAAGTGATACTGATGTTCAATTTAGTGATCACATGTGTTATCTCTATAATCCCAAGAAAGCTGTGCTCCTTCTTCTATTTTCCCCTTAATACCTCAGTTTTCTCTTGTTAAAAACCTATTAAAAACTATCTCAGAATTGTTATAAGGGTTAAAAGATTATTATGTGAAAGTAGCACAGTGCTCACATTTTGAGGTTAGTCAATAAATATTACATTTTGATTTCCTCACAGTGAGTATCCTTTAAAATTCTTCACGAAATTCTGCTTTCAACTCCATCTTCTTCCACACAACTGCCAGGATAGACTACCAGGAGTGCCAAACAGGCTGGGCTCTTTCTCTGTACTTCAATGGCTTCCTGCCATTGGGTGAGAGAGTCAAAACTCCTTAGCACACCTTTGGAGGCTTTAGATCTTCTCTTCCATTGTGGACTCAATTTTTACTTTTCTGTCTCATTTCAATAGTATGAAGTGTTGATAATTTCTGCTTTCTGTTCTTCCTACTTTTATAGTTGGCTTTCTTTGAGACTAAGTTGAATGATCTCACCCAGGAAGATTCTGAGCACATCCTTCCTACCACCAGACTGGTGGAAATCTGTTTTTCTAGAGATCCATTCTCTTATTTGTATGTCTTCTTCTCAGGTCTGTGGGCTCCTTGAAATCTACAATGGTGTCTTTAGTATCTAGCACATAGTAGGTACTGATTAACAAAAGAATAGTTTTTCATTGAAGTCTATTAGTGATCAACAAGTAAATACCCAAGGAAGAGTGATGATGAAGTTTTACCCGAGGACAGAAATCAAATGACTTCTCGAGTTTTTCACAACTCTGTTTTTATATAAAAGATCCACATAATACCAGTATAGTAGCAACTTTATCATTAAACACAAGACAAATAATAAACAGATGCAATAGTTCTATGGTTATAGATAGTAACTTCTCTTTAATAAAATCTTTACAATGAATAACTTTTTAGAATTAGCAATGTGTTTTATGTTAATAAAATTATCTTTTTGGGGAGCCCGGGTGGCTTGGTAGATTAAGTGTCTGACTCTTGGTTTCAGCTCAGATCATGATCTCACTGTTTGTGGGATCGAGCCCCGTGTTGGGCCTGGTGCTGACAGCATGGAGCCTGCTTGGGATTCTCTCTTTCTGCCCTACCCTGCTCGCCCATGTTCTCTCTCTCTCACAATAAATAGACTTTAAAAATATTATCTTTTTATGTGTCCACTCAGTTGTGAAGAACCCTGGTGTTACATAAACATTTATATCACCTACTGTGTACTGTTACTTGATTAGTTCCTTCCTCTTTCACATAGCTCAGATTTTGTTAAGGTGTCCACTCCCTAATAGCTCTTGTCATTCAGGGGTCACTAATGTCATCGCCAGCTCCAGATGAGTTTAAACCAGTCAGTATATACTCTACACTCTTCACTATGGATTGGCCCTGGAGACCAAGCATAACACAATCAGTATATGATATTCCCCTTGGGACTATTTGTAATGAGCACATGACCCCATGACCTCAGTCAGGCTGGAAACAGGTCCTTTTTCTGCTTGGTTGAGAAGACATTCTCTGTCTCTTGCTTGCTGGATAGAAATGAGAAGGAACAGAGCCTTGTTTGATCTTAGAACAACTGATCAGGGAACCAGTGCCATAGCTAGTGGGACAAAGAGGTGAAAAGCTCGCATAGGTGACATTACTGTCTGCATAGGCGAGATAATTTTCTTAGTGTTTAAAATAATTTAGAGACAGATTGGCTATTATTTGCAACTGAAAGTAGCCTAACTAGTACCTATGTATAATGTTTCTGTGCTTCATATAAGCTAAGATATAAAATAGCCTCTTCCTGACTCAGCAGTAAAATGAGAATAAAATCCTATAACCATCTCCCTAGGAAATGAGGGCTGGGGGCGCCTGGGTGGCGCAGTCGGTTAAGCGTCCGACTTCAGCCAGGTCACGATCTCGCGGTCCGTGAGTTCGAGCCCCGCGTCAGGCTCTGGGCTGATGGCTCAGAGCCTGGAGCCTGTTTCCAATTCTGTGTCTCCCTCTCTCTCTGCCCCTCCCCCGTTCATGCTCTGTCTCTCTCTGTCCCAAAAATAAATAAACGTTGGAAATGAGGGCTGAACTTGCAGGTATATGCATGAGATTTAATCATAGAACATCACTATGTCTCCTCTAAGTGTGAACTGTTGTTAAATCAGCAGTCCCTGGACTTGAGGGAAGTAGAGTAAAGAGGAGGTTCTGCATGTGAAGGTGATAAGAGAAATCACTAGCGGAGAGTAGAGAGCAATGCATCTTTTTTGGTAGCCAAAAAAAATCTGAATGTAGTCTGCCTTGAGGTCATTTCAGTTTTTTCCTCTGGATTGTCTAATGGTAGCTGAGAGCAAAATGTCTCCCTTAGGATGTAACTTCCCATAAGCTAAGGAGTCAAGCATTAACATGAGGGAGAGAGCAGGAAAAGAAGACTGTGTGCTTTCCTGGAGCTGTTAATAATATACTGGACAAGGGCAATAAATAATTGATAGTTGTCACCTTACTGCTTCTTGGTTATTCATGGACTTCAAGATGGTCCTTTATCTTAGTGCCATCTAATCGTGTTACATCACATGCACTCCTCATCTCCAACATTAATATGTCTGCCAGTGACATGTGCTGCACACTGGCTTTTCAGAACTATCACAAACTGCTGGTCTGTGCCAGTCAAGAGCAATGTAATTGTCACCAGCAGACAGAAATATTACCACCAGACAGAATAGTGTAAATAATACAAAAAATAACCTCCAACACCAACGACAAAATCCATAATTAGGGAGAGGTTTCTTTCATCACATCCGCTGTACAACTCCCCTGAATGAGAATTGTGGTAGTCTGGAGGGAAGAGGGCTCAATGCAGTCAGGCTGAGCACCTGCACTCTTTTGATGATGTACATTGCAGAGACAGAGTAAGTATGGATTCTGGAGCAAAGCAATGGGAATCTGTGAGTATTTCAGATTTTTGTTCCCGATACCTTTACATACACCTGCAGAGGTACCACAACAACCTAGAGGCGATTGCTTTCCATGGTAATGTGGCTGCATTAACCCACATACAGTAATTCCTAAATTTTGATTATAGGCAGAATGAGAGTCCCAACAGAAGGAATAAATTCAGAAAGGAAGAGAAGGCAAAATATGTGCTCTAACTGGCAGCTGAAACTACGTAGACATTGCACAGCTCATTTTATTCTCAAAGTGTTCAGAGAGCATTACCTAATGAATTCTTTTTATCAGATGCTGCAAGATCCCCTATGCACCTGTGGCAAACACTATCCATTCCTCCTCTTTCTTGCCAACAGAATTCCAATTTTGAACAGGATGGCAGAATGCCTGGATAAATAATAGCTTCCTCGGGCTTTCTCCTAGCTGGGTAGGGTCTGAGAGTCTGGGCAAGGTGGGGGAAGTGGCAGAGTTCTGGCCAATGAGACGTGGATGGAGTACTGTTGGGCGTTTGTAGGGAATGTTCTTTTTTTTTTCCTAAGAAAAGGGGAAGACGTTGCCGGAGTCACTCTTATCCCTTCTACTTTCTCCCTGTCTTGAATGTCTGGAGCTAAAGTAGCTCCAAGTACAGATCAAGAGATGGCCAGTTGCAGACTCAGACGTCAGGGAACCACTGAATCAGTGTCAGTAGTCACCTGCCTTTGGGTTTCTTCTTATTTGACAAAAAAGAACTCTCTATTTTTTTTTAAGTCACTACAGGTCATGTTTTGTTTTATTGCTTGCTGATATTTATTGCTTGCTGTTTTATTGCTTGATGAGCACATTCCTAACTATAGCATCCAGTCTAAAAAGCCCTTGCTATAGCCCCACCATTAAAACAAAACGAAAAATTTTAAAAATCCTTTTAAAAGTCATGTGGGAAAGTGTCAATGAGGAGTACAATAAAAAAAAAAACTAGCATTTATTGAGAATGTGCTCTGTGCTAAGCACTTCTGTAGGAACTTAACATACACCAACTCATTCAGTTCTCATAGCAAGCTTATGAAGTAGGTTCTGTTGTATACCCATTGTATAAATAGGACAGATGCATAGTGAGGTCAAGCAACTTGCCTGACAGCCCTCAGCTAGGAGTGGGTGGAGCCAGGATTCCAGGTTCCAGAGGCTAGGCTTTTAAATTCTGATTTACATTTTCCGTATCATAAAAGGAGAAGACTAAGTCAAAATTTTAATTGACAAATCCATAGGTATATAAGGCTCTTTTTGATGTGTCTTGAGTATTACCAGGAAAAGATTCTTTTGAGAGATACGATTTCAAGCAATTTTTGCTTTGTGTCATATTTTTGTTTTCAGAAGCTCAAAACAAAAATTTAATCTATCCATCCATCCATCATATGGAGATTACCATGGCAACTATCTTCACCGCATCTAACATATTTGCATTGATATATATTGAACTTGCTGAGTTCTTGAGCTATGGCATTTAGAACAACACATTCTTTAAATTTGGATCACCCTAAAGTGGATTTAAAATCCAGTTGTATTCCTCTACTTTTTTTCTTACTAAACAAATAGTGCATCTATTTGTTTATTTACTGATAATCATTGAAAATGATGCATGTTAAAATGTTTTGGAACCTTTCAAATAAAAAAATCCATATTAATATAAATTATCATTATTTTTTAGAGGGCTTTTGATATGATAGAACAAGAATTAGGAAACCCAAATTTTTTGGCTGTGTCTCAGAATTCTGTATGACACCAGTCAGGTCAGGTATACTTTCTGAGCATTGCTGACATAGTTCTCTTGACAAATAACTCCCTTGCTGCATGAATCTACCAGTTAAAAAAAATTAGCTGAGAACATTAGTTTTATGTTTGGTAAACCTCAGTTCTTCCTTGTTTGTTTCCAGGTTGCTTTTATTTGATCTTCTCTAACTGTAGGTCCAGATGTGACTCTGAGTTTAATCTCTGTTTTCAAAATTGACTAATAATAACAGTTTATATTTATTGAGTACTCAGTCTGTGTCAGGTACAATGAGCAATGCTTTGCTTATACCATCTCATTTAACATATACTACAACTAGGGTGTTCACCTATAGGTGGTGGTATGTGGCTGGACTGAATTTTTACCTCTGGTTCTGATTGGTTGGCGGCTGTGCTCTAGTCATTACTAATATTTTCATACCATTCCTGACCACAGCTTTAAGAAGGCAAGTGCGACTGTTATTTCCATCTTAGAGATTAGGAGACACATTAATATTTGGGATTCCTGGTATTTAGGGCTTTTTAAAAAAATTATTTCTAATGGATTCTCACTTGGTTTATTCCAGTTACCCCTGGTGGCTATTGTCAGTTTTGTAGTAACTGCCTACCCATGTGAGCCCCTGCCCCTGTCCCAAAGAGTCCATTCCCACTTTAGGCAGTTTGTCTGGTGCCATGCCCCATGGTTCATCTACCCACTTGCTTGGATACATGGGTAAATGACTGAATGAGTTTGGTCTCAATCTTTGGGTTTTAGATTCTTAGTATAGAATAAAATATTTTCCCTTTTTAGTTGACAGTTCTGACTCCTCCTGTTCTGCCCTCACTACCATCCTCAATTCAGATACATTCTGTGAAGGAGAGGAAGTGGGGAGTATGTGTGCATCCTGTGTCCGTATCTGTATTATATAAAGAGATAAAAAAACATAGCCATAGATCTATCTCCCCTATATATTTTTTTTTATTTTTAATGTTTATTTCTAAAAATTGTTTTTAATGTTTGTATTTATTTTTGAAGGAGAGAAAGAGAGACAGAGCATGAGTGGAGGAGGAGCAGAGAGAGAGGGAGACACAGAATTTGAAGCAGGCTCCAGGCTCTAAGCTGCCAGCACAGAGCCTGATGCAGGGCTCAAACTCACAAACTGTGAGATCACACCCTGAGCCAAAGTCAGACGCTTAACCAACGGAGCCACCCAGGCACCCCTTTAATGCTTAGTTCTGAGAGAGAGACACAGAGCGTTGAACGGGGGAGGGGCAGAGAGAGAGGGTGACACAGAATCCGAAGCAGGCTCAGGCTCTGAGCTGTCACCACGGAGCCTGACGCAGGGCTCAAACCCAGGAACCATGAGATCATGACCTGAGCCAACGTCTGTTGCTTAACCAACTGAGCCATGCAGGCGCCCCCTATCTTCCCTTTATTTTCTAAAGTTTATTCTCCTTTGCTTGTGGTAGAAAATTAAAGTTCACTTGGAGATTTAAAAAATACTGAATTAAAAAATACTTTAGGACTTTAGTTTTGGAAAGATATGGTCTAAACCAATATAACCATACTGCCACTGCAAACTCTTAGACACAGTAAGAAAAACATAAAAATTTCTTCAAAAATTCATGCAAGAAAGGAAGGTAACCAAGTACTAGTCTATGAACAAATGCCACAACAGTCCTGGAGTAGAGGAGGTTAAGAAAAAGATACTTGGTAATAGCTAACTACCAAAGTTTTAAGATTCTCCTCAATGACACAGAAAAATAACAAAGAAACTTTCCTTTGTTTAGAAACTGAAGTTCCATTTAGAGTCTGATTTTGTGGTTTTGGTAAGAAAACCCCAATTGAAAAGTGAACATAAACATTGGTCCTATGTTAATTAGCCCCAGAGTACCTGACATAGGCAAACAAAGGGTCATCTTGGAGGAACATTTTCCAAACCAGAGTCTGTAGAATTCACGGAAAAACTTAGGCTACCTATGAACTTAAAAAAGCTATGAAATATATAAGCTTACAATTATGATTGAGATTCAGTAAATACAATTTATATCAGGCCTCACCAGAATGTTTGGAATGAACACTCTTAATTAGATACTATAACACTAAACTCTTATGAATTATTAATAAGATACTACATAAGCATAGTATATTTGCAAAAGATCAGATATATAACTTTTAAGAATATGAAATGTAATCATTGAAATTGAGATAAATTAAAGCTAGATGGACAGACTAAACATAAGTTTAGACATAACTAAAGAGAAATTAGACTGGAAGATCAATTTTAAGAAATTAAATGGATTACATTTCAGATGAGAAAGTTGGAAAATATGAAAGAGAGATTTATAAATATTATGGATAGAATAAGAAACCAACATGTAAATAGTTTCATAATCATGGATGCTAATATTCAAAGAGTATTGGGTTAAAATTTTTTAGAACTGAGGAAAAATATCACAACACCATTTCAAGAAACAAAAGTTCTAGCAGTGTAAATAAATCCATTCCTGGCAGTATCATAGAAAAATTGTAGCACACAAAAAATGAAGAAATAATTTTAACAGCTACTATAAAGAAAACACAGATTGTCTACAAAATAAACAGTATTTAGAATGAAAGGATACATAACCACTATAATAATGTACAAAAAAATGGAATAATGTATTCAAATGTTAGTTTAGAGTTAGTTGTTTTAAATTCTTGGTCTGATACTTCCACCGTCTCTGAGTCTAGTTTTTGTTTGTTTTTCTTTTTTTTAAGTAATCTCTACACCCAACATGGGGCTTGAATTCACAACCCCAAGATCAAGAGTCAAATACTGTATCGACTGAGCAGGCCAGACATTCCAAGTTCTGATGTCTTTTCAAATTGTGTTTTTATCATTTAGCATGCCTTGTAATTTTTTTGTTGTAAACAGGACATGTAGGACATGCAGGAGTAGATAAAAGCAACTGAGGTAATAAAACATTTGGGGAGGTTTTATATGTATTGGGTTAGGCTGTGTTTAGTTTACAGTAGCTGCAGGTGTCAGAAGCTAAAATTTCCTGTGGTACCCTTGTTTTTGTTTGTTTGTTTTTTGTCTCCCCTGTTGTTTGGGAATTTCTCCAGAGACTTTTTCTTAAGTAATGGCTGGGATGCATGGTTCTTCCATTTATATTCTCTTGTTATCATTATAGGAACCCTGTTGATATGGTAATAAGGTATAGGGGACAGGAAAGCATTCTGTCATCCATTTGATTTCTGTCTGTTAGTGAGCCTGTTTTCCTGGGCTGTGACCTTCACAAGTGCTTCTTAGCTTTATTTTATTTTATTTTTTACTTTGTAGGTGGGACAGGAACTTTTGAGAGGCTAGAGTTAGACTTTTCTCTTTCCCAAGGTTGGTTAATCTTTGGTAAAACCCCATTTGATTAGGTTCTGGTGAAAAAGTTCTCTTGAAGACAGGCCTTGCTAAGAAAATAAGAATGCTCTGGGCATATTTCAAAGTGACTGTTTTTTTTCCTCCTACTGGAAAGACAATGGGATTTTTCTTTACTGTAAGAGAAACCTGATAGAGCTTCTAGAGATAAACTCATGAAAGTGTGGAGGCCCCCCCTAAGACTGGACCCCCCACTAAGTTTCTGACTCTTAAGTTTGTCCACCTTGAACCTCCAGCAATTCATTAATTACTCTTTAGGTTTACTTACCCTGGTACTAATTCCTGCAGAGGTTTCTGATTGGTAAGTTGTGATTCTCTGGATTTCTGTACTTGACTGTTAAATGTGGGGGGCAGTAGTTTGCTCCATGACCTAAGTTCTCTTATGGATCGAGGAAGAGTTGTTGATTTGTGTTTTTTTTAGCTTTGTTTTTGGTTATGTTGATGGGAGTGACAAATTACAACTTCTTAAATGCGGGGGCTGGAAATTAGAAGAGCCCACAGTTTAGAATATATCTGATAAAAGTATTATTCAAGAATAAGACAAAAGAGGTGCCTGATGGCTCAGTAGGTTAAGTGTCTGACTCTTGATTTTGGCTCAGATCATGATCTCACTAAGGTTGAGATCAAGGCCCATGTCCAGCTCAGTGCTTCGGCTCAGAACTACTTGGGATTCTCTCTTTCCTCATTCTCTGCCCTTCCCCCCAGTCGTGCGTACATATGCTCTCTCTCTGCCTCTCTCTCTCTCTCTCTCTCAAAATAAATAAACATTTAAAAGAAAAAAAGAAAAAGAGAAAATAAAGTTTTACATTGGCCCTCTAGGAAGAAAAGACAAAAACAAAATATCACCACCAAAACAGCAAAAAAAAAAAAAAAAAAAAAAAAACCCCACACACAAAGTTTCAAAGTCCCCAAAAGGCTGTTAAAATTATCTACTAGCAATTCCTTTTTTTTAAGTTTATTTATTTACTTTGGGAGAGAGAAAGAGAGATGATGCATGCCCACATGAGTGGGGGAAAGAGCAGAGAGAGAGAAGGGAGAAATAACAAGCAGGCTCCTTGCTGTGAGCATAGAGCCCTAGGCAGGGCTCCATGTTGTGAACCATGAGATGTTGACCAGAGCCAAAATCAAGAGTTAGACACTTAACTAACTAAGCCACCCAGGTGCCCCCTCACCACTCTTAATGAAAGAACTAAAGAGTATATTTTTAAAAGAAGGAAGGAATAGGATATTTATTAAACAATAGAATAAAAACAATAAAAATAAACCTTTAAGCTTATTCTGATGCCTCTTGATTTAAAATAAAACAGCTTTTCCTAATTTTTGGAACAATAAAAACTTTAACCTCTATGATTTTGGATTAGTCCTGCTTTACCTATTCAAACATATTTTCATGATTCTCCAATTTAAACTCCTTTTCCCATCACACAGAACTCTTCTCCTTCCTCTCACTATTGCCCTCTGCGTGCCCATTCCCCCCCAGCTCATGCTGTTCCCTTACATTGAATAACTTATTTTCACCTGAGTTAGTTCTCTATACTCATACTTCAAGGTCAGGGTCAAATTCTCCCTCCTCTGTTTGGCACTGAATCATTTCTAAATAATTCCCCATAAGTTGTTTTCATTCCTGCAGATGGAGTGGAAGCTCCTTGAGTTCAGGAGTCATGATGTGTGTGTGTGTGTGTGTATATATATGATACCTGTCAATATCATAAATTGGGAGTAGTTGTCTAATTTACTTCTATGACTAGAGTCAAACATAAAGACCTCAACCAAATGAGTCATGGTATATATCTTACCCTTCAGACACTTGTCTGCCTCAGCATTTGGTCAATTTGATTTTAAGTTAGTTGAAATTTAAAACACGATAGTGACTTAAAGAATGTAGTGTCAGCTAATGTATCACTTGTCAAACACACTCATGTGACTATAAACATTTGTATTAATGTGTGTGAGTATAAGTTGCTTTACTTTGAATGGGCAGTTGGAAAGGGTTTAAAACTTCTTCCAGAGAATGACTCTGTTCCTCTTCAGTTGAAGAATTTGAACTGCTCTCAGAACTAAAGGAATACCCACCTGTGACCACATGAAAAGAATACAGATATTTAAAATGCACATATGGGAGGATTCTGGGAAGATGGCGGCGTAGGAGGACGCTGGGCTCACCGCGCGTCCTGCTGATCACTTAGATTCCACCTACACCTGCCTAAATAACCCAGAAAACCGCCAGAGGATTAGCAGAACAGAGTCACCGGACCCAAGTGCAGACGAGAGGCCCACGGAAGAGGGTAGGAAGGGCGGCGAGGCGGTGCGCGCTCCACGGACTGGTGGGAGGGAGCCGGGGCGGAGGGGCGGCTCGCCAGCCAAGCAGAGCCCCCGAGTCCGGCTTGCAAAAGCGGAGGGGCCTGACGGACTGTGTTCCGACAGCAAGCGCAACTTAGCGTCTGGGAGGTCATAAGTTAACAGCTCTACTCGGAAAGCGGGAAGGCTGGAGGACAAAGGGAGGGTGAGCTGCGGAGCCCCCGGACGACAGAGCTCAGTTTGGTGGGGAACAAAGGCGCTCGCCAGCGCCATCTCCCCCGCCCATCCCCCAGCCAAAATCCCAAAGGGAACCGGTTCCGGCCAGGGAAATTGCTCGCTACGCGCAAACACCCAATTCTGTGCTTCTGCGGAGCCAAACCTCCGGCAGCGGATCTGACTCCCTCCGGCTGCCACAGGGCCCCTCCTGAAGTGGATCACCTAAGGAGAAGCGAGCTAAGCCTGCCCCCCCTGCCGCCGTGCACCTTGCCTTCCCACCCCAGCTAATACGCCAGATCCCCAGCATCACAAGCTTGGCAGTGTGCAAGTAGCCCAGATGGGCCACGCCACCCCACAGTGAATCCCGCCCCTAGGAGAGGGGAAGAGAAGGCACACACCAGTCTGACTGTGGCCCCAGCGGTGGGCTGGGGGCAGACATCAGGTCGGACTGCGGCCCCGCCCACCAACTCCAGTTATACACCACAGCACAGGGGAAGTGCCCTGCAGGCCCTCACCACACCAGGGACTATCCAAAATGACCAAGCGGAAGAATTCCCCTCAGAAGAATCTCCAGGAAATAACAACAGCTAATGAGCTGATCAAAAAGGATTTAAATAATATAACAGAAAGTGAATTTAGAATAATAGTCATAAAATTAATCGCTGGGCTTGAAAACAGTATACAGGACAGCAGAGAATCTCTTGCTACAGAGATCAAGGGACTAAGGAACAGTCACGAGGAGCTGAAAAACGCTTTAAAGGAAATGCAAAACAAAATGCAAACCACCACGGCTCGAATGGAAGAGGCAGAGGAGAGAATAGGTGAACTAGAAGATAAAGTTATGGAAAAAGAGGAAGCTGAGAAAAAGAGAGATAAAAAAATCCAGGAGTATGAGGGGAAAATTAGAGAACTAAGTGATACACTAAAAAGAAATAATATACGCATAATTGGTATCCCAGAGGAGGAAGAGAGAGGGAAAGGTGCTGAAGGGGTACTTGAAGAAATAATAGCTGAGAACTTCCCTGAACTGGGGAAGGAAAAAGGCATTGAAATCCAAGAGGCACAGAGAACTCCCTTCAGACGTAACTTGAATCGATCTTCTGCACGACATATCATAGTGAAACTGGCAAAATACAAGGATAAAGAGAAAATTCTGAAAGCAGCAAGGGGTAAACGTGCCCTCACATATAAAGGGAGACCTATAAGACTCGTGACTGATCTCTCTTTTGAAACTTGGCAGGCCAGAAAGAATTGGCACGAGATTTTCAGGGTGCTAGACAGCAAAAATATGCAGCCGAGAATCCTTTATCCAGCAAGTCTGTCATTTAGAATAGAAGGAGAGATAAAGGTCTTCCCAACCAAACAAAAACTGAAGGAATTTGTCACCACTAAACCAGCCCTACAAGAGATCCTAAGGGGGACCCTGTGAGACAAAGTACCAGAGACATCACTACAAGCATAAAACATACAGACATCACAATGACTCTAAACCCGTATCTTTCTATAATAACACTGAATGTAAATGGATTAAATGCGCCAACCAAAAGACATAGGGTATCAGAATGGATAAAAAAACAAGACCCATCTATTTGCTGTCTACAAGAGACTCATTTTAGACCTGAGGACACCTTTAGATTCAGAGTGAGGGGATGGAGAACCATTTATCATGCTACTGGAAGCCAGAAGAAAGCTGGAGTAGCCATACTTATATCAGACAAACTAGACTTTAAATTAAAGGCTGTAACAAGAGATGAAGAAGGACATTATATAATAGTTACAGGGTCTATCCATCAGGAAGAGCTAACAATTATAAATGTCTATGCGCCGAATACCGGAGCCCCCAAATATATAAAACAATTACTCATAAACAGAAGCAACCTTATTGATAAGAATGTGGTAATTGCTGGGGACTTTAACACCCCACTTACAGAAATGGATAGATCATCTAGACACACGGTCAATAAAGAAACAAGGGCCCTGAATGAGACACTGGATAAGATGGACTTGACAGATATATTTAGAACTCTGCATCCCAAAGCAACAGAATATACTTTCTTCTCGAGTGCACATGGAACATTCTCCAAGATAGATCATATACTGGGTCACAAAACAGCCCTTCATAAGTTTACAAGAATTGAAATTATACCATGCATACTTTCAGACCACAATGCTATGAAGCTTGAAATCAACCACAGGAAAAAGTCTGGAAAACCTCCAAAAGCATGGAGGTTAAAGAACACCCTACTAACGAATGAGTGGGTCAACCAGGCAATTAGAGAAGAAATCAAAAAATATATGGAAACAAACGAAAATGAAAATACAACAATCCAAACGCTTTGGGACGCAGCGAAGGCAGTCCTGAGAGGAAAATACATTGCAATCCAGGCCTATCTCAAGAAACAAGAAAAATCCCAAATACAAAATCTAACAGCACACCTAAAGGAAATAGAAGCAGAACAGCAAAGGCAGCCTAAACCCAGCAGAAGAAGAGAAATAATAAAGATCAGAGCAGAAATAAACAATATAGAATCTAAAAAAACTGTAGAGCAGATCAACGAAACCAAGAGCTGGTTTTTTGAAAAAATAAACAAAATTGACAAACCTCTAGCCAGGCTTCTCAAAAAGAAAAGGGAGATGACCCAAATAGATAAAGTCATGAATGAAAATGGAATTATTACAACCAATCCCTCAGAGATACAAACAATTATCAGGGAATACTATGAAAAATTATATGCCAACAAATTGGACAACCTGGAAGAAATGGACAAATTCCTGAACACCCACACTCTTCCAAAACTCAATCAGGAGGAAATAGAAAGCTTGAACAGACCCATAACCAGCGAAGAAATTGAATCGGTTATCAAAAATCTCCCAACAAATAAGAGTCCAGGACCAGATGGCTTCCCAGGGGAGTTCTACCAGACGTTTAAAGAAGAGATAATACCTATCCTTCTCAAGCTATTCCAAGAAATAGAAAGGGAAGGAAAACTTCCAGACTCATTCTATGAAGCCAGTATTACTTTGATTCCTAAACCAGACAGAGACCCAGTAAAAAAAGAGAACTACAGGCCAATATCCCTGATGAATATGGATGCCAAAATTCTCAATAAGATACTAGCAAATCGAATTCAACAGCATATAAAAAGAATTATTCACCATGATCAAGTGGGATTCATTCCTGGGATGCAGGGCTGGTTCAACATTCGCAAATCAATCAACGTGATACATCACATTAACAAAAAAAAAGAGAAGAACCATATGATCCTGTCAATCGATGCAGAAAAGGCCTTTGACAAAATCCAGCACCCTTTCTTAATAAAAACCCTTGAGAAAGTCGGGATAGAAGGAACATACTTAAAGATCATAAAAGCCATTTATGAAAAGCCCATAGCTAACATCATCCTCAACGGGGAAAAACTGAGAGCTTTTTCCCTGAGATCAGGAACACGACAGGGATGCCCACTCTCACCGTTGTTGTTTAACATAGTGCTGGAAGTTCTAGCATCAGCAATCAGACAACAAAAGGAAATCAAAGGCATCAAAATTGGCAAAGATGAAGTCAAGCTTTCGCTTTTTGCAGATGACATGATATTATACATGGAAAATCCGATAGACTCCACCAAAAGTCTGCTAGAACTGATACAGGAATTCAGCAAAGTTGCAGGATACAAAATCAATGTACAGAAATCAGTTGCATTCTTATACACTAACAATGAAGCCACAGAAAGACAAATAAAGAAACTGATCCCATTCACAATTGCACCAAGAAGCATAAAATACCTAGGAATAAATCTAACCAAAGATGTAAAGGATCTGTATGCTGAAAACTATAGAAAGCTTATGAAGGTAATTGAAGAAGATTTAAAGAAATGGAAAGACATTCCCTGCTCATGGATTGGAAAAATAAATATTGTCAAAATGTCAATACTACCCAAAGCTATCTACACATTCAATGCAATCCCAATCAAAATTGCACCAGCATTCTTCTCGAAATTAGAACAAGCAATCCTAAAATTCATATGGAACCACAAAAGGCCCTGAATAGCCAAAGGAATTTTGAAGAAGAAGACCAAAGCAGGAGGCATCACAATCCCAGACTTTAGCCTCTACTACAAAGCTGTCATCATCAAGACAGCATGGTATTGGCACAAAAACAGACACACAGACCAATGGAATAGAATAGAAACCCCAGAACTAGACCCACAAATGTATGGCCAACTCATCTTTGACAAAGCAGGAAAGAACATCCAATGGAAAAAAGACAGTCTCTTTAACAAATGGTGCTGGGAGAACTGGACAGCAACATGCAGAAGGTTGAAACTAGACCACTTTCTCACACCATTTACAAAAATAAACTCAAAATGGATAAAGGACCTAAATGTGAGACAGGAAACCATCAAAACCTTAGAGGAGAAAGCAGGAAAAGACCTCTCTGACCTCAGCCGTAGCAATCTCTTACTCGACACATCCCCAAAGGCAAGGGAATTAAAAGCAAAAGTGAATTACTGGGACCTTATGAAGATAAAAAGCTTCTGCACAGCAAAGGAAACAACCAACAGAACTAAAAGGCAACCAACGGAATGGGAAAAGATATTTGCAAATGACATATCGGACAAAGGGCTAGTATCTAAAATCTATAAAGAGCTCACCAAACTCCACACCCGAAAAACAAATAACCCAGTGAAGAAATGGGCAGAAAACATGAATAGACACTTCTCCAAAGAAGACATCCAGATGGCCAACAGGCACATGAAAAGATGTTCAGCGTCGCTCCTTATCAGGGAAATACAAATCAAAACCACACTCAGATATCACCTCACACCAGTCAGAGTGGCCAAAATGAACAAATCAGGAGACTATAGATGCTGGAGAGGATGTGGAGAAACGGGAACCCTCTTGCACTGTTGGTGGGAATGCAAATTGGTGCAGCCGCTCTGGAAAGCAGTGTGGAGGTTCCTCAGAAAATTAAAAAGAGACCTACCCTATGACCCAGCAATAGCACTGCTAGGAATTTACCCAAGGGATACAGGAGTACTGATGCATAGGGGCACTTGTACCCCAATGTTCATAGCAGCACTCTCAACAATAGCCAAATTATGGAAAGAGCCTAAATGTCCATCAACTGATGAATGGATAAAGAAATTGTGGTTTATATACACAATGGAATACTACGTGGCAATGAGAAAGAATGAAATATGGCCTTTTGTAGCAACGTGGATGGAACTGGAGAGTGTGATGCTAAGTGAAATAAGCCATACAGAGAAAGACAGATACCATATGGTTTCACTCTTATGTGGATCCTGAGAAACTTAACAGGAACCCATGGGGGAGGGGAAGGAAAAAAAAAAAAGGACGTTAGAGTGGGAGAGAGCCAAAGCATAAGAGACTCTTAAAAACTGAGAACAAACTGAGGGTTGATGGGGGGTGGGAGGGAGGGGCGGGTGGGTGATGGGTATTGAGGAGGGCACCTTTTGGGATGAGCACTGGGTGTTGTATGGAAACCAATTTGTCAATAAATTTCATAAAAAATAAATAAATAAAAAAAAATAATAAAAAAAATAAAAAAAAATGCACATATGTGGAGTACTTTTTAGACTTGAAATCTTACATTAAGCCACATTTATACACATGCACACAATTAAGTTTATATTTGTAATCACTTAATATTATCTATATATTTAGATGACTTGACAATTTGATATCTTTTTAAAATTTTTTAAAAGTTTTTTTATTATTTATTTATTGGGAAAGAGAGAGAGAGTAGAGAACACTTGCATGTGCAGTCATGGGGGTGAAGGGAAGAGAAAGAAAGGGAAAATCCCAAGCAGACTCCACACTGCCAGCACAAGGCCTGACATGGGTCCCAATCCCATGAACCACAAGATCATGACCTGAGCTGAAATCAAGAGTTGGATACTCAACTGACTGAGCCACCCAGGCACCCGTAATGTCTTTGTTTTAATTAAAAAACATGCAGAGTGAATATCAACCACATAAGTGAAAACTAAGTATCTCTTTCATCCCTACTTCTCAGAAGTAGATAGGATCCCCAGCTGTCCCTCACTAGCTTTGATGATTGTAGTGAGTAATCCATTAGATTATTGGGCTATCATTGGATGCGATGTAGCTGGTAGGTAGGATGTCAGTGTGATCACTATGGTAATGTTGAAATTACTTATTGGCATGATGTCACTGCATAAGTGCTGACCTCACCACGCTGGCATTAATGTTTATCCTCTTAAAATGACTTTTCTATTGCAACTGTGACATCTACCTTGTTATTAGTGTAGTTTTAACTGAGAAGTTTTGGAGTCATGAAGCTTGTATGCATTAGTGTCTGGAGTCTTTCATTCAGTGTCTCTTTACATATTTTAGAAAGACTTCATTTTCCCCAAACATCTTCAATAGCAGCTTCCTTTCCCTCACATGCAGTGTTATAAAGCCATAGATTCTCATCAAGAAAATAAGTTTCTGCTTATTCCCTGCTTTGCTCCATTAAAGATGTTATCATTCTGAAAGGATGCTTTGATTTACAAAGAAGGTTTACTACTGTACTTCCAGGTTTAAGGTTTATTTGCTACTTGATCAATCACTCAAAAAGGAGGTAAAACACCTTTGAAGGTTAGGTCAATGGGAAAACAAAAAAAAGCAAAGTTAGTTAATATGTGGTTTCACGTATTTTGAATCGACCTATAACTCTTTCAGGAGAATATCTGTTAAACAAATTAAGATATACCTCTGTTCAGAATAATGTCCTTTGATTTAGTTTAGCAAGAAAGTGACTTTCTAACTTACCAACGTTTTCTGTTTCGGTCTAGAAATTTACATTCTCTCTCCCTCTCTCCCCCTTGTTTCCCATTTGTAACCTCTAATTATGCATATGAAGATTTTATTTCAGTAAGTGAAAATTTTAAAAAGCCCTTGAGACTAAAATGTCAGTGAGAACTCAGGAATTTAAATTCTACCTAAGATAGTTTGGGTCAGGTCTGTTAGAAGTCATTACGCAAAATGTAGGCACAAGCTTAAACGATTTTTTATCTGACAATTATTGTTTATAAATTTTGAAAATGCTTTCCTTTACCCTGATTAAATAAGAGTTAAAACCTCAATAATTCAAGCCCTGCATCAGACTCTGTGCTGACAGCTCAGAGCCTGCTTCGGATTTGGTGTCTCCCTCTCTCTGCCCTTCCCCTGGTCACACTCTGTCTCTGTCTCTCTATCTCCCTGAAAAATAAGTATACATTAAAAAAAAACTCTATTAAAAAATAATTAGAACCTCAATAATAATTAAGGGGCCAATTCATAGCACTCAGTACTTTGTGGTAAGTCTGGAATGGCAGAGGCAAAACGTCTCTGAGTTAGCCTATGAAGCCAGATCTCATGGATTCAAATCTCAATATTACCATTTATAAGCTATATAAATTGGGCAAGCTATGTAAGTTCTTTGTGCCTCAGTTTCCTATTTGTCAAATACAGTAGATGATAAGGTACTTACCCCAGAGGACTATTCTGAGGACTCATGAATTAATATCCATAAATTACTTAGATCATTGCTGGGCACATAGTAAATACTCAGTGAGCGTTAGCTCAAAAAAACAGACAAACAAACAAACAAAAACAAAAAACAAAAAACCCCACCCAAATCATAGATCTATACACTTTTGAAGACTTTTTGTTTTTCCTACAGTACAGTTAGTAACTGCAAATCTTTAAAATATATTTAGACTTTGCTGGCTGACAATTTCTATAACAATACATCATATCATTATAAATTGTGATCCTATACTGTGAAATATAGAAGGCACATAAAAGCTTAAAATTTATAAGGCTATCTCAGGTACCTATCAGTAATACTATAGACAGAGCAGTACATTAAAGTGACAGCAAGTTTCACTATCTCTATAGTAACCATGGAATTCAAAGTTATCTAAAAAATGTCAAATCAACTAGTTCTTCAGGACTGTATATGTGGTATGGTCGTGGGTCATTTTAATAGAATAAAAGGTCTTTATAAGGGGCGTTCATGGATTAAAAAGGCAAAAATGACTCTGATATGTATTAGTTGAAAATGCATTTTCTGAAAGAAGCAGTTTGATGTACTTGAGAATTTGAGTCTTAAGATCGGAAACCCAAGTTTGCTTTCTGGATCTACCAGTAACCATTAACCTATGTAGACCTTGATTTTTCTCATTTGTACAATGATGATAATAATAAATGGTTTTCTGAGACTCAGATTAGGTAATGTAGGTAAAAGCACTGTTTATTGTATAGTGTTTACACTGATTTTAGTGTTTCTAAAACAATGAATTTTTAATGGAAGTTGTGTAGTTTGGGAAATGCCATGTATTTGTAGCAGCTCCTTGGGCTCTGCACGTATTCCCAGGCCTTTCCATTTCTATGCTGGGCCTGACTTCCCGGCCTTCCCGGCATTAGAAGTGCCAGAATTCATACATTTTGGAGTTAACCTCTTCCAGTAACTGACGGCAG
The DNA here is from genome assembly GCF_022079265.1 of Lynx rufus. Classification (NCBI taxonomy): domain Eukaryota; kingdom Metazoa; phylum Chordata; class Mammalia; order Carnivora; family Felidae; genus Lynx; species Lynx rufus. The sequence goes on from NW_025814824.1 coordinate 23,346,643, forward strand.
GTGGTGTATGAATACAGAGCTCTCCCACCTCTCAGGTGTGAGAGATAAACAACATAGGTTCTACTGTGGAATTATTCTCCACTTGCCCTCAGTCAACTGTCTTGATAACACACTCTTGATTTGCTGATTTCTCTTCATTTTTCACTTTTCTATTCACTACCCTTGTTTTCTGCAACCCACCACCCCATCCCTGCCAATGCCACTAGCATTCAAATCCTCTTCTGGGGTCTGCTTCTGGGGGATTCCAAACTAAGACCACAGAATACCTCCCTTTGTGGAAATTCACAATTACTCCTGCACATTAAAGACTCTGAAAAGCCCAGAAAGGCTGACCAATCTTTGGCAGTATCTTAGTCTTTCCAGCCTTCTTAAACCATTTGTCGAGGGAAGAGTTTGGATCAGGTCAGTGGTTTTCAATCACTATTAGCATTATAAACTCTATAAAGACTGAATCCTTATATGGAATTTCAAATTACAAAAAAAAGTCTTTTCTTATATGTATAACATTACTTTATGCTTGCCTACTTGTTACAAAGAAATCAATGAGAATATCTTGGCTATTTGGACTAACACCTAAATTTGAAAATTGAGGGTTTGAATGGCAATCAAAGTCTTTTATCAGACTCATCATCCAATTTACTTCTGTATTTTGTTTGGTTCCACAGCATTGGAGTCATACAATTAAATACTTAAAAGTAGTAACAGTGTTTAAATGGTTTGCTTTGCAATTTCAGAGGCATTTTCAATTGAACTGAACCAGAACTTAAAAGAGGTTGTGGTAGAAACTTTTAGCACAAAGTTAAATCAATGGCCAATGTATAAAAACTGCTCGTGTATCATTATTGGTAAGCATTCAGTTAAGAGGAAGTTCTTACTCATGTGCCTCGATATTCACTTTTTATAGGGAAATACCTTTTGAATACTCTTTTAAAGCATTACAAGATGCTTAAAATTGTAATTTAATACATTTTAGACACTTTGTGCCTGCCTTTGTCAGAAATTCCCAGATTTTCAACAAATTAAATTTACGAGTTTATTTTACTTAGCATGTTAAGTTTAAAGATTTAATTTATTTCACTACTGACAGCATACCTGTAGTTGTGAATACACTTGGACACTGTAACCGTGGCACCAAACTAAATCTCTTCCACTCATTAAAGATATCAGGTAGCAAAATTATATTATGTTTGAAATATATTTAATGATGTTTATTTTATAAACAACTTAACAAACATGTATTTCCATTTGAGATATTCACACAATTACTATTCTTGTTTTGGTTTGGAAAAGCCAATGAAGTTTAGTATGAAAGGGAAACTGATACTCTCCGTCACTATTCATTACAAATGATTTCCAAACCAGGAAATATAAAGAGCATGTATTAATTTGCGTGGCTTGTCCAACTCTGTTTTGAAATACCCTGGCATTGTTTCAGTATCAGCTTCTCTACACAACACATATTTGAACATATGTTAACAACCGTTTTAGTAGAAGCCAGATCTCCTGTGTGTTCTGTTCATGCCATGCCTTTTGCACTCTCTGTACAGATGTCTCATTATTTAAAAGTCCATGATATGGCAAAAATGGGTCTAAATGCTTAGAATATTCTTTTCCTATGGTGTCTGTATGCAGCATTTTTACAAGATAACAAATCCTTCTTTTGTTGTCTTCTGTGAATTTATTAAAAAATGAGCAAGAAGAGCTCTGCAATATCTTTATCCTTGGCCATTAGATTTGTAAAGAGATACATTAATGGGGACTTCAAATTAAGTCTTCACATACTTGTATATTTTGAATTTTTATCTGGATAGGATTTTTCATATAAGGATGCTATTTTTATTATTCAGCTCTGTGACCCCAACATAATATGCATTGGAGTGTCAACAGAATAGGCTTTAATAAACTCCACCTGGATCACTTCAATGTACGTGTCTTCATGTGCAGTATGATTTCTTACTCTGAATGATTCTTTAAGTGCATTTTCATTATCAGATTTTAATTCTGCTTATGTGCCTATAAAAGCATGTCTACAAAACCCACCAGGAGGGCCTTGTTTCCACAGGAACATTTTAAGATCTTTTCCTTTTAAGGAATTATAAATGGAGTTGAAAGTCAGGATTTTCTGAGTGCTCACCTTCACCCTTATTCAGGAACTACATTTATTTTTTAGGACCAGAAATAGAAGGTTTTGCCTCAGGCTTGTCATCCATGAAATGGAATTAATGGTGCTCTCAAATCACATATTGAGAGTAACAAATAAATGCCTTAAAATGCCCATTGAAGACTCAAAGACACCAATTATTATGTTCGTAAACTAGGAAGACAGAGATGGCTAGACTGGAGAATCAGCAAAAAAATTATTCAGTATCAATTTAGGTAAACAGAGCTTTGAAATAAAATTCAATTATTTATGTGTATTTCAGCAGATATTTATTTTTTTATGCCATGCTCTGTTTAGGCTCTGAAAATTCAGTTGAGAAGAAGATAGTGACAATTCCTTCCCTCTCAGATCTCACAATCCTAAGTATTATAAGGAAGTACAAAGTGCTATGGGAGCATATAAGAGGAGAGACTAACATGGTCTGGCTGGTCATGGTGACAGCAGAGGTTATTTCAAGCAGATTAGGATATGTATATCTTGATATTTCATCCATGTTAGAAGTGATATTCTCAGGTTGTAAGGAAAAGAATCATTGTAGGTCATGCGTTTTGATGTCACTACTGTATCTGGGTTCACTTATGTCATTAACTCAAAACTTAGTTCTACATTAAGGTCTGATGATATCAGCGGCTCTTGGACAGGACTTAGATCACTATTTAAAATGTAGAGCTCATGGGGTGCCTGGGTGGCGCAGTCGGTTAAGTGTCCGACTTCAGCCAGGTCACAATCTCGCAGTCCGTGAGTTCGAGCCCCGCGTCAGGCTCTGGGCTGATGGCTTGGAGCCTGGAGCCTGTTTCCGATTCTGTGTCTCCCTCTCTCTCTGCCCCTCCCCCGTTCATGCTCTGTCTCTCTCTGTCCCAAAAATAAATAAACGTTGAAAAAAAATTTTTTTTGAAAAAAATAAAATGTAGATCTCAGCTCACCAAACTCCACACCAGAAAAACAAATAACCGAGTGAAGAAATGGGCAGAAAACATGAATAGACACTTCTCTAAAGAAGACATCCGGATGGCCAACAGGCACATGAAAAGATGTTCAATGTCGCTCCTTATCAGGGAAATACAAATCAAAACCACACTCAGATATCACCTCACGCCAGTCAGAGTGGCCAAAATGAACAAATCAGGAGACTATAGATGCTGGAGAGGATGTGGAGAAACGGGAACCCTCTTGCACTGTTGGTGGGAATGCAAATTGGTGCAGCCGCTCTGGAAAGCAGTGTAGAGGTTCCTCAGAAAATTAAAAATAGACCTACCCTATGACCCAGCAATAGCACTGCTAGGAATTTACCCAAGGGATACAGGAGTACTGATGCATAGGGGCACTTGTACCCCAATGTTTATAGCAGCACTCTCAACAATAGCCAAATTATGGAAAGAGCCTAAATGTCCATCAACTGATGAATGGATAAAGAAATTGTGGTTTATATACACAATGGAATACTACGTGGCAATGAGAAAGAATGAAATATGGCCTTTTGTAGCAACGTGGATGGAACTGGAGAGTGTGATGCTAAGTGAAATAAGCCATACAGAGAAAGACAGATACCATATGTTTTCACTCTTATGTGGATCCTGAGAAACTTAACAGAAACCCATGGGGGAGGGGAAGGAAAAAAAAAAAAAAAGAGGTTAGAGTGGGAGAGAGCCAAAGCATAAGAGACTGTTAAAAACTGAGAACAAACTGAGGGTTGATGGGGGGTGGGAGGGAGGGGAGGGTGGGTGATGGGTATTGAGGAGGGCACCTTTTGAGATGAGCACTGGGTGTTGTATGGAAACCAATTTGACAATAAATTTCATATATTAAATAAATAAATAAATAAATAAATAAATAAATAGAATGTAGATCTCAATCATTATCTACTTTGCATACAATCTAGAATAGTGATTATGAAATTAACTGTGATCATACCACAACAGTCACCACACTGATAGAGAGCTACTGAATAAATGTTTTAGTACATAAATATCTTTACTTCTTCTATCAGAAGACAAGTAGGCTTTCCTAGAATGAGTTGTTTCAAGTTCAGGATAGTAGGAACATTATGAATGAGAAACCTGGTTTTAGAAAGAAGTCTTAAGTAGATGTTAAATCTGCCCAATGCTGATGGTACTGATAGTAACTTTTTCTCTCGAATTATTAATGAAGATTTAAATATGTAATAAAATGTCTTACCTCATTCCTTTCAATTTCTAATCTTATAATTTTAGACCTAACTCTTGTAGCTTCCTGGTTGTCATTAATCAGTTTTTTTTAAGTCCCAAACTACATTCTGTGTACAAAGAGATCATCATATCCTTTAGGTCAGCCCTGAGTATGAGTTCTCTAATGGACTGCTTTTGGTTGTTGGGGTGAGCATCAGGACAGAGGTGCTTTGTAGTGGTGTTCCAGGGACAGAAGAGGAGCAGAAAAAGTAAGTTGTGGATACTTGAGAGACTCATTTTCATTTCCTCTCAGTTTTTCCTGGGCTCAAACTTGGATTGGGATATTTTTTAGCTCAACTTGCAGAGCTTATTTCATTATTGCTTTAATAATGTGCGTATGCCCAAATTAGGAAAGGAAGAACAAAGAGGAATAGCAGATGAAAAACCTGGTCTGTGCATTTGAGCATTTCTGAGATCCACTTCCTACATTTTATAGACAAGAAAACGGATGCCAACAAAGTAGACATGTGTTTATTATTGAAATCAGAAATGAAAATAAAAAATATGTTCATTTTTATCTTGAATCACCAGTTGACTTTTCCTTCTCCCCCCCCCCTTTTCTGAAAACTTTAGAAAAGTCATCTGTTGAATTAATCTAACCTTGGGTAAATAGCTCTGAATCTCCCATGGTGTGTGGTCTTTAGGAGTCTTACCATTTCTAGGTCTCTGGGTCATGCAGTGAGAGACTATTTGTATGTCTGTGTGTGAGGTAGCAGAGTGTTAGTGGTGATAGCCACACACATGTGTTTAGAAAATCCAAAATGCATTTGGCCCTAAGCAGTTCCCTCCTCACCTAGTTTCTAAACCCATGTGTATTTTAAGAGAATCTTAATCCATATGTTCCCGATTTACTTTCACTAAGTCATCTGCTTGTTGTTGGTAAGAGTCCTTTGATGTCTAAGAAGACTTATGAGCAATTTTTATGGCTTCTCTGAGCCTTTGTTCTTTCAAGAGGCAAGATGTGCTTTGCCTACATGGATGGCACTCTCATTGTAACAATCTACAATTTTCCTAAAATTTGGAAAGGAGACAGAATGTATCCTAACCTTGACCAAGGGCCCATTCTTTTTCCCAATGCCAAAATCATGGAAAAAAAGGTCTGGTCCAACTCAAAAAGGTAATATGCTGTCAACATTCCAGCCTCCCTTTCTTTTGTGCTTTTATCCTTCTGTGTTTGGGCAAATCGATTCCTCTTGTTTGGAAGGAACATTTATTAAAATATTAATTTGTTCTTGCTATCCTTTCATTTATTTTTCTTTCCTCATTTTACACAGGATTCAGACCCTTAATAATTTCCTGCTTCAAGAATTTTTGTTTTGGTAGGACTGGGAGCAGAATCCTAAACTTATTAAAGCCATTATGTAGGTACCCCATTAAAGTTATTATTAGGTGCCCCGAGAGTAAGAGAGGGAGATGTCTCCCAAGGCAGGGTGTTCAGGGAGGTTATCCCTTGGACTAAGATGGGGAAAGAGAATGATTAGGACCTTCTTGGCTCATGTCTTTCTCCTAGCAAAGTCCTAGGGAGATGACAAGATCTCAGAAATCATGGCCAAGTAAAGCACTGGGAACTGAACCCTGAGTTCAGGAGTTCCAAACCTAGTCCAATTGCCTACATCCCATGCAAGCCAGAGAAGCAGCTAAGCTTGCTATGACCTACAAAATGTCCCTGGGCATCTCCGTAGTGATCAGTGTGAGAACTGCCTGATGTTCTGATGCCAAACAAGGCCCTGGGACTCTTCTTCCCAGGATAGCTAATCATGACTAGCACTGAATTTCCTTCAATATAGTAGGATGGAGCTGTGGTCACATTTGAAATAATTTAAAGAAAATGTGGGCATGTGACAATTCTGGAATACCTGAGTTTGTATATTAAGCTTCATTTCTGCTATGCTCACTTATTTTTATTTTAGTGCACTATGAGCATCAATCCACAAGCATCCCATCAGTGATGCTATTCTGTGTCAGGTTCTAGAATGGGGGAAGTGGTCAGTGATAGAATAGAAGTTTCAACCTCAGTCTTCAAGTTGCTTACAACTCAGTTGTAAGGAGAGGCAAAGGCTATTATACTGGTTTTTAGTAATGTTTATAAAATGTCTTAATGAGTTTCAAGCACTGTTCTAATTGCTTTTGGCAGATTGTCTCTTTTATTCTTTGCAATAGTTCTACAAGGCAGAAACTTTAATTATTTCCATTTTACAGATAAGGAAGCTGAGGTTTAGAAACTTTCCCAATACCATACACTTAGTAAATGTTCAAGTCAGGACCTTATCCAGGTGTATTTGATTCCAGTTTCCATGCTCTAAATTTCAATTCTATACTGTGTTCAGTAAGCTATAAAATAGTTTGTATAATTAAATGTGAAAAAAAAAAAGAAAGAAAAAGAGGGACTGATTAAGTTCAGAAAGGAGGCTGTGAAGGCTGGAGGAATCAGAGACGAGCTTATGAAGAGGTGGGATTTAAAATGAGTCATAGAATAGTAAGGTTCTAATGTAACTCAGTATCAGTTAATCTCTCCCATGCCCTTTGCAGCTCTCACACATGGACTGAATTCAGAAAAGCAGAGGGTAGAGGCAGAGCAACATGATTGAAGACATGGATGTGGGAGTGATCATAGCATAGTCATTTTTACAGTAAGAAACGAAGCCAGAGGACAACAGAAAACAGTTTGGAGAGAGAGGCAAATTACAATGGATATCAAGTCACTGTAGGATACAGAAATTGTTGAGATCCATGAATTCCAGGCTATAGCTCTGAATTTTATCTCAAAGTGCATTTCCTATCATAATATCTTGAATGTTTGTTTAAAAGACTTATCTCTAGATACCATGCCATATCTAAATCAGAAATTTTATCTTGATAAGATCTGGGCTTCTGCATTTCCCACAAGTCCCCACCCCAGCATTGTAGTGATTGAGATATTAGCTAAAGTTTGAGGACTATTTCTGTGGACAGTAGGGATCAGGTGCATGACAGACACTGGAGATTTCAGAACAGAGAAGAGGCCCTTGAGGATTTATTAGGTTGTAGAACATGAATTGGAGACCAGAGAGATCAGCCTAGATTTGGATGTCAGTTACAGTGCAGCACAGGGCTTATCATCTTGGAACGAGCCTGTAGTGGTTGTACAAACAAAGAGGAACAGCTGAATAAGGCTTAATTTGAAAGAAGATTTGGGGACCAGCTAAGTTAGAGCCACCCAATCAATCACAGTCCTGTCTTTCCATCTCATAAATAGTTCTCAACCACTTCCAGCTGTCTTCAGTCTCACACCTCATGTTGTTACTGCCACTGCCTTCTTACTGGTTTCCCTGACTCACTTCTTGTCCCCCAATCAATCCATTCTCCGTTCCCCACCTGTGAGAGTATCCCTGGTGGCCAAACTCACCATGTCATTGTTCTGCTGGAACCTGTTTAATAGCTACCTATTACTCTCAGAATAGCTTAAATTTATTTATAGAACATGCAGAGTCTTTCATGGTCTGGGCTCTATTGCTTTAAATTCCTTTCTTACCATTCCCTGCACCTCTTGGTCTCAGATGGATCATAGCTTCCTTACAGTTCTGAATCTTTGCATGTGCTCTGCTTTCTCTCTCTAGAATAGTTGCTTCCCTCTTGTCTGGTGAGCTTAGGTTTCATGACCTCCAGGAAGTCTTCCTTGACCACCACTATCCTGCCCACTGGATTAGGACTTCTGCATTTTCACTGTATTCTGAGTTTAATGTGCAAGATCCTTGAGGGAAGGCCATATCTGATTTACACAGCCCAGCATCTGACATAGTGCCTAGCCCGTGGTAGATCTTCCTGACATGCTTGTTGAATAAAGGAGCAAAATGGGTGATTTAAAAAGAGGGAAGAGACAAGGATGTCACAAGGTTTCATGCCTGATTATATGAAGGTAATGTCAGAGCTCTCACTTATCTCTTCAGCAGCTTCCACCTTGACCTTAAGGAGACACAAAGGGCCTTGTCTTTGTCAGGACAAAAACAATAAGGATAAAAACTCCAAGACTTAATCTATTTTAACTGAATCCATCTCCTTGACACTTAGAGGTTGACAGCCTTTCCAGTCAGAGGAATAATGATCAGATTGTGTATAACAAGACTGAATCTAGTATCTATCAACTCTGTATTGGATAAAGCACATTAGGACAGAGGGCTATGTAGTCGTTCATTAAATGGCAGGTTTTGCCATTTAAAAGGAACCTCTCCTCCTCTGGGAGAGGCAGAGGCAAGGAACAGGGTGTCTTGGTCCTGGGGAGAAGCAGCAACCTACTTTGTGTGTTGACTTTCTGTTTGTGAGATATATAGTCAGCATTTCTAATGAATCTGCTGGAAGCGGCTGGAATATTATGATTTATAGCACCTTCCCACTCTCTATCATAGCATTTTATTAGATGGATGGGAAGCTGGTAGTAATGAGGTTAGGAATGAGAAAACATCCATCAAGCCCTGCTACATCTTCTCAGGAAAGACAACACACTATCTCATATGTCACAGGCAGTGATCTAGGTCACGATGATATAAAATGCGTGATTAAAACCAAGCATTTGACACTAGATAATAGGCATCTAGTTAAAAAATAGCTCTAGTGTTCCCGACTTTTAATTAAACCCAACTCGTAAATATGCACTGTGGTAAATATACTGCAGAATGGGGCTTGTTTATATTCCACCACATAACAATTACCTCCAGAATGGGTGCTTTATTTCACTACATGGTGTTATTAGTCAGGCGATGGACTGAAATACAAATGTTAAGCCAGTGATGTCAGACAGGCATGCCACAGCAGTGCCACCACTAGGCTCCTGCTTTCCCCTCCCACCTTCCCTGGTTTTCCTGCCTTCCTCCTTCTCCAGTATTCTCTCACCCTCTGACCAGAGTTATCAATCTAAAATCAAACACATTTAATCATTTCCAGCAATCTCTCACAGTACCTTTGATTGCAGCAGTAATGACTGGAAGAGAGAAGATCTTTTAAATACATAACCTTGACGTTCAGTAAATCTGTCCTGTTAACGGGTTTATACTTTGACAGGGCATTCATTTATGAGAAAGTTGTATTTTTTTTTTTTAAATATCGAGTCCAGTACTAGAATATTAATATAAAATTGAATGGGGAGGAGTTGGGAAACAGTAATTGAGCAGTTTTTTTTTTTTTCATTTTGTTGGGTATTTGGAAATTCTTGGTTGATAGTGTAGATCATGGACAGAACAGTGTTCCAGGATCTAGATTTTATCTCTAACATTAATTGGTCATCTGACATTTATTGCCTCTTAGCCATGCAACTTCAGTGAATTTTTGAATTTGAAAAATGATATTAGACCTTTTCCAAGATCTCTTCCCTCTGGTATCCTGTGAGTTTGTTAAATCAATGCATCTAGAACTTTAATGCCATACAGATCCCTTGGGGATCTTTTTAAAATGCAGATTCTGATTCAACAAGTGTGGGTGGGGCCCGAGGTGCTGCATTTTTGACAAATTCCTGGTGAATGCTGATTGTGCTGCTTTGTAGACCGAACTTTGAGTAGCAAGATGTTAGAATACAAGGATCATTTCTCACCATTGAAAAATTTAAAGCTCTGGGGCTTTTCTCCCTTCCTCTCTCCCTCTCTCTCTCTCCCAGAAAAATTACATATACATGTAGTGCCCATCAGTAGAACATCTACATCCTCTAAGCAGTATATTGTTAAAACTGCTTTCTTTTGGCTAACAGTTTTAAATTAAGATGTTTTCTGAATATACGACTACCCTCATAAAGTTCAGTTCAGTAGTATTTCTCTCGTGTCAAAGTCTAATTTAGTAACCCATTCCAGTGCTTAGACAACTCCCTGTCAGAGTGATTCTTAGTCCCTTTAGATTCTACATGTTCATGGTTAAGCTTTTCTTTCTCTGATCTCAAAGGAGATGAGAAACAGCTGATCACCTGCGGAAGTAATTTATCCTAAATTGGCATGGACAGACCATGTGCCTCAGAGAAGGAAAATTCTGTTAATAAATAGGAAGCCAAACAGCCAAGCCTGTCCCCCAAGACTTGTATCTCCCCAGGGCTGGAGAGCAAAAGGTTTTGTATCTAAGACAGTCAGGTGGTTAACCAGCCACAAACAGCTGTGAATGGGCTGGTCTGAGCTGCCTGTGTGCATTTGGAATAAGGAGAGTTTCCTCCTGCATGAGATTTAACTTATTATTTTATTTCTTTTTAATATGAAGATTAGACCTCTATTCTCTTTCCCTTTATTTTCATTCAGTTTTGATGTGATTGCCGTAATTATGTGTCAGCTATTACCAAGCACATTCTAATTACTCCATTTATTGCTAGAATTGCTGTTACTACATAGTGCTTTGTTCATTAGTGAACTCTGAGGGGACTTTTCTTGCACATGTCAGACTTTAGTGACAGTCTGATTTTACATGATGCGTGATACTCAAAATCATTATTATTTTGAACAAATTCACAAAATTAATGTGTGCCTTTCAGTTGGATTTTCTTGACTAATGCAGTTCAGCATTTTCCATTTCTGAATGTGTTGTTGCTAGGAAAAGTAACAATTTGACAGGAGTACAAAAAAAAGGGGGAAATGTTATGAATCAATATTTTGCTTTCAGCTCTTAAAAATAGCACCATGGTGTTTGAATTTTCAAATTACTAAATTCCTTTATTGATTTTCAGTTTTAACTGCGTGGATTGGTAGGCTTTGTGATTCTGAACCTGACTTCTCTATTGAGTTATGGTGTCTTGAGCAACTGGCTAGTTGAGCCTCCCTTTATCCATCTGTAGTTTGAATAGAGCTTTCTCTCAATGTCCTAATGAGGTTGTGAATTTAACATGTTGGTTTTATATATAAGACACTGTCAATATCCCCAAATCTTGGTAAGGCAAAAACTATTAAATTTAATATTTTTTTCCTGATTTTGCATAATATAAGCTCATTGAAAATCAGTTCTGTACCTCTTCCCTCCATGAAAATATGTAAGTTAAGCCTAATATAACACAAAATTTACATGCTTTTTATATATGCAATTATTTCAGTTTTTATTTATTTATTTTTTTATTCTAAAATTCTTATTAAGATATTATCCTTACCTTTCTCTCTCATCACCCAAACTCCCGAATATATTGACCAGAGAAAAATAAACTACATCTAGAAACTGGGGATAAGTGTTTATAGAAAGGATTTTTAGCTTAGGAGCAGTAAAAAATAACATCCTGAATGCAAAGGAAGAGAATACAACTTAAAAATATTGCCTACAGATGTAATTGTAGACACTTGCTTTGCACTTGCAATAAATTTAATATCTTTAATATTAAATATTAAAGGTAAGAGAGATTACATATTAGCATGAGGAATTGGGAAGAAGAGATAGGGAGAATTAAATAGGAGCTAGTAAGATTAATTTTAGAAAAGTAAGAAAATAAAGTATAATACTAGAATTAATATGTGCAGAAAATAAAAGGAGCAGTTTGGAAAACAAACTTGGTAAGTTCAACTAGAGTACAGAAGGACAGGTTAAGAGGCAAACATATCTATAGAGATGGTGACAGATATATGGAGATTAGAGTAAGTGTAACAGACAAAACCTATAAAAGATGAAAATGATTCTGACAAATGAATGCCTCTACTGAAACAAAAGGACTCATTATTTCTTTATTCTAAAGAAATTATATTTAAACATAAAGAGATCTTGGCAGCATCTAATCAAAAATAATAGAAAAAAGAACTATCAGATGTGTTTCAGACTTTTCCTCTCTAACAATGTTAATGATATGACACCATGAAATAAATGTTTCCTGGGGAAAAGGCCTTAATCCAATAATTTCACAACAAATTGTCATTCATAGGGGAACAAACAAAAAGGCAATGACTGAAAGAGTAGTTCAGTTATGTATATTTTCTGAGAGGAAAAAATAACCAAAGACTAATTAGCAGTCAGCTAAGAGATGAATTGAAAACAAACAACTTAAATAGAGTTAGGTCACACTTTGAGGAAGATGGGTAGTAAATTCAAAACCAAGTAAATTTACCATTAAGTAAAATTATTTGTCATAAGTAAATGCAAATGAGAATATGAATATCATACATAATTATTGAAAGAGAACATTTAAGATGTACAAAAATAAATTTGGTCTAGAGGGTAAATTATATAGATTAAAACAGAAAATGGTTGGAAACAAATTAAAAAGGATTAATTTCCCTATTTCATATAAGGGAGTCAACAGATATTGATAATCAGAGAATATTTGACTATGCTTAGAAAAATCTTTGACTTGAAAAAAGATAGTTAACATATGTTATTAAAGAAAAAAGATTTGGGGCGCCTGGGTGGCGCAGTCGGTTAAGCGTCCGACTTCAGCCAGGTCACGATCTCGCGGTCCGTGAGTTCGAGCCCCGCGTCGGGCTCTGGGCTGATGGCTCAGAGCCTGGAGCCTGTTTCCGATTCTGTGTCTCCCTCTCTCTCTGCCCCTCCCCCGTTCATGCTCTGTCTCTCTCTGTCCCAAAAATAAATAAATGTTGAAAACAAAAATTTAAAAAAAAAATAAAGAAAAAAGATTTTAGAAATGTCAAAAATACAAAGAACCAAAATGTAAAATATTAAAAAACCATTTATTTATTATTCAAGAAAATAGATAAAACCAGGTAAAATATAGGTACTAAAAAATAACTGGGATTTTTTTTTTAAGTTCTTCTTCTGCTAGCTTTAGGCTTTGTTTGCTGTTCCCTTTCTAGCTTCTTTAGGTGTAAGGTCAGGTTGTGTATTTGAGACTTTTCTTGTTTCTTGAAATAGGCTGTATTGCTGTATACTTCCCCCATAACTGCTTTTGCTGCATCCCAAAGGTTTTAGACTGTCATGTTTTCATTTTCATTTGCTTCCATGTATTTTTTTTTATTTCTTCTTTAATTTCTTCATTAACCTATTCATTTTTTAATAGGATGTTCTTTAACTTCCATGTATTTGTGGTCCTTCCAAATTTTTTCTTGTGGTTGACTTTCAGTTTCATACCATTGTGATCTGAAAATATGCATGGTATGATCTCAATCTTTCTGTACTTTTTGAGGTATGTGATCTGTTTTGGAGAATGTTGCATGTGCACTGGAAAAGAATGTGTATTCTGCCGCTTTAGGATAGAATATTCTGAATGTATCTGTTAAGTCCATCGGTCCAGTGTGTCATTCAAAGCCATTGTTTCCTTGTTTTTCTGCTTAGATTATCTGTCCATTGTTGTTAGTGGGGTGTTAAAGTCCTCTATTATTGTATTTTTATCAATGAGTTTCTTTATGTTTGTTATTAATTGATTTATATGTTTGGAGTCTTCCAAGATGGGGGCATAATATTTATAATTGCTAGATCTTCTTGTTGGATAGACCCCTTAATTATGATATAGTACCCTTCTTCATCAGTTATAATCTTTGGTTTAAAATTTAGTTTGTCTGTTATAAGTATGGCTACTCTGGCTTTCTTTTGACATCCATTAGCATGATAAATGGTTTTCCATCTTCTCACTTTCAATCTGCAGGTGTCTTTAGGTCTAAAATGAGTCTATTATAGTCATTGCATTTTGATACCCTACATCTTTCGATTGGAGCATTTAGTCCATTTACATTAAGAGGGAATATTAACAAATGTTGGCAAGAATGCAGAGAAAGGGGAACCCTCTTACACTATTGGTGGGAGTGCAAACTGGTGTAGCCCCTCTGGAAAACAGTATGGAGGTTACTCAAAAAGTTAAAAATATAGCTAGCCTATAACCCAGGAATTGCACTACTAGGTAGTTACCTGAAGGATACAAAAATACTGATTCAGAGGGGTACATGCACCTCAATATTTATAGCAACATTATCAACAATAGCCAAATAATATATATAATAGAATATTGTTCAGCCATCAAAAAGAGTGAAATCTTGCCATTTGCAATGGTGTGGATGGAACTAGAGTGTATTATGCTAACCAAACTAAGTCAGAGAAAGGCAAATACCATATGATTTCATTAATATGTGGAACATAAGAAGCAAAACAGATGAACATAGGGGAAGGGGAGAAAAAAAGAGAAAGGGAGGGAAACCATAAGACACTCTTAACTATAGAGAACAAACTGAGGGTTGATGGAGATGGATAGGCTAAATGGGTGATGGGTATTAAGGAGGGCACTTGTGATGAGTACTGGGTGTTATATGTAAGTGGTCAATCACTAAATTCTACTTCTGAAACCAATATTACACTATGTTTAACTAACTACAATTTAAATAAAAACTTTAAAAAAGTAAATAAAAAATAGTTTAAAAAAGCTCTATGCTTTATATAAAAATGTTACCTAAAATAAAATTATGGAGAATAATTAAAGAGTAATGGCTATGTAAAGTTAATAGACAAAAGCCAGGGAATAAAGTACTTGATATTAAATTAACATTAGTGTAGATTTCAAGCCATTATTTGAGTATAAATGCAAGGCAAATAACCATTAAGCCTTATTACTTTACATTGCAAGAATGTTAGAAACTGCAATGAAGTATGGATGTCATGAACTTTATTTGATGAATAAACATATAGCTTAAGATATAAATAAAAACTGTTAGAAATACAAAGGATATATAATCATGATGATAGTACAAATGTTACTATATAAAATCTGTAAGTTTTGACAGATGAAATAGGAAAAATAAACCAAGAAAGTAGAAGATAATAAAACAATAATATTGGTTTAATAGAAACCTATCTAACTCAACAACTTACATAAACAAAATACATTTTCTCTTGGGTTGGCCTAAATGTTTTTTATAAAACTTATCATGTGTTATACAACAGAGTCTCAATAAATTCCCCAAATCATAAATTTTGTAAGGTTGTATTACCTGGCCAAACGGCAACAAAAATATTAACAATATCAATAATAAAGAATATCAACAACAAAAAAAGGAAATTTAGCTAAGACACTCTCTTACTATGTTATTGTCAGGAAGTAAAACATGAAATTACACACTAGTTAAAAAATAATGATAGCAAAAACGTTCACACAATGTTTTCTGGTAAATGAAGAATATTATAATCCAGAAGTAAATTGTTTGTTTAAACCATTTAGTTATTAAACAAATTAAGTCCACAAATGAAAAAATTCAATGCATGGAGTAGATAAAAACAAAACAGTAACAGAAGGAATTACTGAGAATAAATTTAAGAAAAAAAGCAGTGAAAATAAGCTCAAGAATTGATTCTTTAAGAAAAAACATTGATAGCCTCTAACTAACATGAAATGAAGGAAAAACACTCAGAAGGCACAATTGATGGCTGAAGTTTCCTTCCTCAAAGCATTCTTCACTTGGCTTTTATTATGCTCCACTGCGCTGGATTTCCTTATAGTTCCTTGGACACCCTTTGTTTCCTTTGAAAGTTGCTTTTCCTCTGTGAACTCCAAATATTGGAGCTCCTCACTGCTGGTCCTTAGCCCTCTTCTCCCTTGGATTTGAACAGCACTCACTCATCTGTGATTTCCAACCTTACATTTCCACTCCAAGTCCATTCCTTGAAATGTGTATATTTAGCTCTTTATTTGGTACTTTTTCTTAGAGGTAAACCAGGTATTTCACTTTTGATACACGTGCAGTTGAACTCTTGGTTGCCTGCTTTCCCTCAAATATGTTCCTCAACTCTTCTTCCCTATCTCAATAGAAGATATAACAAAGAGGTTATCTCTTAGTTTTACAGCTCAGAAATCTCAGTCTTTATTGTTTTACCTTTTCCTTTTTTAAGCAAGTCCTTCCATATTATATAACCCATTGAATTCTCTTCTCATCTCTTCAGCCCCACCCTGGTCCACGCTGTGAGTCTCTCTTGCCTGGATTATTGCAGTAGCCTCCTTACTAGCCTCATTTTCACACATGCCTTCTCTACACTATTCTAAACACAGCAGGGACAGAGGGTTGTCTTTTTAATGAATATATATTCAAAATTCATTGCTGGATTGCCAGTGCTGGTAAAATAATGTCTAGCCCGTAAACTAATCTGCACAAAAATATTTATAGCAGCTTTATTCTTAACTGCCCAAACTTGGAAGCAATCAGCATGTCCTTCAAGAGGTGAATGGATGAACAAACTGTCATACATTCAGACAGTGGAATTTACTTCAGCGATAAATAGAAATGAGCTATCAAACCATGGAGACACATGACAAAACTTTAATTGCGTATTGCTAAATCAAAGTATCCAGTCTGAAAAGGCTACATATTGAATGATTTCAACTATATGGCATTCTGGAAAAGGCAAAATTATGGAGACAGTAAAAAAATCAGTGGTTGCCAGTGGTGGGAGGGAGAAAGGGATGAATGGATAGATAGAGCACGGGAGTTTTAGGGTGATGAAATTATTCTGTATGACACCGTAATGATGTATACATGACATTAAACATTTGCCAAAACCTGTAGAAAGTACAACACTAAGAGTGAACCCTAATGTAAATTATGGATATAAATAACAATTCATTATGATTTATTCATAATTGCCCAAACTGTCATCATTTGTAACAAACGTACCACACTAATGTAAGATGTTAATAATAGGGAAAGTTGGGTGGGAGGTTATGTGAGGTGGTGACGTGGGGGAGCAAATGAGGGTGGGAGAGAAAGGGGTTATCTGGGAACTTTCTTTACTTTCTGCTTAACTTTTATTGATAAACCAAACCTGTTTTTTTATATTTAAATATATATTATTATATTTATAAACCAAACCTGTTTTATTTATAAACCAACTTTTATAAACCAAAACCTGTTAAAATGCAAAGTCTAGTAATTAAAAAAAATATCTAAACTCTTTACTGTGATTTACAAAATGCTTATGATACATAATCTCATTCTTAGATATGGATGACTGAATTATTCTGCATTGTACAGAAAGAACTATGTACAGTCATTTACAATGTCTCCTTCTGAACTGATTGTTGCCAGTACCCAATCTCCTTTATAGGTATTCTCCAGTAGCTGTTGAAAGACCTGCATGCTTCATTTACCTGCCTGGCTCTCCAACGTCCTCTCAAGGCCCTCTCCACATCACCTGGGTTTTAGTCACCTTGCACTTCTTTCAATACCTCAAATACAGGGGGGTCTGTCCTGCCTTGGAATATTTTGGGATTTTTTTTCTTACTTTCCTTCACAGAACTTGTTCTTCCTAGTCTTCTAGGTCTGGATTTAAATATCACACCATAGTGAGGTCTTCCCATACTTCTCCATCTAATTTTGAATTTCTCTTAGCCCTGTAATCCTACCCCAGTTGTTTTCTCTTACTGTAGGTTGTTACCTTCGTAGTACTTATAACAATTTGTAATTACTTGTGTGCTTATGTGTTTGGTTGTTCTTACCCACTAGACTGTAAGATCCTACAGGGCCTGAAACCGTATATGTTTTGTTCATCCGTGCTCTGACCAGTGTCAGGCAGAGAGTAGCTGGTCAACAAGGGGGCAATTGATGCAAAAAATGATTCTAAGATCAGATATGGAGTGACTGTGATGAGCAACTTTTATTCTTATTAATTTGAGACGATTTGCTAGGAAAATGTGAATGTTTAAGAATAATTCAATAGGCAATAGAAAATCTGAATATTCATGGAATAATTTGAGAAGATTTTTAAAGGCTAACTCTGAAGACGATACCAGGCTAATATTTGAGGGTGTTTTCCCCCAATCCTATAATTCCTATATTATTTAAAATGTTATTGAACTTTGAAAAATATGAATTGATTCCCAATTCATTTTGTGAATTGCAAAATATAGCTAGTTCACATAAGAATAAAAATTCAAAAACCCTAAATAAATAATGGCAACTCAAATACAGACTGTATTAAAATAATAATATGCCATGAACATTTTATTAAGTTTAGAAAAAGATGGATTGATCCCCAATTCATTTTATGAATGTGAAAATAGCTAACTCACTTAAGAATAAAGATCCAGAAACCCTAAATAAATAATAGCAACTCAAATACTGCATTCTATTAAAATACTAATACACTATGAACATGTTGGCCTTATCACAGACATGCAAAGAAAATTTAAAAGCAGAAAATTTATGAAAACAATTCATCATATCAAGAGATCAAAGAAAGTGGAAAATTATGTGATCATTGCAAATAATGCTAAAAAGGCATTTGATAAATTCAACTTCAATGTATAAAGAACACTTTTACAGAGTAGGAATAGAAGGATATATACTTAGCATGATAAAAACTCTTCTAAACCTGAAGCACATGTTTGAACTAAACGTCAAAAATTAAGGAAAGCATAGAGTAATATTTGAGAGCACATTTTACATCTATAAGTCTCAGTTTCCACATCTGTAAAATGGAGGTAAATAATAGAATTTTCTTATGGGGTTGCTGTTATTATATCATATGATAATTTGTAAATAGCTTTACACAGTACCTAAAAGATAGTAATAGAAATTAAATTTGTGTCTGTTTTCCTTCTACATAATTAAAATATTAAGGGTAGTTTCATTGTGAATGAATATATAGAAACTTAAGGCAACTTACAAGGAAAGGAGTTCATCAAGACAGCCCAGGAAAGAGAGTGATACTAGATTTTTCATTGCCAGAGTGCAGAGAGCAAAGCTAACGAGGAGGAGCCTTGGATCTAGATGTTCACATTCCTAAGCCTTAACACTGAATGGCCTCATAGTAAATCCACAGCCTTGGGGAAGCTGATGCCAGTGGACTAGAAGAAAAAAAAATATCATGAAGGTTACTTGGATAGAGTCCAAGGAATTGACTCTGGTTTGCCTGACCGCATCATACACCATGAGACTTCATCTGGCACCTTGAAGATATTGCCTGAGTGCCATTCAGTTATGGTTTGAGGTAATTTTGTGCTATTTTGGTGCTTTAAAATCTCATGCTCCAATTGATTCATTTCTCTAGGGACGATGTTTCTGTGATACATCCCAAGATGCTGGTGAACTCAAAGAGGACTCCTACTTGCTACTTATCTAGCAAGGTAAGGAATGGAATAGTTTCTATTCTAAGATTTTTAGGTTCAAGGCTAGATGAGAGCATATTGGGCTGGGGATGATGGAGAGTTGACATCCTTGTGACAAATATTATGTGCCTGTTAATAATACAAGTAAGCATGTGCATTATTGCTGTTTAATTTTGCCTTGGAATTTCCATCCAAGGAAATAATATAAGAAAAAGAAACTATGAAAATATTGAAAATACAATTATTTTTAAATGGCAGTGTTAGTTACCTAGAAAAATCTAAAAGAATTGACTGGAAAGCCCTGAGGACTAGTAATAGAAATGGAGTTCGATAAAGGTACTTCTCACAAAATACATAATACATAAATTCACGTAGTTCTTATAGATTGACAATATAGATTGACAATATAGAAAATATAACAGGAAAAATGCCATTCAGAATAGCAACGTAAATTTAAGCCTAAAACAAAATCTGGAAGACCCACATAAAAAATTCTACAAAACATTTACTGAGACACTTAAGAAGAATTAAACAATTGAAAAGACCTACCCTGTTCTCAGATAGGAAGAATAAAGATTTTAAAGATATCAGAGTTCCCCAAGTTTATCATAAATTATGTAATGCAAGTAGTACAGTGCATTTTTGGCTGTATCTGATGAAATGATTTTGAAATTATGGAATACAACCAGCTATATAACAAGGAAGGAAACATTAATCTAGAAAGAATAATGTGTTTAATATTTGCACTACCAAATATTAAAATGATCGATAAAGCTACCGTACGTCAAAATTAACCCATGGAACAAAATAAAAATCTAAAATTAGACCTAAGTGTATGTTAAAAATGGTACAGTAAGCAGAGATTACACGAAAAGTAGTGCTAGAAATTTTGGCTAATTAGTAATGAAAACAAAAAAAATCATACCTTAAAAAATGAAATAAGATTTAGATTTTATATGGTTTATATATTTAAATATAAAAATTGGGTTCTAGATTAATATTTATCTGAATCAATTATGTGGAAGTCTTTCCTAAACTTAAAACAAGTCTGTTTAGAACCATGAAAAAGATTGATAGTTTAGATTCTATAACTATTTGAAGTTTTCTATGTCAAAATTTACTATAAACAAGGTGTTTATAGTGGAGCTGGGGAAAACATCTCCCCCTGAGAGACATTGAGCTGGTCAAAATGAGCAAAGACAATTATGTAAAGTCTCTGGAGATGGATCAAAGGGCTTATGACACATTAAGGGACATTTATTCAGCAGAGGTTATAGAATCTTGCATGAGAACATGGCATTTGTGCTCGGGACTGCACCTATTGCCTCACAGCTACATGTTCCAGAAAAGCGGTTCCAGCAGGCTGGGCAGTGGAGTGGCAGGTCTCAGCTCTCCTACATTTCTTGAGTGGGAGAACTATTCCAGTGGATTGGTAGCCAGTAGACATTGGCAGATCCCCTTTCCCCAGCTGCATGCTGCAGAAGGCCTCTGTTGAGTAGGTGGTGGCAGTGGCCATTACCCTACTCCCAATTCTTGCCAGGTAGGTGGTACCTGGTTGGGAAAGCTGGAGAAAAATGTAGTCATCCAGTTCTGCACAGTTCTGTATTGCCAAGCTCCAGGAGGCTTGGCAGCGAAATGTCAGGTTCCATCTTCTCCGACCTCCTAGGACAGAACAGCTATTTGGATTAGATTTGACTACTGGTAAAGTTTGGCATCTTCCATGCTTTGTGACCCTGGGCTGCAGAAGACATGAAGAAAATTCTCAAAAGAGATACTTGAAATGGCCACTAAATACATACAAGGCATTCAAACCTTTTTGGTGCAAGTTAAAACAACAGTGAGATTCTATTTTTCATCTGTGAAACTGGGAAAGATTAAAAATTTATAATACTCATTAATGGGGAACGGGATATGTGGTCTTCCATTGCAAACACTTGATAAATTTAAAGGCTTATATAACAGCATTCCTAGTACTCACATAATTATTTTCTGGGGGTGTTTCTTCTTTTCTTTTTAAGTGACCAAAAAGGATTTGTTGTCCTCCTATGTTATTATTAAAACAATAGCAACAAAGAAATGAAATCATCAGTAAGCATTTTAGATGTTGTCAGTTGCCTTTTTTTTAAAAGACCTATACGATTACTTTTCCATATGTATCTTAGATCATAGTAATACCTGTAAGTGACATTTAGCCACTGAATGAGTTAGAACAATCGTTGCCTTTATGCTTGTCTTTATTTAGATGTGAACAATCCTGTAACAAAGGTTATTAGCTGTTTTCATTGATAACTTAGCTGTTCTTACAAATGTGATACAAATGTGCCACTAGTAGCACTAAATAAAAATTCCTCCTTATTATGAAGAGCAAAAAAAATGGTGAAGAAGAGAAATGAATTATTGGGGGCAGGGAATACCCCCAGGTCTTGTTTTGTGAGTTGTTGGAAATATAAATTATTTTGTAATGTAAACACTTATGTGCAGGTTGAGCAGTGTCGTCTTTTCACTGCATTCTCTTAACTCTTTCAGTCAACCAGCCACTCGACCCTCCTCAGTATCTCTTAGCAAATCAACATAGGATGTGTTTCTTAAATGGCTCCCCAGCACACACTCACTGGTGGCTGTGGAAGATGAAAACTGATAGTAGGGAGACATGAACAACCCATATCTTGATCATGGATCTTGTGCTCTGGCTTTCAAAGTTGTCACTCAGTAGCTCTACTTAGAGGAGTGAGGGAAATTTAGAGTTTTTTAGACTAAATTCTTTTTTTTTTTAATTTTTAATATTTATTTATTTTTAAGAGAGAGAGAGGGAGAGAGAGAGAGGGATGGAGGGAGAGGGGGAGAGAGAGATGGAGACACAGAATCCGAAGCAGGCTCCAGGCTCTGAGCTGTCAGCACACAGCCTGACACAGGGCTCTAACTCACGAACTGCGAGATCATGACCTGAATTGAAGTCAGAGACTTAACCAACTGAGCAACCAGGTGCCCCAGACTAGTTAAATTCTTAACAAAAGTCTCAGTTTGATTTTTGAATTCAGTAATTATCCAACAGAATATATAATTCTATTTAATTAAAAACCTTTTTATCTCATAAGAAAAGTATGATACAGAAAAGATTAATAACCTACTCAGGTACATTTACCAGTTTAAGAATATATATTACCCAGTTTAAGAAATATATTATTACTAATACTGTTGAAGGTCCATGTATTTCATAGTACACATATCCTTCTACAACAGTTCTTTTTTTCTAACATTATATTTGTGTGATTCATTCATATTAATATATGCTGCTACTTGATTTTCACTGCTATGTAGTATTCCATTGTATACATCTACAAGAATATAGTGATCCATTCACTATTGATGAACATTTAGGTTGTGTACCCATACAGTAGGCTACACACAAATATTAGTGGCCTAAAATAAAACATTCATTTTATACTGATATGAATTTTACTCATAGCTCACGTTCATCTTGGATAGGACCCAGACTGACAGGACCTCACCCATCTGCAATATTATATCACTGTGGTAGGAAAAATTACTGAGGTGAATCATATACAGTCTCTTAAAAGCTTTCACCAAGAATTGACCCATGTTCCTTCTGTTCAAATTTTATTGGCCATAGAAAGTCACATTGACATATTTAATTTGAAGTAGGTTAGAGCTATGTAATCCTGCCATGTACCTCCACAGAGGGTAATAATAATGTATGATATATAATCATATATATATATATATATATATATACATAAATATATATAATATATATGTAAAATCATATATATGTAAATTAATACCCAACATCTCTATGATAACTGTAAGTTGTCTTGATGTTTGGCACTGAGTGTAGATTCTTCATTTTCATTCACCCAGTGGTAAGAAGATGTACTCTGCCCCAGGTACTTTTCTACATATTAGAAATACAAAATTGGAACAAAATCCCCTTTTCTATAGGAACTTAGAGAATCTTTTTAGAGAGTTTCCTGTTGAACAGATCAATTACAATACAAATATTAATACTATAAGATACGTAAGTAGTGAGTGTTCTAGACACATTCTTTCTGTATGAAGTAAGAGAGAAGCAGATTTTTTTTTAATTTACATCATAAAATTCCAAATATATTTCCAAGAAAAATTAGTCTTCTCTGTAAAATCAAGGGTTGGATTTGGGTATGTTGAAGTTGGACCTGGGTCATAATCAAGGTATATCTGATCTAGAGGTAAAGAGGATTTTTTTTATGAAACGGGTTTTACATTGTATAAATTCTGTTTGGCACAAAGATCCCATTTTGCTGATCTTTTGTTGACAGTTTTTGGTTTTAGGTCTAGAATCTTGCATCCTTCATCATGGTAAGCTCACTGTGCACACTCTTGAGAAGTGGTTATGTCTGTGCCTGATTTGTATTAGGCCTACAGAATTAAAGAATTTATATGAAAGGATAACATCCTGATAACTCAAAGTTTCATTTGGATTAGTGTAGCTAGAGTTGCTGCCTAAGACACTAACAGAACGGTAGATTACATCAATAACATTATATTGTCTCAACTAAAGGAGGTGATGGTCCTAGTCAACCTCTTTGTATAGGTACACCTAGAGTCTTGGGTCCATTTCTATGGTCTATCTTTTAAGAGGAACAAAAGTGAATTGTTATGATAGATATATATTCATAAATCAAGGATATTATTGATGAATGTGAAAGAATTAGGGATTGTTTTGACTGGAGTGGTGGGGTGGCGGTGGAGATGGCTATCTTTAGAAATGTATCAGAAGAGGAATGGACCATGCCTTGAAGAAATTCCTTCTCCCTAGCAATGTTCAAATATGGATCCACCAGCTGACATGCTAGTTATATAGAAGGGATTCAATTCCATGGTGTTTGTCAAGATAACATCTATGGTCACATAAATTTCTTGAGATATTGTATCTTTTTTTGGACACATTACATCTAATTTTTAAAAATTAATGTTCACTTGATGCATAAATGATACTGTCTTATATTTTGGAAGTCTTGATGGATGTTTTTTCATTTTTTCCCTGTATTGTCAACAATAGAAAACATAGTTAAATGTCCCCCAACTTCACAGAAATTCGGCTGTAACCTTAGTCCAACCTATTAATTTCATCTTTGTCATACATTGATCACCAGTACTCTCCAGCCAACCTGTTCAGCTGCAAAAAGTGGAATGGGTTATGTGATTGCAATTTGACTGTGTTACTCAGCTTATTTTGCTATAAATAATAGTTGTAGAGACACAGAAGAGCAGTGAAGATAGGGAGTGAAATCCTTGGATTAGGGACCACATCTTATTTGCCCTTCTATTTATATATGTTACTTAGCATATTGCCTAGAAAAATGGAAGTGCACAATTAATATTGGTTTAATTTAAAGAACTATATTTTCTCAATAAATCATAGAAAATGTCCATGTCATCAGTGGTAAGGAAGAGTCTAGATTCATATTCACACGTTTATTCTCTGTGTACAAAATTTCATGCCATCAACATTTATTGTGAACTATAGGAGAGGAGGAAGGAGTATTAGGTGTTGGGAGAAAATAGATTTGGAAGTCAGCAGTTTAGTCTTGAGCACACGATAAACACATTATAACTACTTTACAATTCAACAAAACAACACTCATTTGTTTTCCAGAGTGCAGAAGCATTCATGAAATACAGCAAAAAAAAAAAAAAAAAAAAAAAAACAAAAAAACAAAACGATTTGACTCATTGTGTTAAAAGCCTTTAATTTCTGATTTTTGCCAGCCAATTCCTTCCCAATCCAAAGGATAATATCAGTAATTTATATTTTGAACTACATATTATTTGAAATAACTTTCGAGTTAATTATTAAGGTCTGTTTTGATGGCTTTGAAAACCAAGTTTTACCACCCTTGCCACACTTGGGAATTGTGGTTTTAAAAGGAATTTGGACAGAAATTACTCTTTTTTGGAGTTCACTGGCAAATGTCACATATGAAGGCAGGTATTCATCCCAGGCACTTAGATAAGTATTCTTATTTCATTATGAGGCAAGACTAGTTCTGTGGAAAGAAAAAAAAAATCCTAATGTGAGTGCAAGTTGCTTTCTTGATGCCACCATGATCCTCATAGCAAGAATGATTTATTATATTGGATTATATTGTCCAACTCTTTTTTCAAAGGAATAAATCACATGCTTCTATTACTATGATAATATGCAAGCAACTATGACCACTGTTGAATGCTCTTGCAGCTACATCTTTTATACTGTGCCAATTAAGCAGAAGGTGTGGAATGTTGGCAGGGGGATTTAAATGTCTCATCTAAAGGTCAACACCTAACAACAGGACAGCATTTATCCTGAACTGGACTGTAGAGTCAGCACTGGGTTTGAGCCCAGTTGCTGTTGGGGGACTTAAATATATAGTCCTCCAAATGAGAGCAGATGGTGTCAAAGGAGCTATACTGGTGTTCAAGATATATCCTAAAATAGCTTTAAGCTTCTCCATGACCTCATTCTGCCATGCTGGCTTGCTTACGAGTGTGTTTTTGGGTGGTGTTAATGTTCTAGCGTTAGCCATTATAATTTATGGACTGACATAGTATCGTTAACACTGAGCATGGATTGTACTCAGTAGCCAAAGCATAACTTTTTTTCCCTCTATGTTTCCTGCAGCTGGCCAGTGTTTTGTAACCAGGGCACCAACTCTGGAGCCAGTTGGTAACTTTAGCTGTTTGATTGGGTGTGCAATTGGCATTACAGACATGGTTAACCAAGGATAATATTAGAGTATGCATGACAGTTTCAAGATTTCATATGGTGAGACAGAACTAGTTTTAGCACAAGATGAAACCAGATAGGTGTATTTATAGTAAGACTTTATTTAATAAAAGCGTTTTAGCCAAGGTGAAAGTGACTGTGACTATTTAGCCTTTGAATAGGTGAATGAACTAGTAATTTGTAAAATTTATTTTTTTATCAAAGTAAGCCGTGTATATAGTGTGTTTGTAAAGATTAATAACGATTAAGACTAATAATGAAAAATAGATCTTTCCCTTGACCTCTTCTTCTCCACCTGAAATCCTGCTTCCCAGGGCAACTACTTTACATTCTTTTTGACATTTCTCCTGGTATTTGCCACCATATTTCTAAGTGATACAATTATAATTGTAGTTCCTGATTCCTCAGTTTTAGAAATTACAGGTCGAGGTTTGAGTTTCTATTATGAAAGGTGAATATTTTAACTCTCTTAAACTCCTTTGCCCCCAACACACCTTCTCCTCCTCCCATCCTCTTTGTCACAGTTTTTGGTGAAATCAGATGGTTTTCAATGGGTGAAGGAACAGTCATTCTTAAAGACTCTTCATTAAGAGATTACAGTATCTTAGGTTAAGAAGCATGATGCCCTGATACTACTGTAGAGACGGAATGATACACACAACATAAAGAAACAAGCTGCTTCCTAGACTTGATCAGAACACAGCAATTGTGTAGAGACGTGCCAACAAAAGGAAATCAGAGGTAGATGCTCTGCTGGAGGTCTATAGTCCCTGACCTAGGTGACCCCTACCACTTTTGTTTTAATTTTATAACATCTGCTGAATGTAAAGCTTTCAGCTCAGAGTGGTCCCTGGCCATTTATTTATGACTCAGTCTGAGCCCATGAGGCAGTTTCTCCTCCAATTACAGCAAGTGGGGAGGAGTGGTGAAGTGAGCTATTGATTGCACTTCAGGCAGCAGGTGAAGACTAGCAATGGCTGGAGCTATTGCAACCTTGGACAACATTTTATTCTTGTTAACTAGGGAGAGACTGAAGAGTTGAAACTGAGTATTATAAATGCTTACAAGGTTACAATAATCCAGGGCCGAGGTCAAGGTGGATATGTCATCCCATGCCTTACAAATGGCAAAAAATCCCTACGGTTTTAAGGTGTATCTTATAGGTATATCGAAAAAGTCCTTGAAACAGCCATATGCAGTCTTATAGTACCCTCATTAGCACCTAACATGATACCCACACATGCTAAGAAATAAAGAAGAGTGGTTTGTTCAAGTCTCAGCTGTTTGGGTACAACTGTGTAAGGTACAATTTAACTTACTGTAGAAAAGCAGGTATTACCTATGCTCAATCCTCTTAGGAGGGCTGTTGCTTACCAGGTATACCCCCTCGAGCTGCTAGACTCTTGATGATAATTGCCCTTTCCTTCATCTGAGCAAGCTAACGATACCATGAGGGCTTTTTTACTTGGGACATTACAGAATAGTGACAATAGAAATAGTTGAGAATGAGTGAACATACCCAAGACTGAATTATATATAACTCATGAAATACTTGGTTTTAGCAAATATGTACTCTACAAGAAACTACAAATAATATACAGTGATTTGAGTATTTAATTCATCCCTACTCTTAAGAGAATTGGTGTAACATTTAGTTAGATTACATGAAGAGAAATGCCTTTCATTGATCTGTTTAGATCCTTTCTTCATTCTTTATCCTTTTCTTATATGGTTTGTTATTTTTTGTTAATGCCCCATACTTGTCTACAGCCTACATTTGTTTGTCATTATAAAAGTTTAGATATAAAGCACTCAATCATTATAATCTACCTATGTCTTTAGGTGAATATTTTATTTAGCAACTTAAAAAAATTAAATGTTTAATTGAAACACTAGAAAACAAAGAAGAGCCAGATGATCAAACAAAAAAAAACCATAACCTTTCTTCCCTGGAAAAAGTTCTTTTAACACACTGATGTAGGTACTTTCCTTTCTGTGCATGTGCAGGTATTTGTATGTGTAGATTAAAAGCTGAAATCATACTATTTTATAGCTTGCTTTCTTTTACCTAGAATTTTCCCATATCAAAACTCTTCTTTAACAATATTACTGGTAATGGTTACATTATGATTGTTTGTATGAATATGCAACAGTTTAAAATAATAAGTCCATATGACTGAGACTTTAGTATGTTTCCAATTATTTTTGGTCATTACATCTATAGATTTTGCTATCTTTGTTCCCCTGTATAATTGCACAGCCTTGGGCAAAGCTGGAAATGAAGAGGTTTACCATCCCCTAATGTACAGACTGCAAAATAGGCTATGATTTCCGGGTACCCTGGCATTCACTAACCCCACTCCTTTCCCTTTTATTTACCTTGGTCGTGCTCTCTCTCCTACCATAAGGTGGTAGGAGGGCTATAAAAACTCCCAGGATTCACTCGGAAAGAATAAAACTTCCTGCTTGGGTTTAGCTAAGAGGTCTTCCTTTGCACAGCTATTGTTAGCTTTTGAATCATAATAATTCAAGGTACTCATTTGGGATTTGGTGATGTAATCATTTCAAGCCAAGTCAATATATTGTTTACATACTTATAAAACTAGCCTCCATGAGCTACATGCAACCTCTCCTTGTGAGCAGTGGATTATAGTGAATGAAAGTGCAACATGAAGCCTGCAAGGTGCGTGGGCTGGGGGATGCTGTAGAAGCAGGCTAGTGTGGTGGACAATTGGCCACCTTTGTAAGCTAATTACTGCTTTGCGGCCTCTATTTTTTTTTTTTTTTTTTTTTTTTTAAATTTTTTTTTCAACGTTTATTTATTTTTGGGACAGAGAGAGACAGAGCATGAACGGGGGAGGGGCAGAGAGAGAGGGAGACACAGAATGGGAAACAGGCTCCAGGCTCTGAGCCATCAGCCCAGAGCCTGACGCGGGGCTCGAACTCACGGACCGCGAGATCGTGACCTGGCTGAAGTCGGACGCTTAACCGACTGCGCCACCCAGGCGCCCCTGCGGCCTCTATTTTATCATCTGTAAAATGAGTATAATCATACCCAATCATAATGTTTTGCTGGAGATTAAAAGTGAAGATATATTTATTGCAAATTTAGCATAAAGTATCGTGCTAAAGTATTAATGCTGCACATAGTATTAATGGTAGCATCATCATGTTGTTCTAGTGAAATTGCAGATGGCAATTGTGTTGAGGAGCACAGCCAGATGGACAAAGCCAGATGGAAAAGGATCCTTAAAACAGATCTTTCATAGTGTTTATTTGCCTCCCTTCCCTCATACGTCTTGGAAAAGGCAGCCCTTTTTGATTCTAGTATTTCCTCTGTTCTGAAAACCAATATGACACTGATGAAAAGAAAACACAATCACTAACAACCTGAAAACTGAGTGCTCTGAGAGGCCAGCATTTGTTGGAGCTTTTCCACTAGATTAGTGTTCATTTGTCCTGCTTCTCACTGTCCCCCGGCCCCACCAGCTTCAGCTTTACTTTGTTATTAACAATAAAGGCTTTGTGCATGGACAAAGAAGATATGAGCTTGGTCTTAACTTATTTGTTTAACCCTCACTTAAAGTTATTGCTCTTTGCAACCCAGGGCATTTCTGGCATTTGAACAGGAAAAATTCTGAGCAAATGAGTCAAACAGCACATTGTATTAAAAGGGATCCTTTGTTACCAATGAGCTATCTCACCAGCACAGAGTAGCAATATAACTGGGGTTGTATTCCTGACCAAGGTCACCACACTTAATTACTCAGAAGTGTCATCAGCAAGTGTTGTAAATGAAAATACTCTTATAATAAATCTAAGTAGTAATTTCAAGTGGTAAAATGTTTCAAGTCTTACAAAAGGAGCGTAAATATACCTTATGCACTGATTATTCAGGGGTCCTTTATAAACTATAAAGTGTACGTATAGCACATAAAGTAATAAACTATGTTGTAAATTTGGCCTAACTCAAATTAACATACTTGCCAAGACAAATATTAACATTTAAGTCACAAATTTAAATTTAAATTCATCTGGAGGCAATATTTGAATGACCAACATAGTTTTAAAAGCTATCAAAGTTTGATCATTTTTAAAATAAGTAAATTTTTGATTTAGCAAGTAAAAGCATTTGGAATCATTTCATTGACCTTGAGCCTGCTCTCAAATTTAAGATGTTGATTTGTTTTTATTTTAAGAGCCATTGAGGTATCTAAATATTTCAAGGGCTCTCCAAGGATTTTCACTCTGAGAGTTTGAAGAGCTGCAGACTCTTAAATCTGGCCCTCCTGTTTATCTTTTTTCTCTCTTCTCAACAACTGTAAGGGCTAAATGGAATAAGAAAAGAAGCCACAGAAAGGCCCCTGAAGCAATAGGGAAGATGGGATTGGGAAAAGGCAGTCACACCTCTTTGCCTTTGAGGTGGGAAGTATTTATTAGCTGATGTATGTAGATATATAACTATATGAAACTCCGAGGCTGAGATATACATACATATATGAAATGATGTTAGTTGTATATGCATATATGTATATATGTATATATCTCACACATAAACACACGTGTAAATATAACACATTATGTGATACACATACATACACATGTATCTTGCAACCTCAGAGTCTGAGATCTCAGAGCCCATCTAGTAGAACTTCCACCTTTTCCAGATTGACTTGTCTGGTTTGGCACTGTGTTGTAGGAACTTTATAAGCAGATGACACTGAAAAGTAAAGGAAGTATTACAGGCAAACTAGTTAATAATCCCTATTCTATCACTTGCTAGCTCTGTGAGCTTGACGACATTATTCATCTATTGAGCATGAATTTCTTCATCTATGAAACAGAACTCATAATACCAACTCTTTAAAGTTGGAGTGAGAATTACACAAGATAGTACATTAAAAAGCAGATAGCACAGAAACTGGTCATGGTAGACAAGTGTTCAAAAAGGGCAGTTGTTACAATTATTTTTCTATTGTGAATATTTCCACCTCTAACAATGGGGTTAAGTAGAATTTATCATGCAGAGTACTGACCAAAACGGGCTCACTTTATTATGAGTACTTATGTATGTTATTCAAGATTTCTTGAAATTGTACATGCAGCATTATTACTGTTTATTTATAAATATATTTCTAACCTCGACCCTAATTAGAATTTTTTCCTAGGCAATTATTTTAATTCACATTGGAAAGGATAAATAAAGTCAATGGGGACAGGAGAAAGGGAGCTAGACCATCAGTGCCTAATCTCTGTAGCTTTTGCTGATAATCAGCCCTTGAATAGCTTATGGGTAAGGCCAAAGGAGGATCTGGGAAGAATTGTAGTCTCACTTGTTCTGGTGTTTATTAAAACACCACAAAATCCATATTCCCACTTTGATCTTGACTCAAGAAAATGTCATGAAATTGACACCAAATTAATTAAGCAACTCTGTATTTGTCCACTCGAGTGCATCCTGCAGGCAGTTAAGAGGGTGGAAGAGGAAAGATTCAATGACACATCTCTTTTGAAAGTGTAATATCAGCTAGATGTTGGAAAGAAAATACAATATACACCTTGCTATTACCAGTCAATGTCCATCTAATTATAAAAGCTTCAGGAACCTGGAATTCTATTTGACTTCAAACATGTTAAAGGCTCAAGTCATTCAACCTGGTATAATATTTTCTGAGGATTTGGTCAGATCATTTTCTTGCCTCAAATATTTAATTGAACCAGTTGTGGGTAATGAGGTCTGCTCCTTGACAACTCACAAGTAGTTTTCACACTGACTTATCCTTAATCATAAGTTGTATGTCATCTTTGGCCTTCTGCACAGGCAGATGGGAAATTAGTGGGACAGTGCATGAAAATACTGGCCTGCAAAATAGTCTCAACTGTTTCAACAACGGCTACTTTCCAGAACACTTCACTCAGGCCCTATGTCAATGTAAATATTAGAAGACTTGGAAGAGTTTGCAATCTTTTGGCCCATGGTTAAATTATTATTTTAACCCTTCCTTTTCCTGAGTGCCACTGATGGATAATTTTAGTTCATTTAGTTTGTTTTTCTTGTTGTTTTCTTAAAGGTATCCCCACTTTACTGGAAAAGCAAAGTGAACAAAATGATGTAAAGCACAGCATAATTCAACAGCAACAAAAAACACTGTATAATCCATTGACCTAGTTTGTTGAGGTGTGGCTTTATTAATTTTTTTTATCTCAAAAAACAAAACAAAAACAAAACAAAAAACTCAGCACTATTGCATGGATATAGAGTTCTGTAAAAGCCCTAGGCTTTGTCCTAGTAGGCTTTTTTCTTTTATAGAGGAAAGGAGATTACAGGAAAGAATACCAGTTAGAGAAATCTTTTAAAAGAATTTGCATATGAATAATCCCCAAGGATGGTATTTAGGTATAAGAAGAGTATTGCAACTTCTCCAAAATGGAGGTGAATCCAAAAGAGGGAAGTATAATTTTTATAAATTGTGTTTGAAAGAAAGTAAAATGGGAAAGGAAAGATGAAGAGGCTGATTCCTTTATAAATGTTAGATGGTTGGATAGTAAACACATCAGTAGCAATTCCGTGTTTTGTGTTTCTTCAGTCATACACAGGACTGTTCTGGATGCATATAGTGTTTCTCTCTTGATGCTGTCAGTCTCAGTTCAAACTTTTATGTCTCAGATTGCTTATCGCACATTGGCTATGTATTAAAATTGCCTTATGTCACACACTCCATGCAACTTACGGAAAGATTTTCATTGTGGAAAAACTTAAAAAAAAACAAAAACAAAATATTTCTATGAAAAGCAATTTGCTTTGCTCGGCTTTGCCTGTATTCCCAGTACAATTACTGTAGATTATATGAGTTTGAAAATGAGCTTTCTTCCTTGCAACTCACTCTGTTTGATTCTCTCATGAGGTCATAATCTTCTGTTTGCGCAGTAAGCCTGTTGTCATGGAGATTAATGTGATGTTACAAATTTGCTATTATTTATGACTTCATTGTAGGATGGATCCGAATAAGAAATTAATCTCCAATTTCTTCACAAATATTTGGTGAGTCATATGAGAACAGGTGAAGGCATTTCAGCTTTCATTTCTTTTTTTTTTTAATTTTTTTTTTTCTTCAACGTTTTTATTTTATTTTTGGGACAGAGAGAGACAAAGCATGAACGGGAGAGGGGCAGAGAGAGAGGGAGACACAGAATCGGAAACAGGCTCCAGGCTCCGAGTCATCAGCCCAGAGCCTGACGCGGGGCTCGAACTCACGGACCGCGAGATCGTGACCTGGCTGAAGTCGGACGCTTAACCGACTGCGCCACCCAGGCGCCCCATCAGCTTTCATGTCTTAATTGGGAGGCGGAAGTGCCTTCACTGGTGAAAAATCCAAATATCTAAGAAACAATAATTGCAAAAAGTATTAACATAAGTACTTTTGAAGAGAAGGTGAAACATGTGAAACACTAGGATAAAATTTATATTCTATTTACAAAATATCCACTGAGAGCTACGAGGTAAGCTCCTTGAGAAACCTATCCTGTGTCATTCTCTCAACAAGTTTCTCCTCGATACTGCCATGTTTACTTTCTCAGCACAGAAAAGCTAAACAGTGAGCACTCTGGTGCATAAGCCCCTCAACCATTGCGATATTGAATTCTGATCTTTAATAAACCAACATTGATTTACTTCACTGCTTCTGTTTGCTTAGTTAAGCTCCATTGGCATAGGAAAAGGCACACATAATTTAATCAAATTGCTTTTTTTTCCATCTGAGTTTTTATTAGTGCGCAAAGCAGGGTCTAAGCATTCAAAATTTATTTTTACCTCTAAAATATCTTTCTTCTCTCTTGGAGGAAAAGTTTGAAATTGCAGTTAATTTCATCCCTCACTTTGAATATGTACAAAAGCAAAACAAAGACAAAATACAACCAATGGTCTTTTTCTTGAGTGTTAAATGTACTTTCTTTCTTGACATCAGTGTTGATTTGAAGAATCAGTGTAACATCTAAACAGTATTAAGCTTTGAGATTTCCAGATTTCAGATGTCAATGAACAAATCAATATCTTCAACATCTTAAGTTAGGCAACATTTTCTTTTGTTATAGCTGATATTTTCCTGATGATCTATGTTAGCCAATTAATAGATGAAAAAAAAAAAAACAGATTTAGGAAGGTCAATGATTTGTCAAAGGCCAGGAGGCTGATTGATTGACAGTTTGGGGGTAAACCCAGGGATGTTGAGATTTCAATTCTAGATTATCAATGCCACTTGAAAACTACTCTTATTTCTCCTCTTGAGTTTATTGTATTTCAGAGAATTAGAACTCATTTTCATAAATGAAAAGTTAATCAGAGTTTTCATATCTACCTTTTTTTTTTTTTTTTTTTTTAGATGTTGGGTATTTAGAGTTTCCAAATGAAGGTTCTGGTTATATCTGTGGGAAGGAAGTCAGAGAATTATTTTGGAGTGTGAGTGGGATTCATGAAATAGCTTGTGATGTTGCACTTCTGGAGGCCAAGAAGCACATAGACTTGCCAGTGTTACTGGAGAATGACAAGGTTGAAAAGCTGTGAACTTTGTTTTTTTGCACCATATACTTGTTTTTTCTGACTCCCTAGTGCAAGGTTTAAAAATATAGGAGTATTACTTTAGCTTTATGAAATTAAGTACTGTTACAAATTTTTATGTATACAAATTTTTTTGTATCATACTGAACTAGAAATATTTCTCTATTAATGGAATATATTATTTTCTTATCTCCTGAAGTTTGAAGAGTGGGGAGGAGTTTTTCTGTCTTCTGTTTTATGAATACAAGGAAGTATTTCTTCTCTAGGCATATGGCAGCCATCTCCTTACTGTGAGGATAACCAAGTTTGAGTGGAGGAAAGGCAGCATATGATGGAGAGATAGAATCTGTCTGAGACCCTGATGAATGTTTGGAAATGCTAAATAAAACACTCCTAGAAACTGACGTTGTTTTGGAAATCCTTTTATATGGGATAATAAAAGTTCTCTATATTGTACTGGACCATTTTTTTAATATGAAATTTATTGTCAAATTGGTTTCCATACAACACCCAGTGCTCATCCCAACAGGTGCCCTTCTCAATGCCCATCACCCACTTTCCCCTCCCTCCCACCCCCCATCAACCCTCAGTTTATTCTCAGTTTTTAAGAGTCTCTTATGGTTTGCCACCTTCCCTCTCTGTAACTTTTTTCCCCCCTTCCCCTCCCCCGTGGTCTTCTGTTAAGTTTCTCATGATCCACATAAGAGTGAAAACATATGGTATCTGTCTTTCTCTGTATGGCTTATTTCACTTAGCATCACACTCTCCAGTTCCATCCACGTTGCTACAAAAGGCCATATGTCATTCTTTCTCATTGCCATGTAGTATTCCATTGTATATATAAACCACAAGTTCTTTATCCATTCATCAATTGAAGATCATTTAGTCTCTTTCCATAATTTGGCTACTGTTGAAAGTGCTGCTATAAACATTGGAGCACAAGTGCCCCTATGCATCAGCACTCCTGTATCCCTTGGGTAAATTCCTAGCAGTGCTACTGCTGGGTCATAGGGTAGATCTACTGTTAATTTTTTGAGGAGCCTCCACACTGTTTTCCAGAGTGGCTGCACCAGTTTGCATTCCCACCGACAGTGCAAGAGGGTTCCTGTTTCTCCACATCCTCTCCAGCATCTATAGTCTTCTGATTTGTTCATTTTAGCCACTCTGACTGGTGTGAGATGATATCTGAGTGTGGTTTTGATTTGTATTTCCCTGCTGAGGAGTGATGTTGAGCATCTTTGCGTGTGCCTGTTGGCCATCTGGATGTCTTCTTTAGAGAAGTGTCTAGAGACAGTCTCTTTAAAAATGGTGCTGGGAAATCAACAAAACTAAAAGGCAACTAATGGAATGGGAAAAGATATTTGCAAATGACATATCGGACAGAGGGCTAGTATCCAAAATCTATAAAGAGCTCACCAAACTCCACACCCAAAAAACAAATAATCCAGTGAAGAAATGGGCAGAAGACATGAATAGACACTTCTCTAAAGAAGACGTCCAAATGGCCAACAGGCACATGAAAAGATGCTCAATGTCGCTCCTCATCAGGGAAATACAAATCAAAACCACACTCAGATATCACCTCACGCCAGTCAGAGTGGCCAAAATGAACAAATCAGGAGACTATAGATGCTGGAGAGGATGTGGAGAAACGGGAACCCTCTTGCACTGTCGGTGGGAATGCAAACTGGTGCAGCCACTCTGGAAAACAGTGTGGAGGCTCCTCAAAAAATTAACAATAGATGTACCCTATGACCCAGCAGTAGCACTGCTAGGAATTTACCCAAGGGATATAGGAGTGCTGATGCATAGGGGCACTTGTACCCCAATGTTTATAGCGGTACTGTCAACAATAGCCAAATTGTGGAAAAAGCCTAAATGTCCATCAACTGATGAATGGATAAAGAAATTGTGGTTTATATACACAATGGAGTACTACATAGCAATGAGAAAGAGTGAAATATGGCCCTTTGTAGCAACGTGGATGGAACTGGAGAGTGTGATGCTAAGTGGAATAAGCCATACAGAGAAAGACAGATACCATATGTTTTCACTCTTATGTGGATCCTGAGAAACTTAACAGAAACCCATGGGGGAGGGGAAGGAAAAAAAAGAGGTTAGAGTATGAGAGAGCCAAAGCATAAGAGACTCTTAAAAACTGAGAACAAACTGAGGGTTGATGGGGGGATGGGAGGGAGGGAAAGGTAGGTGATGGGCATTGAAGAGGGCATCTTTTGGGATGAGCATTGGGTGTTGTATGGAAACCAATTTGACAATAAATGTCATATATTAAAAAATAAAAAACTCTGAGCTATTAAAAAAATGGTGCTGGGAGAACTAGACAGCAACATGCAGAAGAATGAACTGTACTAGACCAATTTATGTATCTCCCAGATCTGCTCAGCTCTGTCTGCCTCCCAGCCCTCAACCATTGCCCTGATTCTTGGCCAGAGTGTGTGTTAAGCTGTGGCAAAGGTTCTATTGTCTTCCAGGTCTGGAGCTTCAGTGCACAGGTTCCACCCAACTGGACACACTAAAGCTCTGGCTTTCCTCCTCAGTAGCTGCCCAGAGGGGCTAATAACACAAGCCACATATAGAAGGTGTTAGACAAAATATGAGAAGGAGCTGAAGATTGCTGTGAACTACCTAGAGATATAGTTCCCAATCTGTGGTCTACTTAGAGATGTAGTGGTTCCAAATAGCAAACATCTTGCATGATTAAGCAGCCTGGTTGTGTTTTTACCAGGCTGTGGTCAGCTGGGGAATGTACCACCTTGTAATGATCATCCTCCTTCTGTTCTTCATTCCATTTTCCCCTGACTCTTGCTTCCCTGTGATAATACTCCCCAACCCCAGAAAAAGTTAAGCACGTCAACTTCACCTTAGGTTCTATTTTCTAGGAAATCCAGGATAAAGATTCCCTTAGAACTCTGATATCGGGAGAGAACATAATAGAAAGAAGACCCTCAGGATGTTGGATTGCTTGACTAGCAGAGAGTAACAGCAGCCTGCTAATTGCTGCTGATGTTGGGAATGGCAGTCATCTCCGGTATACATGGCCTTACAATTACTGACATTTTCATTGGTGGTGAATTAAGATGAGGTGCAGATAAAGGCTAGATATTGGAAATGACATGGCTACCGTACTTGATTGGAATGGCAGAAAGGTAATATAAGAATTGTGGCATGAGGTGGTGCTTTTGATGGCATTGGGGGCCTTGCAAAAAAAAAAAAAGAAGTGATATATATATATATATATATATATATATATATATGTCAAATAATTATTTACATAAGGTATGATGTGAATGCCAGAAGACTTCTATAGCAGCTCTAAAGGAGACTTAAAAACAAACAAAACAAAAGTCAAGCTTAGGATCTAATTATAAATGTGACACACCTGCAAAGGAAACAAAAAATATTTGTTAGATGTTCCATGTCAAGGTCAGAGTCCTGAACAGGAAAGGATAAGACAGTGAGACTAGGGTAAGACAGTGAGACTAGAATTTAAGTGGATAAGCCTAAGAAACTTGAACCCTTCCAATCCCGTGAATCTCGCTGGCCATCACAAACGGTCTTTAGAGAAGAGAATGGCCTCACGATGTCTGGAGACTTCAGCATTTTTACATAAACCAATTATACAGCAAGATGATGTTTGTTCTCACTCTCCATCCCAACTGCCCTCATTTAGGCAGATAGGCAAAGTCATGTCTGTAGCTAATATAGACAAGGAGGGAAAGAAGGTAAGGGATGGGGAAGTGGATCCTAGTGGTCCTCTATACCCACTGAAATTCTGGATTTCCATCCCAATTGCTCTCAGAGGAGGAAATAACAGGATCCAGAAATGAGAAGCAGTTAATTCACGTGGACTAAACTTTAACCAATGAGTTAGGAAATTGTAGACAAATTTCTGACCCATTCTCCCCTGGGTGAATTTCTTAAGATCCAGTGGTTTCATGTGGCAGATATCCTATGCAACTGAGCAAACCAGCTATGTTTTCTTGAAAAATTGTGGCTATCTGGGTATTAAACTTGTGGAGGTTAGGGGTAAGAATATAAAGCTGGATGGGGAGAATTCATTGTCATGAGTTCACCTTTGACTTGAAATTCGTTGTTCTTCAAAGATACCTGGAGCTGGTTGTGATAATTTGTTGGGAGGTTTTGTTGAATCTTTGTAAGCAAGATGGTTCCTTGAATCTTGTAATGGATATCCATTAAACAGAGTTAACATGCCAGAACTTTATTGGCCTGATATGAAGAATCAGAATACTCAGAAAAATGAGAATGTATTTCTGTATTATTGTGTAGTATTTGAGAACCCATCACATGACTATGTACCCTGGAGATTGGGCAGGGGACACTACCTTCAGTTAGGCAATAAGGAATGTACTTGGTTGGAGGGTTCCAGAATTTTGAGACGTCTAGTTACGGTTGTCCTCTGAAGGCGAGGCATGTTAGTTGAAGATGCTGCCGTGGCCCTGGGCTCCCTAATATCAATGGGAATTATGAGATTCAAAAACAAAGTAGTCCAAGTGGCAACCCTTTACTGTCACATGCAGAGTATATGTACTTACTGTAAGGGACAGCAAAGGCAGAGTGACAACTAGTTATGGTACCTTTGCCCACAAGAAATCTGTGGTAATGAGTAATAGTTCATAGTGGTGTCTTAGGGTGAGACATATGGATAGTTACTAAAATATTGCTCAACCTTTGTAATAATAGTAATAATAATAATAATAATAATAATGTAATAATGGCAATAATAATGATCCTAAAAGTGCTGACACCCACCACCACAATGGAAAATCATGGCTCTTCATTCCATTTCCAGATACATGTTAGTTCACTGACTCATAGATCATTGACTGAAAGGAAAAGTGGATTTCCTTTAAAAGGACTCTACAATTTTGCCAAAAGCATATATGGAAAACATTTCTTTGATGATTCCCCAGAAAGTATTTCTCCCTGGAAAAAGAGGATACTAGACCTCTAAGGTATTTTCAATTCTGAGGCTTGTGTGAGCACTGATACCAGGAGACCTGAAATGTTATCATGGTCTGATTACAGTCAAGACTTCTAGAAAACACGATAAATGGCAATATTTGGATCCAGTGGATTCGAGGATACATTCTATGATTATTTCCTCAGTGCAGGAGGGTATAATTGTACATAGAAGCTGGAAGAACCCTTAAATTGGTTTCCTGATCTATAAAATAAGACCCATTGTGGTAGGAAGCATTGTGGAAG
Organism: Lynx rufus; assembly: GCF_022079265.1. Lineage (NCBI taxonomy): Eukaryota > Metazoa > Chordata > Mammalia > Carnivora > Felidae > Lynx > Lynx rufus. Next base: position 23,386,525 of record NW_025814824.1, read on the forward strand.
CCCCTAAAATTGTCCCAACACCTGCCACAAAGCCATGATAATAAATTAGAAGTAATACTGCTTTTGGAAGAAATTGTAGAAATTAGTACCATTATCAAAGATGTGAAGGATATAGCAGTGGTGCTTCTTATTTTGTTCCCTTCCTGAACTCTGCAAAAAGCAGATGGATCATGACAACAGTTAATGGACTACCATAAACTTAGTCAGATGATAACCCTAATTGAAGCTGCCTTGCTGAATGTGGTATTTTTTTTTATGAAACAGATCAGCACTGATTCTATTATTTAGTATGTACATGTTGACTTGGTGAATACTTTGTTCTGAATTGCCATCAGTAGGAAGAATAACATCAGTTCATATTTACATAGTAAGGACAGCAGTACACTTGCACTGTTTGTCCTTAGGGCTCTATTAACTCCCCTGTTAGTATATTAAGTCTCTGTTATTATAAGGGGCTTTGATCATTTGTCAGTCAGGGTCCATTCATGAGACAGAAACCATAGCAATTACTTAAAGATATATTAATATAGAGAATTATTAACCTGTTATAAGAGAACTGAAAAAGCAAAAGGAACATGAAGTATCAAAAAAGTAGCAACTACAGGAAACATCTATCCCTCCTAGGGCTGGGTGTAAAAGGGAAGATATTGGAATTACTAAAATCTAGAGGCTTGAATGAGAGGCTTGGTGAAGGTGGGACTCAGACCCTTTGGAGGGTCCCTGATTGGCTGGTATAAGTGCCTTAGGAGCTCAGTGGAAGGACCCTGTGCAGCTAGGATTTAGACCCACGAGGAAGGGGCCCCACTCTGAAAGGGTGTGATAAAGCTGGCTCTACTTGTGTGGAAAAATTGTAAAGTGGAACTAGTTCTTGCAACTGGAATCAACTAGGAACAAGATGAACCATGGGCATGGGAGTAAAGTGTGTCATACCACAGAACAACTCTCGAAGAGGAGAATCACAACATCCTGAGGATCTCAACCAGCCTCTCTCCTTGGTACCCTTGTGGTTGCACAGTAAGCTCACTTACAGAGGAAATATGGTGTCAGAGGTGGAGGCTATTCATGGATCCAATAGCATGGGTTCTTTTCCTCCAAAGATACTCTAGCTCCTGCCACTGCTGATAGGCAAACTGACAGTAAAAGAAAATGCTGCTGTTTGGGTGTAGCCCTTTGAACTACCTATTTTGTGTAGGTTGTCTTCTACTAAGATAACCCTTATTTTGATCTGGCCTAAGCTTTGCTTTCTGTTCTCAGAGCACTGCTTAGTCCTTCCTTATTTTTTCCTTCTTTCCAGCTACCCCTTCCTTCCTTCTTTCATTGATTCCTTCCTTCTGTGCTTCCTTCCTTACTTTCTGGTGTATCTTTCACTATGTCTTTATTTTCAACTTTCCTATCCCTTTTATAAAATACATATATTTGAATCTTGGCAGTAGGTTTTACAGTCCTTTATGCTGGTTGTGCATTTTATGTGTTGCAATAGTTACAATTGATCCACAAATTGGAGAACTTTTCAGTCTACCTCTCAGAATGTGTTGGGACAATTAAAATGTAAAGATTGTTAGTATTCATTGGGAAAGTGTTCCTGGAAAGTGAATATCAGCAAAGGATCCATGAGGCAGCATCACCAGTAAAGCACAGAAGAGAAGTTGATTAGTTATAGTATTTCCTTCCAGTTTGTGTTTCATAAAATCATTTTCTTTATAATATTGCTGGATGAACAGCAGTTGTTAATTTTAATTAGGTTAATTTTATAAATTTACTTCCTTTATGGTTTGTTCAGTCCATGTTCTATATAAGAAAATCATCACTAAGTTCCTAAAGATATACTTCTTTATAGTCTTCTGAAAAGATTTATGGTTTTATCTTTCACATGTAATTAATTAACCCACTTAGAATTTATTTCAATTTTAATTTAAGCCAAGGATCCAATTAAAATTTTTTCCCATAGATAACCAATTGTTTTAGTGACATTTATTGAATAGTTCCTTGTTTCTCCCAATTATTTACAATATTAGCTCTCTTCTGGAATATCTGTTCTTTTCCATTGGTCTGTTTGATTATCTTGCACTAATAACAAATGTTCACTTTTTATTTTATTATAATTTATTGTATTATATGTATTTATTATAATTTATTATAATTTTTTAAGTGTATTTATTTTTGAGAGAGAGAAAAAACATGAATGGGGGATGGGCAGAGAGAGAGGGAAAGAGAGAAAATCCCAAGTAGGCTTCACACTGTCAGTGCAGAGCCTGATGCAGGGTTCAAACCCACAAACCTTAAGATCATGACCAGAGCTGAAGTCGGGCACTTAACTGACTACGCCACCCAGACACCCTTATAATTTATTATAATTCTTGATATCTGGGGAGTGCCAGTCCTTTCACCATGTTTTTCTAATTTGATAGTATATCTGGAGTATTTCTAAAAGTTCTCTCTTTCTTTAACAAATCAACTTAGTGATTTTATAGACTACTTCTATGTCATTCTTCTCTCTTATTCCTTTTAAATACATTGAACATACTTGTTTTTATACTATAAGCCTGATATTTTCAGTTTCTAAAGACTTGTTCTTTGTGCTGGCTTTCTCTTTTTGTGCCTTCTTTCCTTGTTTGTGTTGAGATTTTTTTTACTTTGAGCTCTTGTTCAGTGGAACTCCACCTATATTAATTCTATGAGATTTTTTTTTTAATTTTTAAAGTTTATTTATTTTGAGAGAGAGAAAGCAGGCACACATGGGGAAGAGAGAGAGAGAGAGAAAGAGAGAGAGAGAGAGAGAGAGAGAGAGAGAGAGAGAATCCCAAGCAGGCTCCATACTTTCAGTGCTGAGCCTGACAGGGGGCTCAATCTCACAGTTCTGGTTCCATGAGATTATTACCTGAGCCCAAATCAAGAGTCTGATGCTTAAATGGCTGAGCCACCCGGGAGCCCTTCTGTGAGGTATTTTTGAAGGTATGTTCAATCCAGAGGATTTGCCTCTGCCTGATGCCCAAGTAGACCAGTAATTCAGGAAAAATTTAATATGAATCTTGGTTTAAAGTCTTTGGGATTATCCTGAAATATGGCTGGCTCGTGATTATGAATTCTCAAAGGAGATTTTCACTCCATCCCAGTGCCAGGTTGAGAATGGAAATTTTTCTTGATTTTTTTCTTAGAAAAAAGACCCTTAGGGTCTTATTTATTTCTGATCCACTGCTACACCATGAGTATAGCCTTTGAGAGGATTACTTTATGTAGATTGTCTTAATAGAACTCCCATTTTGAGCTGGTCCTATCATATGTCTCCTGTTCCTAGCACTCTACTTAATTATCAGAACAGAAGCTCAGTGTGTCCAGGATTGGGTACATGTCCTCAGTGCAAAAATTACTTCGATTTCTTGTCTTTTCAGATTCTAATTTTACTTCCTTATTGACCTTTGAAGTTTCCCTTTCTTGCCAACTCAATAATTTAAAATGTCTTTCCTTCCTTCCTTTTTGCTTTCTATGTTTTTTCCAGAATTTTTGTTGTTTTCAAATTAGAGGGTCAAGTTGGCCATTTTTCAAAATCAAAATCTTTATGAGACTAGTTTTTAAGAGATGTGAAAGGATAACTTCAAGGTTATAGATATACACATCCTCATCTCTGCCACTTACTATCCCATTGACCTGGCCAGATGATCCAATCTTAGGTCATTTCCATATCTGTCTCTATAATATATGCTTCCCTGTCAGGGTTGTGGTTAGACTAGAATGAGATTATGGAGGTTGAAGCACTAAGTATTGACCTGACTGACACACACTGGGCTTTCATAAATTATTGTAAAAATAAGTATGGTTAATTCTACACATTCCCAAATCAATTTTTTAAGAATTCACATAGGAATCACACAAACATAAAAAGATAATCAGGTAAAATATGTCATGGCTTGTAAAATGTCAATGTGAAGATGTTGAATATAATAGTTTCTCTTAAAAATGGTTGTTAAACTGGATCACTGTAAATAAACATAAATCTCCACAATAAACATACTTTTAAGACAAGCTGTGTAATTGAGGATTGGTCTTTTTGATAAGAAAACTCTGGAAATAGAGGAGCACTTGCCTTCTGTTTAAAAGTATACAAATTCTAAATCTCACCCAGTAGCTCTGTGATGAGATGTTAGCAGAAACAAACAGCATTGGCTATAGATTTTCCATCTAAAAACTTGGTTACTTTTATAAATGTCACTAGTGTACCATCTGTGTAGAAGACTAATCATAAGTTCACTGTACTCTGATATTTTTAGCCTCCAGATTGTTTTTAAAAATATTTATTTACTTACTAGCTTACTAAATCTCTATTCCCCCCCTTTTTAGAATTAAGAATATTTTAATGATATATGATTAATTCTAGAGCATATATACTATGTTGGGAATTGCAAAATATACATTTAGGAAAAATTGTTTTGAATTCCTTGCTGTGGTAGAAAGTTAATAGTATCTTGACACAAAATAATTGCACATACACATAGAATACAAATTAAAACACATGCAATTATTTAGATAAAAATTATGTAGGTGATTGTGGGTTCCTTTATAGATTCATATTCCTAGCCCTAGAGAAAGTCAGAATTTGATTCATCATAACCAGAATGACCTATCAACACATCTATTTCCTTTTTTCAAATATAATTTTATTTTAATATTTTAAGAAGATTTAGTAATATCCACACCCAACATGGGGCTCAGATTTATAATCCCAAAATCAAGAGTTGCATGCTCCATTGACTGAGCCAGCCAGGTGCTCCCTATATAGCTACTAATAATATGCAGAATAAGCATTAGTTTCAAAGATGTTGATACCTTTGTTACTTCCAGTATTCACAATGTATTACAGTATTTTTATCACTTTGATTTACTAGAAAATAATGTTGTACATTTACAGTAGTCTTATGAGTAACTTTTACATTTTAAGAAATATGCTAATTTTTCATAATACCATTATCTTCTGCTGTATAGTAGCCCCCAAATGCACAAAACTATATTATTTCGGCAATGACAATAAATGCTGAGAAAGTCTCATATGTGATTGTTTTTTCCCCCACTGAGTAAAAACTAGAGTTAGAGAGCCAGTGTTTATTGAGGCATGATGCTACATAAAAATAACTGTAAATATAAATAAGTTAGTAATGGTTATTGAGAACTTTCTAGGTGTCAGGAACTTGACTAAGTGATCTGCATATTATTTTAGTTAAAACAACTGCCTGTGAAGTAGGTGGTATTAGTGCCACATCACAGATGATGAAAGTAAAGCACACTGAAGTTATATAATGTATTTAAGATCATGTGGCTTTTAAGTGACAGAGCCAAAATGCACTCCTAAGTTCGACCTCATAACTTCTCCAATCCAAGTATATGTATTCATGAAAACTTGGCCTAAGAATGTATCTTCTTGATTTGGCTGGAGGGTGACTGCAATCTTCATTATTTTTTTAATGTTTATTTATTTTTGGGAGACAGAGAGAGACAGAGTCTGAGCAGGGAAGGGGCAGAGAGAGAAGGAGACACAGAATCTGAAGCAGGCTCCAGGCTCTGAGCTGTCAGCACAGAGCCTGACACAGGGCTCAAACTCATGAGCCGTGAGATCATGACCTGAGCTGAAGTCAGACTGACTCACCCAGGTGCCCCGCCATCTTTATTTTTAATAACAAATTATGAACACCATCCTTTTACTTAAAATGTAACGATTTTTGTGTTTTCTTGGGTGCCTCATTTTTCCATAAACATCTGATCTATAGATAAAAGTTAAAAATGAATTCAAGAAACTAAAATGTCAGATTCCCCTACAGACTACCTGACTAGTTTCTTCTTGGCAAGGTCCTTGCTGTAAATCTTAGCCTTGCTATTGAGTCTGCTGTCTTCCTCTCATGAGAGATGCATTGATGGGAAATCCAGATAAAATTAAAACTGTTTCTCAAAGGACAAGATGCTAGAGATGCCATGGAAATTATTTAATTAGGATTAATAGACACATACATTGCCATCACAGTGGAATGGGCACAAATCTGGAGCAATTTTCTCTCTTCAAGTCCAAGACCATCTCTGGGCATTGTAAAGGGCTTTGGCATAATTCTTCAATCAAAATTCATCTAACAAACAAACAAAACAAAACAGAAGGAGGCTCATTGATACAGAGAATAATCTGGTGATTGCTGGGGTGGGGGGAAATGGGGGATGGGCACAATAGGGGGAGGGAATGAAAAGGTACAAATTTTCAGTTATGAAATAAGTAAGTCAAAGGGATATAATGTATGGCATTGGGAATGTAGTTAATAATATTGTAACAATTTTGTATAGTGACAGATGGTAGCTAGATTTATAGTGGTGATCGCTTCTTAATGCATATAATGTTGAAATAGTATGTTGTAAACCAGAAACTAATATCATATTATATATTAATTACATTTCTTTTTTTTTAAATTTATTTATTTATTTGGAGAGAGAGAAAGAGCAGGAGAGGGGCAGAAAGAGAGGGAGAGAGAGAATTCCAAGCAGGCTCCATGCTGTCAGTGAGGAGCCTGACACAGCTTGAACTCACAAACCATGAGATCATGACCTGCACAGAAATCAGGAGTCAGACGCTCAACTGACTGAGTAGCCCAGGCGCCCCTACACTTCTAAAGAAATTTAATCATTCTCATATGAAAATGCATACCTTAACTGGTTTGGACAGAGCAAAGATATTACCAAAACATGCTATAATAGGAAGACTTGTGTTTAATATAAACAGCTCATGAGGATCAATCATTGACCTAAATCACTAGAGAATAAGGCCAGTTCTGACTTTAGTTAGCTTGCCATGTGACTTGAAGTAGCAACTTTACTTCTCTGTGCCTTGGCTTTTAATCTGAAAAATGGGGGTTTGAACTTTTTATTGTTTTTCTTTCTTCTGTGATGATGCCATTCATGTTTCTGATAGTTTCCATTCAGTATCACCTCTTACTCCTTACAGTGGTTCTTAATATCTGTGCTCTCTGTCCCTACTGGGTTGAGAATCACCACTACATAATCTCTACAGTTACTCAGAATGCTTAAATTCTATGTGTCCCAGCTTCAGGAAGGTCAGAGTTCAGTGACATGTTTTTAGGCAGACACTTATGTTTCATATTACTTCCATCTAGGAATGATTAGTGCTCTTATCAGGAGGATGCTTGTTTGTTAAGTCACAATTTTGTTGTATCACAAATAACTTTATTGTTCTCTTTAGTGTTAGATATAGACACCAGAAGTCAGCTTTAAGGATGCCTGTATATAGTGTAAGCAATTTGGGATCTATATAGCTAAATTCTCAGCCTGACTCAGCAACGAGAAATGCCTGAATTAGCATTGAGAAACTTTTCCATTTATATGCAGGGATCCAGGGAAGGTGTAAGAATACATTGTAAACTTTCATTAAAGATTTATTTTAGCCAGTATTTTAATTTACATTTTTAAAAAGGATTTCAATTTTTTGTGTGTGGAATTTGTAGTAAAAGTGCTATCGTTAAGAGAAGGGATTTCATTGGTAAGTCTCTCTAATTATAATTATAAGCTACTGATTGAATGTCCCATAAATGAATTCTAATTATTACTATGAAAGAAAAGGAGGAAATAGAGCAATGTTGTCATTCACTAAGTACCTTTATATATGAAAGGATATTTGGGAAGTGAGCCAGCACTGCTCCAGTGCCATTAAAAGAAAGTGGTCAATTCGACTTTGGCATTCAGAAAGAAGGAATTATTGGCCTTTAAGATTTGCCTTAGCTATAGATTGAGATGCACTTTTCTCTTCCCTAATCTTCTCCTATACTTTTAACATTTCCAAAGAAGTACAAAATCTGCACTGTCCAGAAGCAATGAGAATGGAAGGCAGTCTTTTGGCCTCTGTTCCTACACACCCTCACTTATTTCTTTTAGGAGAAGCAGTTTCCCTGAAGGGTGATATATGGAGATATGTTTTGTTTCTCTGGTTTAGAGCTGCTTGGTTCCGGGGGCTTGGGCTCTGTGCTTGCTCCTACCTCCATGTTTAGGCACCTCGTGAGTGGATCAGAGCCCACACCTGTCTCTGTCTCCCCTCTAAGGGTTCAAGGGGTGTAGGACTGTAATTCTGATTAATCAGGTTTACCCTAATTAGACCCATGTTCTTCTTTAAATCAGTCTCTGAAGGTCCAGACTTTGGGATGGGGGTGAGAATGAGGGGAGGAAATTAGGAGGCCAGAGTTTGGTCTCATGTCTAAGCAACAAAGATTATGTCTTTATTTCCATCAGTGTGATTCCTTATTTCTCAGTTGGTTACTCGATTGGTTTGAAATTTAGATGGGATCTAAGAGTGTGAACAGTATCACCCTTAAAACTCCAGAAGTCTCTTCTACTAAGTTATGAACAAGAGATATATGATTATTATTATAGATGTCTGCTTTCTTTGAGCATGTGCTTTAATTCATTTTAACGTTTAATTAAGATTTTATTTTTTGGAGTAGTTTTAGGTTTGTAGAAAAATTAAAAGGAAGGTATAAAGATTTCTCATATACCCCTTTTCCCTATACATGCACAGCCTCCCCCATTATCAAAATCAGTCACCAGAATAGTACTTTTTTTTTTTTAATTAAGGGAGAACCTACATTGAATCTATATCATAATCACTCAGAGTCCTTAGTTTACCTTAGGGTTCACTCTTGTTCACTATTACACATTTTATGGGTTTAGAAAAAAGTATAACGACATATATCCATCATTATAATATCATACAGAGTATTGTCACTGCCCTAAAAATCCTCCGTGTTCTGGATATTTGTATCTTCACCCCTCTATCTGCCCCTAGAAACCAGTGATCTTTTTATTGTCTCCATAGTTTTCCTTCTTCCAGAATACCATTTATTTGGAATCATACAGCATGTAGCCTTTTCAGATTGGCTTCTTTCACTTAGAAATATGTATTTAAGGTTCTTACATGTCATTTCATGGCTTTATAACTCATTTCTTTACATTGAATAATATTCTGTTGTTTTGATGTACCACGGTGTATTTATACATTCACCTGCTGAAAGACTTGGTTGCTTCCAAGTGTGGGCAGTCGTTAAGAAAGCTGCTATAAACCTCTAAACATCTATATTTAAGTATTTATATGAATGTAAGTTTTTAACTCCTTTGGGTAAATATCAAAGAGCACAATTGCTGGATTGTATGATAAAAGTATGTTTCATTTTGTAAGAAACTACCAAACTGTCTTCCAATGTGGCTGCACCATTTTGTATTCCAGTAGCAATGAATGAGAATTCCTGCTCACCAGCATTTGGTGTTCTTAGTGTTATGGATTTTGGATATTCTAATGGACACGTAATGGTGTGTCATTGTTTTAACATGCATTTCTCTGATGATATAAGATGTGGAGCATTTTTTGTATGCTTATTTGCCATCTGTATATCTTCTTTGGTGGGGTGTCTGTTAAGATCTTTGGCCTATTTTTAAAAATTGGGTTGTTTTCTTACTGTAGAATTTTAAGAATTCTTTGTATATTTTGAGTAATTGTTCTGTATCAGATGTGTCTTTTGCAAATATTTTCTCCTAGTCTATGGCTTGTCTTCTAATTCTCTTGTATTGCCTTTCACAGAGAAGGAGTCTTTAATTTTAATGAAGTCCAGAATATCAGTTATTTCTTTCACGGATTGTGTTTGTATGTAAAAGAGCATCACCATACCCAAGGTCATCTAGATTTTCTCCTCTGTTATCTTCTAGGAGTTTTATAGTTTTGCATCTTACATTTGGGTCTATGATTCATTTTGAGTTGATTTTTGTGAGGGTGTAGGGTCTGTCTCTAGATTCTTTTTTTTTGTTTTTTTTTATGTGTAAGGATGTCCAGTTGTTCCCACACCATTTGTTGAAGAGGCTGTCTTTGCTCCATTTAATTGTGTTTGCTCTTTTCAAAGATAAGTTGACTATACTTACAGGAGTGTATTTCTGGGCTCTGTATTCTGTTTTACTTGTCTGTTCTTTCTCAGTGTGTTCTACCACACTGTTTTGATTACTTGTCTTCATTACTGTAGCATTATAGTAAGTCCTAACATTGGGTAGTGTCAGCCTTCCAAATTTGTTTTTTTTTTTTTCCTTAAATATTTTATTGACTCTTCGGGATCTTTTGCCTCTCCATATAAACTTTAGTATCAGTTTGTCAACCTCCATAAGATAACTTGATCTGGTTTTGGGATTTGGGATTGGGATTGCATTGAATCTATAGATCAATTTGGGAAGAACCAACATCTTGACAATATTGGCTTTCTATGTCCATGGAATATCTCTCCATTTATGTAGTTCTTTGATTTGTTCATCAGAGTTTTATAGTTTTCTTCAGAAAGATCTTGTACATGTTTTGATATGTTTATACCTAACTATTTTGTTTTGGGGGGTGCTGATGTAAGTGATATTGTGTTTTAATTTCAAATTCCACTTGTTCATTGTTGGTATATAGGAAAGCAATTGGCTTTTTTTATGTTAACCTTGTATCCTGTAATCTTGTATACTTGCTATAATCACTTTTCAGTTTTAGGAGTAATTTTGTCAAATTTTTTGGACTTTCTACACAGACTGTCATGTCATCTCTAAAGACAGTTTTGTGTACTTCCCAATCTGTATACCTTTTCTCTATTTTTCTTGACTTATTGCATTAGCAAGAACTTCAAGTGTGATGTTGAAAAACAGTGGTGAGATGGGCATCCTTACCTTGTATCTGATCTTAGTGAAAAAGCTTAGAGTTTCTCATCAATAAGTATGATGTCAATTGCAGGGTTTGTTTCTATACAGTCTTTATCTAGTTGAGGAAGTTCCCTTCTATTCCTAGTTTACTGAGACTTTTTATCATGAGTAGATATTGGATTATGTCAAATGCTTTTTCAGCATCTATTGAGATGATCATGTGATTTTCTTTTTTTTTTTTTTTACATTATTTGATTTCCAAATGTTGAACAAGCCTTGCATACTTGGAATAAACCTCCCTTGGCCATGATGTATAATTCTTTTTATTGTTTTTGGGGATTCAGTTTGCAAATATATTGTTGAGGATTTTTGCATCTATGTTCACGAAAAATATTGGTCTGTAGTTTTCTTTTCTTTTTATGTTTTTTTTTTTTTAAATCTGGTTTTGGGTTGAGGTAATGGCAGCTTCATACAATGAGTTAGGAAGCATTCCCTGTGTTCTATCCTCTGAAAGAGATTATATCGAATTGGAATAATTTCTTTCTTAAATATTTGGAAAAATTCACTGGTGAACCCATCTGCTCAATGCTTTGTTTTATAAGGTTATCAATTATTGATCAATGTCTTTAATGTATATACAGGCCTATTTAGATCATCTATTTCTTTTTGTGTGAATTTTGGCAGATTATGTCATTCTAGGAAAGTGTCCATTTCATCTAGGTTACCAAATTTGTGGGCATAGAGTTGTTTATAGTCTTTCTTTCTTTCCTTCCTTCCTTCCTTCCTTTCTTTTTTGTAGGCTCCACTCCCAGTGTGGGGCCTGAACTCACAACTCTGAGATCATGTGAGTCACAGGCTTTACTGACTGAGACAGCCAGGCACTCCCATAGTATTTCTTTATTTTTTAAATTTCCATGGACTCTATAGTGATGTCTCTGTTTCCTTTTTGAAATTTGTAATGTGTGTCCTATCTCTTATTTTCTTAGTTTGCCTGGCTAGAGGCTTATCAATTTTATAAATAATCTCCTCAAGCTTTGGGTTTCATTGCTTTTCTTTATTGATTTCCAATTTTCAGTTGCATTGATTTATGCTCTAATTCTTATTATTTCTTGGTTTTGGCGGATTTAATTTGCTCTTATTTGTCTAGTTTCCTAAGGTAGAAACCTAAATTGCTCATTTTAGATATTTTTTTCTTTTCAAATATATGCAACAACGGCTATAAATTTCCCTCTATGCACTGCTTTTGGTGCATCCCACAAATTTTGATGAGTTGTACTTTTAATTTTAATTTAGTTAAAAATATTTTAAAATTTCTCTTGAGATTTATTTTTGAACCCATATGTAATTTATTAGTATGTTGTCTAATCTGTATGTATTTTGGAATTTTTATCTGTCTTTTTGTTATTGATTTCTAGTTTAATTCCACTGAGTCTATGAGCAGACATTGTATACTATTTTTTTTAATTTGTTAAGGGGTGTTTTATGAACCAGAATGTAGACTGTTTTAGTGAATGTGCATGTGAACTTGAGAAAAATGTGAATTCTGGTTTTGCTGGATGAAATAATCTACAGATGCCCATTATATACAGGTGATTTATGTCTTTAATGATTTTTTACCAGCTTAATCTGTCCATTTCTAAGAGGGGTGTTGACATCTCCAATTATGGTGGTGGATTCATCTATTTCTCTTTGCTCTTTTATCAGTTTTTGCCTTAAGTAGTTTGAATCTGTTGTTAGGTGCATACATATTGAACACTATTATGTCTTCTTGGAGAATTGGCTCCTTTATCCTTATATAATGAATGCCCTTCTTTATCACTGATAAATTTCTTTCCTTTGAAGTTTGCTTAGTCTGAAATTAATATAGCTATTCCTGCTTCCTTTTGATTAGTCTCACTGTGGTATGTTTTTCTCTACCCATTTTCTTTTAATTTATATGCATCTTTATATTTATATAAAGATGTAGTTGGGTTGTGTTTCTTTATCTGCTCTGACAATTTCTTTTTTATAAGTTTATCTATTTTGAGAGAAAGAGGAGAAAGAAAGACAGAGAGAGAGGGAATCCCAAGCAGGCTCCATGCAGTCAGTGCAGAGCCCGATGTGGGGCTGGATCCCATGAACCATGAGATCATGACCTGAGCTGAAATCAAGAATTGGAACTCTTAACCTACTGAGCTACCCAGGCACCCCAAATTTTTGTCTTTTAATTGGTGCATTTAGACCACTAGTATTCCATTTTAGATTTCTTTAATTTATGAAAATAGTCCCACTCTGAAATAATAAAGTTGTCAAAGTCTATATCTTAGGACTTGAACTTAAATAAAATAAAAATCATTTATTTTAAAATTTTGATGTAAATATCCTGTAATTATGTCATATGAAGTAGAATACAGCATAAGGCTAGTACATCTTAAAGTTCCAAATAAAAGGATTTATATGCTGTGAAGTTTAATAATTCAACAAATATCTATTCATTTCTGAATAAGTTTTAGTCCCCATTATTGTGTGCTCAGGAAATAGTTGTGAATGATATAAACTCCCTTCCCTTATACAATTTGTGAATGAGGTGATTTCAAAGAAGAATGGTATAGCACTATAATGAAAATTAAATCTGAAGATGTGCTAGAGAGTGACCAGGGGATGAGGAAACTACTTTACATAATGTGGCCGAACAGTATCAATCAGAATTGTCTAGAATATGCTGTAGTAACAATCCCCAGGGCTTAGTGGGTTAATAGCACAAAGGCTTATTTCTTACCCAAGCCACATGTGCAGTGCAGATAATCAGGTGGCAGGAGGGTTTGCTCTAATCATCATGGTTGGGAACAACAAGGATGTCAGAGGCTCCATTAAATATATATATATACATATACATATATATATATATACATATACATATATATATACACATACATATATATATACACACACACACACACATATATATATACATATATATATATATATATATATATATAATTAAATATATATATGCATTTTTTTCATCATCACCATAGCAGGGGAGAGATGTGGTGATTCACACTCTGGCTCTTAAAAGCTTCTGCCTAGAATTGACACATGTCACTTCCGTGTAAACCTTTTATATGCCACCTCTGCTTAAATTTCATTGGCCACATCAAGTCATGTTGCCATGCCTAACTTCAAAGGAAGTAAAAAAATCCAATCATACCAAGTGCCCAGATATTTATGAAATATCCCTAATGACTATCAGAGAAAGCTTCTTTGAGGAGGGACCATTTTAGTTGACCTTGACCAGCAAGAATGAACCAAACGTAGATGTAAGCAGTGATTCCTAACCCTTGCTGCCCATTAAAATCTTGGACAGACACTGTACTATACACTTTCATGCATTAACTCTGTTATCTCACAGCATTGATAAGATTTTATCTTCATCTTTATCTTACAGAAAAAGAAACTGAGGTGGAGGGAGGTTTTGTTATGTTCACAAGGTCACAAAAATAATGAGTACAGGAATCAGTATTTGTACTCAGTCTGGTTTCAGTAGTCACAATCTTAAATATTCTACTATAGTCTCTGTTTAGGTTATATAAATTATGGCCTTCTAGGTAACTGATTTTAAATCAAGAATGCTGCTCCTTTGGATTTGCCATCTCTATCTTTGTCTCAGATGTGTATGGATGTGTGTGCAGACATACATGTGTGCTTATTTGTAGGCATATCTTCCAGCCCTTAGTAAGACTGGACTGCTTTATGCCATGGCTGTACGTGTTTGCTCTACTCCAGACATGCTAGTCTCCCTGCTATCCTTGGAATTCTTCAAGTACCATTCAACCTCAAAATCTTTTCACTGCCTCTTCCTTCTACCTGCAAACAAGTTCCCCCAGATAGCTAAATGATTCACTTCCTCGCCTCCTTTAACTCTTTACTCAAACATCACCATTTCAGTGAGGCTTATCATACCACTGAAAATTGTAACCATTCTCTGCACTCCACATCTCCCTCACTTACTTTATTTTTCTTCTATAGCACTTACCTCATTTAACAGATGTATTTTTCCTTATTTAGTATGTTTTATTTTCTCTCTTTTCTCTATTAGAATCTAGGATACTCCAGACTACACGAGGACCAGGATTTTTCCTGGTCTGATCCCTGATGTATCTCCAGGGCCTAAAAGAGGGCTATTGCATAGTAGGAAATCACTAAACATTGGTTACCTGAAACTGCACGGAAACTCAGGCCAGAGAGTTGGCCAAAGAGGGTATGATTGGATGCCAGTTTTGCCACAGTATGTGGAGACTGAGTGGAATGCCTGTCTGGAAGATGTGGTATGATGGGGAATTCACTCCTTATCAGCCTGCTATGGCTGTGCTTATCCCAGAGTCCATAACCTAACCTGAGCAACTGTCTATACAGCCAAAGAGAGGAATATAATCTTGCCTAGCCAAGAAGGAAACATTTATTATTCCTCTTTCTCTCACCCTTGCCCAACTCCTGAAAGATCAGCACAGGCAAGGGGGAAAATGCAGGAGGTTGGGTGGATGAGTGGATGGAGCACATGAAGAGCTAAGCGTGCCTCTACTCAACTCTAGACTGCTAGCGTCAGAGTCTGTCCTACACCTGGAGGCAGAGAGATGTTTGAATCAGATCTGTGTCTTCCAATACTGAAATAAGATTGTTCTAATAATCAAAATTCACTGAAAAGTTGTGAAATCTGCCCCAATTTTATTAAGGAAGTGATTACACAGAAGGAAAGGTTAGTTCTACATAGCTGACTCAGTATGGAGGAATGTATTGAAAAAAGCAATACAACTGTTTATTGTTTATACCTCAGAAAATTAATACTCCTCAATAAACCAGTTTACTCTTAAACTAGGTATTATTATCCCATTTTAGAGAAGGTTGAAGTTAAGGTTTAGACAGTTAAACAATAATTTTAAGGTCATATCATAGAAAGTATTAGTCAAGATTAAATATCAGGTATGGCTGGGTACAATGTTTATACTTCACTGTTGGGCCTACAGTGAGATGGAAGGACAAACCAAAGGAAAACACACACACACACACACACACACACACACATTTCTTTATGCTCAACTCATTTTATGTTATTCTGATAAAGTGCTGAATCTAGGCTTTCTCTCCATGGGAGGAGTCTTCTTAAACAGTTTGATATCCCCAAATTTATGCAACAGGAATATTATCCAGCAGCATCAAGAAAATATTAATATACTAGGATGGAAGCTGGTTATACTCATTCGTTCATGTAGTTTTCCTCCCTGGTTTTTTCAGTAACATTCAATTAATAACTAGCATTCAGTTAAAAGCTTGGAATTAGTTCATTAGCTTAGCCAAATTATCTTTTTATGCTGGTGATAAATAAGCAGTTATTAGCAATGGTTCACATTAGTTCCATGGTTTAAAACAGCCAATTTCCTCTTGGATGCTTTACAGCACTCACACTGATACTTTTGCTCAATGTATTCATATTACTGTACTTGTGCTAACAAGGTCACTTTCCTCTCTTGAATACGACTATAAACTTCTTTTCCCTATAGAACTAAGCTTGATAGATCCTACTTTATTAGAGGTTGGTATTTTTGTTTAGATCTATGGATTGGTTCAAAGGCCTAGAGTGATATTTGGAAGACAGACTAGCTCTTTTAAATCTTGAATGAATTTTCAAGGACATAGATAGTGTATTCAGGGCAAGCCAGTCACACTGTGGAGGAGGGCACTGAAGTCCCCATGGTTCTCGTTTTCTCTTTTTCTCACTTTTTCTCTTGACCTTTGCCTTATCCTTCCACTTGGTTTTAGCAAAACTCAAATAGATTCAAAATGGACTTAGCGTCTTTATAAAGTTTGATGTGTCATCTGTAGAATGTAATCATTTTGCCTTTGGTGCTTAATCAGTAGAATGACTGTCCCTGAGAGTTTTGCATTACTGTCAGAACTTAAGTTGATGTTCAATTAGTTATCACACTTCACATACACCTGTTTATATATAGAATGGTCTTGAAAACAGTCTTCCCAATATCCAAGTGTTCTACAATCATATTTGGAAGAAATCAACAAATAAAAGTAAATTGGAGGTACCAATTCTTCCGTGTTGATTGGTGGCTTTTAGATCAAGTTTCAAAGATTAAATTCTCACATGTGACTATGATGTTTGCTGTTACTTTATAAATTTACACTCATGGTATTCTTCCTTGGAATATATTTGGCATCAGTTGATGCCATGGTATCATGGTCTAACAAGCTTAAGATTCTTAGAAGTTTCTCCACAGGAAAAAAATAAACATTTCACATTTAATTTTGCTTCTATAGAAAAACAACCTTTATAAGCAGCTAAGTCTCATTCTAGTTCTAAAAATGTATTTAAGAAAGATTTTAGAAGAAACTAATAAGGAAAAAAATGCTTAGATATAATTTAGTACTTCTCTCACTAAAGTGGATTTCTTCCTGGTAGTGGTAGTGTTTCCTTTGATTCATTCTGAATCTCTTAGGTAAGTGAAAGTCTTGTTTGTATTATGCTTCAAAGTTAACCAGCCTACTATCGGGTGGTCTTACTAAAATTCAAAATTCTTCTTATCTACTTGCATTCATGAGTAAGTCAGTTTCTTATATACTCAACTGACCAAATTTCTAAAACAACAACAACAAACCTTACATGATAGCATAAGAACATTTAATGAGTGTAAATACCATAATTGTGATTTGGGGGCCACTTCAAAGGACCCAGTTTTTATAAATGCTATTATAAAAATCTTAGCCAGGTTTCCTTTTAAAAATGATTAAAAAATCAAAGATTTTTAAAAAATTTTTTTTAATTTTTTTATTAAAAATTTTTTAATGTTTATTTTTGAGACAGAAAGAGACACACAACATGAGCCAGGGAAGGGGCAGAGAGAGTGGGAGACAGAGAATCCAAAGCAGGCTCTAGGCTCTGAGCTGTCAGCACAGAGCCCGACACAGGGCTGGAATCCACCAACAGTGAGATTGTGCCCTGAACCGAAGTCGGATGCTTAACTGACTAAGCCACCCAAGTGCCCCAATAGTTCAAAGATTCTTAATGAATAACTCTTGTTATCTCCTTTATGTCTGTTTAATGTGAACACATTTAATAATTCATGATATCACCTTGCCAGTCATTTCATATGAATTGTTTCACACATGTTTCATGTGTGTTTTCTTGTCTTTCCAACTGGAGTAAGTTTATTGTGGGTAGAAACTATGTCTTAATTGTATTTTATAGTTCTTAAAATTTTCCATTAGAGTTGAACTCCTAGTAGCTTCTCCATGGTTAACAATTGATTTTAGTGTGGCAACTAGAGTGATCATGCCAGCAGTGGAAGTGCAATAAATCATTTAGTATGTTGGGTTTGGCTTTGGTTCAGTTCCTGGTTATCTTCAGTATTTTGTGGGACTGTTGGCCTGGAGGAGTTCATTGCCTTATTTTGGAACCCATCTAAGGTCCAATCCATGTCTAATTATTCAGTCTAAGTCCTTGCACCAGTAATAGAACTTAGAGCCTATTCTCTTACAAATAAAATTTGAATTATTTTGAGGGCACCTGGGTGGCTCAGTTGGTTAATCGTCCGACTCTTGGTTAGGCTCAGGTCATGATCTCACAGTTTGTGAGTTTGAGTCCCACATTGGGCTCCATGCTGACAGTGCAAAGCCTGCCTGGGATTCTCTCTCTCCCTCTCTCTCTCTGTCCCTCCCCCACTCACTCTGTCTTTCTCTCAAAGATAAATAAATAAAGTTTAAAAAAAGTTTTTGAATTATTTTTAAAGACATTCAAAGACTTTTTTTTTGGTAACAGCTTTATTGAGATATAATTCACCTACCATACAATCCACCCATTCATAGTGTTCCATGAATACTTTTTAGTATACTCACACAGTTATGAAACCATAACCATGATCAATTTTGGAGGATTTTCTTTACCTCAGAAAAGAAACCCTACACCCTTGAACTGTCACCTGTCAATATTCCAATCTTCCCAGCTCTAAGAAACCATTAATCTGCTATCTGTATATATTGACCTATTTTGGACATTTCATATAAATGGACTCATATGTTGTCCTTATGACTAACTTTCTTCACTTAGCATAACCTTTCAAAGTTCACCTATATTGTAGCATGTATCAGTACTTCATTTTTTTAAATGTCCGGATAATATTCCACTGTGTAGATAGAGAAAATGGAAACATCATGTTCATCTACTTCTCAGTTTATGGACAGTTGGATTGTTTCCATCTTTTGCACCTACTTCATAGTAGGCCCTTTTTTTCCCCTTCCACTTTGAAAGAACTTTTGGTATAATGGGAGATCTGCATTGAGCAATAAAAGTTTATAATAGAATGGGATAAATGATCTTTAACGTCTTCTAGAAGTTTAGAGGGAGGACTAACATATGATTACACTGGAATTTGGGGGATGCTAGACAGTGACTCAGGGATGAGAGTATGCTAGGCAAAAGGAACAACATTAAAAAAAAAGCCCATGGGAGTAAAAATTATCTGGAAGTGCTATAATCTAAGTGAAAGTGAAGAGGGATGACCAACATTATAAATGCAAAGATAATTGGGAACAGATTTTTAAGATCATGGAGGATCATTCTGAAGTATGTATAACTGATGGACAACCATTAATAGGTGTTTGTTTACTAAAGTGATTTACAGAATGAAAATGGGAACTTCAGGTAAGAAGTTTTCCATGATGTGTTAGAAACATGACTGATAGAAATGTTAACACTGGAAGACAACTGAGTAGGCCATTTATAATATTCAAAGTTACAGAACTTAAAAGTAGGCAGTGGCAGTGCAAATGGAGAGAAGATGCATTCAAATATTTGAATCAATAGGATTTGGTGACCTTTCCGAAGGGATTATGCTGAAGAAGAAAGAGTAACCAAGGAAGGCTCCAGTGTTTCAAATGGGGGGACAAAGCAAGGTCATGTCCTTCCCTGAAGGAACATGTCTAAATTTATATGTTATGTTAGTAATATAATACACTCTCTCTAAAACATATTAATAAATACAAAAACAACATTCAATAGTTGTCCACTGTCTATAGATGCCTTGGAATGATCTCCAACCTTGGCAGTGCCATAATTATGTTATATAACAAACTCAAAACTTAATGGCATATCATATTAGCATCTTAGGGTCCACCTGACCTAGGTAGATTCAGCTGGACCTTGTGCCAGTGTCCCTCATCTCCCTTGGACTAGGAGATACTGGAGGCATTTTCTTATGGCCAAAGTTTGGGGCTCAAGAGAGCCTGTTCCAGCACATGTGCATGATGCTGTTGCGCTTGGGTGACTGCATTTTTCAGTGAAGAGGTATCTGAGTTGGAAGAGCATGTTCCTCTTAGGTCATACCACTCATCAGAAATCCAGCAGCCACAGTTCCAGCCCCTTCCCTCCGCTGCTGTAGTAAACCTTAATATCTTCCCTAGAGATCAGCCAATTCCAAGATATTGATTGGCCTTGATCCTGTTTAACTTATGAGAACAATCAAGCTCCCCACTTGAGGTGATACAATATCTGCAGTTCTTGGGAAAGAATGACTAAATAAATGTCACAGAGTGGAAGTGATAAGCAGCAGTGTCAGCCTCTGCCCGTAAATGCTGTGTGAGTCTTTGTGTTGGCTTTGCTGTCACCTGGAATGCTTGTACCTTGGTTGTTTAAGGCTTTCCATGTAGTCCTTTTTTGCTATCTCTTGCATCCCTTCCCATAAGGTAGGCAGTTTGCAGTAATAGCGTTGGAATGAAGCTCTGCTTCAGGCAGGAAAGGTTAAACATTTTTAAAATGCAAACCAGATAAATTTTTAAAAACCTCAAAATAGTCTTGGTGCCACAACGCCTCTATGCCATCCCCAGCCGTTCTCTTAACAAAAGATGCTTCTCTCTTATGCAAGCTTCTCATTTGTCAGAGGAGAGATTTCCCCATCTCCTCAGCGGCACACTCTGTATAATTTAAGGTGACTCACTGTACAGGAAAGTTCACCTTCCATTAGCATGTTTTCTTTAGTAAGCACTCTCTTGCAAGTGCTGTAGTGTAAACATGAGTGCCTACGAATATGAACATTTATTAAATAGCACTGATGAATATTTCAATACCTCAGGGAGAGCAATTCACAGCTCAATCATTCAGGCTGTTTTAAGTGCAGCACAGGACAATTCCACTACATCTTCCATTAATATTTAATTGCCCATTTTATTCTGTTTACCTTTTTGGTTAATATATAATTTAAAGCCCTTCTACTAAAAAGGGGGGAAAAGAGAACAGCTGTTCATCTGCTTTTAACAAATCTCTGGTGAGAGCTTTTACCTCATTTAAAATTCATTGCAAAGAGTTTTTATTTAATATCAGTAACACAAAACCTCAGGTATTAAAAGTAAAACTTGGAAGTGACTCTCATGCAAAAAGCCTAGCTGTGACTTGGGTTTGATTACACATCCATTCGTGAGTGGCAAGCATTGACAGGAAATGTCTGAATCGCCAGCAATGGCGCCGTGTGTCACGTCCTCATGAAATAGAATCACAGTAACTCGACCTGACACATTCTGACAACATGTCGGAAAGCTGTTATGCACCCTGCAGAAAGTGAGTCCTGTCATCCCAGCAATGCAGATTTTACTGATGGGATAAAACACATCTCTGCTTGCTAAAGGACAGGGGAGTCAAATATGTGCATGGCCTCGAGGAGCTGGGGAATCCCTGATGCACTAGCCATTCATTTCTCCTTGGTCCTGCCTCGGTGGATGCCATCAGCTTCTCTCTTTGCTATGTTCAGATTCCCAAGGCCTATTTCTTGTCATTTTAGCTTTCTTTCCTCCCAGTTGGCCGCAGTCGTTTGTCACAAATCTTGTCTTTAAACCCTACCTGGTGACAGGGTCCCTGACATTTACTGACAGATCTCCATGTTGTTGTGGACGTCCCAGACCTCCCAGGCCAGTGAGTAAAACCTACCCCATATCCACTCCGGAGAGGGTCACCCTTTCCCTTCATCCTCAGTCACCTGGAATCAACTGCTTTCCAGGACAGTGAGCTGCATAATCTCCTGTTTTTCTTGCTCCACTTGATCTCTGCAGCGGATTCATTGCTCCCTGTCCACTATGCTATGGCCTGTTTAAATATTTCCAGCATGGCCAAGCTAGCAGCAGCCAAAACTTCAAAAACACTATCCTACTGTCATTTTAGTTCAATTCTGAAGTCTTCTCTAGGGTAGATTTATCTACCTTACATCACTCCATTACTGCTTTTCCCAGTCTCTGTTGAATTTGGTTCACTTTATCCATCTGACTGTGTTAATAGAGGCTCTTACATAATGCTTCCTTTCTTTCACTCATTCATTTATTCATTCACAAATATTTATTGAGCATTTGAGCCAGGCATTGTTTAATGTGCTGGAAATCCAGGAATATAGTATACAGTAGGATGGGAGGGGGAGGGAGACAGAGAAGGAGAGCAGGAGGGAGGGAAGGAGGAGAGAGGGAGGGGGAGAGAGAGAGAGAGAGAGCACCCTCCTGCACCTGTAGGAGCCTACCTGTCATTCTGAAGCTTACATAATTTGAGGAGAAGTTCCTGATTTTGCTCTGCTAATGGTGAACATAGGCATCATGGCACTCTACCCTTGCCCTGGATGCCCCTCTGGATGTGCCCAGAATGCCTGAAGATTCAGCTAGAAAAGGAAAGAGATCAAGTACTATTATAAATTACTGGATAGGTGCCTCTAATTGTTCACTCCTCTCTATGTCAATACCCTCTGAAGCTTGTCTTATGAGGTGAAGTCTATTCTCCATCTGTTGAATCTGGGCTGTCTTTATGACTTGCTTTGGCTAACAGAATGTGGATTAAAGTAATGGTGTGCCAATTCTGAGTCTAGGCCTCAAGAAGCCTGTTTGCTTCTGTTTTCTAATGGACTCTGCCTCTGCCTGCGCTAGCCTGCAGGAGAATAAGAAACCACATTGCACAGAGATGAGATATCCCTGCTGAAATCATCCTATACCAGCTAACAGCCAGCCAACCCCTACACATTGGAGGGAGCCCAACCAAGATTGGCACGGTGCCTATCCAACACACAGTAGACCACAGAGCTGTGAGAGGTCCTAGCTAAGACCAACAGAACTACCCTGACAGGAAGGCCCAAAGGCTAGCTCTCCCAGATACTTGAGGGCAGTAAAAATGGGTAATGTTTTGTGCCATTAAATACAGGGATGTTTTGGTATGCTGTAATAGCTAACTGATAAACATAGTCTTTAAACTACTGTGATCCACTTAGGTGAGACATACTCCTGCACTCCCTTATCCTGTGGCACACCCTACTCAACCAGATTTTAGGATTTGATAGTTTGGACTTATTTCCTTTTTTTTTTTTTTTTTTTTTTTAAGCTTCAGGGGTAGGCAAGTGAATCAAAACCCTTAAAAATTGAGCTTAGACCACAGTGAGCTAGAAATGAAATGAGAGCCCAAGGCTAAAAGAAGGGGAAAGATATGGTTTAAATTCATTGCAGGAGAGAATTGGATGACTGGATTGATTTATATCTCATCAGAAAGGGCTCACGTATCTCTGGTTGTAGTCATTTACCAGCTTGAGTGGAAAAACTGATGCCATGATGTAACTGTACACAGCTCAAATTGTGGTTACAACTCACATTTCCATCCCTCCTCCCCATTATCCTCTGTATTAATTCAATCACAGATGTTAGGTGGGTTGGTAGGGAGACCTATTAAGTCATCTTGCTTTTCCCCAAGAGCCATATCTGAATTTCTACCCATAGTATATTTTCAAATGCTTTGTCCAATAAAGTTGAAAATGGCTTGAGCAGTGGTCCACCCTAAAAGCTTTAACTGGAAATATATTATTCTTTAAGCACTTTACTGGAAAAGAAATTAATGTAGTCAAAAATAATTGGAGTTTTATCTGACCAAAACCCACACAAGCAAGGAAATTCAAAGTAATGGTCAGATTTTCTTCCTCTTCTATCCCCTTCTTTGCTCTCTATTTTTCTGCAGAGGTATCAGATACCTTTGGGTGGGACCTGAGAGCACATTAGGGTTAGGGTTGGATATGACAATGAGTCAGGGGCTGCCTGAATTACATGGCTGATCTGAATTTCTTAGATATGCCTGAATCCTCAAAAGTCTGTCAATGTCAGAAAATCTAGATGATTTGTAAGAAGAGTAATTTGAACCAAAGAGAATAACAATATTGCATTTTGTTATAGCTGAGCCCATGCAGTCATCTAATAGTTTTCAAATTATGGCCTCAGGCCAAATTATGACCTTAAACCTGGGTTCTAGTCCTAGTGCCATTACTTCAACTTTCTATAGAATATGATTATTCTGAAAATATGAAAATGGACTAAAGGAATCCAGTGTAGAGTAATTCCTGAGCAGAGCAGGGGATATTTTCATGGGTTTCTGGGCAGATAATCATGTGTTTAAAATTTTTTTCATGATGAGGAGGTTCAAATAATAATGAAAAATGAGATGTAAAAAGCAAAAGTCCCAGTGCATACCAATTAGAATGATGAAAATCCAAATTACTGACAATACTAAATGCTGACAAAATGTGAAGCAACAGAAATTCTCTTTCATGGCTTTGGGAATGCAAAATCACTTTGGAAGATGGTTTGGTAGTTTCTGACAAAACCAAACATATTCTTACCGCATGATCTGGCAATCATGCTCCTTATGTTTTATCAAAATGAGCTGAAAACTTCTGTTCACACCAAAACCCACACATGGATGTACATAGGAGCTTTATTTATGATTGTATAATTGTCAAAAATTGGATGCAACTGAGTTGTCCTCCAGTAGGTGAGTGGGTAAACTGTGATATATCTATACAATAAAATATTATTCAGTGCTAAAAAGAAGTGGGCTATCAAGTCATGAAAAGACACAGAGGAACCTTAAATATATATTGCTAATTGAAAGAAGTAATCTGAAAAGGCTGCATACTATGTAATGCCAGCTATGTGATACTCTGGAAAAGGCAAAGCTAGGGAGACAATAAAAGGCCAGTGTTTTCCAGGGGTTAGCAGGGAGGAAGGGATGAATAGGTAGAGAGCACAGAGGATTTTTAGGCCAGTGGAAGTATTCTGTATAATACTATAATGGTAGATACATCATACTGTACATTTGTCAAAAAACATAAAAAGTTCAACATCAAGAATGAACCTTAATGTAAACTTGGGGTGATAATGTTGTGTTATTGTGATTCCTCAGTTGTAATATCAACTGGTGTGAAATACTGATAGTGGGTAGGCCTGTATGTGTGAGGGTCCCATATATATGGGAATTCTGTGTCTTCCAGTCAATTTTTCTGGGAAACTAAAAATAAATTCTATTAAAAAAAATAAAAGCCTCCCTTTGCTACATCGGGATCACTTTCTAAAGGCAATCAAGTCTTGCCTATTTTTTCAGATGTAATTTTATACACACACACACACACACACACACACACACACACCAGCAGTGCATATGAAAAAATGTGTTTTTCTATATATAAAATACATTCTTCTTTTATTTACAGAAAGGAATCTATCTATTCTTGCCATTATAATAGATAAAAATGGCATCATATTTGTTTGAATTTATATTTTGAGTTTTGGGTAAGGTTTAGTCTCTCTTCATATGTAGAGTTCATTTATATATATTTTCTTCTGTGTGCTCATTTTTTGCTCATTTTTCTATTGAACTACTCTTTTTAAAAACAACTATTAATTTGTATAAGCTCTTAGTATATTAAAGTTATCTTTATTTTTTATTAATGTGTAAACTGAAGGTAAATATTTTTATATCATACACATTGTAAAAATGTTTCCTGTTTTCCCATGATGTGTTTATTTTAATTTTGTCATGTAGAAACTAAACATTTTCTTTTTTGAGAGAGAGAGTGAGTGAGAGTGGGGGAAGAGGAAGGACAGAGGGAGAAGGAGAGAAAGAATCCCAAGCAGACTCCACGGCCAGCAAAAAGCTCAAAGAGGGGTTTGATTCCATGACCATGAGATCATGACCTGAGCCAAAATCAAGATTCAGCTACTTAACCAACTGAGCCACGCAGGTGCCCCAAGAAGTTAAATATTTTTGTACTGCTAAGTGTATTATTCTTCTTCCCGTGTGGTGTTCTTAATCATATATTCTGGTCAGAAGAACCTTCTCTATTTCAAAACAGTGCTTTTGTTGAGAATGTTTAAAGATTTATTTTCTTCACATTTAAATCTTTGATATGGCTGGAATTTATTTTGGTATAAAGACTAAAAGAGGGATTCAACTTTTATTTTTCCAACCATGTTCTGGTTGTTTTAACCTCCTTTGTAGGTAATTCTCCTTTTCTCCATTGATGAAACATACCACATTTAAATTAATTTTCCATGTGTGTTTTGTTCTATATCATAATTCTCTATTCAGTTAGTTTGTACTCCTATTCATAGTGATTCTTACCATTTTCCTAGATTGGGTTTCCCAGGAATAGGATAAACATTTTTTTAATGATTTTTTAATTCTGAGAGAGGGAGAGAGAGAGAGAGAGAGAGAGCGAGAGCAGGAGTGGGCGAAGGGCAGAGACAGAAGGAAACACAGAATCCAAAGCAGGCTCCAGGCTTTGAGCTGTTAGCACAGATCCTGATGTGGGGCTTGAACCCACAACTGATGAGATCATGACCTGAACTGAAGTCGGACTTTCAACTAACTGAGCCACCCAGGCACCCTTGGGATAAACATTTTTAAGAATAAGCTATATTTGGGGACACCTGGGTGGCTCAGTCAGTTGAGCGTCCGACTTCGGCTCAGGTCATGATCTCGATCCCTGTGTCAGGCTCTCATGATCTCACAGTTCATGAGTTTGAGCCCCACATCGGGTTCTGTGCTATCAGCGCAGAGCCTGGAGCCTGCTTCAGATTCTGTGTCTCCCTCTCTCTCTCTCTCTGCCCCTCCTCCACTTGTGCTCTGTCTCTCTCTGTCTGTCAAAAATAAATAAATGTAAAAAAATTTTTTTAAGAAGAATAAGCTATATTTTATATATTATAAGATTAAAAATTTAATCCTAACAATTTACTATTCAAATGTTTAGGCATAATTTTTGAATTAGGAAAATGTGTGTGCATGCACAGCATATGTGTCTGAGAGTGAGAAAGAGAGAGAGAGGGACATGGAGAAAGAGAAAGAGAGAGATTGTCATTTCCTTGCTGTAAGGACTTTACCATTTGCAATTAAAAGGAAGGAATAATAAAACTGGTTATTCGCATACATTCCAAGCCTTAGTTCTCAACAAGGTAAGTAGTTTACTGTCTGGTTGCTATAGTTCTAAAACTTAAAGTAAAAATAAAAGTGATAAAACTCTATAAAAATAGGTAATATTTTCATTCACAAACAGGAAACAGCAAAGTCAATGCAATTTACACCATTAACCTCCTAAAATTTCTGTGTAGTCATTGTTACTAGTCCCATTGAAAGATAAGTGGAAAAAGGTAAAAAGGAAATCTGACCAAAACCAAAAATGAATTGGGGTGCCTGGGTGGCTCAGTCAGTTAAGTATCTGACTTCAGCTTAGGTCATGATTTCGCTGTCTGTGAGTTTGAGCCCTGCTTTAGGCTCTGTGCTGACAGCTCAAAGCCTGGAGCCTGCTTTTTTGATTCTGTGTCTCCCTCTCTCTCTGTCCTCCTCCACTCACTCTCTGTCTCTCAAAAAATGAATAAACGTTAAAAAATATTTTTAAAAAATGAATTAACATAAGGACTGAAAACAAAGCCTCAAAGAGATAAGTCCTCTCTACAGATATTTTCACTGAAAAAAGCAAGACTAGACCCTTGTTTGGGTTACATTTTTTTTCTTGTTGCTAAAGGAAAGAAATTTAGAAATTGCAGCTGATGATGAGACCCTGTTAAACCTTCAACAAAGCTTCCCCAAATGGTCTAATTTTACTTCCAGCATTTATCTGTGGGTAAAATGATCTTTTAGAGATTATTAAATCAAAGACACTTTAAGGAAATAAATTGAAGCTTCATAACTATGAGAGTTTAGTTAGTTGCAATTATGCCTGTATGTTTTCACCATTTTCAGATAGGAATTTGGGAGTAGATTCTAATCTAATAGTTCATTTCATGTATCAAAAGATACAGTGCATATATTTCTTTTCTGATTACATCTTTTCTAAATGTTTCTCTTTCACCAAAATTATCCTGCCTATTTGTTTGTTACTTTTCCTAAAGCGGAGGATAATTCCAAGTAAACATTTCAGTCACTATCTAAACCCCTTGCCTTTAGTGAAAATAACAAAATTAAAAAAAAAAAAACCCTCTTAAAAACCTTGGCTTTTTTCCCCCCATTGCCTTCTGATGCTTCTTGTCTGGATTTATCAGATGAAAGATATTCTGTCTTTATCAGCAGTACTGATATTATCTACCCACTCCCTAATTCTCATGCTTTCAGTGGAAGAAATCTGATCCACAAATGGGACAAATCTCTAGTCTTTTATATTTGTAAAGACAGCTGCAAGTAGTTGTTTACTGTCTCTGTTATTTCCTTTTTCCATTGTCTCTAATTATTATAAGTGCCCACAATTTTTCCTTGATGTTTGTCCTCTTAAGTACACATAGTGCTTACAAAATATTTTTTTTTAATTCTGGGTTATAATGTTCTGCTTTTTCTAGTGCTTACTATTTAATTTTCATCCTTTAATTCTTGATTACTTCTTTGCGATTTTCCCCTTTATCAACCAGACTTTCTCCTTTTACCTTAAGGATTGATGTGGTGTGTGTGTGTGTGTGTGTGTTTACCTCTCACAGTATGAGTTATTCAATATATAAAAGAGAGGAACAAAACATCTCTCCTATTTTATCCTAATTTTAGCAGCTTTTGTCTTAACTTCAATACCTTTGGAAGCCTCCTTCCAAATGAGCAGCAAAAGCACAAGAGTTCTGAGGCACTGGGGGAGCATCTCTGCCAGCCTGAGTATGCTGAGTGTATTGCTGCCTGCCAAACTTTAGCAAGACCAGCATTGCCACATGCTTGGACTCTTCTATCTGGGGCCTCACTCTGGCTTGCTTAGCTCTGGGGGTGCTTACTCTGAGCAAGATTCTCCCAGATTCTCTGTAACCCTGCCAGTAAGTACTTTGTAAACCTTGCACCTTATTCAAAATGCCAGAGGTATCTTACTAGGTTGAATAGTTCAGTTTTGGTTCAAGCTGTGCCAGGGAAGCACTCTGTACCCTCTTGGTGTCCCAGTTTTTTCAACATACTGGGTACTTCTTCACTTTCCAACACCTCGCCAATGGATGAAGAAGTGGAAGTCACATACATATAAGAAGAAATCTAGAGATCCTCAATAAGTCAGACTTGATGTTTTAGCAACATGCTTCTGCTTGTAGCCCCCTGTTTTACTATGCTGTGGCTATTACCTTGCAGTCTTTGTCCATGACACCCCCTCTGTTGGTAATGCTCTTCTCCCTTATCATTTCACCTAACAACTACCTGTTCCTTATTTCAAGACAGTTTTTATTTTTATCAAATATATATGTATTAGTTCAAAAGGTCAGCTACTTCTACCAGGTATATTAAGGCCATTAACAGTCCTGAGTCTCCTTTTCCTGAATCCACTACCTAGAAGCAATAACTTTCCACTCTTTTGTCTTACTTTTTGGTATTTAAACTTTAGGCATTGTTTGCTGACTTCCTAGTATGGAAGGTAAGCATTTGGTTTTCCCCTACAGCTATTCTGCCCTCTAATACTTATGGTATCAATGGTAAATACTTATGGTGCCAGTATGGTAAAATTATAGTTTGATTTGGTAAATGTACTATTTACATTTTATTACATTATTCAGACCTGAGTTACATAGTAAACCATGATCATGTTTCCTTACTTGTGCAGCCTGTTTATCTCTCCTGGATATAATAATTTTCCTTGTTTGTTTGCTTATTTTTTTTAAGTTTATTTATTTATTTTGAGCAGAGAGACTGCAAGTGGGGAGGGGGATAAAGAGAGAGAGAGACCGAGAATCCCAAGCAGGCTTCGCACTGCCAGCATAGAGCCCCATGCGGGGCTCGAACCCACGAAACTGTAAGATCATGACCTGAGCCGAAACCAAGACTCAGCCGAAACCAAGGCTTAATTGACTGAGCCACCCAGGCACCCCTGCTTATTTTTTAATATACTTTAAAGAGGCCAGTCATGAACACTGCTAATTGTCTAAATCTCTCATTATTTTCATTCACATCTGTTATTCTAATAGTTTCATCTTCTGCAGTGATCTCTCTCAGAACATTCTGGCCTGCTTTAGTCTGTATGGGTTGCCCTCTATACCTGGTACACAGCTGTCACTCTTGGATTCCCATTTACCACCATCCTGGGGATGCTGTTTGCAGCTGATCCGTATTGAATCTCCTGCTCTTGTTTCAAGGTTGCATTATCCTCTCCTGTTACTCTGAGGGTATTAAAGATAAATATTTTGAGACTTCCTTTCTCTTATATTATCTCTGTTTCCTGCAAGTCGCTTTTTTTTCTGTTTATATCCAAAGGATATTTAATAGTCCTGGATGTTGGCTCATATTTAAGAGTAGGAGAATAAATCTTACTGGATTTATTCTGTGGGACTAGTTGACAGTAGTGTCAATGTAGGGTGTGCTGGTTAGGTTGATGTTGGGAAACAGATTTCAGTATCGTTTTGTCTTTTCTCATTGGCTGAATGGTTTCTCCAGAAGAGATTCTTGCAATCTCCTGCCTGGAGGGTGAAGACCCAGCAGCCAATATTTGGAAGCTGAATGAAGGAAGCAGACTAAAGTATGTATGTGTTAAATGTCCATTTTCAGTAAAGTATGCCTGCCCCTAATTGGTTCCCCTAGTCTAGGTACCCTCTATTTTGTCCTTTTGTTGGTTTGTAATCCTTCTGGCAACTTCCCTGGTATAATCTGAAACTGGTCCCTGTATTCAGAGGGCAAGGAGATACTGAAGAAAAACACAGGCCACTACGGGTTGGTAGGTGGCGGTTTTAATAAGAAAAGAAAACTTACATATGAGTTTGTCTTGGACAGCAGGAAAAGGAATGGATCCCCACACCTGCCCACCAAACCTTAAAAGTTAACAAAGAGGTCTTAACTGGGTTCAGCCACATATACCAAGCAGGTTTTCTCAACACATTACTATCTTAAGGCTGTGTCCTTGGAGCGGGAAAGGCAAGTGGAACCCACATTCCAAGGATAGGGGAAGGCGTATGGAGCCTCAGAGTACCTGGGTCCAGCTCACAGGTCAGTTTGCAGAACGTCTTTTCAATTATGTTCCCCCAACATCTTTCCAGAAAATATTGGGGATGAGATGGGGCTGGAGAAACAACTTTCTTCAACAACATTTCAACAGTTTTCTTATTAGCCCGTGTTCTTCACCCTAATTTCAGATGATGTTGCCAGTTACTGGACCTGTTCAACCTGGCTTTCTCCAGGAATGCTCTTTCGCAGGTCTTTTTAATTACTCAGCCAATTCTTCCCCAGCCTTCAAATTTTGTTATTCTTTCTCCTCTTCCTCCCAATTTTTTAACTGAAGTATAATATACATAGTGAAAAGCACATAAATTACAAGTGTGTAGCTTGATGAATTTGACAATGTGAACAGCCTCATGTAACTGTTACCCAGATCAGATTATAAAACAGTATGACACCTCAAAAGTCTTCCTTTCATTCATCCAAAGGTAACCACTAGTCTGAATTCTATTGTTTCTATCAGTTCTATTAGTTGGAGCTGTTTTTGAATGTTAAATGAATTATATCACACATTCTTTTGCATTTGGCTTCCTTTGTTCTGCATAATGTTTGTAATATTCAAAAGTATGTTGGGTAATCATATTCCTTTATATAAAATTACCATAATTTCTTTATCCATTCTACTACTGATGGGTATTTGGGTTGTTTGCAGTTTGGGGCTACTATGAATAATGCTGCTATGAACATTGCTGTGTATCTTTTTGCTGAACGTATGAATTTCTTTGCATGTGTACCTAGAAATAGAATTGTTGGATCACCGAGTGTGCATTTGCTCTACTTCAGTAGGTACAACTAAACAATTTTCTAAAGTTTTTGTAACCATTTATGTTTCTATCAGCAGTATAAGATAGTTCCAGTTGCTCCATATCCTCACCAGCTCTTCATACTAAATATGTCCTTTTAGTTTTTGCCATTCTGAGGGGTTGTTATAGCTCACTGTAATTTTAATTGGCATTTCCCTGATAACTAATTATGTTTATTGGCTATCATCTTTTGTAACATGCCTGTTGAAATTCTTTAGAAAAAAATTAAAAATATAATTGTCTGATCTATCTTTTCATATATATTAAACAACCTTGAATTCATTGTAATATATCATCCCTTTGTATATAAATGACCTTAATTTGCTAATATTTTTATTAGGATTTTGTACCTATACTCCAGAGAGACTGAGAGCAATTTTATTGTCTGGTTCCTGTCAGATTTTGATTATTAAGTTTATCCTGGGATGGAAAGTGTTTCCTCTTTTTCTTGTCTCTGGAAGAATTAGTATAAAATAGGTGTTTTTATTTAAAATAAATATTAGGAAGAATTTTTATTACAAATTCAATTTCTTGAATAAATATGGAATTATTCATTTTTTATGTGTCAGTAATAATGAGATGTGATTTTGTGGAAATTTATTGGTTTCATCTAAATATTCAAGTTAATTGGCATAAAATTTTCCATAATATTATTTTATTATCTTTTTAATTCTGTAGGGACTGTAATGATGCTCCATTCTTCATTTCTGGTAATGATTCTTTTCTACCTTTTCTTTGTTAATCTTCACTATTGATAAGATGTTTATAAGTTTTATTATTCTTTTTAAAGAGTCAAACTGTTGGTTTTCCAGTCTTTTCTACTTAATATTTATTTTCTACTTCATTTCTTCTCTTATCATTATTATTATTATCTTCCTTCTGCTTTTTTGGGATATTTGCTTTACTATTCCTTTATAGCTTCTTGGGGAGGTAATTTAGGTAATAGATTTTAAGCTTTTTTTTTCCTCTTCTAACACAGGTGTTAGTTGCATTCTACAGGTTTTAATATATCTTTAAAAATTTTTTCATTTAGTTTAAAGTATTCTCTTTTCAATTGATTTCTTCTTTGGCAAATAGGCTATTTATAAGTGCACTGTAGGTTGTAAACATTTGGTGATTTTTTTTAACTTGACCATTTGCAGTTAATTTTTAGTTCAGTTGCATTGTTATCAGAAAAAATTCAACAATAGTAAGTCTTCACAAAATTTGTTGCTATATTAGTGTGTGATCATGGTTACTTACCAGCTAACTGTGGTTCGCTCCTATTTTGCTCATCACTCCTTCCCTTTAACAGCACTGAGGCCTTGTGTAAGTCACTTTACTTCTCTCAGACTTGGTTTCATGCACTTTGAAATAGAATTGGAAAAACAGGCCATAAAATTTCCTTCATAGCTCAAATATTCTATTATTCTAGGTTATCTTTTATCCTCTTAACTAGAATTCATCAGCATGATAACAAAAAGAAATCCATAGAACAAACTTTGTTATTTGTTCACATATTAAGAGCTGTAATTGGCAAAATAGTTGATGTTTCACCAAAACACAGACTGAATTTTGTTTAAGTAAGAATAAATCACTATACTTATGTTTTTAAAAAGGGCACATAACAGTTAATAGTATGTGCTGCTCCTGCTTTTTAAGGCATGCCTGATTTTAAGAGAGATCATGAACAAAAACATTGAAATGCCCCCAAAGAAAGCTATAATCTTATCATAGAGATTCTGAGTAAATCCAGGAAATCTTGGAAAATTGCAAGAGGAAAATGATTCTATCACCAATTTTAGCCTGACGTCATACAATGCTGTCTTCCAGATTCAGCTTGCTCTTGACACATTTTGTTAGTGAGCACTGTGCTTTATTGTGAACAAGATAAGGTTATTTCAGACTCAAGTTGTAAATATTTCCTTCTTGGGTTGTGCATTGGAAATACTTGTGGATTTTTCTTTTGTTAATGATTTTTGGAAGATTTTGATTCTTGAAGAAAGGAATGAAGATTGATGTTAGGAAGTGGGTTAAGATTTTGTCTTGTTAACGGTTTTGAGAGCTTTTTAAATTTTATTATTTATTTATTTATTTATTTAAATGGTTATTTATTTTTGAGAGAGAGAGAGAGAGAGAGTGCATGAGCAGGGGAAGGGCAGAGAAAGAGGGGGACAGACAATCTGAAGCAGACTCTACACTGACAGCAGCGAGCCCAATGTGGGGCTTGAACTCAGGAAACCTGAAATCATGACCTGAGTTGAAGTCAGACGCCTAACCAACTGAGTCACCCAGGACCCATGTTTATTTGCTTGTTTGTTTGTTTTTGGTTTTTTTAGATAAAAAAAATAGTAGCTAGCCCATCTAGTATGTTATGCACGCTGATTCTTTTAGACCTTGGGATGCTTTTTACATTGAAAATTGTGATTACTCTTTTTTAATTTGATATACAAATACATTGTGAAAGGATTTACCCCTTCTAGCTAATTAACACACATATCACCCCATATATTTTTCTTCTTCTTTTTCTTTTTGGTGATAACCAAAATTAAATTTAAATTCTACTAGCAAATTTTAGTTATATAATACCATGTTATCAACTACAGTCACCATGTTTTACCTTAGATTCTCAGACCTTATTCATCTTATAGCTCCTTTATTAAATTGTCTTGATCACCTTCCCCCCCCCCACCCCCACCTCCACCCCAGCTCCTGGCAACCACTTTTCTACTCTGTGATCACCTCTAATTGTTATTCTAGAGACTTGGTTGACTCAGGTACCTTCTAAAGAGGTTTAACCTGGGAGAATCGTGGACACAGAAAGCCTTGGATTCCATGTCAGTAAATAAAATACTAGAACTTTCTGAGACTGACCCAATGCATAATCCTACATGGAAAAGCATATTTTAGTTTCTTAAGAGATCGCTTAGAGGAAGAAGAAGAAGGTTTGAGCCAACAATTCTCTGAAATTCTTTATCACCCACCTGAGAACAAGATAGTGAATCATTTCTAACAGTTTCCTCACAAAGGGGCATATTTATCCTTAAAGATTACCCTTCTGTTACCATGGCTTCAGGCTTGACCTCCTGAACTCCTATCCGGCATGTCCACAGTGGCATACAAGCTCTCTTTACCGTTGGTGTCGGCTCTGTTTCTAGTCTCCTGTCTTCTTTCTTGGACTTCACATTCTGGACTGTCCCTTTCCTTCTTGGTATATCTTTGCCTGGGTCTTAAAATGTCCTTTCCCTTTTCTCCATGCTTTGTGGCTATGGTCAGAAAAACCACCACCACCCTTTATCTTGGTTCCTGAAGCTCATGTTTCCAATTCTCTACTTCAAAGTCCATGAAACTTCACCCAGAGAAGTAAAGTGGGTAGAATTTCGGGGCGCCTGGGTGGCGCAGTCAGTTAAGCGTCCGACTTCAGCCAGGTCACGATCTCGCGGTCCGTGAGTTCGAGCCCCGCATCAGGCTCTGGGCTGATGGCTCAGAGCCTGGAGCCTGTTTCCGATTCTGTGTCTCCCTCTCTCTCTGCCCCTCCCCCGTTCATGCTCTGTCTCTCTGTCCCAAAAATAAATAAACGTTGAAAAAAAAAAATTAAAAAAAAAAAAAAAAAAAAAAAGAATCTCACCTATTAGGGCTT
The DNA here is from genome assembly GCF_022079265.1 of Lynx rufus. Lineage (NCBI taxonomy): Eukaryota > Metazoa > Chordata > Mammalia > Carnivora > Felidae > Lynx > Lynx rufus. The sequence continues at coordinate 23,421,884 of NW_025814824.1, forward strand.
CCTAGCTCCCAGAAGATTTGGACACGTAATTGTTTTCCAACTGGCATGCCTTATAGTTTAAGTAGAAAAAAGTGTAAGAGGAAGATCCTGGAGGAAAATGAAGCTGTTTTGCTTGCTTTTATGGTCCAAAGCTAGCTACCACCATAGTCCATTAATTTATATTCTGGAGTATAAGAATCTGTGACTCCTTGCCATATACTTTTAACTTACTCTAGGGATTCTTATCTTCAGTAGTAGCAACATTTTTCTGCCTAGGATATTTCAAAATGTGAATATAACCGTAGCAAAAAGAGTAAAAAACATTGTAACATTTATTGAGAACTAACTATAGTCCTCATCAGTTTTACATGCATTCTCTCATTTAACAACAACATAATGAGCTAGGTCCTATCATAATCCTCATTTCAAAGAGGTTTAGAGAGGCAAATAAATTACTTAAGGTCACATAGCTAGTATATATTGAAATTTATATACTAGCATCCAATTTTGCCTGATTCTAAAACTCAGGTCTTAATTACTAGAATATTGCCTTCTTCTTTGCTCCATGGTTTACCATTTCAGAATGATTTCTGGGATGTGTGGTTTGGCTTCCTATTAATGCCAAATTGGAGGTTTTGCTTTTATTTCTGGTATTATGTGACTAAGAATGTCCAAGCAGTAATAACATTTTATATTTGATACAGTGTTTTACTATATAGGGTATATTTTCAGTACTTGACTCTCATATTAATCTTGTATGGGCACCTGCTATACAGATGAAAAGTTTGATTTTTAGAGAAATCAAGGAATATGTCCAAGGTCACATGCAGAATTAAAACATGGGGGACAGTCTTTGACAACTATGTTATCCTATATGACTGCTTACTGGAATGACTCCAAAGTGTCTCTGAGATGGAATTTCAGCTGTGTGCTAGCTCTAGTACATTTTGGAGATGATAAGAAGAACCAAACACGAATATTGCCAACATTTTATATATAGAAGAATTCTAGTCATCATTCATGATTTTATGTGCCAAGAGGGAGAGTTGTATCTTACAGGATTTCATGAAGAAATCTCCCCTTAGTCACCAGGAGAAAGACAACCTCTGATGCCTTTATACCACTATTCCTGCAACATCCTTTGTACATTATTAGAAAGTCGGCAGCCTTCTACAGTCTTCTGGTGTGGCATTTGGTTCCACTCCACCAAATCTATGGTAACCTCTATGTCACAAATTCCATTTTTTTCTAGTGTGATATGTTGAATTACACTGTCAAATGATTTTAGTAGCATTTTATGTCCATTGGGAGTACATCAGTTTTCCCAAGTGTTACTGCAGAGCCATAGGATTTCCTGAGTGAGTCCCTTGGTTCAAGTGGAAAACTTTTTTGGTGATGCCATTTTAGGCTGAGCAGAAGCACCAGCTCCTCAGTGGAACCCAGGCGATTCAAAAACTTACACATGGCATTTACTAGCTCTACTTAAGTGAAGCATCAGAGACATTGGTTTGTAACACTGTTGTTCAAAATACTAGAGCAGAATTTCGCTTGATATTTAAATTGTAATCAAGGTCACCCTTACAAATAGCTTTGTAGGACTGTCAAAAGCACAACAGCATGGGCAAATCTTTAATGAAGTGAAATTGTTATTAGAGTATTCTAGACACAGAAGTCAAGCTGTCTTTGCAAACTCTTCAAGACAGGAACGGAAAGGGAAGAGAGTTGAACATGCTGTTCAACATTTTGCATGTTATTTAATTTTCAGTAATAAGCTAGTAAATCAGGCCTCTGGAGGAAAAAAAAAAGCCCTGATTTGTAGATTTTTCCAATTTCTATGGCATAAATATTCTCACCATGGCCAATTTCAGGCTATCAAAATGATGTCACTGCATGCAGAATTTAAAAGAGATGCACATATTTGTTCCTCACAAACCATGAGAGCCAGCTCTAGCCAGCCACTGAATCTTTACAGTGACTTTATGAGGTAGGTGTTGTTATCTGAGATGCTAAGTCACAATGGCTGAGAAATTGTAGCAGTTGAATTGAAATTGGAATAGTCAGATCTGTCTGACCATGAATTCTATATTTTTTCTGCTGCATTTTACTATGCCTGAAAAAAAATACCTCCCCTGTGCCAGGCGTTGAAGACACATTGCCCTGGTGATACCTAGAAGTAATGAAGAAGAAATGCATGAAGCCTTCACACTTACATGGAAAATATGAAAGAATTTCTAAGAAAGGTGCAATAGAGATTTACTGAATTAAAAACCATAACAACATGAAAGGGAAACATCTAATGTACCCTCCAATTTTTTTTGTTTGTATATATACTTATGTTACTGCTTAAAATAGTTGAGAACTGAATCATGTCCACAATATTCTTGAAACGGGGAAGAATTAAATGTAATCAAGTCACCCCTTTCCTGCTATTGCACTAGAGAAATGTGAGCCCATTCTGCTTTTCTGTTTGCCTCAGGAAGACTTTGATAATGCCACAGGATAATATAAGACAACAAAGAAATGGGCTCATGCTCAAATTCCATCCCAGGTGATCAAGGGTGTTTCATTTTATTTTGATTGATTTCTCATCTGTTCCTATTCTCTGTTTAATTGGAAGGAATTGGCAGAGAATGCTTAGTGTCTAAACCTATTAGAATCAATTCCAAATTTTGTTTACCAAATTCAGATGGGTACTCAGGCTCATAGTCTTAAAGAAGCCTACTATGCTATACTTCTAATTAGGTTACCTGGAATAAGTGATTTTCCTAGAGTCTCACAGACTTTTATGACTTCACCTGGTAGATGTTCACAGAGTTTTTAATGCCTCTGTGACCAGAAAGAATGAAAAGACCTCTCCAAGTAGCTAATTTACCACCTGCCTAACACTGTGTCCATGACAGTTACACAGTCAGGTGAAATAGAGCTAAATTGCCTCTTTGCTCACAGTCTCTGGTCAAACTGATTCCATCCCTAGGCTGTTACAGCTCTGTGGGGAGACCAGCTAAGAGGCTCATAGAATCAAAACTGTTAGTGAAAATTATGGTGTCTCAAAATGACTGCTGGACTACGAGATTCTGATTCCAGGAAATCTAGCGGTTTCTGTGGGGACAACGTGTGGAAAGAAGATGACAGGGAAATGATTCTGTTGCAGGCCTCCATTTTCTGATACTGTTGTCTTGGCTGACCTTTGGTAACAAGGTCAACAAACACCAGACGCTGTTTTTTGGAGTCAGTGAGAATTAATGAGGAAGGAGCCACCATCCCTTCTCTGAGAGACCCTGTGAGCAGCTCTCCCCAAACTCCTTGACTGTTCTTCATATAGATTGATCCTCTATAGCCATAGTAGTGGGACATGTCACATTGGGTAATGGTGTGGACTCTGAAGTCAAAGTATTTGTTCAAATTCTTGGTGTGTGACCTTGTTACCTCTTTGTCCCTAGGTTTTATCATCTGATAAAAATGGGGATAGTAATGGTACCCAAGTCATAGACTCATATATAATATGCTTAGAGGTAAGCATTATGTAAGTGCTCACCCAGATAAAGCTGCCCAAACTGGGTGCTCTAGCAGTTGAGGTCAGTGTTCTGGCCATATTGCCTTGTATTCACTTTACATGCTCAAGACTGCTGTGGCAGGCACCAGCCATAGATCTTTCTTCGGGTCACAGGTTGGCTTGCCTTCAGGACAAACCAGAAATTCTGAAAGTTAATGTTTCTGGAACAAGCCCTAAGCCAATGACAGAAAGGACACTGGTGCATGAATACTCAGCTTCTGTGTCCTACGGTTGAGATAATTCTGGAGTATGTTCTATGCTGTCTCCTAAAGCTCCCCAGGGAGATGAAGCTCCAAATGCCCATGGTAGTAACTGCCTTGATAATATACTTCACTGGCTTTATTTTCTCTCTTTCTGTCTCCCCCTCCCCCCCCCCCCGCCCTGTTTCTTTCTCGCTCCACTCCACCCTTCTACCTCCATACCATTGCTTCCTGGGATAGCCTCTCAAATAAACTACTACTTGCATTTGAATCTTTTCTCAGAGTCTGCTTCTGGGGGATCCCAAATGAAGATAGGTTTCACAGCTTTGGAGTAATATAAGTGGCTACTTAATTGGGTGGATTACTTTTAAAAAATTCATTAAGACAATATACTTTCTGGGACACCTGGGTAGCTATGTTAAGCGTCCAACTTTGGCTCAGGTCATGATCTCACCGTTCATGAGTTCAAGCCCTACATCGGGCTCTCTGCTGTCAACACAGAGCCCCTTTGGATCCTCTGTCCTCTCTCTATGCCCCTCCCTCACTCTTTCTCACTCTCTCTCCAAAAAAAAAAAAAAAATTAAATAAACATTAAAAACAAAAGACAATATACTTTCTTTAGGATCTCTAATAGGCTAGTATAGGGTCATATGCTTTGATTTACATACACAGATTTTTTTCTTTTTAATTTTTTTAATGTTTATTTTTGAAGGAGAGAGACACAGAGTGTGAGTAGGGGTTGCAGAGAGAAAGGGAGACACAGAATCTGAAACAGGCTCAGGCTCTGAGCTGTCAGCACAGAGCCCGACACAGGGCTTGAACCCACAAACCGTGAGATCATGACCTGAGCCGAAGTCAGATGCTCAACTGTCTGAGCCACCCAGGCACCCCAAGATTTTTTTGTAAGTGGAAAAAGTTTCTGGACTTAGAGACAAGAAAACTCAAGTTGGTGTTGACTAACTAGATAAATGCATTTTTAAAAAAGCCTCCGTTTTATCAGGTGATACCATCTATATATTGTTGTAACAAATAATGCATATATGTATAATGATTCAGCAAAATCTACATTATTGTATCATTAGCAGTCATCTCATTGGGGTTTTTGTTTTGTTAGAATTTTCACCACTTGACATGGATTCTTTATGTGTAATTAAGCAATGTAAAAGTATTCATTAAAATTAAAAAAAAGAGAACTAGTTTGGCCCTATTGCTTTGATCTACCTTTTGTTATTCAATTATTGTTAACATTTTAATTTCAACTTTTTAGCAACCTATCTTCTTTACCATTTTAGCAGGTGACTGATGATCTAGCCATAGTTTGGAGGTCGTGTAGGCAAGCAGGGCAGTGGATTTTTGAGCTGTGTATCCCAGAAATCCCTGATTTCTAGCTCCAGGTTGCAAACTGCATGAGACATTTTGATAAATAATGTTAAGAACATTTTCTTTTTTTCATTATACAAACAGTTTATGTGCTATTTGACTAATGCTTATGCCAAGTATGAGTTTACCAAACAATTAAGCCACAGGCAAATTCAAACCTTATAGCGTTTTCCTGTTACTCTAATGAAAAAGAAATGCATATTCATAGAAAATAAAAGAACATTACATTGCTTATTATCTTAGCCAGTTCAGAAAGAACTAATCATAAGAAGTTCAACTACTTACTTTTTAAAAATTAATTTTAAAAAGTTAAAAGGCAATGCATAATTATTTTGAAAATTTTGCAAAATAGCAGTTGAGAGTGAATAATAGAGAGACTGGTCTATATTCCCACCATTGAGAGAACAACAGTTACCATTTTTATGTATTTCCTTCCTATATTACATACATTGTTTTTTCTTTGTAGGGTTGATTGTATCATATAATGTGTATTTCCACGTAACACATGTATTTGGCATATGTCTGGGGTTATTCAGCAGGCAGGTCTCATGGCCAAGCACTTTCTTCCAGGTTCTCACTTGTTCTTTGGTTTCCATGACACTTTGCTGGCAGCCTCTCTTCTTCTAGTCTGGTTTCCTTCTCCCTGCCCCACCTCTAGCTCCTAACCTCTCAGAATGCTGTCCCTGAAGCAACCATGTGCCTGAGTTTTATCACTTTGGTTCCAGGGCCACAGTGTGGGGACTTAGCTTCTTTGAGCAGACAGGTTTCCTTTCATCCGTTGGTACTGTGATCACATCTGTGGCACACCATTGCTTGGGGGTGGGCGGGATGTGTTTGTCTCTTCTTTCTTTCCTTTTCATTTCCCCTGGAAAAGCGATTCATGAAGTAAAGTTATGAGTAAAGGGCATGTTCCCTGTAGGCTCCTTCCAGATTCCACTCTCCCCTTTATAATTGGATATCCAGTTTTTTAACTCATTATTTAAAAATGTATATTTTTAAAATCATCAAGGTAACAAAGTGGTGGGATAGGATTTTAAAATATGATTCAATCTCTTTTTCAGAGGGTGAGCCAGCAAGTCACCTTAGGGAAAAATTTTATTATGAGGGGAAAAAATATTGACCGGCTTACCTTAGTTATGTAAATGCTTATGCAGCCTGTTCTGGTTTTTTTGTGTTTCTCTTTGAAGGACAGACCACAGCATTCTGGTTTTGGCAAAGTCTCCCCTCCTTACCCCTGAGCCTTTGTGAAGCTTGTGAACCAGTCTTTCGTCACAAGTCTAACAGGCCTGTGACAGGGAAGAAACGAAGACCCCAGATTTAATACTAGACAAATCTGGAAGAAACCACAGTGTTCCTGGCTGAGGCCCCTGACAGGAAGGAGCCCCAGTAGTGACAGATGAGAACTCATGGTCAGAGAAAGTAAGTCTGGACTTCAGCAGCTTTCAGACAAAGGTGTAAGATGGGCCTGGCTCTGGCAGACCCTGAACTGAGCCTTCATATGGCCCCAGGCCAGGCCAGCCTGGTGCTAGATCATGGCTAGGCAATAATGGGGTCCCCAGCTGTGTCAATGTGTATGTACATAGGCTTCAGCGCAGCTGTGGGGCCCATGTCCAGTTTCATCTGCCCTTGATGTAGCAGTGCCTGCAGTGCTGCCTCAGACTCATGCAATGGCTGGAAGTCCTTTGGCCTATATGATTGTGACTGGGGTTGTGGGGGGGGGGGGGCGGCGGTGGACATGGGATACCAAGCTGCCTGCTGGTAGTAGAGGCATATGCGTTTGTAAGTGATCAATTAAAATAATGAAAAAGGATGTGACTATTTCATACAGCTAGGCCCATGAAGCACACTACTATTACTCAAGCACTTTTCATGTTATTACAAACATTAATGACTGGCTAGTGGTGTACTGAAAGAATATGCCATATTTTATTTTCTTATTTCTCCATTATTGGACATTAAGGTCTTTTGCATGAGACATTTCCAGCAGAATCTAGTATCATTTTAGCACCATTAATGTAATAGTAGTAGGAATATATTTTCTAGGTGTTAAAAAATATACAGCTATAGTATAAAACAAGTCATTTAGAACACAAACATTAGTTTTTGGAGCATGATGAATTTAGTTTTCTTCTCTTTTTGTATTCAAGAAGCACATGGAAACTTTGCCAAGGGTGGGGTATAATGGGGGGGGAGGCTCAGAGAACCAAGGGGGCAGACCATGCTGGAGTCCTAGGTATTACAGGGGACCTTTGATCAGAAGGAAGGTCAAGAATAGTACTGTCTGCTGGGTAGAAAGCCCACATCCATTAAATTTAAGAGGCCATGACTCCCCAGTGAGTCCCCAGCAGCAAGCAGTCCCAGCACATACTTGGAGCTTGGTATGTATTTTGTGAATCTTTGAATGAATGAATATTTCCACTAAGCACTCAGGGAACAGATTAAGTCTATGTAATAAGCATTCTAGAATTAAAGGATCAGATTTACACAAACTTGGCATGTAATTTTGAAAGTGCTGTTTAACCTCTAGAAGTCCATTTTCTTACATGTAAAATTGGTAGTGATAACAGTACTTACCTTTATAAAGAACACAATATTCTAATACAATAGATCTGTGTGGTTTCTTCTTATGTGGTGTTATGTTATTTCAATGCTTTATTTTTCCTGATTGTGGTTATATGATCTACACCTGGGTGTAAACAACAATAACAAAAATGAAACCAAAAAACACTGATACCAAAGGAATGGACAATACTTTGTAGTGGATAGAAGGCTATTTTAGGACTGTAGTTATGAGTGAACATTATTACTTTTGCTTGATTTCCTCTAACTTCCATTCATTTGAGAACTGTGGCAAAATGAAGACTCTAGGCCCCACTTTCAAATTGAAAAGTTTGGGGAACTATAAAATGGGTCTTGTTTTGTTCATTTTGTTTTTTCCAGAAGACATTTGACATTGTTTTTTTTTTCTGGGAGCATAGTGGCTAGTGGAGCAAATCATCCAGTAGGGCCCCACCTACCTTGCCTTTGAAAGGGGGGCCCATTAGGTGCAACTGCCAAAAGAATCTTGGTTCTGGGTCCATCATTTTGATTTATTGATATATTTTTTGTAGACATAAAATAAATTTTCTGTTACACCATAGCGATTGGATATGAAGGTTCTGTATCTGTGGACATAAAAGTAAACTGATTAATTGAGCAATGAGAGAAAGTGGTGATAAAACAGTATCTGAAAAGGGATTAGCTCTGTACAACCAAAGACATGCATTTAACATATATTACCACATTCAGATCTCAGTAGAGCCCCTTAGGCAAGTTGAAGAAGCATCATTATCCTTCTCTTAAAATGTAGGAAACTGAAACTCTGACATTTTAGGGGTCATATCTACAACGATAGACCTGGTAACCGAAGGTCAGAATTTGGGCATTCTCACTTTCCTCCCACTTCACCGTGCTGCTGGTGAAGGTGCCAGAGTCTCAGAATCTTTGTATTTCTTTCCTGAGTCATTCAGTCATAGTTCCAGAATATCTGTGCAAAAGAAATGAATGTCCCTTCTGAAATTCTGATCCATTGACATATTTATGTCATCAGTACAGCTCCATCTACAAACTTCTACAAATCACATGAAAGCTGGAGGCATTTCTTTCATTTTTTTTTCTCTCCCCTTCCTCTTTGTGCATGTTCAGAGGGTAGTCTCACAATGACATTTTCTAGGGGAAAGGAACATAGGAATTCTTTTTCTTCATCAAGGCTAATACTGTGGCTGCCTTTTATTTAAATTAAGAAAAAGAAAAGAAAATGCTTTCTGTAGACTTGATAGGTTATCCCAACTCCTTCTCATTTGTGCTCAGAGATTTAAAAACCTTTTCTGTTATCTGGCCACAAGACTTCTTGATAGAAAATTGCAACAAGAGAAAGGTCTGTTCCCTTTTGGAATGCTCTCCACAAAAAAAAGCCTGGGAGAAAAGTTGTAGCATATGTTAGAGACCCCGGTTTCTAGGAGCTGGGCCAGAATAGGCAGCGTGCGGTAAAGAAAGGTGATTCTCTCTGCTCTCAAGCTTCAGTTCTCCTTAGAGAACTCCATTCTTGTGGCCAGGAGAAGGAAATAGAATTAGTTCTGAAGCAGATGCTACTCACATTTCCTGGTTGTCTGAGCAGTAGTAAGAAGGCAGAATAAAAGACAAAATAAGAGACAAGGAAAGACGGGGAGAGGATGTATATGCATGTATGTGTGCGCACGGGGATACAGGGTCAAAACTTGAGAGTCTAGTATAATCTGCAAAGCCAAACACATTTTCAATTTCAAATAAGAATGAAGGAAAGTGAATATATCTCTAGATTAGGAGTCTGCAAACTTTTTCTGTAAAGGGCCAGATAACAAATATTTAGACTTGGTAGGCCTCATGATCTCTGTCTCAAATACTTTACTGTTGTAGCACAAAATAGCCTTAGACAACACATAACCAGTGAGTATGGTTACAGCCCAATAAAACTTCATCAATACTGAAAATTCAATTTTATATAACTTTCACATGTCATGAAATATTCTTCTTTTGAATTTTCCCCACCATTTAGCAACGCAGAAGTCATTCTTAGCTTGTGGGCCTCATAGCTTCTTCTAGCCTTTTTAGTGTTTGCGTCACAACTTTAACAGACCCTATGCTGGCACCAGGACTCCATCTGACCTTAACAAAACTTTATAAAAAGTCTCCCTGAAAGGATAATGATTTACGAAACATCTTTTTGTTGTTGTTGTTGAGAATGAGGATACATTAGTAGTATGTGAGTTTTGTTAGAGTTAGCAAAGTTTTCAAGTTTGTGATTAGATCATGGAGGTATCCTGTCTGTAGCTTACAAATAGAACCCGAGAAAGCAGATGCCATTTAAAACTTCCCTTCCGTCTTTGGATCATTGAGGAACCCATCTCAGGGCACGAGAACAAGGGCTGGTATGTGTATGAGGAAAAGGCATTGTTCAGCAGCTATTAATACAATATCATCATATCAGGGTCCCTGATATGATCGCTTCAGTTACTGATTTGGTGCCCCTTCATTATTAACTTAAGTTATGCCTTTAAATAATAATGGTTAAATTATGCCTTTAAAGAAACCAAGCCTGCATAATGAGATAAAATGCTTCGGTTACTAAATAGTTAACTAAAAAGAAGCAAACAAAATTAAAAATTAAGTTCAAATAAAGCTCTAAAGGGTTCTAGTACTTACTGATTCTCCCTAATGAGGGAGAAGTCTATGTAGAGTCCAACTGATTTTGAGTTGCGTCTTCTTCTTCCTTCCTGTTGCTAATTGTGCGTCATCTTTGGACCTCTCTACTTCCGTCTCATCCTGCTGTTTTAGGTTCCTGGTACTAGATTTTATCTAATTTCAGAGCTCTAAGTTCAGCTGGCCATTGCTCCACACAACCCATCTACTGTATTTCTATTGCTCTAGCTATTTTGGTGCTTAATTGCTAATTTCACAGACCTGTGGAATTCCGGAAGTGCAATTATCCCCCAGTGTAACCGCCTTCTGCCAAAACTGCCTCATACAAAACTTCTGCAAAAAATTGTGTTCTGTTTGTTACTACCTGTGAATGTCTGTGGATGCCTTTGCAGCTATCTGGAGAGGTGTTGTATTGAGCTCCCTGGCTTTAGACAAAAGTTATCTCTGTAGTTGGAACAACCCCTTTAATTAGGAGCGTTTGTTACTATGGTTATTTCAGGTGTCTCATCATCTGACATCCCACCTGGGTATAGCAGTTGATGTTACAAGGGGTCTGATATGTATCACTTAGGAGCTTTTGTTTAAATATTTCATGTTCACTTATAAAAAAAATGCTCCTAATTTCTTAAGTATCACTTAAATACATATACTATAATGCACAAACACTCTTCTCAGTGTTCAATTATGCAGTAATCGATTTACTTCAGAAATGTGAACACAGGGGCATACTGTGTGCCTAGGTAGTATGCTAGATTATGTGAAGAACTAAAAGACTCAGAAAGTGTTTCTTGATTTGGTGCTCTGGGAACTCATGGGTAAGAAAAGCACACAAATAATTATTATCTCAAACCAAATACAGTTGGTGCCTAAAACAAAGAAACAAGCAGTAAGTGTTGTGGGAACTCAAAGTAAAGGAAGGGCAAGAACACATGGGGACAAAACTTCTGCAAAGGCTTCAGGAAATAGATGGCATTGGAGGTGAACCTTGAAGGTGTACACTTTACAACAGACAGTTCTCAAAACAAATGGAAACAGTTAACAAAGATGCTCTCTCTAAATGCCGAGAATTTAGGAACGTTCATCACATGGAAACAGCCGTTGCTTCCTTCATCCAAAACCCACATGTGATTTAGTAGCTAAGCTGTCTATGCTTGGTAATAGTATATGGCAACAAATGTTCTTGGTCTCCTTTGAGACAGAAAGGAGACACTAATCAAAAGTGACAGGAATCATCAAGACCTCTCATACCTGTCACAGAGAAAACCAATTAGAGCAATTGAGTAAAGCTTCGTTATCCTCATTTGAAATCTTTTAAGCAGCTTCCCAGATTTTTCAGCATCTCTTAATTGTTTGACTTCACAAAGAGTTTACTTTTCCCGCTTGGAAAAATCAGGGACAAATCAAAAGGAGTTTTGGTCATTGTTGATAAATATTCTAATTAAATCCTTCATTGACTGATGACTGCCAGGAGTCAGCAGCAGGTGGTAACAGTGCCTTTGTAATCATTATAATTGAAATAATTCAGTTTTCTGTTCCAGGAATTGTTTTTGGAGAAGAGGCCTAGGAGAGACAGTGCAGATGGGCCTGATTTAAACCGTATCCTTATTAAAAGTGCACATTACATTTGCTGGTTAAGTTATTGGCAAATTTAACTATATTGTCCATAGATCAAACTAATCATTTGTTGCAAAATAATAATAGCTACAGCTGTTCTCCCTTTAATTTTTAAGAGAGGAAATATCGTGTTCACTTAGATACGCATATCTGACATGACATATTTTCTTTCTGTTGGCACTCAGGGTCTCTGATGTTACAGTGTTTCTTTTTCATTATGAATAGACATCCACGTGGGCTTTTTTTTTCTTTAAAATTTATGGAACATATGCAGTATCTACTTCACCCAAAGCTATAGAATAATGATGCTATTATTGTAGCCATCTGTCTCTTCACATCAATGTCTTCTATGGTTTTATAGTCCAGTTTTAGGGCTCTGTAAGAAACAATATTGGTTAACATTAATAACTACCTTCATCTGACAATTTACATCTCTATTGGAGTCAGCTCCTGAGAACATCTTTCCCAGTTATGGGTGCTGGGGTGCAGGAGGAGGGACAGCTCTCTTGAGGGAGGGGGAGGAAGAGCCGCCTATTTTGCGCCACTTGACTGATGCCCAAAGGAAAGGGTGAGTCAAGTCTCCCACTTCCTGTTATAACTCTGCATTTGCAGTTTTCCGCCTTGACAGGCAGTAACAGTTCCAGCCAATGCTAATTTGGGTAACATCTAAAAGGCTTGCCTGACAAGGCAGATTCAAATTATGAAGCAAACCCCTCACATACTGAGACCTTGTTAGCTAGATTAGTGGTGGATTGGCTCCTTGTGACAGCTTGTTTGCTAGAGGTGAGCTATCTGCATTTCCAATGCAGGCAGGTTATATCATCATTTAAAGAAAAAAAAAATAAAGATGTCGTTTTTCTTGTTTGTCACAGAGTTCATGTAATATTCCCTCTCGATTTTCTCATTGTTGACTTCAGAAAGAAATAGCAGCAAGTGTGTACCTTTGAGTGCGACAGCTAATTTTGTTATGGATGAACAGAGTATTGTGACAAAACAGTGGCACAGCTGTCATAACAGCTGTCACACATTAATCATGACAGTGACAAATAGCATAATTACCTTATCTGGAATTCCTAGCATGCACACTCAGTATGCCCCACTGCCGAGCGAGCATATCACGCATGGTTTAATTAAAAAGACATCAATACAGGTTAGTTAGACAAGGGCTAGAAGACATTGATCCAAAATGAAAATAAAATTATTTATAGGTTGGTGTTTAGGGACACCCAAAGACCAATTACTTAGCTGACACGATCATTTGAATCTATTTCCCTAACTGGCCCTTCTCAATGTGCAGATCACATGGTAAATTACCTGCTCTGCCCCAAATCAGCAGCCCTTCTTTCATGAAACATTTGATCCCCCTTTTTCCCATCTTTATGTGCTGTTACTTGATTGAAAGGACTCTATTGATAAACATATGATTACCAGTGAACAAGTTGAGGCCAACATTTTTGTTAACTTGTTTTCCATGTCAGGTACTGAGCCAAATGATATTAAACAGTGAATTTTTATTCGGTAATTCTTCCTAAGTAAAGAATATAGGCAGGTGAGACTGGGTTTAAGCCTAGAAATGACAGTCTCTTACATGTGCTGTGTTTTAATATGTATGCCTGTATTCATGTGCATATACGTGTCACATCAGTATGTATAAATATGCACACATGCCAAATATATGTATATTTTTGCCCCCCTGGTATTTTAAGCTCAACAATTCATTGAATTTACTGATTGAATTCCTGGGAGCTGGTTCTTGAATTGCTCTGAAGCTGCCTCGATGAAATATTAATGAATCAATTTCCATAGACATGGACTCATTATCTTGCCGGATGCCATTGGAAAACACAGTCCTGCCTGCGGTGTCCTTCCACCTGCCTGTGACATGATTTGATTTTCTCTCTCTCTTTTTTTAATTAAATAAAAAAAATGCTATCAGGAAATTTTTGATAACTTTGGAACAGACATTTCCATTTCCCTTGATAGGCACCTAAATGGAGGTAAGACATTTAAAATAAATTTACGTACCACTTAAGTGATGTACTGAAAAATGGATCCTGGAAACAAACAAAAAAAATGCCCTTTGGAAATGAAGAAACTGTTTTGTTTTTGTTTTTGTTTTCATTTTTGTTTTTGTTTTCAGAACAACCAATGTACTTTGGGAAATGTCTGTATTTTAGGAAGCAGGGCCAACCATCTAATTGTTTACAAAGTTATCAATTTTAGAAAATGCTACTAAACACAAACACATTGTCACTGTAATTTAGGACTGATAGAATGTAGATGGAATTATTCAGGCTGTGTCTACAAAATGCCAAAACAGCTGGTTAGAACATGAAAAATTCAGTCAGTCAAGCAGTGATTATCTACATACAATATAAATAGCTGGTTTTAGGTATTTTGTTTTGTGTTCACTGAAATTGTGTGTGTGTGTGTGTGTGTGTGTGTGTGTGCACGCATGTGCGCCTTATATGAGTCAATCCAGGGATGTAATAAAGCACATTAAACTACAATTATACCAAACAAAGTTTCTAGCTTCCTTCCTTCCTATTCATTCTGTTCCAGTAAAGATTATTAATGCCTGCTTTGGGTACCATCAACACCCACCTTATAGAACTCTGAAAAATCCACTGGTAAATGGTTGCCAACATTGTTAGATAAATACTAGGATTATGTTCTCAAATTCAGTGGCTTTCACCATTTTGAATTAGAAGCAATAGTATATCTGAATGTCATGTGATCTGAGGACAACATTACTATTTCAACACATACATATTATATGACCTGAGAATGATATTACTATTTCAACACATATATTCTTTTAGGGAAAGGGTGAAAGCAAAAGCTTGACTAAGTAAATCTTCTCAATACTAAGCCCCCCTAAAATTATCTTTGTTGAGAGGATCTCTGCATCCTAAGACCTGATCACATTTCAGTCTAGGTCCTGGGGAACCTACTTATGTCCAGTTCTCCCCAGGCTGACCTGATACTGTACTACAGACCTGAGGAACGCCTTAAAATAGCTTCTGGTTTGAAACAGTTTGATGAAAGTATGAAAAAAAAAAACCCACAAAGGTACCTCCACATAGTATTTTTGCATGTAATGTCAAAGTTCCCATCAATGCAGGCAGTCCATGTATGTACCCTGGGCAATAAATCCCTCCTCTATGTACAAACAAGGTCAGGAATGACCTAGAAGCACTCTCAGAGGCTGGATACCATTCTAGACCTTTAGTCTCAGGGTTGGGGCCCTATTGAAACTAGAGGCAGAAATTCAAGTTAAGTTTCTTGAGAAAGATTGTTTATTCCACTGAGAGAAATTCAAGGAGGTTTTAATGAGGAAGAATCAGTTTTAGGTAAAGTTATGAAAGTGACAGGAAAATAAAAGCAGCCGTAGCCTTTACTGATCAAGTCTTTTAGAAGGAATCTCCTCCCCCCCGCCCCTTCACCATTTATGGTCTTTTTTGCTTTAGGGTGTATATTTTCTACTACACATTGCTGCTTTTTATGTGGCATCATCTCTCTTGGTGCATTGTAAGCTCTTTGAAAGTTGATTCTGTGTCTGATTCTCCTTTTTCTTTCTCATGGCACCTAGGAATGTGTCTACATGTTGTAATTGCTGAATAAATATGCATGTAACGAACAACAAAGTGTTGGCTTTAATAATTTAAAAAGGCCTGGATTTGCTCTGAAACATCCAGGTTGTTTCCTGAATTCGGCACATTGCTTAACTGAAAATTCTGAGAAGGCCAAAATGTTTATTCTTAAAACAAGGTTTTTTCCACATCCTTTTCATAAGACAGTTTTGTTTCCTCCTTCCTGACTGCCTGCTAGTATAAGAATCTTTTTTTTAATGTTTATTTATTTTTGAGAGAGACACACACAGTGAGAGTGAGGGAGGGGCATAGAGAGAGGGAGACACAGAATCTGAAGCAGACTCCAGGCTCCAAGCTGTCAGCACAGAGCCTGACGCAGGGCTTGAAGTCACGAACCATGAGATCATGACCTGAGCCGAAGTCAGATGCTTAACCAACTGAGCCACAAAGGCACCCCTAAGAATCTTTTAACATAAAGGTTGGGTTGATTTTCATTGGTGCTAATGGAATGGGGTATTGATCCACCGGCTGACATACTAACTCACTTTTTCTTTCCAAACTTTCTTATTTCTGATCTTCCCTGAACTTGAGGGGTAGCTTGTATATATTACACATAACAATTGTGTAAATTACACAATTTTACACATTGTGTAATGCAAGGTTCCCAGCTGATGCTTTCTAAACTTGCTGTCTGCACTGCCTAAGGAAATCCAGTGGGATTCTCTTCACCCCCTTCCTTATCCACCTTGAGAGAATTGATACAAGCAAAACTTTATGTCTGTCTGCACCCTATCACCCCTTGGATTTGTGGCCAGGTCTTTTACTCCTTATGCCTCAGAATATTTCAGTAGCACTTCCTCCGTCCAACAGTGACAATCAGCAGGTTTTCCATGTAAGAACTAGCAGCAGCAATTGTGTTTATCTCCCTGACTAAGAGCTTTCCTATTTATCTTCCCCGAGGTGTTGCCCA
Organism: Lynx rufus; assembly: GCF_022079265.1. Taxonomy (NCBI): domain Eukaryota; kingdom Metazoa; phylum Chordata; class Mammalia; order Carnivora; family Felidae; genus Lynx; species Lynx rufus. The sequence goes on from NW_025814824.1 coordinate 23,438,390, forward strand.
TGTGGCTGTCCTGATATTGAGCAGCTGGACAGATTACACCCTGGAGCCACATCTGCGGACACATAGATCAACACCATTTTCATTGCCTTGGTGCCTAAGAACTTTATCTTCTATCAGTGAGATTTACTACTTTCTTTATGAATTGTTAAGACTTTCTCTCATCCCCATGTTTCCTTTCCTCCTACACCTTATTTGGTTGCAAGCTAAATTAACATAATCTGATCTGGATTGTTAACAGCTGATTAGTTTTTTTTCCTATCATTATTAATAAGGATTTCCAGTAGGCTTCTATAGAAAAATCTTGGCTGGTAAAATATATAACATAAATACCTTGCATAGAAAGAAAATGACTTTAATTGGTGAGTGTACCTCTAATAGGGTTGGTTTTACTTGCCATGTCTAAACACTGCTTTGGACATTGTTCATAGGATTTTTTTCTGATGTTGCTTCAGCTATTAGGACATAATCCCTCAAACTTGCATTAGAGCTTTTTAATTTACAGTAGACTTTTACCAATACTGTCTCCCTTGATTCTCAGTAGAGCAATGCATGGTAGGAGGAAGAGGTTTTATATTACATTTTTCAGTTTTATAGATGAGACCAAAGTTCAAATAGATGAGAAAATCACAAAGTCAGCTGTGAAGCCAAGATTCAAATTTAGGAAATCATATTTGCATTTCAACTTCTCCCCACTTACCTTCAATGCCACCTCCAAGTAATTCTCCTTATGACTGTCAGTTTGACTTTCTCAGGCTTTTTTTCATCTCTCCCAAAATCTGATGCCTTTTCCATCTCCAAAATTCTGTGACTTGCTGCCTGGGTTTTAACAAAAGATTTAGGGGGTTAATGCAAGTTATCTATCCACTTACCTAAACTATAACATGAAGCAGAAAAAAAGTGAGATAGTCCTTTGGAATATTGATTACTCCTGTGGTTTTTCATCTGCCTGCACATTTGAATTACCTGAGGAACTTTAAGAATAAATAATGATGTTGGATCAAACCTCCAGAGAGTCTGGGTTAATTGCTCTAGAGTTGGTGTCCAGACATGGGTATTTAAATCTTCCCAGATGATTCTAATATACATCAAGCATAGAAAACCAGGGGAAATTTCTTCTCTTCACCCCCTTTTGGAACCCATCTTCTTTTTTTTCCCTGCCAACTTTGAGAAGTGCCAGGTCTTCTCAAATATAATCAGAGTACTACATCTTGGACAACATTAATGGTGATCCTTTAAAATTTAGGGTCTAGATGAATTGTGTGTGTCTGTGTGTGTCTGTGTCTGTATCTGTGTTTAGTCTACTCTGGGAGAAGGAGATCAATCATGGAGAAGGCTTCTGGGGCAAGTGATCATGGGCTTGAGACATTTGTAGCATACATCTATAACTACTAGAATATTGCCCACCCCTACCCAAAGGCAGTGATTTGATTTGTTTGGGCCACTGCGCTTTCCCTAGCGTGTTGGATGGTACATGGCACTTAGCAGTCACTCAACAAATATTACTAATGAATATGTCCCCAACATCCTCCTCACTCATCCTTAACTAGAGCTAAATGGAACCCCTTGAAGTTTGTTAGTAGAATCCCAGGTTTGGTGCCTAATCTCATACTGTTTTTCCACGAGGATGACGAGGATGACTTACCTCCCCATCTCTTCCTCTAGTCTATATCCTATCAACCTTTATGGCCTAGATTTAGTGAACTTCCTTCTACAAGCCTTTCTGGTTCTCCTTTGAACTATTCTAGGTGATTATCTTTCTTTTGTGTGTCACTGTTACTTACCACTGCCTATCTTATATGCATTAGTTATTTATGTGTGTGTCTTCCTTTTCTTCTAGTCATGATCAGTTTTATATTTGCACCCCTCTTAGTACACATGGAAAGCTCTCAACAAATATTAGCTTGAATGAATCACCATTGCTTCTGGTATGTTAGATTCCTACACTGCACATGGATGAGAGGTTAAATAGCATTCCATCATGTTTGATTTTGCTTTACGCTTTGTATTTTAAAAAACCACTTCCACATACAATATCTTACTGGTTTCTTAACACAACTCTGAACAATGAAACAGATGGATATTATAATTTTAAATGAAAAGAAACTGAGTCATAATGACGTTTGCATCATCTTTTCAATGTCACATGCCCTCAAAAATGGAGTGTGGATGGAGTGGCTCCATTTCCAGCTCCTAGTTTACACAGCTTCACCAAAGAACAATGTGTTTTCCTCAGAATTGGGGTGTGCTAACCAGCATATTTGCTTTTGATCTCCCATGGTCCACACCCCTCCAGCCAACTTATAAACCTAAGGTCACATTCCAGGTAAGAAATGGCGAGTGATATAAACTTCTATATTTTTAGGCAGAATACAGTTCAAGCAAGTCAGTTTTTTTGTCCCTGTTGATGCCTTGTGCCTCATTATTAGTCTTATTTCAGTGTGTCACGGCTTGTTTATTGTACTTCTCATGTAACCTTCACTTTGTTCATTAGATCAAAATCATACTAGAAAGGAGGGGGGTGTCCAGTATGAGTAGATGAAGAGCTAGGTGTTGAGAAGTACCACATTGAAAAGACCTGGTAGAAAAGCAATGAAAACCCAATGGTATGCAGCTTTCCAGCTGGTTTTCTGTGTATTAAAAAAAAAAAAAAAACAAACAAAAACATTTAAACTCTTGCCCTTACTTATTCAGCAGTTTCTAAACACCAGTCAACACCGTGAACCTAGAGTGCAGAAATTCCCTTTGTTCATACATTTTAATCCAAAGGAATAAGCAAGAATCCATACTGAATGACCTGAGGTTTTGTTTTTTCATAAATGTATAACACAGGCATCAGTGAAAACATCATATTAGTCATGTGAGCAAGACTTACCATTGATTTATCTAAGATAGAACTAAATTATAGTTCTTGACAGCAAAAGGCACTTACACAGCTCTTCCTAATATGATTTAAATTTGATCATTACATATTTTTAATGATAATTTGTGAACATTTTGTTCAGCTTCAAGTGTACTTACTTTTTAAGGATAGAAATAAAAATTGTCAAAATTCTGGAAACCAAATAGTATTTTGGTTTATATAAGACATAGTTATAGTCAGAGGTGTACTTGACTATACAGGATAAAGTAGCCTTATGTTACTTTTTTTCCATTTACATAAATATAGTTCAGAGAATATTACTAATGAAGTGGATGTGGGGTCACCTAGCCACCTTAGGAAAAGGTTACTACTTTATTTTAAGTAGCCCATCAATCATTATGAATTAATGTCGTATTCTAGGTGAAAGCACTAATCATAATAAATTCATTTTGTATTCATGAGGGTGTCAAATGTACACCCATAGGAGCCCCATGTCATTTGTCAGTATGGAAAGAAAAATTTAAATATGACCTATTCACGATCTCTTTGCTATGGCTTATACCCAGATGCATGTTGTGGTGTTGATGGACATGTGATGCATGTGGGAGAAAAGCTGGAACCTTCACTAAGATTATTGGAAGTGGAATAAAATCTGTGTCAGTCAGGCTGCTGGCTGACATTTCCATGTCCTCTGAGGGATGCCAGAGGGTCAAGGGGATGCCTGAGGGCAGGGCTGGGAGTGTGAATTCATGAGTCCAAAACACAGCTGCCTTATTTAACTCTCTACTTCTGAAGCCCACCTTCCTTTTGAGATAATAACCAGGCACCATTATTACCGTCTTTACCCATTATAAAAGCAACGTAAGAATTTTTTCTGGATGGTTTCTAGGCACAGAAAATTCAACAGGGCATTGAACATTGTAAAGAAAGCATTTTTTTTTTTCTCCCTCTTTTTTTGCCTGCTGTTGGAAGTATTAGAGAGAACCTCTCCTTTCTGTCATTAAATCTAACTCCATGGGAAAAGGAGTAATCAAAATGCCAAATGAGTGAAATAGTAAGTGTCTAACATATATTTAGAAGTATATGTTTAAAATATATTTAGAAATTTAGAAATTTAGAAATTTCTAGTGAATGGAATGAATGTGTTAAATGCCGTGCTGATATTATTTTTATTGTTGTTATCATTATGGCTGATATTATCATCTCCATTTTGAAAAAGAGGAGTCTTAGTCATAGATTGGTTAAGTAACTTGCTGTGGTTTTATAGCCCAGAAGTGGTGGAATCACCATGTGAACCAGCATTCTCTTTGTGATTATAATAGTACCTGCTACATGAGATTGTTAGGAAAACTAAGTGAGGCTAGGAGTGCAAATTTCTCATCAGAGCGACTAATTAATGTTAGCTAATATGATTAATTATATGGTTTGGGGTAAGTACCCTCCCCTCCCCCAACTCATTGGGATTGTTTTCATCTGGAAGGAAAGACAGTGGACATGTGGCTCCTTTTCAGTTTGCTCTCATTGGCTCTGGTACCAAAGTAGCAATTAATGTCATAGTCAGAGATCCACCTCTGTCAAGACGCCCTTACTGCCCGTATTGCTCAGGTATTTCTGGGCTCTGTTATGTTCAAATCCCATGTCCCAAACTAAATAGTTCTCTGAAGTTTACAAACCTCCTTACAGGTGGCAAATGGAGACTGCTGATGCTGCCTTGGGGCCCTTGAACCCCAGGGGCTTTCACTTCTCACACAGTTTCTCTATTTTTGGTACCAACAAAGAGCCCCTTGCACAGCATTTTTACCTTGAGGCCCAAATGGATGATACGAACACCATGGAACTCCTTTCTCTATCTCATCATACTTTTCTTCCTTTCCACCAACAACTTTGATGAGAGAGAAAGACTTGTATCAGAAGAGTAGGATTCAAAAACAATGGAACTTCAGAACTTCACTCTGCTAATTTTAGAAACCTTTTCATGCTCACTCCTCTTCCAAAGATTTAATAGTAGAGAACTAACCTGAGGCAGTCTATGTGTAAGAGTTCATTTCTCTAGCAAAAATGTCCTATGAAGTATTAGATCAAATGAGAGAAAGTGGGGCTCAAAGGACTTGTCAAATGGCTAGACATATGATTATTAGTTCTTTTTAAACCCAGCTTTGCCACTGAAATTTCTAACTGACTTTGGTGAAGATATGTACTCATGCTCTTTCCCAACCAGGTAGAAATGACTCCCACTCACATTTATGGGTATCCAAATGACATTTCATACTCATTTGACCTTCCTGGACTCTTTTCTTGGTTTAGTCTTTACCTAATAATTTAAATCTTAATTTTATTCTGATTTTTATTTGTTATTGTCCAGTATTATAGATTACAAGTTCTTATAAAGTGTGGCATATTTCTTAATTTAAAAAGCAGCCTGGTGTGATGGAGGGAACACTGAAATTTCTCTCAAGGGTAGTGTAAAAGTTTTCAAATGGAGAAGTAACTTCATCAGTAGGTAACAAACTTAGGGGGTTTTGACTGACACCAAGATTTCTATATGGGGAGACCACAGTGTGACATTCATGCAACATTTTTGAATGACTCGTTTTGAAGGATGCAGGCACTGACCTTGATGAAACAATATATTCCACATATTGTTCATTCCATTTATGATATGTAAATGTCTGATGGCTGGTGAGGTTGTTGATAAGAAGAGCTCTGTAAACAGTTCCATGTGTTTATCAAAAGAAGATGAAACAGAGAGGAATGAGATATTTTATTCAAGCCAATGCTTACACTTTGTACATTAGCTCAAGCAAAGAGCAATTTGTATAAAATTCCTTTTGTATTTGTTTCATATAACTAGACTCTCTACTTGTATATTCTGTGAATCAGATTGATTGATAACAAAACTCTTTAATATACCTTAAAGCATCCAGTTAAAGCACAAAGTTTGCTTAAGATTATGGATTTTAAGATACTAATATCTGAGTATCAGTTCTTACCTTTTTGAAGTTACATACTGTACCAGCCAGGATACTGGAACCTAAAGAATAACCTACTGAATTGGTTTAACTGAAGATATTTTAGTAAAGATAGTATTTAAGAGGTGTGAACATAATTAAAATAAGCAACAATAGAGGGTGAAGCATCCTGAGACAAGTAACAATAAAAAGACATTACCACTTCTAAGCTTGAATGGGCAAATGGAAGGAATGATGTGTCCAGAATTGGGGAGGAGGGGCTGCCTAATAGTAATTAGGATCATACAGGAACACTGCCATTGCCAAGGTCAGAACTGAGGGCTTGAAATCTTAGAGACGAGCATGACATAAGGAAGTGTCAGACACTTCATGATTCTGAATTCTTAAGTTAAATAGGGAAAGAGGCTATGGAGCTAAGCAGAAAACTACTGGAAAACAGAGTGGAATATTTAGCAATTTCATGGTTTTGAGGAAATCAGAACTTAAGTTCAACATCCATCAGGCTCAGTTGGGACCCCTAAAGAACTATATCCTAAGAATGAGTGTGAACCAGATGTGGACCAATCTCTTTAAAAACTGTAACTCAGTCATGTATCCTGAATAAGTTAAGGTAATTATCCAGAGAATAGAGTAAAAGCTCTCTGAAGTAACATAAAATCATCTAGATCCTCTACAATTATTAAAACAAAATGTCTAGCATTCACTAAAATTACCAGGCATACCAAGAAAGAAAATCAAGAGAAAAGGCAAATGAACCTTTTGTTGGGATTATCGAACACATACTTAAAATAATGTATTATTAAAATGCTGAAAAAAATAAGCAACAAAGTGAAAATGAAAAATGCAACCAAGACAATGGAACTTACTTAAGAACCAAATAAAAATACAGAATTGAAAAATGAAATAATAAAATTTATGATGACTTTAATAGCTGATTTGAAGCATTAGAAAAAGAGAGCATTAGTTATTGAGACTAAGTCATTAGAAAATACCTGGACTGAAGCATGGAAAGGAAAAAGAATACAAGTGCAGAAAAGATGATTTGAGACATATGAGGCAAAATGTGTGACATGTAGTGGAGTCCCAGAAGAGAAAGAGAATAGAGCAGAAGCAATATGTAAAGGAGGTAATTGGTTGAGAATTTTCCAAAACAGGTTGAAGACATTCAAGTCAGAGATTTAAGAAGTACTATAAATCCAAATTAGAATAAATGTTTGCATTTATAGGTGTAAATGTACACCTAGCATATCTCACTGAAGTTGTTGAAAACCAAAGGCAAAGAGAGCTAGAAAATAATATGATTATCTTTAAAGTGCTACCTAGGGGGAAAAGTTCCACCAACTTAGAACTTTACATTCACTGAAAATACCCTTTAAAAATGATGGTGATATAAAGACATTTACAGAAAACAAAACTGGAAATTTTCATCTCTTCAGATCTGTATTAATTGAAAATCAAAAGGAAGTCTTTAAGAAGAAAAAAATGAACTCAAACTGAAACAGAGAATTGCAGGAAGGAACGAAAAGTAACAGAAAGTGAAAATATGTAGACAGATATATATTAATATCATCTGAACATAACAGCACTAATGTCCTTTGGGGGTCTACATCTATTGCAGAATTAAGATATATAACAACATTAACGAAGGGAGCAATGGAACAAATGGAGTTGAAGTGTTTTAAAGCCCTAACATTGTCTGGGAACTGGTAAAATTAATAATTTATATTAGACTGACATAAATGAAGGTGTGTGTCGCAATCCGTAGGGTAACCATTAAAATAATAGTGAAAGATTGGGGCACCTGGGTGGCTCAGTCGAGTAAGCGTCCAACTTCAGCTCAGGTCATGGTCTCATAGTTCATGAGTTCGAGCCCCAAGTCGGGCTCTGTGCTGACAGCTCAGAGCCTGAAGCCTGCTTCCGATTCTGTGACTCCCTCTCTCTCTCCCTCTCCCCTGCTCATACTCTGCCTTTCTCTGTCTCTCAAAAATAAGTAAATGCTTAAAAATTAAAAAAAAAATAGTGAAAGATTGTATTATTAATTAGCTAATAGATGGGGAAAATGGAATAATAAAGACATGGATTCATCCAGGAGAAGAAAAGCAAGAACAGAGTATGAAAGAATACAAAATAGGTGGGACAAACAGAAAACAAGTAAGATGGTAGGTATTAAATAAGATATATCTGTAACTATATTAAGTGTAATACAAATATTTTTCTTTTTTTTTAAAATTTTTTAACGTTTATTTATTTTTAAGAGACAGAGCACGAGCAGGGGAGGGGCAGAGAGAGAGGGAGACACAGAATCTGAAGCAGGCTCCAGGCTCTCAGCTGTCAGCACAGAGCCCGACTGGGGGCTTGAACACACAAACCGTGAGATCATGACCTGAGCTTAAGTACAACGCTTAACCGAGTGAGCCACCCAGGTGCCCCAATACAAATATTTTTCAAACTGAGAGTTAAAACCATGTTGTTTACAGGAGTCATGCCTTAAATATAGCACATTGTATGATGGGAAGTAAAAGAATGGCAAGATACATGCCATGCAAACAATAATGTAAAGAAAGTAAAGTGTAACTATACAAATATCTGACAAGGTAGATTTTAGGATAAGAAGCATTACTACAGATAAAGAGAGACACTTAATGTTGATAAAAATTTAGTATACCAGGATGATAGAATTCTAAATTTATATGCATCTAACAACATAGTATCAATATACATAAAGCAAGAAATGATAGAACCAAAAATAGAGACAAGTGCACAGTTACAGGGAGAGACTTTAACACACTTCTTTTACAAATTAAATAAGCAAGTAAAAAGTTAGTAATGATATAGAAAATTTGAAATTTAAATAGATGTCAGTTCTGCTTCCTTCATAAGCAATATAAAAAGTCTTCATAGTATTTTGACTTGAACAGCATGACCAAAATGTAAATCTGGGGACATCTTCATGGAAGAAATTCTCTTGCCAAATTTTGGGGTTTCCCATTTAAACAAACCAAAGCTTTGAAACACTCATTAAAATTTTCCTTCAGATAAGCTTTTAGATAGTCTACATTTTGAGGAATAGCAGTGATAAATCTTGTCTCTTCCATTTTGTCAGATATTTCATTATCATGAAAAAAAACAGGCTGAATTTCAGAATCAATGAGTATTATCCTCAGATATCCCTTCTTTTCTCTGTATACTATCACAATATAGTGTGGCACATAAACATACTGATGATCTCACTTATCATTTATGTTTGCCTGTGTTTTGAGGATACATATAATATGCTAATTGTTTATCTCTATGAAAGTACCTTGAAATGCTTCTGGGTTTGAATTTTATTTGCTGTTGGGTTGTTATTTTTATCATTTTATTATTGTCATTATCATACTTTAACAGATGAAATGTCAGGAAAACATATATTTGGACTTAACGACAGGGAATATATTCTTTATTCAAGAGTATATTTAAATTAGTGGTGATTAGAGTGAGTAATGTGGGTTATAGGTTCAACTCTGAAATAACTCCTAACCCTGGTTTTTTAATATCCTATCACACCTCCAGTTAGCTCAAGAGATATGAAGATCTATTGAAAAATTCTCAGGGATTACTTATGTGAAACTTATTTTAACTTAAATATCATTTAGCATGTTTATGGTAGCTAATTTTGGGAGGGTTATGAATTTTGGGAAACAATAATAGGGTTTAATACAATGGCATATCTTTATATTTGCATTATTACAAAACCAAGGAAAATAATGGACTTAGTCTCCTTATGCTTCTAGGACCTTCCCCTCTGTTTTCCAGATGCAATGTAAAGAAATATTTAATACGGTATCATTCACTATAATTAAACTCCACAAAAGCTAAGGAGTTATGCATTTTCTGAAAAAGGCTGTGATTGGGGGATACATTTACTTGATAATAAAATTAAGATTGTGATTCAAAGGAAATTAGAGAAAGCAAAGTATAAAATATTCCTCTTACTAAAAGAAGAACAAATGAGAATATCACTATAAAATTATTAGTCATTTGCAGAAAATAAATTTGGTCTCTATAATAAAAAATAAATTTATTATTTAGTGAGCTAAATTTAAACCACAAGAATATATTTTCTCTGTAATGTGTCTGGAATTTGTCCAGTTATTTGGTTGATTTTGTATCCAAATATATGTTTACAGGTATTCAAATATGTTTTTATATTTTTTGAAAACCCAAGTATCTAATATCCCTTAAAATTTCCGAGTAAAGAATATATTCTGTATTTTCCATAATTAAACATTTATCCATATTTACCTGGCAGTTTAGTTCTTTTCTGTCTGAACTACATGCTTTTGAGATGACATAGATTTAAACTGCAGCCAAAAATGGGTGATGGGCATAAAGGAAGGTGCTTGTTGGGATGAGTACTGGGTGTTATACATAAGTGATGAATCACTAAATTCTCCTCTTGAAACCAATACTACACTATATGTTAACTAACTTGAATTTAAATAAAATAATTTGGGAAAAAAACCACTAAACTGCAGCCAAAACAACAACAACAACAACAACAACAACAACAACTAAACAGGATTAGTGCAAAATTTCTGGTACTTCAGTGAGCAAAATGCAATAAATTCTAAATATGTTTCTTGATTTTTATGTGATTTTTCTTAAAGCCCATAATGTTAAAAGTCACTCATCAGGGAAATGCAAATCAAAGCCACACTGAGATACCACCTTATGCTGGTCAGAGTGGCTAAAATGAACAAATCAGGAGACTATAGATACTGGCAAGGATGTGGAGAAACGGGAACCCTCTTGCATTGTTGGTGGGAATGCAAACTGATGTAGCCTCTCTGGAAAACAGTGTGGAGGCTCCTCAGAAAATTAAAAATAGAACTACCCTATGACCTAGTAATAGCACTGCTAGGAATTTACCCAAGGGATACAGGAGTGCTGATGCATAGGGGCACATGTACCCCAATGTTTATGGCAGCACTTTCAACAATAGCCAAATTATGGAAAGAGCCTAAATGTCCATCAACTGATGAATGGACAAAGAAGATGTGGTTTATATATACAGTGGAATACTACTTGGCAATAGAAAGAATGAAATCTGGCCATTTGCAGCAACGTGGATGGAATTGGAGGGTATTATGCTAAGTGAAATAAGTCAATCAGAGAAAGACAGATACCATATGTTTTCACTCATATGTGGATCTTGAGAAACTTAACAGAAGACCCTGGGGGAGAGGAAGGGGGAAAAAAGTTACAAACAAAGAGGGAGAGAGACAAGCCATAAGAGACTCTCAAATACAGAGAACAAACTAAGGGGTGATGGGGGATGGGGGAAAGGGGAAAGTGAGGAGGGTACTTGTTGGGATGAGCACTGGGTGTTGTATGGAAACCAATTTGACAATAAATTATATTTAGAAAAAAGTTACACAATTAAAACAATAAGATCATAGGAGATTATCTAAGCCAGGGGCATTTTTTTTTTGTAAGGGCCAGATAGTAAATCGTTTTGGTTTTGCAGTCCATATATCTCCCTTGCTGCTACTCAGCTCTATCGTTGAGCACAAAAGCAGTCATAGATGTAACATAAATGAATAGGCAGGCCTATGTTCAATAAAACTTTATTTGCAAGAACAGGCAGTGTACTGTATTTGGTTTGTAGGTCATATTTTGCCAACTCCTGAAAGTCAACAACATCTGGTCAGTTACTTCACTAATCATGTATTGTAATGCCATGTCCTGTGGTAGTCACTTGTGGTAGTCACTGGAGATACAGAAATGTACTTGACTTGGTTCTTGCAATAAAAGAACTTTCAGACTGGTAGAAGATGTACATATAGATAAATAAGTGTCATATATTGTTTTGCATAGCATGGCAGTGATACACAGAGATCAGGAGAGAGAGAGAGAATTCTTGATTTAAGTGCATAGTAAAAATTTCTTCAGATACACAAGAGGAGGAATGGCATTTTGGGAAGGTGATATTGTGATATGTTACAGAGGCTTGAAAGAGTTTGGCAAATTTGAATACTGAATAATGATTTGGTATGGTATGGGAAATAGCACAAAGAAATGAATCTGGAAAGAAATGAATTTGATCTCCAGGCTCCTTGAGAGTCTAAGAACACTGGATTTCTTACTGCGGCAGTGGGGACAACCAAAAGATTTTAATCTAGGATAAAGAGTGATCTTATTTGTATTTTCAAAAGATACTCTTGGCAGAGTTGGGAATGATAGAACAGAAAAAAGTAAGACTCGAGGCAAGGAAACCAAGTCATGGAGTGTATATATAGTGTATATATCCCCTAATTATGAGGGTTAGAACCAAGATGAGAACTGTGTGCATAGCATTTTATTGAGTGTATTTTCCTGCCAGGTTTTATATCTGCCAGAGAAGGAAGTGTCAGTCTACAAAATGATTGAAATCTTTCAAGAATAATTTAAAGGAAATTCCTTACTATTATAAAATGTGAATGAAAATATGCCCTTGATGGGCAATACGGTTATTATATTATGGTGTTTCTTTATTCTTTTTAACTGTTTATTTTTTAATTTAAATATTTATTTAAATTTAATTTAAATATTTATATATTTTGAGAGAGAGAGAGCGAGAGAGAGCACATGCACGCATGCACAAGCGCGAGTGTGAGAGGGGCAGAGAGAGAGAGGGAGGGAGAGAATCCCAAGCAGGCTCTGTCAGCACAAAGTCCAACATGGGGCTCAAGCTCGCAAATCACGCTATCATGCATGACCTGAGCCGAAATCAAGAGTCAGTGGCTTAAGTGACTGAGCGACCCAGGCTCCCCTGTTATGATATTTCAAGCACTTGGTTAAGAATCATAAAATGTGATTTCTAATCTCAGCTTTATACTTAAAGTCAGATATATTCAGACATAATCCCTAATCTTTCTGAGACTCCGTTTCCTTTTTGGATAAAATTAAATATTCTGTCTTCTTTTCAAGATGATTTTTTTTTCTTTTTTTGGGGGGGGGTTGGGTGGGGTGGGAAGAATACCTTTCCTCCCAGGACTGTAGGGAAAAACACTTTAATGTTTGTGCAATCATTTTCAAATTATATTTTATAATTCAATGGTAAGTTATTATTATAATAGGAAGACAGCAATGAAGAGAATTAATTACTCTTCATTCCCTCATCTACAACAGATAGGGCAGAGATCAGAGACTATTAATGTGTTGGCAGAAGTTCACACCTACTACAATTTTAGCCAGCTCAGAAAACCAGATCCATGGAAAAGGAAGCCCAGAGGATCCCATGAAATTAATGATCCTTGTAAATGGCCCACCCTATGCTTTCAGGCTCCTGACATTTTATCTATGTGTGAGCGCATGCATGCACTCCCACACATCACACATGCACAGTGCACTTAAGATCTCGTCCTTCATGTACACTCTTATTATTAATGCTGTTTGCAATCTCCATAGATGTACATGCAACTTAAAGGTTTGAAATGTAGCCAGAGTGTCAACATTTTCTTCTTTTCCTTTTTTTGTTTTTCTGACTCTGCAGCCCCTATTTGATTCAGCTTGCTTGGATTCACACAGACACATATACATAACTATAACACGTACAGTTTCATACATACACAAAATGTCAATGAAACTCACATAGAACTCTTAATACGCACAATACACAAATACACTGTAACACACAAACATATGCAGCGCATATACTCAGTATCATACCACACATGCATGGGTTAATACATAGCTACTACATAGACAAACACATAACACATACAAATAATATACACTACACAGAAAATAGATGTAACACAAACAAAACTGACAGACCAGCATGTGCACAACACATCAATGATTGAGTTTCCCAAATACCAGTTGTTCATTTATCACTTTCATAACATTTGCTTTATTTACATATCACCTAAGGATTTATTTACCTAATATTTTATATTACTTACACTGCTTGCACTTTAGAATATTTTTATCTATTTTTTTCCTGCTCTTCCTTTTACTTAATTATGCTTGAGAAACTTTTCATTATTTTTACATTTTTACCTCATCAAATATATGTGACAAAAGTGTTGGTGTACATCCATTGTATATGAAAATGTTGATTGTTCTAACTTCAGTGGGTTGATCTATTCACACAGCTCTCTCTTTATAATTTATGGAGAAAGATTTTAAAAGACAAGGATTATATTAATATTAGAAGGCACATCAGAGATTAGCTAGGTCAGTCCTCTATATTATGCCAATGTTATTTCTGCCCTAAACAGCTAATGCTAAGAATAGCAACTTTATCAATAACATTGGTAACACTTTTGGAAATCATCTATGATAGCCTATCAGTTTACAGAAGGCAAATTGTCAGGTTGATATGGCTGCTCTGTACATGATAAGTTTCAGTATGCTCAAAGGAAGAGTCTATGAATGAATGTGTAACTTACTAAAATATAATTTGTGATACCAAAAAGAATGAAATCTTGCCATTAGAAACAACATGGATGGAGCTAGAGTGTATTCTAACCGAAATGAGTCAGAGAAAGATAAATATCATATGATTTCTCTCATATGTGGAATTTAAGAAACAAAACAGATGAACATAGGGGAAGGGGGGAAAAAGAGAGGCAAACCATAAGACATACTTAACTATAGAGAACAAATTGAAGATTGATGGAGGGGAGATGGGTGGGGGATGGGCTAAATAGGTGATGGGCATTAAGGAGGGCACTTGTTGGGATGAGTACTGAGTATTATATGTGGGTGATGAATCACTAAATTCTACTCCTGAGACCAATACTCCACTATATGTTAAATAACTTGAATTTAAATAAAAATTTGAAAAAAAATCTGTGGTAATCACATAAAAAATGGAAAATATATATAAAGGTGTAATTTAAAAAAAAGTGTAATTAATCTTACTACTTAGAAACAACATCATTGTTCTAGAAGTAAGTTTACTGACATGTACATTTTTACTGCTTTGGGAACATATAGCACAATTGTCTTTCAGAATATATAAGCCAACGTATACTCCTCATAGCATTGAGCATAGTCTAGCCCATCCTATTTAGGATTGAATATTGCTATTAAAAGTCATCTTTACCATAAATTGCCTTCGTTTTTTTCATATATTGCCTTTTAAGTTAGATTTTCTACTTAAATATTTTCTAGGTTTACTCTTTGATCATATTTATTTCCATTGACCTTCAGTTTTGAGAAGAAATACCTATTATAATTTAGTACAATCCTTAAAATGAATTAACACTCTGAGGAAGGGAAAGTCTTAATCTTATGATTTCCTTCTGTGGAGAAATCTTTCCTGTAGCATCTGATATCCAAAATCATGTTGTTTAAAGGGGGGAAAAGATGGTTGCTTAATAGCTAACTTCATATCCCAAGTAAGCAAGCTCTTCCATTCTCAAAGTAAAGTTTTGACAAGATATTTGAAAAGACAGAGGTATTCTCATATTTCAGTTAAAACAAATTTATTTTTTTTAGTGCTTGGTTTGTAGACCTTCTTTGAGAAGTTTTTGGTGCAGTGACTTCTGATAACATTAGGGTTGCTACAAATCCTTTTGCGCAAGGCAGAATGAGTATATCTTGTGATCCACCTGTTCATACTACTTTCTACAAGACATGAAGGACTGCCTTTGAGTTTGATGTATAATAAATACAAAACTACACATACACACAGATACAAGTTCTCAGATGGAATACTGTGCTAATTGGTTAATATGCCTTAATGACATATCAGTGGAAATTAATTATGGATACTGCTTTATACATGTAGTTTTTCCAAACACTATACCTCATAAGCATGTAGAGACCATTGGTAATGAGTTTCAGATGAATGTAACTTTTATATTTCCCAGTTATTTTTTCCACACATCAGATTCATTTCAAAGATGCATTCTTTTATAAAACATGCATTTAATTTCAGTTGCATCAAAATAACATCCTTTTAAGAATATGTGGAGAGTTCCAGATTCATAATTAATTTTTAAGTGTATATAAGTCCATTAAAAGAAAAACTTACTCTAGGCAAATGACACCAAGATGAGTAATGCTTACATGAAACAGTTTTCTGGGGAAAATATACAAATTACTAAGCATTCAAGGTATTTTAAAAAGTTTAGCATTTAACATTGAGTCCTTTTTTTTTCTTGAAGAATAAATTTTCTTGGTAATCTTAGTTCATCTTAGTGATACTTAGATAAATTTGCAGCCAAACAGGTTTATATCAGAATGTTAAGAGACTAAAGCATTAGTGGGATTGGGCAGGTTACTTTTAAGTTCCTCTTCAGTTTCATCAGCCTCTGGTTAATATACTTATATAACTTATTAATAAAGAGCCTTCAGATCATAAGAAAGGTACCGTCCTTGATTTTGAGAAATCACTTAAAAACGTAATGCAAAAAACATTCTTCTAGAAGCCTCTAGCAGGATGTCCAGTGGTACATACTCTGACAGGCCCTTCTGTTGTAATACAATCAGGTCCTGCATCAAAACAGATGTCATAATATAGTCTTAGGCTTGCAGAAACTAAACAAAAACTGCAAGGGTCAGTAACCCTCAAAATAGGCAAACAAAGGGAAAATTATCTGCTGAAAGCCCAGAGGGAGCATAGGTTAACACAAATGCTGATGTGCCACTCTGGCATTAAACCAGGATCAACGGAGGGGGCTAAAGAAATCTCAGATTGGCAGTAGCCTTGGATCCTGGAGAAAGTAAAAGGTAATTCTTCTTGGAAGAAAACATCTCCAAGTTAAGCCTTCCAGGAGTTTCATTTTCTGCTGAGGAGTTTCATTCTCTAGGATCAACCAAATACAAATCCACAATCAAGGATTATTAAATGCACAACATAAAAGCCACCACAAGGGGTAGTCAGCAAAAATAACAAATCCCTAAATTTCTCAAATATTGAAATGATTAAATACAGAATAAAATGTAACTATGCATGAGATGTCTAAACAAATAAAAATAGAATAAAAAAAATGAACAAGTAACACAACTCCATAAGGACAACCATAAATGAAAAAAAAATAGCACTTTTATGAACAAAAACCTTTCACAATTGAAATTTAAAAACCCAATCATAAGATTAAACAACAGGTTATACACAGGTAAAGGGAACATTTTTGAATTGGAAGATTGATCTGGAGAAAAATATACCACGGTGCAGAAAGACACAGAAATGACAATATGAAAGAAAGGTTAAGAGATATGAAAGATTATATGTGAAGTCACAATAAATATGTAGTTGGAGTCCCAGAGTAAGAAAATAGAAACAATTAAGTAAAAGGAAATATATAAACAGCCAAAGGTCAGTTCATGTTTATGGAGTTATAAGATTTCCAATTTCTTTGAACTGATGACCCTCATTACCAGTTTGTCATTAATGTTTTTATTGTAATGGCATATTATGGGTTTTAGTTGGATATTGCACTTTCATGTCATGATGCCAACTGAATAGCAATGGCAGGCAGTAGAACATTTTCTGGAAACTAGGACTACACTGAGTGGGATAAATGGCCATTAATAACTTAACCTGTACATAGAAGTGATTTGCAAACTATATATATTTCACTGAACCCAAATTAAGTGTCACCTTGTCCTAAGGCAGATCCCTCAAGTGCCTGCAGCTTCTCTAGTGCTATCCAAATGTAAAGAAAGGAAAATTGAGGTGGAGATAGACAATAACCTCAGCTGATTGTGGTTAAATATCTTATTTTGAAAATTCACAACATATATGAACATTTGGACATAACGCTGATCCCCCTTTCAGAGATTTGGGAATCATCCATGCAAGTTAAGTACCCTAAAACTGAAGCCTCATTGATTTCATTTTTAAATCCACTTCTTTGCCAAAAATCTCTACAGTTAAAGGAAATACAATTATATCAAGTCAAATATATAAAAAGAAACTCACAGATACTTTGAAAGGAGAAAAAAATCTTAAATAGCTAGAGGAAATAAATCCTCTATTACCTACAATAAAAATAACAATTAGACACGATAGACTTCTCGACAGGAACAACAAAATTCTGAAAACAGTGGAATAATATGTTAAAAGGATGAGAGGAAATACTGTGAAATTAAAATTATGTACACAATGAGGCTACTTTTTAAACTGAGAAAGGATTTTTTTCTGAGAAATTAAAACTAAAATAGTTTACACCAACAAATCTTTTCTAAAGGAACTTTAAAAAATGTACCCCAGGAAGAATAAAAACCTCAGAAAAAAGTTTTAGGGGCAATAAGGAAAGACATTGCAAGGAAACTGATAAACACATATATACAAATAAAGAAGTATTTTCCAATATTTCTGATAAGAAAGAGAGCTGAAATAGTGAACCAAAAAACCATGTGAATTTAGATGGTTACTAAGTGTTCAAAGGTATTTAGATTTTCAGGAGAATGCATCAAGATATTAATTTACTTTAGAATTCATTGAAAAAATATATAATCACTTTCTAGGAGAATAAAATAATTTTAAACATACCTGCATCTAATTACATAGCTTTAAAATATGTAAATAAAAAATTCATAGGAATACAGGAAGAATTCACCACCATTTTTAAAAAGTTTAACAAATGTTTCTCAATAGTTCATAGGTCAAGCAGACAGGAGCAAGGAAAGTTGTAGAAGAGTTGAACAACACAAGTACTAAGCTTAATTTAATAGTTGTATATAGAATCCCACACTTAGCAGGATTATGAGTTTTCTTTTTCCTCGGTCATACATAGAAATTTTACCAAATTTGACTCTGTACCAACCATGAAATAAGTCTTAATACTTCCAAAGAATAGAAATTATACAGACTATGTTCTGTGAGCACATTGTAATTAAGTTGGAAGTGTATAAGAAAACGTTAAAATTTTAAAAAAAATGGAATTGCAAAACACCTATAAAAAATGTGAGACAAAAAGCAATCATACTGAAACATTTAAAATACTTCTAACTGAATAATAAATTGTTACTTAAAACTTGTAGAATACAGTTTAAGAGATACTCAGAAACATATAGTGTGAAATGCCACATTAGTAGAGAAAAATGTCTAGAAATTGATAGGATTAGCATCTGAAAGACATTAAAGAAAAAAGAGTAACACAATCTTAGATGAATGTAGCTGTCAACATCTTTGCTTTTCTCCTTCCAAAATGATACAAAAGGAACGAAGAGATTCTGACCCCATTCTTCTATACAAAAATTACTTTAAAACATCTTTTTTAAAAGTAAGAAACATGAATTCATACAATGAAAACCATGTAAAAGCTGTTGAAGTTGTGCAGAAACTGCATAGCAGAGATAAAGAGAAAGAACATATTCGATGGTGAAGTTCTAGTGGCAGCAGATCCCTAAAAGAACCAACAAAAAATATACCTGCAGAAAGTAAGGAGTCTCTTTGAAAAGCAAATCCTTTCAACTGCCTTTTTTTTTTCTGCCACTGTGTTGGTACAGTGTCAAGAAATAGGTATCGTAAGGCAAAAATAAATATATAAACAAAATGAAAAAAAGCAGTATCTGTCATCTGCCTAGAATAATGACCAGAAAAAATATTACCAAGGAGACTATAAAAATTGTGATCAAATCATGTCCTTTTAATTTACCTCTTTTGAAAGTGAAATGTACAAACTCAAGCAAAAATCAGGTGGACAATAGAAGACAAAACACAAACTGGCATAACTCAGGAAGAAAATAAAAAGGAACAGATAGATGGATAAGTTTACTAATAGAAAATATATCTTCCAGTTGCTTCTCTTAGTAAAATAAGATATTTTAGCAGAGAATATAAAGTGTGAAATAACTCATCTTGGACATGAGCAGAGTGAGATGATCAGAAAAGGAGAATCAAGCGATACTTATTTGCATAATTTTCACCAGTCATGCCCAGCTACAGCCATCAAAAGTTGGGTTTCATCCAGGCTGGTCTTTTTCTAGTCCAGGATGAAGGAAAAGAAAGGGTAAAAGATTTGAATGTGTGTAAGGCAATAATTACTATATTGAGTGGAGGGAGAGAACTGAAGGACAGTGAAACACTACTGGTTCAATACATTGTTAAAAAGCTGGTGAACGTATAGGGCACCTGGGTGGCTCAGGCAGTTAAGCATCTGACTTCACCTCAGGTCATGGTCTCATGGTTTGTGGGTTCGAGCCCTGTGTCGGGCTCTGTGCTGACGGCTCAGAGCCTGGAGCCTGCTTCAGATTCTGTGTGTCTCCATCTCTCAGCCCCTCCCCTGCTCATGCTCTGTGTCTCTGTGTCTCTCAATAATAAATAAACATTAAAAAAGATTTTTAAAAATCTGGTGAACATAGAACATTACAGGCCAATATTCCTGATGAACATAGATGTAAAAATCCTCAACAAAATACTAGCAAAATGAATTCAACAATACATTAAAAAAATCATACACCATGATCAAGTAGGATTTACTCCAGGGCTGCAGGGATCTTCAACATCTGCAAATTAGTCAGTGTGATACACCACATTAATAAAACAAAGGATAAAAATAATACGATCATCTCAATGCAGAATAAACATTTGGAAAATTCAACATTCATTTATGATAAAAACTCTCAACACAGTGAGTATAGAGGGAATGTAACCTCAACATAATAAAGGCCATATATGACAAGCTTACAGCTAAAAATCATAGTCAGTGCTAAAAAGCTGAAAGTTTTTTCCTCTAAGTCACGAACCCATCAATTATGTCCACTTCTGCCACTTTTATTCAATATAGCATTGGAAGCTGTGGCCAGAGCACTTAGTCAAGAGAAAGAAATAAAAGGTATCCAAATTGGAAAGGGAAAAGTTAAAACTATCTCTGTTTACAGATGACATATTATACATGGAAAACCCGAAAAAAATCCATCAAAAAAACTGTTGGAACTAATTAACAAATTCAGTAAACTTGCAAGATACAAAATCAACACACAAAAATCTGTTGCATTTCTAAAAACCAATAATGATGCTGAGGAATTTGAGCAGCCACATGCAAAAGAATAAAACTAGACCTCTATCTTGTGTCATACATAAAAATGAACTCAAAATGGATTAGAGACTTAAACATAAGACCTGAAACTATGTAATTCCTAAAAGAAAACATGGGCAATAAGCTCCTTGATATTGACCTTGGCAATGACATTTTGAATTAGACACCAAAAGAAAAAGCAACAAAAGCAAAAATCAACAAGTGGGACTACATAAAACTAAAGATTTTCTGCACAGCAAAAGAAACCATCAACAACAAAATGAACAGACAACCTACTGAACAGGATGTTCAGTTTGCAATGTTTGCAAATCATACAACAGATAAGGGGCTAATACCCAAAATATATAAAGAACTCATACAGGTCCATAATGAAAAAGCAAAAAATCAAATTAAAAAAATGGGCAGGAGATCTGAATAGACATTTTTCCAAAGAAAACATACAGATGGCCAACAAGTACATGAAAAGATTCTCTGCATTATTAATCATCAGGGAATTGCAAATCAAAACTACCCAGAGATATCACCTCACACCTGTTAGGGTGGCCATTATCAAAAAGACTAGAAAGAAAAGTGTCAGTGAGGATGAAGAAAAGGGAACCCTCATGCACTGTTGGTGAGAATGTGAATTGGTGCAGCCACTGTGGAAAACAGTATGCACATTCCTCAAAAAAGTAAAAATAACTCAACATGTCTCTGGAGGCAAGGGAAACAAAAGCAAAAGTGAACTACTGGGACCTCATCAAAATAAAAACCTTCTGCACAGTGAAGGAAACAATCAGCAAAACTAAAAGGCAACCGACAGAATGGGAGAAGATATTTGCAAATGACATATCACATAAAGGGTTAGTATCCAAAATCTATAAAAAATTTATCAAACTCAACACCCAAAAAACAAGTAATCCAGTGAAGAAATGGGTAAAAGACATGAATAGACACTTCTCCAAAGAAGACATCCAGATGGCCAACCGACACATGAAAAACTGCTCAACATCACTCATTATCAGGGAAATACAAATCAAAACCACAATGAGATACCACCTCACACCTGTCAGAATGGCTAACATTAACAACTCAGGCAACAACAGATGTTGGTGAGGATGCGGAGAAAGAGGATCTCTTTTGCGTTGTTGGTGGGAATGCAAGCTGGTACAGCCACTCTGGAAAACAGTATGGAGGTTCCTCAAAAAACTAAAAATAGAATTACCCTACAACTCAGCAATTGCACTACTAGGCATTTATCCAAGGGATACAGGTGTGCTGTTTCGAAGGGACACATGCACCCCCATGTTTATAGCACCGCTATTAACAATAGCCAAAGTATGGAAAGAGCCCAAATGTCCATCGATGGATGAATGGATAAAGAAGATGTGTCAGATAAAGAAGGGTTTTGTCAGAGAAAGACAAAAATCATATGACTTCACTCATATGAGGACTTTAACAGACAAAACAGATGAACATAAGGGAAGGGAAAAAACAATATAAAAACAGGGAGGGGGACAAAACAGAAGAGACTCATACATATGGAGAACAAACTCAGGGTTACGGGAGGGGTTGTGGGAGGGGAGATGGGCTAAATGGGTAAGGGGCACTAAGGAATCTACTCCTGAAATCATTGTTGCACTATATGCTACCTAATTTGGATGTAAATTTAAAAAAAATAAAAAATAAAATAAGTTAAAAGAAAAAGAAAAAAAAGTAAAAATAGAACTACCATATGATCCAGCAGTCTCACTTTATGTGTATTTATCTTAAGAAAACGAAAACATTAATTTCAAAATATATATGCACTCCCATTTTCAGAGCAGCATTATTTATAGTAGCCATGATATGCAAACAACCTCAGTGTCCATCAGTGGATGAATGGGTAAAGAAACTGTGGTTATATATGTGTGTATGTATATATATAATAAAATATTATTCAGTCACACACAAAAAAGAATGAAACCTTGCCATCTCCAACAATATGGATGGACCCCAAGGCCAGTATGCTAAGGGAAATAAGTCAGATATAATCCCTCTTATATGTGAAATCAAAAACAAGCAAACCAAGCTAATAGATACAGAGGATGGGTTGGTGATTGCCATAGGTATATAGCAGGAAATAGGAGAAATGGGTGAGCTATTTCTGTGTTTTTTTAGTTTAAATAAATTGAGGAGGAAAAAAGTAAAGACTTCCCTAAACCTGCTCTCCTTAGAATCTCCTCTGGAGTCCTGGTTTCTGACACAAAACCTCTCCGGAGCTAAGCTCATTTGCTAGGTGGTGATGATGGACAACTTCTTAGGCCAGTCAACATTCAGACCCCCTGTGATGATTTCTCTCCTACATCTTCTGCCGTAGTGTTTAAACTGGCATCCCTCAGCTGGGAGGCTTCTGACCCCAGAACCCTTCTTCAGCCTGTCTGGGTCCTTGGGCCTCGGTTTGAGGAATATTGTGCTACAATTTTATGAGGTAAATTAGTACCCTCGTCTGGTGTACTTTGGGCTCTTAGTTTGTCACGTTATTGAAAAAGCTGGTTAAAGGAGGGAATCCTGAAAAAAATAGTTTTACTATGATACTTGTTTTGAAAAGTGTGACTTTGTTTTAACATGATTGATATATTTGGAAAAATAAAAAAAAATCTAATGAACATAAGGCTAGAGAATGTAGGTCTTGGAGTTGGAGGCAGGGAGGGAGTGGAGTATTTGTTGCCTAACTTTAAAATTTTTTTTTTCAACGTTTATTTATTTTGGGACAGAGAGAGACAGAGCATGAACGGGGGAGGGGCAGAGAGAGAGGGAGACACAGAATCGGAAACAGGCTCCAGGCTCTGAGCCATCAGCCCAGAGCCCGACGCGGGGCTCGAACTCCTGGACCGCGAGATCGTGACCTGGCTGAAGTCGGACGCTTAACTGACTGCGCCACCCAGGCGCCCCTTTGTTGCCTAACTTTATATAAGCAGATTCAGCATTCTATTCAGTGTTGGCCAGGACATATTAGTTAAGATGGGAGCAAAACCTTTAAACTGGTAATAAAATGAAGTTAGTAGTAAGTACCATGTTATGTCAGATTTTTAACTAGGGAAGACAGCTGGCTATGTGTAGGAGGACTGGAAAATCATCTTTCTGGACAAACATGACTTGGGATAAGGTTTGTAGTAGGAT
Organism: Lynx rufus; assembly: GCF_022079265.1. NCBI lineage: Eukaryota > Metazoa > Chordata > Mammalia > Carnivora > Felidae > Lynx > Lynx rufus. Next base: position 23,462,326 of record NW_025814824.1, read on the forward strand.
TGATCACTTATCAGCAAAACTAAATGTATTAAAAATATTTGCAGTATGGTTGAAGGGTCTGTAGGTCAAGTGATTACTCCCAACATAGAGCCATATCCTACTCAAGGCCATATCTCTTACTCAAGGACTTTGCTTCTGCAATTATCTTATCTTTTGCCTGCATCATTAATTTTTTTTCTTTCTTTACTAAGCATTTCCATCAACTTATAAACATGCAAAAATGTCTCACGTCTTTAAAAAATCAGACCTCAAGTGCCCCTCCAGCTACTATCTCATGATTCTGTTCCTCCTTTAGCAAAACTTCTGGAAAGAGATATCTGTCATTATTTCCTTCTTTCCCTTAAGCCACTCCAGTTAGGCTTCTGTCCTTATTATTCCATCAGTCAGTTTTTTTTTTTTTTATCCCAAACAAAATGTTCATTTTTCTGATGTCAATGATCAATTATTAGTTCCCATTATTTCAATCTTCTAGAAACATTAGGCACAATTAGAGACACCTCTGACTGCTTCTGTGCATTTCAGACTTTTCTACCCTAGCTTTTCACAATCTTCACCTAGATGTTTAGGAAGCATATCGAATTTAACATGATCAGAACATTAAGTCTTGATTTCTACCATCAAACCTCCCTTCTCCTCCTTTAGTATTCCTTATCTCACAAAAGGGCATCATTGTTCAACTATTTGCTCAGGCCAAATATCTAAGATTATTTTTTATTACATACTTCTGTTCACATTCTACATCTAATCCAGTGATCTTTCAGAGTATTTCCAGATTCTGATCCCCTTTCCCCACTGCTTCAGCCACTTTGCCCCCGCCATCATTACATAGTCTTCAACCTGGCCTGCTTTCCATCTTGCCTCCCCACAGTCAAGTCTTTACAAACCAGCCACGGTGACCTTTTAAAAACAGAAATCAGGGGGCGCCTGGGTGGCTCAGTTGGTTTGGTATTTGACTTAAGCTCAGGTCATGATCTCGTGGTTCACGAGTTCAAGCCCTGCACTGGGGTCTGTACTGACTGCCCTCTCTCTCTGCCCCTTGCCCACTCACTCTCTCTTTCTCTCTCTCTCTCTCTCTCTCAAAAATAAACAGTAAAAATAAAAAAAAAAACACAAATCAGGTCCTGTTTCTTTTATACCCAACAAGAATAAAAGCCAAATTCCTTAGCTGGGCCTATAAGAATTTATGCATCTTGGCCCCTAGGTATTCCTCCAATCTCTTTTCCAAGCCCATCTCCCTCCTCACTGTAGTACAGACACATGGTTTTCTTGTCTTCCACAAACACACCAAGGTCATTCTCACATGCTGGTTTTTTTTTCTCCCTGGAACACTCTTCAAAGAACTTCACATGGCTCACCCCTTATCCCTTTCATGTCTGCTCAAATGTCACATCTTAGAGGGCCTTCTCTGTCCCCTTTATCTGCAAAACCATCTTTCTGCCAACTTTGATTTCTTTACCCTGTTATATCTTTCATAATAGAATGTATTACTATATGACACTATTATTACTATCTTACATTTTTTATTAGTTTATTATCTGTCTCTCTAACTAGAATATAAATGCTATGAAGGCAGAAACTTCTCTTGTTCACCCAGAACCCAGAATCTGGTTGGAACATAGACTCTTCTGCATTCATTCATTTATTTCAATCAGTATGCTTCATTACCCTCATGTTATAATTAATAAGGTCATTCAGATCCAGCATATCCCAGGAGATAAGAGATTAAGGCATGCATATTCAGTTTTATTCCTGAATCTTTTTGGTCAGTCCATTTCCTTGCAACACACAGTCATTATGTGTGCTCACTGGAACCGATCAATTCTTATAATTCAGGTGATAATCATACCTTTTCTAGAACTCTTTGACTTAAAATTTTCAGTGTTCACATATATATAAATATATACAAATGTACACTTTAAATAAAACTGCATAGTTAGAAGAAACAAGACAGGGATATATATCTACCACTACGTAAGAGCTAATAGCCAATATGTAGTGTGAACTTAGTATTTATTGAGCACTTAGTATGTGCCAGGCCTTATTATAAGCACTTTACCTGTAATTGCTTATTTAATCTTCCCTAAAACCCATGAGGTCCTGTTATCCCTATTTTACTACTGAGAAAACTGAGGCCATATAAGAAATTTGCCAAAGCAATAAGATCTAGATTATAAGCCCTTGTGTTCATGAACGTTGTGACATACACACCCAGAGCTTCCATCCAGGATACACGGTAATCAGTTTTCAAGGACAAGTAAATTCACTAAAAAATGTATGGGTTGGGTCCTTCTGAGCTGCACTTCTTTCTTTGACACTCTGCCACCTTCACCCCTCCCATTTCTCGACCCCTCGTGTGGGACTCCCAAGGCTCTGTCTCTCCATAATGGATCCTTCCTCAACTCAACTTTTCTTACCTTTTCCTTAGGTAGTGAACCTGACTCTTCTTTGACCTCCCCAACTGAAACATCAGTGAGACCTCTACTCCACTGCCTCTGCATTGTTTTCGTGTTGTCCTTGGATAAATCTTTACTGCTGTCAGTATGACCTTGTGCAACTTGCTTGACTTTGGGGGGGGGCGCGGATATATCCCCAATTTTGAAAGAAAGGGAGTGGATAAGATAAACCTATAAAGCACCACGATTTTAAGGGTTTTAATTTTTTTTTAATTTTGGTAATATATCAAACTTACAGAAAAGCTGTAATAATAATACAGAGAAATCTGAACTGCTAATTCTTATTACCTCAAACTGCCAAATGTTAACATTTTACCACGTTTGCTTTATACCTATCTATCCACTTAGCTATACATTTGTAAAAATTTTTTGAAGTTATAGACAGGATGCCCTTTTACTCCTAAATACTTCTGTGTGTATTTTCTTGAAAAAAAAAAAAAAAGAGTTCTGTCACATACCACAACATAATTATAAATGCTAAGAAAATAACACAGATACAAAACTATTATGTATTCTATAGTCACTTTAAGTCTTTTTATTTTAAGACAAATGATTAAAAGTAGGTTGTGCATTATAATGTTCTTCTAACAGGCATGACTTTGAATCCTCCCGACCTCTCAGCCAGACTCTGATAGCATTCCTCTTTTTTGTGGATTTGTTCTCATAATGATACTTCCTATATCTGTCTGGATTCTTGGTTACAAGCCACTCAAACTATCTTAGTCTATCTTAAATAAAATATCGAAGCTAAGAGGGGAATATAGGAAATATATTAAGATTCATAGAATCAGTGAAAGACCAGAGAACCAAAATGTAAAAATATGCAGGAAACAAGGAGAGCTGCCTACCCAGAACTTTAATTGTCAGGAGAGGGAGGCCATAGTGGGAAGTTGGTCAGACCAATACCTAACTCCCAAGACTATGTGAAGTAGCAGAGAGTCAACTTCCTATAAGATAAGTGGGTGCTCCTGAGGAGAAATTGAGGAATGGTGTACTTATACATCCATTCAAGAAGAAAAATATACAGCTCATATTAAGTTGGACGTAAGAATATTTTCTACTTAGACTTGCAAAAAACTGACACTGTATCCAAATATGGTCATAACTAAAATCTACCCCCAAATTATGAGTGCATATGCTCACAACAATTAAATATTTATTTCAAAAGAAGGGTCCATTTGCTGAGAAAGGAAATTTACTTCAGAAAAGAGGTTTGCTGTTGCAGATAGCTTTAATATATAAGAGCAGCAATCCTCCCCTTACCTACACCTCTAGCATCAAGAAAAGTGAAATAGACTCACATAAGATTTATTACAGTTGAGTTTAAATGTACAAGTGAAACATCTGACCCAGTCAGCAATGATGTCCATTAGTTGTTTTATGTAATATTTCAAGAGAGTAATACCTGGAACACTAAATAAATAAATTGAAAAGATCTCACAAAACTATGAATTCTAAAGAACCTGACCAATCTCGCATGACCTCTTTGAACCAAAAGATCACGTATAAAAAAATTAATGGGACAAAGAAAAGAACTTGACAAAGAAATTGGAACAGAAGGGAAATTACTACATGTAACCACAACTGGGGACAGATTGTATCACAGGATTATTAGAATTTGGAGGAAAACATTATTATTTTTAAATTGAATTGGATTATTTATTACAGTTCTAAAAAGTATTGAACATGAGGAAGATTCCTAGCAAATATTAGATTATACCAGGAAATAATGTATATGAGAGGAGCATCTCAGAGATAAATCTCTATATAAACATTACAAATATTAAATTTTTCTTCTTGTAGCTCCAATCTGATAAGAATTGCTCTTATATTTTATAAATAGCAAGTAACTTTGCTTTCTTACCTTTGAAGATAGGAGCAGTAATGTTTTTCAGAACTGACAACAGTGACCTTTTTTGAGTTTAGTCAAGTTGGTGACCACTGTGAGGGAATTTGAATACCAGAACAGAAGAACTCTCCTGTGGGCAAGTGTGGATTTCTATTTAGTTGTAGAATTTCAGCTAATTAACTCCTGCCACCCCTGCTTTCACCTTTCTTATTCAAAATTGTATTCAGCTCCCCTGGGAAGCCTCCCTGAATGCTCTAAATGGAGTTTTTCTACCCATGCCCTAGGGGTTTCTTGATATAAATGTATCATGGTGGTTTGGGTTTTTTTTTTTTTTTGTCTTACATGATAAAACATTATGGTATCTATTTTCTTCAATAAAGTATAATTTCTTTGAAGTCAAATACTGTATATATGTACACACACACACACACACACACACACTGGAATAACAGGCTCCATCTTCACATATAGTCTTGGAGATCTTTAAACTGTAATAGAAATGCATGTGTTTTTCCCCCCTTCCTTGTCCTTCCCACACTGGAAAAGCCCAAAATGCCTCACAGGCCATAGTAACTATGTAATCCTGTCTAAGCTTCTCCTGCTTTAAAATAATCATGGTCCACAAGGATCCAAGACATCAAACAGATTTACTTCCTGCCATTCCTTGGATATTAGCGATATAAATTGCATCCCCACTGCTTGTGTCCTGGGTGTGTGGAAAATGCAATCCAGTATGAAAACCTGGGCATAGTTTTACAACACCCTGCAGAAGCAAGTCCAGTTTCCTGAGTACCGGGCAAAGAAGGGGGAGAGAATTGAAACTGGTGTCAGGCATCTTGGAAAATGAGAGGGCTTCTAAACGAGAATGGGACAAGTTCATTAAAACAAAACCACTTGAAGCCACAGGGCTCGGAGCACTGTGGCATGAACATATATCCGAATAGAAAATCCAGGTGGTCTCCAAAGTTTTTGTCTTTGATTTCTGTTTTTATGCCCTAAAGGAATGTAACGGCTTTTATAATGCTCAGACCAAATAAAACCACCTTTGCCACTATTGTACTTCAACTTTATGTTGAAAAAAGAATGCAGTGAATGTATCCTGCTTATTTGCTAACAAACACAACTAGAAGACAACTGGAAGACAAAGTCATTTTCTTCTTTAATGCTATTAGATGTTTTTAGAAGTGTGAATAATTGGAAATTTTTAACACAGAAAGTAGTCTATGAATTTTTGGTAGTAATTATGGTGTGAAGGTCTGACCTTTTCAGCATTCTTATATGCTCTGCCTTGAGTTCCTTGAAGGTTAATGCTGTACATCACTGGTCTCATAAAGCATTGCTGGAAGATTTGAGGGCAGAATTGTGCATGGGTATTTCTCATTCTCATGAGTTGAAAGGCTTTGAATGAGTTTCTCTTCTGATGCTGGTCTCAATTGGCCATATCTACTGGCAGGAGAAAACAAAATCTGTATGTTATTCAGATGCTGAGACAGACCCTAGAAGAGGCAGAGACAGCCTCTTGGGATCGATTCTTCTCCTTTCAGCATGCTTGTTCTGAGGTACTGGGAACCATGTCTGGGGTCCACCCTTTCAGTATCTTATTCCTGCCTCCTGCCCAGTAGGCATATGTGAGAAAACTGGTGGTCTGGAAACATTTGGAGAAAATCTTTGTGTCTACTCAGTCAGCTGAACTGTTTTATGCCATTCCAACATTAAAGCAAGACTAAGTTTGTATTTTGTGTTTGTAAATGTAATAACTCTGTAAATCCAAAGCTGGAAATACTCCTAGGATTTAGACAACAAAACTGGACATATGCGTCTAATTAAGCTGAAATTCTACTCACAATTTATGTCTGGAATTTATTTCTTTTTTAGAATGAGTAGGGGGAAATTTTGATTAAGATTTTGAATCCTCACTAAGGCAAATCTTGGATCAAATGTTTAGAAAATAAATGATCTTATGTGTAATTTTGCACATAAAAATCGTTACAGGAAAAAAGTATTTATGGGAGGGAGTATGAAAAAGATGTATAATTTTTCCCCACGCTCAAGTTTAAAGCTGCATAAATAAGTTTGATTTTAAAGAATACTAAAGATTAGATCCTTCCTTTATTGATTTAACTTCAAAGTTAGGTGGGATGGAGTACAGCTAACATTTCACATGAATTTGGTGCTTAGCCTTGTAGTTTTTTGAGGAGTCAATTCAATATTACAGATCATGGAGGCAGATTAGTTAAATAAGTCCATGCTGACCTAATAGTCAAGCCTTTTGAGGTGCACCTGTAACTAGTTCCTGTATTCCTTGTTGTGGTCATATTCTATTCAGCTGGGAAGGAGCTGTGTCTGAATGTAGTGAGGATTTTATTTTTCTTTTAATGTGCCTTGCAAGATAGAGTGCTTCAGCTACCAAATATGTACCCACTGAATTGCTTTGAGGTTTGTTCTTTATGTACTATATGGAATTGTGGGGAAAGGAGTCTCTATTGACTTGAGCTGGCAAAACCAATATTTTAATGCAAATAGAGCACTCACCTGGGAAATTGGCAAATTTGGACTACAGCCCTTTACCCCAACCTTGTTTTCTTTCTTCTCTCTGCCTCACTATAAATTAACAAATAATTGACATCCGCTTAACAGCTTGCTGCCTTTTTAGTTGAAAGCAGTGTGTGGCCATATTTAGGTTACATATTGAAAATGGAGGAATCGTTTAGTTGGGGTTTTTTTCCCCTTAAATGGAGAAGATCTGGGAGAGGTCTTTACATCTGTAACCATAAGATAATTAAACCTCGAAGTTGTCACATAAAACATTTTCTCAAATTGCCTTTGCAAGACTGCAGGTATATTTTAACAAATGTTTAATTGTAAGCAACAACAATGACAAACAACCACTACGTGTTTTGCGTTGTTTTGTATTTTATGTTGCTCAGGGAAAAAAAAAGGACATAAAAATACCTTTTTAGAAAACATGATGGATCTATACCAGGAGGATAAAATTACAGAACTTGAAACATATGGGCTTCTTAAACTCCTTCTCCTTAACTCACTCATCACTCAGGAAGCTGCCTCAATCACAATCTAAAATTGACCATTTCAGGAAAAGCAAACCTCAGCTTTCTCCAGAGGGTCCAATCTGGGTTGTGGTGACTATTTTATTACCAGTAATTTTAAATCTTCTTGGAAACATTACCTTTCTAATTTACTGTAAATTTTGACGGATCTGTGAAACCACACTTGAGATGTTGGTAAACAAGACAGATGTGTAGTGTATGGATTGAGAGGGAAACAAGCAGTACTAAATAAAACTAACAAAACCTGTAGTGCAAACCTGGAAATCATCTGGCTTCAAGTTGCCTCATGAATTGCAATCCAGCGGACAGTCAGTCTATAGGGTTTTGGGGTTTTTTTTGGTTTTTGGTTTTTCGGTTTTTTTTTTTTTGGTTTGTTTATTATATTTACCTGTGGATATTTCAACAAGTTATTACAGGATCTAATGCCACTGGAAAGTCGTAAACAGTGACATTTCAAGAGAAGATAGGATCTCCTCATACTTACCTCTCAGACATGCAGGGGCCCAATGGAGCTGTTCAGAGGGACCAAGTAGGTAAAGTGAAAGCATTTGTTAAAGTATTTTTCTTCTTAAGTAAGGATCTGTCTCATGATCTTCTCTAAGAAGTTGTAACATTGCTGATTCTCTAGAGCATTTCTGACTTTACTTATAAAACAAAGAATATTCCATACCAGGACCATTCTTGGCAGTTAAACACAAAACAAAACAAAATCAAGTCTCATTACTGTGACCTGGAAGGGCCAGTTGAGTTTCCTTGTGATTGGCTTTATAATAGAAAGTCTAGTTTTAAAAAAGCTCAAGGGGCACCTGGGTGGCTCAGTCGGTTAAGCAGCCGACTTCAGCTCAGGTCATGATCTCGCGGTCTGTGAGTTCGAGCCCCGCGTTGGGCTCTGTGCTGACAGCTCAGATCCTGGAGCCTGTTTCAGATTCTGTGTCTCCCTCTCTCTCTGACCCTCCCCCGTTCATGCTCTGTCTCAAAAATAAATAAATGTTTAAAAAAAATTAAAAAGAAATAAAAAAGCTCAAAAATCTCAACAGGTATTTGTTAACTATTTATGGAGGGTCATTTCAATAAGCTTGGAAAATATGGTACTTTATTTTACAGTATGGCAGCCATTATCCCTGATACTTTTTTCCACATAGGAGAATAACACCAGAAGATGTTTTATTATAATAGAAGAAAAACAAAAACAAACCAAAAGGAGATGTCCTTCTTGACTATAAAACTTTAACAGAGGAGGTTTTAAAATATCCCATTTCAATATATAGTTACCAACTAGTTATAGAGACTTCTGTTTAAAAGTGGTGAACTGAACATGTGAGCTTAATCCCTTTCCAGCCCTCTCAGTAAATCAAGAGTCAAGATATATGAACCCACAAGGACAAAGAAAAAGAGACGAGAACCAATCTACAAGTCCTAATAGCTGAACAACAGAAATTCCAAGAGAGAATAGAGACCAGGAAATGTAGAAAATCATTAAATGATTCAAGTTAATTTCCTGTAAGTGAAAGTCATGAGTTTCCAGAAAGAATAAGCTCGCACAGTATCTTGAACATAGATGAAAATAGCACCATACCAAGGCATATCACTGTAAAATTTCAGAAGGTGGTGGAGAAAGGGAAGAGTCAAATGAATTCCAGAGAGAATGATGACCGTGACAACAACATATGTCATATAAGAAACAGGAATTAGACTGGCTTCAGACCTCTGAAACCAACACCGGATGGTAGAAGATAAGAAAGCAATACTTACAAAATTCTGAGGAAGAATGATTTCTGGTTTAGGGTTCTATATCCACCAAACTATCAAGTGTAGAATAAATTCATTCAGTAACAGATAAGTTTCTCAAAAATTTACCTTGCAAAAATTATTGAAGTAATGGAATTATGTGCTCTACAAAATGAGTAAATAAAACACAATAAACACATGAAATCCAGATAAGCAATCGAACGTAAGAAGTGGGCAAATACAATCTTCCTAAAAAGGAAGAAATATGCTCCCAGGATGAGAGCAATATAGCAGGTCTGGACAGCAACCAGTGCAAACGAGCTGGTCAGAAGTCTCTGAGAGATTTATTCAAACAGTTACACTGACCCAGTACCTAATGAATCTGAATATATTGAGATTTTTTTCAACTGGAGGAGAGTTTAGATATGTTAGTGTAAGTGTTTAGAAACTTAAGCAATGAAAAAAATATATATCATCAGGAAAAATAAATGTCAACAACAAAAATAACAAAAATTATGCGTGAAAAATATAAAAGTAATTATACTACATAGTTTAACTGTACATAGCATTTACATAGTCATAACAATGTAAGCACTGGGTATCAATCTAGCCAAATTATGACTTTTCTTTACTGGGTTGAAGGGGGATGGGACGTTTACAAACATGTGTAAAGGACATGAGAAGTAAAGCTTCCTTGAAAGGAGTAAGTCAGTAAATCAAGCCAAAAATGGAAAAAAGCTGGAGTGGTGTGTTATGCTAATTATTTAAAGATATGAAGATAAATACCAAAAGAATAAGCTAAAAGATTTAAAGTGTTCCGGAGATTTGGAATTTGGGGAAGGGGTTTGGCTGGAGGACTTATTGTTTGTCCTAGCATAGAGCTATCTACTTGCCTTTAAACCATGTGTCTGTACAACTTTAAAATATTAATTAAAAGAACTTGCCAACAATTTTGCTAATGGCAAATTCGTGACAAAACCGTTCCAAACTTGCTTTAAAATCTACATGCTTTTCCTTAGATTACAGATTTCAGTAGTTTTAATAATACATTTATCAATACTAATGTTACTTGATTAATAATAAAATTATGCCCCTTTTGGGGGGAAAATATTTTTTATATAATTATAACTAGAATTGCTAATAGATGATCATCTAGACTTATTATTAAAACCTAGAAATAATAGCATTATTATATGAAAATAAATGCTATAAATCACCACAGTCTGAAGCCAAAAATACAAATCTATTCATTCACGTTTTAGATAGAAGTATAATTGGATATATCATATCTTGAAGATTTAGAGTTCAAGAATTCTAATTTCTTCTTTACAAAGGAGGCTACATGTATGTTGAATAAACAATGAGTGTGAAAAACAACTAAAATTTATTGGGCACTGATAAAGGCTGTAATAAAACATTGTATTATTTATTACATGTATAACTTTTGATTTTCGTTCTTATAAATGAGAAATTAAAACTTTAAATACCACAGGACATCCAACTTTACCCTACTAATCAGTGGCTATGCTAAGATACAGATGTTCTTTCAGAGGATAGGAGTCTCTGTGAGCACTGAGAAGTCTAAGCTCGTTCATTACCACCTTCTCCTTGAGGCTTGCCCCTTATTTGTCAGTTAACTGTGACAATATTATTTTGAACACAACCCCTTTAGGTAATATGGTCATAGTCTTGCCTATCTAAATAAAAACTTCCACCAAATTAATATAATCCTTATGTAATACAATATGATTCATTTATATTATCTTTCCTCTAAAATATTCTAAGCCCTTCTAATATGGCTTTTTATACCAACATGAATCACATGACCTAGATAGACACAGTTTCATCTAAATCTGCTATCTGGTTTTTGTTACAGTGTTTAACCCTGGGAATGAAACCTTTAAAAGCTAAGTCTGAGGAATTGATAGGAGTTTATCAATATAATGAAAGTGGGATTTAACCAAATCCAGTGATACGTCTTTGTCCACTCAACTTGATTATTCCTCTATTTTGACTTATTCATCAAACACAACATCTACTGAATGCTTTCAATGTGAAAAATGCTATTCTAAGTACTAGCAATGGTGTAATTGATAAGTTTCATTACTTAGAGAAGAGTGAAGTAATTATTTATTGAATACCCTCTGTGTGCAAGGCACAGTATATATATTTTATCTGATATAATCTGTATGAACAGCTGTAATGTAGGTGTTATATCTGAGTTTTAAACATAAGAAAACTTTTAATCCAAGATGTTAATTTGCCTAAAGTCACAGAGCTAGTAAGAAGGATTTGTGTGTAATTATGTCTGATATGCATTTTACTTATTGAATACCTACTCAGTGCTAGGTTTTATATTAAAAAGCTAAAGATACAATAATGTGAATATGTTAACACTACTGAACTATACATTTAAAATGGTTAATATGGTAAAAAATGTATCAAATTATATATTTATATATGTGCAGTATACTTTTATACTAATTATACTTCGATAAAGCTGTTTTTGAAAAACTAAATATAAAAAGGTTAAATATATTTTTAAAAGTCCCTATATTTTAGTTTGGTTCATATGTCTTATAGATGAATATTTTAGGAACTATTTTGAAAATAATTAGATTATTTTAAAGGTAACATAAAAACATCAGGGTTGCAAAATGATGATAATTTTGTCTCTTCATTGTGGTCTCTTAGTTTGCAAATAAATAACAACACTGAGATTTTGGTGATTACTCACCAAGAGATCTTAAGAATTTAGGAGATAGTATTGATTTATAAAGATGATACAGAAATTCTTGAAAAGAAGTAGGCCATTAGGAATTGAAAGAATGAAAACAAAGAAGAGGATGGATGTTTTCTAACTGAGGATAAAATAATGTCTCTAGAGTGAATGACATCACTTAGGTAAGATTACTCAAATGGTTAAAGATTTGAGAAATACCCCGTTGAGAAAAAGCTAAACCATCTGAGATAGCTTAGTGTAAAAAAATGGATACTCTGAGATTATGTATTAGTGAATAGTTTTTGGGGTTTATAAAGGGTTATCATTTAGAGGAATTTTCACCTTAATGAAGTCTGGACATAAAGAATTACCTGATGATATAGCAAAGGGAGTTTTTGCAAAATGTGATGGAGGTTATTAAAAACTGAATTAACTTACCAAGCAATGTTGCAGGCTGTCTTCAAGGGAGACTCTTGTTACAAACCTACTTTTTCAGCCATCTGGAATGGCTTCTATGTGATACTATAGAATACCATGTGACAGGGTATTCTATAAATCAGGGTTCTCCTTAAGTACCCTCCCAGCTTTCTAATTTAAGGCTCAATATGAACTTTCACTGTGCTTCCTTTCTCAGAACTCTGCTACTGAGGACTTGAGCGGTATTGTGTAAGGTACCAGATTTAGATGAGGCTGCCAGCACTCCTCTGGGCCTTTCTGGTTCATGGTGCAGTCCATGGACAGCAGCAGCAGCATCACTTGGGAGCATATTAGGTCTGCAGGATGGCAGGCCCCCTGCAGACCACTTAAGTCAGAATCTGTCCTTTAAAAAGATCTCCAGGTGCATAGGTGCACTGAGGTTTGAGAAGCAGTGGTCCAGGCCATTGTCTCTATCCCTAGAATAAACTCTTTGCCTTTTTCCAGAGCAGATCTCTTTCCAAATTGTTGCCAAAGATAATATGGAAGAAATAAAAACATTCTTCTTCCACTCAAATGATTATAGTGGTGGATATACATTGATTTTTATTGTCAAGTTTTTGTTTTATTGGGGAAGTTATTCTCCAGGGAATCAAAAAAGGAGACTCAAGGTTGTCTTACTCAAAGGCATTAAAAAAAAATCACTTGGCCATCAGGCTTTCCATAATAAAAAGGGACAATTTAACATTGTGAAGAAAACTGAGGTTTGGTATAATGGTTTCTATTTCATAGAAAACTAAAAGTACTGTTTGTCTCTCTGTTTCTGTCCTAACCTCCCTCTTCTCTTCTCTCTCTCTCTCTCTCTTTATCCTTCCCTCCCTCATTCCCTCCCTCCCTCAATAGCTTCTCTCATTGTAAGTTTCTTGTCCCTGTTTGCACAGATGTGTGTTTGTACAACCAAAAAGCCTTGGAAATTTCGCTGTTTTAACTTCAGCATCCTGACTTTATTTGAATCAAGATGGAAAGCAAGCTCTTTGGTTTTGAAGACCAGTAGAAATTAAATTCAAGAAGTAAAGCTTTGTAAAATATGGTGCAAATCAACCGCAAACATTTCAAAAGGCACCACTATTAAGACAAAATGGAAGTGAGGAAAACAACTGAGTAACATGACAGACTAAAATCAAAGTCAATTATGTTAAGGGGGCGTGGACTTTCACAATGGTTCTCTGGATTTGAGCTTTTGTGAGAGGAAAACAAAAGATGCCTTGATTTTGTTTTTTTCAATCCGCCATCCCAAATTTATTATGAAAAATTATTTTAAGCATTGTACTTTGCAGCTCTTCTTTATATGATCTGTGTAAAATAAAATTACTTTAGGTGACAGTATACTCTGCTTTTTTTCTCTCTTGTCTCAGTGCCCTTGTAAAGAGAGAAGTTTGGGTTGAAGGAAAATGAAATAATTGATGGTAAGCATTGTTCTAAAGGCAGCAAGTAATACAGTTTAAAATATGGAACATTTTCCCTAAACTAATTTAGAAAATGATTACCACTAGAATGGCCAAGTTAACTCAAACTCATTTAGGCCAATTTGTTTTCTCTGAATGAAGCATGAACTCTCTAGAAGGGGAAGCCCATTGTAATTTTAAAGTGTTTAAATTTTTCATTTAAATAGCAAAAGCTTTAAGCATTTCTGTTTCTACAAGTGACCTTTCTTTTTTCAGTTTATAAACTAACAGATAAGAAATACCTCCCATATGATGCTATACATTTGTCTTGTGTTTCCGCAGTAATTAGTGAGGTTTGTGGATGAATTATGCCATTTAACATCTGTTATTAACTATAACCACATTTATTGCCTCATAACAATATCATTACAAAGGAAAGCTGTGCAGATGAGAAGCAGTTCTTTGTAAACCCTAATAAGTGTACAATGTGTGTGTAAATATTTACTTTTCCATAATTCTCTCACTGTTTAATTGTGACTCTGCATTCAGCCATTTTAATTAGGTTGAATTTCCAGCCCTTTAGCATTTAGATATTTAAGTTTAATGCTTTGTTGATGAAATTTTCTTGCTTTTAATCTACCCTACATGTTAAAGAAGCCCAGTCTGTGCAACATCAGAGCTTTAAACAGGAATTAGGTGAAAAGAAGGCTAATGATGCAATCAGAATATATTCTGGGGGTACTGTGGCTACTGTAGATTTCAGTGACCTGCCAAAGTATTTCTTTAAAATTATTACACCACTTGTCAAAATGGGAAAATAGATGAAACTAACATTAGTATTTTTATGAGGATCTTGAGCCACATTTCTTACCTTCCTTGTGTCTTTAGGTAACAAAGGAACTGCTTAGGGATGCCTGGGTGGCTCAGTCAGTTAAGCATTTGACTCTTGATTTCGGCTCAGGTCATGATCTCACAATTCATGAGATCGTGTGCCGTGTTGGGCTCTGTACCATCAGCGAGGGGCTTACTTGGAATTCTCTCTTCCCCCCCTCCCACCCGCTCTTCCCCTGCTTGTACTCTTGCATTCTCTCTCTCTCTTTCTCTCTCAAAAATAAATAAATTAATTTTTTTAAAAAAAGAAACAGCTTAATTAGGGGAGGAGGTGGGGAGCCTTAGTCACCTGGCTATGATGAACACAGAAGCAAGTTATGGGATGAAAGAGACCCTCATCTTTGAACACTGGGAGTGCCTATTAGAGGAAGAGATGCTCAGTTGTGTGTGTGATTCCCTACTTCAGTACCCAAGGAGTACCCTCTGGGTTTGTGGTACATACAGACGTGCACAGAGAATATCTGCCCTAGTGTTTAGATGCTGTACTTCTTAGGAGTGGAAATATGAGTGGTTTGAAGCATCTCAAATTATTGTCTGGTGGTGGTGGTGAGATGGTGGAGAGGATTAGGAGGCCAGGATGGACCAATGCAGAATGGAAAAGTCTGATTCAGAGCAGGACATGTGTTCACATCCTTCCTGACAACAGTAGCTGAGCCCTCTACCAGGTACCTGTGAAGACAACAATAGCAATAGCAATGAGAACTAACACATAAACTGCTTATGATGTATGTGCCAAGCACTCTTCTTAGGCACTCTGTGTGTATTTGCTCTCTTGATCTCCACAACACGAGATGAGTTTTATCATCATTAGTATCTGTGTCATCATTATAACCATCGTCACCATTTTTCAGATGAGGAAAGGGGCCCAGAAAGATTGACTTGCCCAAGGTTACAAGCCAGTAAGTGGTAGAGCCAAGATTCAAGCCTGGAGTGTCTGGCTCCAGAGTCTGTGCTAATAAACACTGCTCTCTACTACTCCCTTGTGACTCTGTCAATAACCCATAATCCTTATTGAGTCATTGCCATGTGCCACACCCTGTGTTAAGACTTTTTCATACACTGTCTTGTTAGATCCTCATTAAAAAAAGGTATGGTTTTGTTCATTTTCCAGGTATGAAGACTATAATGAGTCAGCAGGGCAACCAGTTTTTGGACTGTGGCCTGAGTTCACCTACAGCTTGGCTTTGATTGCTATAAGACTTAGTCTCCAAACCTTTCTTTGGAGAATGTGTTCCCACTCTGGGAAGCTAGTGCAGCAGTAGGAACAGGAAAGGAAGAACTGGAGTCAAAGTGTCCCGGGCACACAGTGGATGTAACACTGGTATCACAGGCTTAGGGAGCCACAGGACAGGGCCTGGAAACATAGATGTTCTGTCTACAGTGTCCAAGGGAGCAATGTGGAAAACTGATCAGGGGAGGATAATGGAATCTCCCAAGTACTTCAAAAGGACCAAAGAAACTTGAAGAAGAACCAGATTATGCTGATTACAATGATAAGAGTTTGGATTCAGTAATTTAAATTTGTTTTCAGTTGTTTTTATAGTTAGTAACCACGTGTCTTGATGTGTAACCTTTCAAATTCTGGGAAAACATGACAGTTACAGTGTTGGGTCATTTGTAAGATTACCACCCTTACCCCACCCCCAAATTCTTATACAGTGAAAACCAGACATAGTAGTTAGTAATGGGCCCAGGGAAGGAAAAGAGGAGGTAGCCAGGAAACTGGAGTGAAACTAAGCACTATAAAGTAAGAGTAGAGAATAATCCAGTTGACCTTTTCCCAGACCCTTGAAGCAAGAGCGAATAGCTGAAGTTATGAACAAAACCACTTCTGTGATCAAAACTGCTGCAGCTCTTGGGCTCTTGCAGCTCTTCAACAAGCAAGAATGAAAGGATTTATTCTGTTGTTGGAGAGTCTGAGCTCTTTGAATCAAGACGCAAGAGGGTATTTGACACAAACAGAAGAGCATATTCTGGATGGGTAGAAGAGGAAGGAGGGTGCTGAAAAGGTCATTGCAAAGCAGTGATTGCCAGGATGGCAAGAATGGGCTTTCAATGGAAACAAGAATTTGGGAGTAGTCTCCAAGCTTAGTTCATTGATCTATTGAATCCTTCACAATATAACAGGAGCTAGACTACCAGATGCTATCTGGGTCTGGAGCTCAAGTCTGGATCATTGTAAAGAGTGTCATGAGTCCTTAGGGGGCCTTTGGATACTCTCTCTTTTAGGGGAAGGGTGCAAAAAGGACCTACAGCAATTCTGTCTAGATCTTGACAACCATTTGGATAATGGAGCAAAGGAAGGAGGAAAAAAGGTCAGAAATAATTGCACATGTATGTACTTAAAAGAAAATTCAGAAGAGAGAGCTTATGTTGGCAAAGAGATATCATGTTCTGATTTGTATATGGTAGATTTAAGTCTCAAGTTGTGTGGTTTCTCTTCCCAGCCTATCTATGTGGAATTTTCCATTCAGTCTGATGTAATCATGTTGATGTTCTGGTTGTAAGCATCAGGGAACAAGATTGCCGTCACCTGGCCCAACCGAATGTTGATTACCAGAAAGAAGCACTGTTCAGTCTGATGCCCGACTTCAGACAGTAGCCTCCTAGCTGCAGTATCTTTAAGGGCTTCTTTTGTGAATCATTAAAATTCAAGGCCAGTCTATAAAATTAGCTTCTATTACATCAAAGTTGTAGTTTCATTAAGTTGGAAGGCCTGAAATCTGTCTCCTGCCAAAATCTCAGTTCTTAAGAGAAAATTTCAAACCTTCCAATTTCTTATCATGTGTACCATTCATCCAGATCCTCAGAGATCATTAATATCAACTTCATGACCTCATATCCTCTCCTAAACACATATTGTCTTAACAGGTCTTTTTGACCATCACTGGTACTAATGTTTAAATTTATAGAACTCTATTAAAATATTAGGCTGATTCTTATACATTATCTCTGGACCCACATAACATCACCTAGCAGAAGGAATCTACAAGAGTGGTGAGTAATGTCCCAGTTTTAAAAATAAGAATCCTGAAGTTCAATTTGAGACCCAATGGCCCTGAAAGACCACTTGTAGGTGGCATAACCAAGACTGAAATTGGTTTTCTGATCCCTAGGCTGATGATTTTTTTTTCACTTTTCCACTTTTGGACCCAACTCCAAAGCACAAGAACCATTGAAACTATAAAGACAAAGGCAATCTTGTATCTCTCTGCAAGAAGACACTCAGTTCCCAAATTAACCCAGATATAATGTAGGAAGACTTCCACTCATCCTAGAGGTGAGGAAGTTTTTACACTTCACCTGAAGAGATTGAAAAACACTAGACTTCACTAACAGCTCTTCATAACTTCTACACAAATCATGTGAGCCTGTGTCTAAGAATACTTGTATCTAACTGTCACACTTGATTTCCTCCTCTCATGAGTAGAGAGGCTTTCTTTTGTAATCCTCAAATCACTTTGCTCCCCATTCTTAGAAGTCATGAGCAGGGCAGTTATAGCCCCATGACATAACTTATGGTTGAGAACCAAAGGGC
The DNA here is from genome assembly GCF_022079265.1 of Lynx rufus. NCBI lineage: Eukaryota > Metazoa > Chordata > Mammalia > Carnivora > Felidae > Lynx > Lynx rufus. Next base: position 23,480,434 of record NW_025814824.1, read on the forward strand.
AGCAATGTGGTACTTCCCATGGTCTAATGAATGCTATTCTTGGGTCTGGGAATGTCATTGACCTGACAATCTCCTTTAAGAATAGCTGACAATCTTAATTTCACCTCCTTCTTCTTGCTTAGTTATGGCAATCTGATGCAACAATAAATTCTAGGGATCTGCAAGTAAGATGATTTTTATAAAGATGAGTTGTTCTTGATAATTCTTGCAATCAGTTACATTAAATGAGACCTACGTTAGATTCCCTATTCCTAATGTATCGACACCCTGAGTACTCCTAATAGTGAAACCAGAAAAATGAATGATCCTGTGAATGGTCCCTCTTTACCAGTAGGCAAGACTATAACAAATAAATAAGTTTTTCCCAATAGTTCATTTTTTGTTCCTCTGGAGATCAATGTCTACTTACATTTACTTACCTAAGGAGATCAAAGCTAGAAATTTTCTAGAGGCAAGTCATATAGTTTCATTTAGAAACTTCTTGGGGCGCCTGGGTGGTGCAGTCGGTTAAGCGTCCGACTTCAGCCAGGTCACGATCTCGCGGTCCGTGAGTTCGAGCCCCGCGTCGGGCTCTGGGCTGATGGCTCAGAGCCTGGAGCCTGTTTCCGATTCTGTGTCTCCCTCTCTCTCTGCCCCTCCCCCGTTCATGCTCTGTCTCTCTCTGTCCCAAAAATAAATAAACTTTGAAAAAAAAATTTTAAAAAAGAAACTTCTGAGAAAAGCTTGAACATTTGACATATTGAAGGCAAGCTCAGAGGCTACTGAGAAATTTTATCCTGACTGAACAATATAATGGGAAAACTATTGGCTCTGACAGACTCATTGCTAAAATGTATTCCAAAGCTGAAAATGTGGGCATATCATTCTCCTCCTAAGAACTTTCCATATCTTTATCTCATCTATAGGGTAAAACTTAAACTCCATAACATCATTTTAATAACCTGGGCTCTACCCACCTGTCATGTGCATCTCCTATGATAGCCTTTCCCCAGCCTCCTGTACATAACCATTTCTAATTCTCTGAATACCCTACATTTCATAGGCTTCTCTGTATGTTCTTGTGTTGTGCCTTCTGTTTGGAATGACCCTCTTTTCACCTCGGTCAACTGGAAAACACCTACTTTTTGCTCAGTTCCCCTGCCTTTTCCAGGATTTCTGTCCTATGCTCCCAGGCATATTGTATACAACTCTACTCTTATCACCACCATCATCATCATCATTCTGTATTGGATTTATCTCTTTTCTGGCTGTCTGCATAACAGAATGCAATCTCCCTAAGAGCAGATATGATGTGAGAGAATAAATGATTGCATTCTGTTCTCTAAATGCTCTACTCTCTCCATATATATTATATATATTTACTCTACATATAATAGACTCAAAGGTGAGAGAGTGTAAGTAACAAATGAGTCTCATGTGCATTTTTCCTTAAGTAAAAGATTTTGTGTCTTCAGTAAATCTTTTCTCTTTGAAGTGGGCATTAACTTGAAACATAGATTGAACCCAAAGCTGGCCACCTAACTTCTGATTATGCTTCTGAATAGTCTCTATTCCTCCCTATCCATGCCAAATCCTCCCCAGAGTTAGGACAGTTGAAACTGTTTTTACAACCTCAGAGCATCAATCAGAACCAGCTAAGACTTCATGAACTCCCCCAAATAACCAAAAAATACAGGTAAGAGCATGTTTATAGACACGTGGATCCTAAATACACTTTAAAAATATTTTTTTTCTTTGTTTCTTTCTCTCTTGCATTTTTGGCATTGGTCCAAACTCCTTTTTAAAATACTTGATCTGTTAAGTCCTCAAATAATGCTAAAACTTGTCTTGCTTCAATCTGTTGCAGTTTCCTTTTTCATGACATTATAAGAATCAACTACATTTTCAAGAGTCCAGAATGTTGCAGCTGAAGAAGCACTTTCATATTTGAAGAAAGCATAATCAAAATTCTTTCCCCATATGCTACCTTTTCAACAGGGCTATTTTTTCACCCTTAGAAATTTATAGTATCAGAATTCCTCAAAGAAGTTAAAGAGTTGAAAATTAAACCCAGAATGATCTTATAACTACTTTCCAGAGGGATTGCCTTTTGTCCAAATTCCACTCTACGGTCCCTGGATTCTCCCCACACCCAATTCTGTGCCATAGACCTGCACCAAGCTGAAAAGAATCACTATTCAAAAGGATATAAGTTTCTATTTTCATCCTATTCAACATGTGGTCTGAATGCATATTGGAGAACAGGTTTTTTTTTTTTCCTTGTGATATTTAAAATTCTCTTGATACCATCTGGGAACAGGTTTCCTTTAACAGTGTCAGTCTATCCCCACATTTCTGTAGTTCTTGCTTCCTGTCTAGCTGTCTTCCAATATTTCTTGGTTGTGGTTGCAGAGACTTTTTTTTTCCATTGCACACCTTTGTTTGGTGAGCTCTTCTTTGGGTTCCTGAGATGGGGCCAGTAGTGAGGAAGGTTTTCACCTGCTTAGCCCTGACCCCTTCCAGCTCCCATCTCTCACCTCCCACCTTTCTCTCCTTTCTAATTGCCTCTTCTCAGGTTCTTTTGCAGTATGTCCTGTATCAGCTTACACCTTGATAACTTGAAACTTTCATGCTTCTTGGGGGCATGCAGATCATACAGCCAACTATGATAACTTTTACATAATTGAGAATCAATAAATCCTTGAATGAGGGAATGAGTGAATGACTTTTGCCAATTATGATTTTCTTTCTCTGGGCTGTTTGCCTCTAACTCTTTCTGTTTCTTAAAAGGGAATACCATGTCAAGATTTATAAGTCCTTTCTCTTGCATTTTTTTCATTATATGCTTTTTTTTTTTTTTTTTTTTTTGGTGAAGTATCATGATTGGTAGTCAGGACAAATTCTTTAGTATAAAAGAGGTGTAAAAGAGGTGCTGATGTAGAAACAAATACATGCAGCCCCAAGTATGCAGCCTGAGTACGACTGATTCAACATTGAAGTGCTCTATGTCTCTAAAATTAGCTCATTAGAAGGCTTTTATCTTGAGGCTATAATACCTCTAATTAGCATAACTTTGAAGTCTTCCTTCTATGAAGCTGCCCAAGTAAGTGATTCTCAGTCTCATCTTTCAGCCATGGCTTTGTTAAAGCAAGCTGACTTAAGCTTAGTCATAATTACAAAACTTTTGGTGGGTATAGCAAGAATCTTTGATATTTCTACTTTACTGTCTGGGACAACTGAGGGAAGATGAGCTCATTATGAGGGAATGAATGTCAATGGCCATTATGAGCTGTTACCACTAGTGTTCTCTGAATATCCCCCATCACTTGACATTGGGAGTGATGGAATTAATTTTAAGAAAGTCCACGTTTTGAGAGATAACTGTGGCTAGTACATGGGCTTACATGTCTCTGAATTCAGGACACAGGCATTCCTACACATAAGCATTCAATCAGGAACCTTGGAACAAGTGTGGGGCAAGTTTGTCCTGGGACTTCTGCCTCTGCTTCTGTCTACATGGTCTTAATCCAGAGCACTCAGAGAATGTACTCTGTAGTGGCGACAGTTCATTGGAGGTAAAGAGTTGCAAAGATTTAAAGTAGTTGCAAAGACTAAAGCCAGGAATAGTTTCCCTGCTTATCTCCTGTAGGCCATATGGCCAAAACAGTTAACCTCAGTGAGAAGTACAAGACTCCCCCATCTTGGTATCCATCCATTGCTGAAGCATGCAACACATTTCCATATAGAAATAAAGTAAATGAAGTATGTGTGTTTGGAGTAATGCTGTTATTGCTTCTCTTCACTTGAAATCGGGTCCTTTGTGATAAGACCGGACTCAAGCCTTCCATGTGCCTGCAAGACGATACCAGCTTAAAATAAAAAATTGGAGATATAACTCATTTATACAAATATAAATCAGGGTCTGGTCAAAACATGAATGTAAGTTCCCAGCTAGCTCTTATTGTTGGCGATGCTGGAATTATCCAACCATACAGTTCTGTACCAAACGAAAACTTAATGTTTAGAACTGGAAATGATTGCCTGAACATTACTTACCAAGGTTAAAATAAGTATTATACTCATTTCAGCATTTAGTACAAGAGCTGGGTAATGCAAGAGAAAATTACTGCAACTTTTGAAGGAAGCAATTAAAATAGGGTTGCAAGAAGGAGGGAAAGTTTCCCCAGTGTGGAGGAGTTAGATTCGAAATTCTTGTGCTATAATTTCAGCCTCAATCAGCCTTCTTGACAATTTTGTAGACAGACATAAATTCCTTTCAAGCATGTATCTTTTATAGTCTAGTTATTAACAGAGGGGAAAAACAGATGATTTTTAAGAGCTATCCTCTAGAATTGATAGAAATAAACAATATTCATTATTTTCCTGTGCTCCTACTGTGGTCCCTACCTACCTTAACCAGTAGATTGGAGGGGGTGGGGGAAGAAAAGGAAGTTAGCTAAGATTTTCCAAAATCATTTTTGTACTAGAAAGGTGGAAGAGACAACCTCAGGAAAAGCCTATCCACTAGAAAGAGACTAAATCCATTCATTAATTCACTATTTATTGAGTGCCAGCCTTGGGTCTAGGATGCAAAGTCAGAAGTGGCCTCACCTATTCCATGGGGGATGTGCAACTACAGATTGATACAAGTGCTAGGAAAGGAGGGGTCACAGTATTCACAGTATGAGTGCATATAGCAGGAGATGTGCTCTGGCCTGGGAGGCTAGAGGCTTCCCTGAGGAAGCAGGGAAGGATAAGATTTAACGAGGGACCAGGGATAGTGTGGGAAGATGTTCCACTGTGAGACACACCGTGTGTGAGGGAGCAGACCCCAGACAACAGACAAGGAGGTGTGAGTGCACAGAGCAGAGGAGACTAGTAGGAAGCAGTGGTGGAAAGGGAGGCATTACAGATTTACTCTTTATTCTAAGACAGATGGAAAGGGGCTACATGGGGGTGGGTTGGTGATCAGATCACATTTGCATTTTTAGTGTTTTCACTCTTTGGAATACGGAAAAAAGAGAGAAATAAATGCCAGAGAAAGAATATACTGATTCGAGAGAGAGAGATAAATGGAAAAATTCAAGATATGTTTAGTAAATAAACTCTATGTCATTAGGGGTAGGTTTAATCAGAAGGACAAAATGACTCCTAGGTTTTAGGGTTTTAGATCTAAATGGATGGTGGTGCTACTGCTATAGAAAATAATGTACAAGGTCCCAGTTTGTGGATGAGAAACCTCCATGATTTCTGTCTTGGGCATGTGGAATTTTAGGTGATTTTAAAATGTGGCAGGAGATATAACAGGTTTAAAATGTAACAAACGTAGCTCAGATGTATAGAGAACATTTGGCTTCTGTATTTTCTATAATTAATTCTTTCTCTCATAAACTCCCTTCACCTGTTAGTAGAGATGCTGGAATACTTTAACTTGATAATTAATATCTTTTGTTTCTCTTCTGGTTTAAATGGAATCTTTTATTTTCCTCAGTCTCTTTGGGGGTATATTTGCTCTTTCAGATTTCTGCTCAAGTTCCTGGATCTCCTGAGATGGTGTCTAGGTATAGAGTTCAAAGCGGATTTTTTTGTGAGCTGGTGGCAACGGGCAAAGGAGCTTTGGACTCACACTGATCTCTGGTTCTCACTGGGATTTTACCTCAGGGTGTCCAGTCAAGTCCAGGGCCTGGACTGATGTTCCATGAAGTGTAACTTATCCCATTAGACATTGGGGACATGACACAGCCATCCAGTTCAAAAATAAATTTAGCTGTCATACATTCTCTGCCTCTTTCAGGGTGAATTGCTTTGATTTTTCCTATACCATGGCACTCTTCACATTTTTCTACTTTCAAATGTCAGATTATATTCTGACTTCCTCCACATCTTTCCACCACCAGTCAGGAAATTTGTAAGGGGAGGGACTGTGGTCAATTTCGTTTTTTGCATCTGAATATGATGCCTGGCATACAAATATGCAAAGAATAAACACTGGATTGAATTGAATGGGGTTTCTTACTTCCCAGAGATTGTGGCTACCAGTTTGAGGTGCCAAAATTATTTCTGTTTGCTATTTAATTTTTAAAAAATACCAAACCAAGTTTATTTTCTTATGCTGACTGGTATGGAGGAGAGATATGGTGGTTTTAATGAAAGAAGACTGCTTGTGATATTGGAAACTTTTTCTAAGTCTCCTTCTTTGTCTAGTTATCCCCTCATTTATAAGCACAAAATAGCCATCCTTATTTACTGTCCTGTTTAGAAGAGGCAAGGCTTAAGAATAGCAGTATCTTGGGGCATCTGGGTGACTCAGCTGGTTAAGCGTCAGACTTTGGCTCAGGCCATGATCTCGCATTTTTGAGTTCGAGCCCCAGGTCGGGCTCTGTGCTGACAGCTCAAAGCCTGGAACCTGCTTCAGATTCTGTCGCTCTCTCTCTCTCTCTGTTCCTCCCCTGTTCACGCTCTGTCTCTCTTCCTTTCTCAAAAATAAATAAACATTAAAAAAAAAAAAGAAGAGCAGTATCTCAAGGGCCTCATGAGACCTGCATTGGAGGGTCAGGATGTAGAAAAGAATTGGGTGGACATGAATCATCACAGATTCAAAAGAAAAAAAAAAGAAAAAACTTTCACTGCTTTTTGGGCTTCCATACCTCAACATTCCCATGCTTTCAATTGCAAACAGAAACATGAAACAACTAAAACCCCTCAAACTTTCTCTACCTTCATTGTTATCAGGTGATCACCTGACAAGCTTTGGAAATAAGTGAAGTAATAGGTCTCAGTTCTGGGGAAAAAACTTATGGATTATCTAGACTGTTCGTTCTAGAGTCTAGAATTTAGACCAAGATGGTTCAGGATCCATGCTTTTTCTGTTCACTAAAGTGTTCCTAAGCCGTGAATATGCGTGGTGCAATGGGAGCTTGTGGGGATCAGGGATGCCAACCCACACGTAAGTTTTAACTCCTCTGAAACTCAATTACTAATAGCCTACTGTTGACTGGAAGCCTTACCAATAACATAAACAGTTAGGTGCATATTTTGTATGTGTATTATATACTGTATTCATATAACACAGTAAGCTAGAGAGAAGAAAATATTAAGAAAATCATAAAGAAGTGAAAATATATTTACAGTACTCTGCTGTAAAAAACATCCTTGTATAAGTGGGCCTGCACAGTTCAAACTAGTGTTGTTCAAAGGTCAACTGTACATGTTTGTTGAATAAGTGAATGAAGTTTCTCTCTTTGCAATAAGAAAACTGCAGTTGTTTAGAAAGGCAAAGTGACTTATCTAGGGTCACACCACATGTAAATGGTAGATCAGGAGAGGAACTCCCATCTCCTGACATCTCATTTGCTATACTTTATGCTACATAATAATATTTTCTGCAGCTTAAACCACAAAAGTACTCACCCTTGAGTGCTGTAATAGGTTTCTAGAATTTATTTAAACCATAAAAAAGAGCAGGACGAATGGTTGTTTGGTTCACTTAATGGGTCAGATATCCAGGAATGCCAAAAGCATCTTTATTTACTCACAGGTAGCAAAACACCATATAATTCTTTTTGTGGTTGTCCAGTCAATGTAAATTTTTTTCTATTCCAGTAAAGTGTACATTGATTAGAAATCATTGTTGAAAAAAAGACCACCACTCAAACAGAGGATCTGAATTAGGCAAGATGTATGAACCCCCAAGCACCTATTATGGTGCTGTGAAAATGTATGTCCTCCCTTCGTTTATTTTTTTTAAAGATTTGTTCCATGCAGAAACGGAAGCTCTTTCCTGTGGTTATATTGGTGAAGTTCAGCTGGTAAATGAACTAAGAAGAGAGAGAATGCTAATAATTTTAAGTGATTGGGAATATAAGACATTACATTTTATGTGTGGTAAGGAGAAAGAGAATACATTTTTAAATATTAGTGAATAAATCTAACTTTCTGTTACTCCTTTGCTATATCCTTCTTATTCAGTTTGGTCTCTGCTATGGATTGGGATTAAAAGCCCTGAGTTAAATGGTAGAATAATTACGCATTAACATTTCCTATATCAAAACTTATATACATAGAATATTCAGAATAATTCTTTTTTTTTAATTTAGTGTTGAATCATTGCATCTTTGCAAACTGCTTCAGCTGCACTTTTTTTAAAGGTGCTCTTCCCTGGGGCTCCCTGGAGGTAAAATCTCTACAGATTCTATTAAACACACAGGGCCAATAATTGTTGCTCCTGATAGGGGGGAAAATTTCCTCCAGCAACTAAAATAATAATGTTCCAGACTTTTATTAAAACAATCCTAGGGAAATATCTTCAATTCCGTGGCCTTCTTAAGTAACATCACCCACATTATTACTATCGATATTGTTTCTCTGCAGTGAACATTAGAATGACACTTTAAAACCAGGCACGTGTGTACCTTCCTGATCTATCTGTTTCAGCTATCATTTTGCAAATAAGTGTATTTTTTTATCAGGGGTGGTGAAGGAGCTGAGGGGAGGGAGGGACTCTTAACTATGTTTTTTTCTTAAACAAATAATCTCATAATTTAAGAATCCTAGATAATACCCAAAGAAGCACAGGCTCAGTGTAGCCATTTATGCTGCTATATAAATAGCTCTCTACTCTTACATAGTCTCCAGTTTTTTTCTAGCTCCCACCACGCCGCTGATATCACCCAGCCACCAGCACCACTGCCTTGCAGGCATGCCACATGGAGGGGGTAGAGTTGAAATTAGATGCAACAAGTTGCATGCTCTCTTATTCGTGGGCTCCACAAAAGTGCTTCCTTGGGGAGATATTATATTTCCATCTTCAAGTCTGGGAGTTTGGGCACCCAAAGTGATTGTCAGCAACCTAGCCAGAGCAAATTTAACCTTACTCTGAACTCTGGTGGGACTCCAGTGGGACTGTCATGAAGATGTCAACTTTTGGCCTTCAGTTCCAAGTAAGGTCTGGAGAGCCAAAGAAAACAGAGCCAGAGTTAAGAAGTAAGGAGAGAATGGGGCCAGAAACCTCATGTAAAGGACCCTGCATCTCAGCAAGCACAATGAGAGCCTAAGAGTTACAAGTAAGGCCTCTCCCTTGTACTTTACACCTCTTAGTGCTTCTATTTTTCCTTCTGGAAAAAGCATTATCAGAATCCTTGGTATTTAAATTGTGGTCCTCACTAACAGCATGGGCATCACCCAGGAAGCTTATTAAAAAAGCAGAATCCCAAGCCCCACCCTAGAATTACTGAGTCAGAATCTACATTTTAACAGCATCCCCAAATGATTCATATGCACATTAATGTTGGATAGGCTCTAGTCTAAAAGGCCCAGGTCTAAATGCCCAATAGCGAATCCATTGTGGCAGATCCTCTTTAAAACACAAAGTTTGTGACTGTAAAGTGACAACCTGTCTCTCAGATTGGAGCACTTCAGAGCCCCAACTTGTATAAGCCAGATCAGCAAGCATTCATTGAACTCCTACCAAGGCAAGGGCATCCACTGAAGGCTGACTACCAGAACAGTCCTCCAGGGGTTTGGCTGTAAAGATGAGATAAGCAGTGAAAAAAAATATGTATATAGGCACACAGGAATATAACCCAGGGGCACTATTAAAACTGAGTTTGCAAATCTATCTTGGGAAAGAACAGAAAACAGAGATTGTTCTGGAAGTCCTATTTGCGAAGGCGTTCCTGAGTTCTTTGGAGCTTTATGCAAAGAGGGATTTGGGACTTTTTCCAATCCCTGATCCTTTAAAATACACGGTTAAGACACTGTCAGAAGGGCAAAATTGGCATTCATCCTCTGGGAGAAAAGCCTGATGGAGATTGGAAATTTATCTCAGCTATGAGACTCAGGAGACCCAGGTCTTGCCCCAAACCCAGCCCAGTGAGACTACAGAGACACATGCGTGGCTCTATCATGGGACAGACACTTCTTTCTCCCTTAATGCCACTCTGGGGCCTTCTCAACAGTTGAAGGGTGATACCACCTTGTCACTGCTCTTCTAGGGCTCAGCAAGAACCAGAAGAGGGCCAATCCAAAAAAACAAAAAAAAAACAAAAAACAAAACAAAACAAAAAAAACAACCAAAAAAACCACCTTGAGTTCTGCATCTGTCTAGAGCTCTTCAAGGAAGCAGAAGGCACCAGGGCACTCCAGAAGTCCCAGGCAAGAGAAGTGCTGGGCACGGCTGGGTCTGGATGATAATGTAGCTGCTAAAAGCCTTGGAGAGCCATTTTGGGGTAAGATTGGGCTCTTGACAGGAGGCATCAGCTGTGGGAAATGATGCTGAAAGCACTTATGCAAAATCTCTGCTGATGGAAGTTGCTACCACCCAAAACAGATACCACACTGCTGGACTCTGTGTCAGGCACTTATTACATACGCTCTAAGGTATTTGCATCTGCATTTAACATTTGAGGAAGCTGAGGCTCAAAGAGGTCAAATAGTCTATACCCAGTTGAACCAGAGTCAAATTTGAATCCAGGTCTCCCTGGTCCCAAAGTCCATGCTTCTTTTATTGCACTACAGAACTTCCCCTGAGAGATGGGGCTTGCCAACCAGAATCAAGGCAGAGCTTTGCAGGAAGTTATTAGTTGCCCAGAGCCGGACAATGGGAGAAGCAGGGAGGAATGCCGGCTGGTGGAATTTTCCAGTTCGGAGCTCTGCAGCCTATCCCATTTGTAGCCTACAGAGAGCATTCTTCTTTCCACAACCATCCATTCTTCCCTGCCCTGCCAGACATTAACAGCTCTTGGGAGGGAAGGAGCATTAACCTAGCCAGGGAAATTAGAAGCAAGGTCAGCTTCATGGGCAGGCAATCACTGCAGTCACACAGCGCCCCTTGCCCATAAGGGCCCTGCACTTGGGGTTTAGTGCTCTGCCACTGCAGTCTTGAAATTCTTAATAATTTTATCTTTGAATCTATGTTGTGTAAGTGAAGTCTAGTGGGACAATGGAGCATGTGCTCAGGGCATGGAGCCTTGGCAAAAGCACAGTGTCTCCTCAAACTTCCTCCCACCTCCCTGGAGTGGGTTGGCAGCTGCCTGCTCCCTGCCCTCTGGCTCCTCAGGCCCTGCCCAGCCTCCCCTCCCCCTGCTGCTCTCCCCCCATCTTGTCCTGTTTGGAGACGGCAGCCCCTTGGGGATTGCCTATCTGCCACTGGTTGGGGCAATGGGCCTGGAGAAGTAGATATTGACTCTCCTGCCTCTGACTAGAGCCCTACGTTTTCCTTTTGCCCTGGGCCCTGAATACTATGTAGCCAGCCTTGAGCTGAAATTTTCTATGGTTGGAACTCAAAGTGACTAGAATTGAACACATTTGAGCAAAGTATCTCTCCTTTCCTTTCCTTCCCAGAGGCCCAGGGGAAGCAGTCTCAGCCATCGTCTGCTCTTCCTCATCCTTCCACGCGATTCCCAGCATTAGGACTGCGGCCCTGTTATAGTATAGGGTCAGCCTGACCCCACGCAAAGCAAACTTTCTCTCCCCTTTATTTCTCCCTCTAGTTCTAGTTTCTCAGGCGCTGTCAGGTGAATTTTGGATCAGCCTTTGAGCATAGTGGTATGATGTGAGACTAGGGTTTATGCATTAGGAGTGAAATAGATGCAGCAATTCTCGAGGAGTGCTTTGCTTCAAGATTACTTGGGTCTATTTAAGTAAAAGAAGCCTTAAGTAAAAGGAAGATTCCACATGGTCCAACTCAGTGGTGTTTGGGGTATCATATAAATACCATTCTAGTCCATTCTAATGTCACCTCAAGTCCAGTAATGAGACAGGTGGAGATAGAAATTTGTGGTTTTCCAATAAGGTTTCTTTAGTGACACAGCAATACATTTTTTTTCTTTCAGGGAATCTTTAGAGGCCAAGAACAGTGTCTAGGGACTGAAGCAGCTTTAGTTTTAGCGACCTTAGGTTATATCAATCACAAATCCCAACATGGTAGAATAAGTGGTCAAGAAAGAATTAAGAGGGCATGCAAACAGCATTCAAGTAAAGTCACAGTGTCAGTAATGACTAATAGTCACATTTTTCATATAGGTGACAGTGAAATTATAATACCAAAGCTCTTGAGACCTTGAAGCAGCCTCAGAAATTTTTCAAACCCCTCAATTTTCAAATTAAGAAACTGAGAGTCTGAGAGGTGGGAGGACATATAGTGTCACTCAGGAAACCACTGTAATAATTGGTATTTGAAATCCATGTGTCTAGCTGCTGAGGCCCTATTCTTCCCATTATTATGTGTCCATAGACCTTCATTAACCATGGTGGATAATTATGTCTAACAAGGTAAAATTGTGTCTAATGTGAGGTGACCATTTCTTATAAAGCTTTCCAAATTAGGACTAATCTCTGAGCACAGTTATAAATGGAAAGAGTGTGTGTGTATGTGCACTCACATGCACTTGTGCCCTGATTTGTTACATGAGCATTTTTTATTAGTAGGAAGAATTAGGTGATAAGTTTCATGGAAACCATAGGGATTCTGGAAGGACTCCATATTGCCTCCTCAAACTTTTCACCACATATTAAAAAGTACCTAAAATTCCAAACTTAGAAATTCAATTCCCTGAACTAAGGAAAAGAGAGCTCTGGCCTGGTAAAGTGCAATCAATTCAAGCATGAGACTCACAGACCAGAGAGTGCAAAAGGGCCTTTCCAGTCTCCTAGTCTTTGCCTGACGCTGGACTCTGTTATATCAATCTCTGGAGTGTAGCAGCCTATTGTGTGAGAAAATATCCATCCATCCATCCCTCCACCCATCCATCCATCCCTCCCTCCCTCTCTCCCTCCATCCTTCCATTCTTCCATTCAATTATTCATTTATTAATTTAGCAAATATGTCTTGAGCCCCTCTACTCTGCCAGTATGACAGACATCATCTCTTGTCTCTCAGTAACAAATCCAGCCACTTTATTTTAAATTTTCCAACTGAGAAGCATTTCTGTGAGATTTTGAAGGCAGGAGAAAAAGAGAAGGCATTACTCTATGGCAGTCATGTGGGAAAGTCGCCTCTGGCAGATGGTACAGGGACACTGAGTTTCACCAACATTCTCCTGGTGATCATCCATTTTTTTGCCACAAGCAACTGAGTTTTTGGTGGCAGCTTGCATATATTTCTGGTACTTCTAGACTTCCTCAAAGCCTGCAGAGGTCTGTCTGACCTTAACTCACCAGCCATCTTAATAGTTGGGCAAGCTTCTAATTCCCTGTGTGAAATTCATTGCTGCTCAGAATACCTACAGTGATTTCTGTTTTCCTGAAAAATTCTGACAGAAACAGCCAAGCACCAGGCAATGAACAAAAGATACAAAACTGAGTCTACCTACTCTATTCTCAGATGCCTTTCCTTATATTGAATAGCATCTTGCCTCTGTCATATGTACACTGGTCATTTCCCTGTCCTAAGTAGCCAGACATAATAACTCTGGTTCATTCATTTATGTCTCAGCTCAGGCTAGCCTTCCTGAGAGCAGGTATCCACAGGGAAGATAAAAAAAAAAAAAAAAAAAAAAAAAAAAAAAAAGATAAAGAAATGGATACACAATTGGTTGGGAGAACAATACTCTTAAGCATAGGAAGACAAAATTCACTCCTGCATAGTTTTTTTGATTTTTAGAACATAGAGCTGGATTCTGTCTTCAGAGAGGCTTGGATAAATCCCACTGATTTCAGTGAGAGTCATATCTTTTGCAGGACAGGGATGTAGGATAGAAGGTCTTTGGAAGCCTGACATCTCAATGTCAGGGCTCTGGGGAAGTCTCCTAATGACATGTGCATGCAAAGCCCCTCACTTTTACAACTAATAATCACTCAGGAGATGACTACACCTCTTTTCACCTTTCACCCTCTAAAATCTTCTCTCTTCTTTACTAGATGGCTAATAAGGAAAGATGCCATGAACACAAAAGAAGCCTTTGCATTCTATGTGTACTACCACACAGCTGATCCTTGAGCTTGACTCCTATGTCCTTCACAAGCTGCTAGAAAAATCTGGGGCAATTAATTGCCTTGTTCATCTTTCACAGTGGACAACTTTTGGCAGTATACTTAATGGGAGGAGAAGTAGAATTAAGGGGACAATATTTTATAAAAATTTACAAAACTTTTGAGGTATAAAGTTAGTCTATTAAAATATTTACTCTTCCAGAAAAATAATATTTCTCTAACAGTTCTCCAATTTTTTTCAAGTTTTATAACGTTTTCAGTATAATAATAATACAATTATTATTATATTTATTTTTTAAGTTTAAATCCAAATTAGTTAACATATTATGTAATAATAATTTCAGGAATAGAATTTAGTGATTCATCACTTACATATAACACCCAGTGCTCATCCCAACAAGTGTCCTCACTAACGCCCCTCACCCCCTTAGCCCTTCCCCCCACCCAAAACCCCACCAGCAACCCTCAGTTTGTTCTCTGTATTTAAGAGTCTCTTATCATTTACCTCCCTCTGTTTTTATATTATTTTTGCTTCCCTTCCCTTATGTTCATCTTTTATGTTTCTTAAATTCCACATATGACTGAAATCATATATTTGTCTTTCTCTGACTGACTTATTTCGCTTAGCGTAGTACATTCTAGTTCTATCCATGTTGTTGCAAATGGCAAGATTTCATTTTTTTGATCACCAAGTAATATCCCATTGCATATATATACCACATCTTCTTTATCCATTCATCAGTCAGTGGACATTTGGGCTCTTTCCATACTTTGGCTATTGTTGATAGTGCAGCTATAAACATTGGGGACCTTCGAATTAGCCCTCCTGTGTCCTTTGGATAAATGCCTAGTAGTGCAATTGCTGGGTCATAGGGTAGTTCTATTTTTAATTTTTTGAGGAACCTCCATACTGTTTTCCAGAGTGGCTGCACCAGTTTGCATTCCCACCAGCAGTGCAAAAGGGTTCCTCTTTCTCTGCATCCTCACCAACATCTGTTGTTGCCTGAGTTGTTAATTTTGGCCATTCTGACTGGTGTAAAGTGGTATTTCATTGTGGTTTTAATTTGTATTTCCCTGATGATGAGTGATGTTGAGCATTTTTTCATGTGTCTGTTAGCCATCTGGATGTCTTCTTTCTAAAAGTGTCTATTCATGTCTTTTGCCCATGGATTATTTGTTTGTTGGGTGTTGAGTTTGATAAGCTCTTTATAGATTTTGGGTCCTAACCCTTTATGTGATAGGTCATTTGCAAAAATCTTCTCCCATTCCACCGGTTGCCTTTTAGTTTTGCTGATTGTGTACTTTGCCATGCAGGTTTTTATCTTAATGAGGTACCAATAGTTCATTTTTGCTTTTGTTTCCCTTGTCTCTGGAGATATGTCAAGTAAAAAGTTGCTGTGGCCGAGGTCAAAGAGTTTGTTGTCCAGTTTCCCCAACACCATTTGCTGAGGAGACCGTCCTTTTTCCATTGGATATTCTTTCCTGCTTTGTGAAAGATTAGTTGGCCATACATTTGTGGGTCCATTTCTGGGTTCTTTATTCTGTTCAATTGATCTATGTGTCTGTTCTTGTGCCCGTACCATACTGTCTTGATGATTACAGCTTTGTAATACAGCTTGAGGTCCAGAATTGTGATGCCTCCAGCTTTGGTTGTATTTTTCAGGATTTCTTTGGCCACTTGGGGTCTTTTCTGATTCCATACAAATTTTAGGCATGTTTGTTATAGCTCTGTAAAGAATGCTGGTGTTATTTTGATAGAGATTGCATTGAATATGTAGATTGCTTGGGGTAGTATCAACATTTTAACAATTTTTGTTCTTCTAATCCATGATCATGGAATATTTTGCCATTTTTTTGTGTGTCTTCTTTAATTTCTTTTATAAGTTTTTGATAGTTTCCAGTGTATAGATTTTTCACCACTTTGGTTAGGTTTACTCTTAAGTATTTTATGGGTTTCAGTGTAATTGTAAATGGGATCAATTTATTGTTGTCTCTTTCTGCTGCTTCATTATTGGTGTATAGAAATGCAGCCAATTTGTGCACATTGATTTCATATCCTATGACTTTGCTGAATTCATGTATCAGTTCTAGTAGCTTTTTGGTGTAGTCTTTTGGGTTTTCCACCTAGAGTGTCATGTCATCTGTGAAGAGTGGAAGTTTGAATTCCTCCTTACTATTTCTGATGCCTTTTATTTTTGTGTGTTATCTGATTGCTGAGGCTAGGACTTCCAACACTAAGTTGAATAACAGTAGTGAGAGTGGACATCCTTGTCATGTTCTTGACCTTAGGGGGAAAGCTCTCAGTTTTTCCCCATTGAGGATGATATTAGCAGTGGGTATTTCATATATGGCCTTTATGATATTGAGGTATGATCCATCTATCCAGACTTTCTTGAGAGTTTATATCAAGAAAGGATGCTATATTTTGTCAACTGCTTTTTCAGCATCTATTGAGAGGATCATGTGGTTCTTATCCTTTCTTTTATTAATGTGATATATCACATTGGTTGATTTCAAGATATTGAACCAGCCCTGCATCCCAGGAATAAATCCCACTTGGCCATGGTGAATAATTCTTTTAATGTATTGTTGGATCTGGTTGGCTACTACCTTGTTGAGAATTTTTGTATCCATGCTTATTAGGGAAATTAGTCTGTAGTTCTCCTTTTTAGTGGGATCTTTATCTGGTTTTGGAATCAAGGTCATGCTGGACTCAAAAAATGAGTTTGCAAGTTTCCCTTCCATTTCTATTTTTTGGAACACCTTCAAGAGAATAGATGTTAACTCTTCTTTATATGGTTTGTAGAATTCCCCTGGGAAACCATCCGACCCTGGACTCTTGTTTGTTGGGTGATTTTTGATTACTTATTCAATTGCTTTACTGGTTATGGGTCTCTTCAATTTGTCTATTTCTTCCAGAATGCCCAATTTGTTGGCATATAATTGCTCATAGTATTGCTCTTATTATTGTATTTATGCAGTGTTGATTGTGATCTCTCCTCTTTCATTCTTG
Source organism: Lynx rufus (assembly GCF_022079265.1). NCBI lineage: Eukaryota > Metazoa > Chordata > Mammalia > Carnivora > Felidae > Lynx > Lynx rufus. The sequence continues at coordinate 23,497,355 of NW_025814824.1, forward strand.
ATTTTATTTATTTGGGTCCTTTGTTTTTTCTTTTTGATTAATATGACTAGGGGTTTATCAATATTGTTAACTTTTTCAAAGAACCAGCTCCTGGTTTCATTATCTTTTCTACTGTGGGTTTTTTTTTTTTTTTGATACCATTTATTTCTGCTCTGATCTTTATTATTTCCCGTCTTCTGCTGGTTTGGGGCTTTATTTGCTGTTCTTTTTCCAGCTCTTTTAGGTTTAAGGTTAGATTGTGTATTTAAGACCTTTCTTCCTTCTTTAGGAAGGCCTGGATTGTTATATACTTCTCTCTTATGACTGCTTTTGCTGCGTCCCAGAGGTTTTGGGCTGTGGTGTTATCATTTTCATTGGCTTCCATGTACTTTTTAATTTCCTCTTTAATTCCTTGGTTAACCCATTCATTCTTTAGCAGGATGTTCTTTAATCTCCAAGTATTCATGGTTTTTTCAAATTTTTTCTTGTGGTTGATTTCAAGTTTCATAGCATCGTGGTCTAAAAATATGAAAGGTATGATCTCAATCTTTTGGTATTGTTGAGGGCTGATTTGTAAACCAGTATGTGATCTACTCTGGAGAACGTTCCATGTGTAGTCGAGAAGAATGTGTATTCTGCTATTTTAGGATGAACTGTTCTGAATATGTCTGTTAAGTCCATCTGGTCCGGTGTGCCATTCAGAGCCATTGTTTCTTTGTTGATTTACTGCCTAGATAATCTGTCCATTACTGTAAGTAGTATTTTGAAATCCCCTACTATTATGGTATTAGTATCATGTTTGTGATTAATTGATTTATATATTTGGATGTTCCATGTTGGAGGCGTAAATATTTACAATTGTTATATTTTCTTGGTGGATAGACCCCTTAATTACAATGTAATGCCCTTATTCATCTTTTGTTCGTCTTTATTTTAAATTCTAGTTTGTCTGATATAAGTATGGCTATACCAGCTTTCTTTCAATGACCATTAGTATGATAGATAGTTTTCCGTCCCCTTACTTTCAATCTGCAGATGTCTTCAGGTCTCAAATGAGTCTCTTGTAAGCAGAATATAGATGGGTCTTGTTTTCTTATCCATTCTGATACCCTGTGTCTTTTGATTGGAGCATTTAGTCCATTGACATTTAGAGTGAGTACTGAAAGACATGAATTTAGTGGCATTGTGTTGCCTGGTGAGTTGATGTTTCTGGTGATGTTCTTTGATCCCTTCTACTCTTTGTTGCTTTTGGTCCTTTTTGTTGTTGTTGTGTCTTTTCTCCACTCACAGAGGCCCCCTTAAAATTTCCTGCAGGGCTGATTTAGTGGTCATGAACTCCTTTAGTTTTTGTTTGTCTGGGGAACTCTTTATCTCTCCTTCTATTTTGAATGACAACCTTGCTGGATAAAGAAGTCTTGGCTGCATATTTTTTCTGATTCAGCACATTGAATATATCCTGCTACTCCTTTCTGGCCTTCCAAGTTTCTGTGGATAGGTCTGCTGTGAACCTGATCTGTCTTCCCTTATAGGTTAAGGACTTTTTTTTCTCTTGCTGCTTTCATAATTCTTTCCTAGTTTGTCTATTTTATGGATTTAACTATGATATGCCTTGGTGATGGTCAGTTTTTGTTGAATCTAATGAGAGTTCTCTGTGCTTCTTGGATTTTGATGTCTGTGTCCTTCCCCAGGTTAGGAAAGTTTCTGCTACAATTTGCTCACATAAACCTTCTGCCCCCTTTTCTCTCTCTTCATCTTCTGGGACTCGATGATTTAGATGTTATTCATTTTTAATAAGTCACTGAGTTCTCTAAGTCTTGTATTGTGATATTTTGCTTTGTCTCCCTCTTTTCTTTCTGCTTCATTATTTTCCAAATTTTATCTTCTAAATCACTGATTCATGGCTCTGCTTCATGCGTCCTTGCCATCGTGGCATCCATTTGAGATTGCATCTCGGTTATATCATTTTTAATTTCATCCTGACTAGATTTTATTTCTTTTATGTCAGAAGAAAGGAAGTCTATGCTTTTTTTTCAACCCCAGCTAGTATTCTTATTATCGTGGTTCTAAAGTCTGGTTCAGACATCTTGTTTATGTCTGTGTTAATTTAGCCCCAGACTGTCATTTCTTCCTTTTCTTTCTTTTGTGGTGAATTTCTTCATTTTGTCATTTTGGCAGAAGAAAAAATAAAGTTAAAAATGTTAAAAAATTAAAAACAAAATAAAAAATATAGAAAGCTATATCCTAGGTGTGTTCTGGTCTGCTTGTTGAAAGAAGCTTGATAGAATAGATCAAAAAGGGGAAAAAAAGAAAAAAGGTAAGAAAAAAATTAAAGATTAAAAAAATTATATAATAAAATAGAATAAGATGAAATAAAGAAAATTAGATGGATTAAAAAATTTTAAATAAAGAAAAAATAAAAATAAATTTTTCTCTTTCTGTATCCAAGAATGAGGAAGAAAAGAAAGGAAAAAAGAATACAAGAAAACAATTTAAGCAAAAACAGAGGCAAAGAAAAATAACATATAAATGAACCAGCAAACAGTTACATCCAGTTTCCCTTAGAACTGAAACTATGAAGTACTCTATATTCCATACACTAAGCATGTGGAGGGACTTGCACTAGTCTTCTAGGGGATGTGCTTGGAGGGTGCAGTTGGGTGGGGCTTGGTGCAATGTCTCCATTCTCCAGTACATACTTAGCTTACTGGGGTGGATCAGTGTGGCGCATATGTGCATGTGAGCATGTGTGTGCATGGGAGAAGTGGAAATGGCTTCACCCAGCTTTGTAGTCTCTGGCACAGGAACTTCACACTCTCACTGACCTGCAATCAAGCACCCCTCCTTTGTCTCAGGACACTGTCCACTCCCCACCTCTACCCTGTCCATGTCCAAGCTCTCTGCCTGGCAGGCAGCACCCCCCTCCAGCGTTTTATCTCAGATGGGGTTGTGTTTCAAAACACCATGCTTCAGAGACCTCTGCAGCATAGACCCACACAGACTCTCTGGGGGAGGGCCTTGCTGAGCAATGGCCAGGTGCCCACTTGCCCCATAAAAACATTGTGTGATTGCACAGTGGCAGAGGTTCAGAGATTATGGCAAACCACAACATACATCTGACTCCAGGTTTCACTGCACTCTGTCATCTTTATCCCAATACCGGCAAACCTGGCTGCTTTCTGGGGTCCTCAGGGACCTTTTCCTGTGGGGAGGCCCTATGGCCTCTACCAAATGCACTGCAAGCAGGGGAACTGCTTCTCCCTGTGTGGCACATAGACCCCTCAGACCACACTGCCTGTTCCTGGGGATTCACCCTACTTCCTCACCAGAGCACTGCCATGCACTGAGCTCCAAAACTTCAGGCTCTGCACTCCATTGTTTATAGAATCCTGGTGGTATTGAAACCCTCTCCCTCCTTTCCATTAATGGTTTTGGGGAACAGATTTCTTGTTTAGTCCCCTGCAAGTGTTTTGACTCTTTCTCTCTCTTTCTTTCCAGCTACTTTCAGGGGAGTGCTTTTCTTGCATGATCCCAGTGAGCTGCACTGTCTCCCTTTCCCTTTCTCTGTCCTCTCTCCACAAAACAGCTCCCTACCCCCTGTGACTTTTGTCTCCCCCAGTTCACCTCTCTGCACCAGGTACCTGCTGAGTTCTGTGCCTCAAGTCATGCAGATTGTTGTGTTAATTCTCAGATCAGTTTCCTAGGAGTTCAAAATGCTTTGGTGCTGATCTGGCTGCATTTCAGGGATGAGACAAGCTCAGGATCTCCATGCTGCTCTGCCATCTTAACTCCTCCCCTATATTTAATTATATTCAAAATTTTCAATGTTTATTTATTTTAGCGAGAGACAGAGCACAAGCAGGGAAGGGGCAGAGAGAGAGGGAGACACAGAATCGAAGCAGGCTCCAGGCTCTGAGCTGTCAGCACAAAGCCTGACATGGGGCTTGAACCCATGAACTGTGACATCATGTCGTGAGCCAAAGTTGGATGCTTAACTGACTGAGCTATCCAGGTACTCCTAATTATATTTAAATAAATTGTTAAGTTGGTAAATGTTGGTAAATCATCTTATGTTAAAGCAAAGTCTGTGGAATTTTTGCCATCCCATATAGAATTTGCAGCTACAGAATCTGAGTTACCTATGGGGGTTAATATATATATGATATTATATTTAAATATAATAATAAAAATAATAATTATTATTGTTCACTATAGACATGCAATTTCTAAAGAATCTGTTACCCATGCAAAAACTCCAGTGTGTGTACATATGGTAGCCATCTTAAATGCCTTAGTAGAGTTTGGTACGTGGAGGAATTGAAGAGCACTGGAATTAGTTATACAGTAAACAGTGTTGCGATTTAAAAGAGTCTCAGTCTAATCAGGCAACAAATGTCATAAGAGTGTGTAGCTTTATGTCTCCTGTTTCTCAAACTTCTAATGTAAATGAAGAGAACATAGAAACCACAGTTGGTGGAAATGACTTGCAGGAAAATCCATGAAGACTGTTAAGTAACAGGAGAGTCTTATCTTTCATAATGTCTAGAAATGTAAAATCTTTTCCACTAACTGACTTTTATGCATATTTCTAAAGAGGCTGCCTCATTATTGCCCAGAAAAAAATGATTTTACTTTTTGTTTATCTAGGCGAGTTAATCTTTCTTTCCCCACATACTTACTTAATGCTGATTCTGGGCACAGTGTTGCTCTGTGCAGTGTATGGAAATCCTCAATAGATTTATAATTAAGTTAGAAAGTGAATATAGCACACCTGAAATATAAAATAATGGTATCAATCTTTTAGTCATAAAGTACATTGATTAATTTTAAAACATTTCCTAAGTTCTATTCTTTACCAAGCAGGGTGTAAGCATTTCTCTTTGTTATCTCCTATTTTTCTCCAGATTCACTATTTAATCTTTTCCACTGTCTCTGGGCACACACAGATTATATCCATCCAGGATTTCTTGCCTTCTAGCTTCCTGTAAGGTTTAGCCAATGGGAGACACTGGCATGAGACTGAGGGTGGGAAAAGAATGAAGGTGTAGTCTCCTGGTTTCCTTCTTTCTGGGTCATCCTAGATGGACTGCTTTACTAATGGAGCTACTATCATTATGTTCTAGTAAATTCTCTATACCCTGCCCCTTCAGGGTGTTAATGGCTCCCAGCAGTTGCTGGTTCTACAGTACTGCACTGTCTTCTGTTAAGGAAAACATAAACCCCATCCATGGCTTTGCAAATAATCGCTAAAATTCAATATAAATTACCAATTTTAATGTTCTGTCTTTTCTGTCTGGACCTGAACTCATACAAAGGCCAATTGGAGAGATATCTGGCCTTTAAGGAGAAGATAAGGCATATATTTCAACATAAATATGACAAGACAGAATTTGTTAAGTATGACAAGACACGGATTGTTAATGTAACAGCAAGAATAGTAAACTTGGAATTAGGTTATATAGATTGTCATTCCTGCTCTTCTTCTAATTAACTGTGAGTGCTTGAGCAAGACATGTTACTTCTTCGGATGTCAGTTCCTTAGGTGTATAATGAAAAGGATAAACTGGATGTGTTCAAAGATTCTGTCCAATGTCAAGATTCTATGACTGTATGCTTTTTTTGAGTGCTGCAAGAGAGTAGCAGCTAAAGTACCATGGGAACCTGGAGAAACATTTATAAACTGGCACTAAGACCACTAAGAGCTATGAAATTTCTGAGGTGGAAGAGATTGCTGTGATGAGGGAAAGCTTCATAGAATAGTTAGTACATGGGAAATATTTGTTTCATCTGTTGGATTAGAAAATCATTAAGTTGGTGAGTTAAGTGTTCGTAAGTCATCTTATGTTAAAGCAAAGCCTATGGAATTTTTGCCATCCTGTATAGAATGTTGCAGCTACAGAATCTGACTTACCTATGGGGGTTAATATGTATATGGTGCCTGGTGTCCCCTGAGTTGTCTCTGCAGAGACCCCTGTCTCCACTTTAAGATATCTAGGATCACCCCTCTTCCTGCCAAGCATGTACCTCTGCTGCTTCTAGAATTCCCATATAATACCCTCTCCCTTCCCATCTCACACGGCACTGAATTTCCCCAAACTCACCAGACAGCTTATAGATTTCTTTGCTGCTAATGACTCAGACTCTTCCTGAAGTGAATTTGAAGCTCTAAGAGAGCCTCACTGTGTTGGGCAGGAATAGAGGAAGATAATGTGCTAGAGGAGGACTCCTGGAGACAGAACTCATGTGACTACCAATTAAATTGCCATTTAAGAAAATATATTGAGCAGCTGCTACTTCTTGGGCACAATGATAACCGAGAACTTAAGTCTAGGAAACTTAGAGAAAGGCTAATAATAGTATCTTAATCTAATGTTGTAAGTACTGCAGTATGGCTGCCTGGGTTATGATGGGAAACCAGAGAGCCCACATAACTCAGTTTGATGGTGGGCTAGGAAGGAATCATAGAAAGCTTTCTATAAGAGACAATGTATAAGTTCAATCACAAATGATGTACAAGCGTTACTTACATGAAGAAGGAAAGGATAGATGTTTAATTCAATGAGAATAGGATGACTGAAACCTCAAAGTATAAAATAGCAAGAGATGTGTCTGAATTGTATGTGCACAGGTGTATCACATGAACAAAGAGTGGCTTGTCTATTAGGAGTCTTAAAAAAAAAGCGGAGGAGTATCCTATTAAGGGTTAATTGAGGCTTCATGGTCTGTCCTGGGAACTACCCATCCAAAATAGTTTTATTTGTTGTGAAATGCATTTTAATCCACAAAGTCAATCTATTCAGGAGATTGTAAGTGTAGTAGGTGGGGAAGTTGAGGTTCCCTTTGCAGCATTATTTCCCACACATTCCCTGGCAAGGGGCCCTGACAAATAGCAATATAAAAGCTTCACATCTTTTAATCAATATATAATGGAATAATGTAATTCCACCCATAGATAACTTGAGAATCATACTGACTTGCCAAAGATGGGGAGATTGATTCCCTCAGTCAAAAAAAAAAAAGTCCATATGTAGGGGAAGCTGGGTAACATGCTCTGGCAGTTTTCTCTGGGTTGCAGAATTGTTGCTGTTTTTCCTCCCCTCTTGTTTTTAATGAGTGCCTGAGAAATACTTTGACTCCCAGGGCTTTGTAGGAAGAAAAAAAAAACAGATTTAATGCTATTTTGAGTCTTTAGACACATTTACACATCCTCCATCTGCTTGGGAGGGAAAAAATTCAGATTCCAATAACAAAAATTGTACAGGTCTTCCTTGAGGCAACAGAAAATGCATGTGATAAGGGAATAGCCATGAAGTGCAAAGGCATATTTAGGTCTTAGCGCTTATTGACTGGAGCTGCAAAGAAGATGTGAAGGATGTGTGAAAAATGCCAAATAAAAGAGCTTGAGTAACATACAATATGGATAAGAAAATGTGCTTTAAAGGAAATGCAACTGTCACAAATGAACGTGGTGGGTGGAAAAGAAGGGGGGCCAAGGGAGGAGAAGCGTATGACAAGAATGAAGATAAGCAAGTCTCTTCTTGCAAGCTTGGCTCAGAGAAACAATATTCTTCAATTATTGGTGTGCATGACATTCATCCAAAATACAATTTAAAATGTAAGAATCCTGAATCAGATCTTCCTTCTACCTTGCCAGCAACGAGGCATATTTCAATCTTACAACAACTAAAACCCATAATCAATGCGAAAGGTGGTCAGGACAGCTGCAATATGCAGTCCTGAGGGAAGGCTGGAAACCACAAAACCCTGCAGTTCCCCGTGAGGCGGGCACAGGGCATGTTGTGCCAACAATCACATTCAGGGCAGACATTTGATGGGAAGTATATTAAATGTGTGTTACCACTCATGAAGACCTTCTGGGATGAAGTATTGCATGTGTTTGGGGTTGGTTTATAGCCAATCTGGTGGACTTGTGCAGCACATTGTGAAATGTCACTTTTCTATTTAAGCTCTGAAAGGGCATTGGTTTCACATGTTTGCCAGTTGTCATTTTCATGCTATTCTACAGTGTAAGCCCATCTGATTTATAGCATATACCTTGTGTGCCAGCTATATATAACAGTCCCTAAAGTAGTACCTGCCCAAGTGTTTAGGATCTTAAAGACGTTTTTAAAGTCTTTCCCCTCCCTCCCCGACCTGTTCATAGTATTTACACCATAGGTCTGAAAGATGTGAAGGAGGACTGCTTAAAATCCCCATCATTTGGGGGATGTGGATTTTTATGAGATTTTCGCATTTGAGATTCATGTCATACATGAGAAATCTCCATTAGTCCACCCCTGGGCTTGGTGAAACAGGAGGGCCTGTACAGAAGGAATATCTTGGCCAACAACCAGATTACACAGACAAAGGCCATGCCTCCTCACATGGTAGGTGGCTCACCGGATCTCCCTTGCTTATGACCCCCACTTGCTTTCTGCTACCCATTCTGCTAGCACCCCCAGCGCAACTCAGCCACTGTGTAACCTTCAGCCCTGACATGATGAGTGTTCCTGTTTCTTACACAGCTTGGTGTGGGGGAAATCTGGGGACACATGTCCCGGTTTACTTGGAGTCTAGGAAATCCAGTAACTGGATACCGTCTGCACTGACAGGTTCATACTACATTTCTTTCTGGATGGAACTAAAGGAAGTTTCCTGACATTAAATGTATGTTTTCAGTATAGGCATTAAGAGGTGTTTTTTATTTGCTTGCTTGTTTGTTTTTTAGTAGCACTCAATCACAAGTATTTACTGTACTCTTCATAGGTGCCACACACTGTCAGAATTATAAACTATAACTGAGGCATGACTATTCCTGAGGAAGGTGGATACAGGTGGTTATAATTCAAAGAAGACTGCTATCAGTTCAGTACCATAAGAGACAAACCCTTAATGACAAGCATAGAAAAGTGAGCATCAAATCTGTGAGCATCACAGAAAATTCTAGGGGAGGCACCTTTTGAGGTAGGTCTTGGGGGATGGATGGAATTTCAGAAGGAAAAACTGGTAAGAATGTGAATCCAGGTGGAAGAAATAGAGTAGGCAAGAGCATGAAGACAGGATATATTTAGTTTGCAAAAATTGGGATGATTTTGCTAGAACAGAGGATGCAAAGAGAAGAAATTAGGTAGGAAAGGTAAGTTAAGAACATTGGTCTTGAAACATGTTGACTCAGGGAGTAACACATCAAGACATGGAAGCTTAACTATTGGTGATTAAGATGTATGGTCGTTCTCAACTGGAGGTGATTTTGTCCTACAGGGACATTTTTCAAGGTCTTCATACACTTTTAGTTGTCACAACTACATGAGAAAAGGGAGAAGAATGTCGTGGATAGAGTCCAGGATGCTGCTAACAGTCCTACAACTTCTCGTACAACAAAGAATTACATGGTCCCATATGTCAGTGGTGCTGAGGTTGAGGAATCCTGAAATGGAATAAATGGGAAGTTGATTGCTGTAAGGGGAAAACAAGAGTCAAGGTGCATTTGAAAGCATCCAGCAAGAGGAGAAAGGATATTGACAGGATAGTAGCAGTAAAAATAGAAAAGGGGAGACAACTGTATATTTAATATTTAAAGGTAAAACCAGCAAGTTTTGGCAATAAATTGCCTCTGGTGAGGCAGAAGGAAAGAATAAGAAGTAAATTAAAAATTTTGAACTGTTTTGGGGGTGGTGGTAGGGAGACTATTTTGGATCTTCACAGAAATTAAGGAGTCAGCAAGAACTGTCTAGCAGGAAAAAGCAATATATCCTTTTGTTTTACAACTTAGAATCATATAAATCTGCGTTCAAATTCCCAACTTCTCCATTTACTAGTTGTATGGTTTGCACAAGTTTCTTTGGTTCTCTGGGGTATTTCTATGTTAGTAAAATAATAATAATACATCTTCCTCACAGGTCCCCATGAACATAAAATCAGATTGTATCTATAGAAAACATTGCCAAGCACTTAGTTTTGCCTCATAAATGTGGCTATTTTTGCTGCCACCAGATGATGCCCCCAAGAGTTAAAGCCACCAGTTTTAGTGGTTTGGAAGAGATTTTGGCAAATAACTTGTTTTGCATGGAAGTTCTACTCTGTGCTTGGACTGGAAGAACCACATGGGAGCTATTTATTTATTTTTTAATGTTTATTTATTTTTGAGAGAGAGCATCCAAGCTGGTGAGGGGCAGAGAGAGTGCGGGAGACAGGATCCAAAGCAGGCTTTGTGCTTTTGACGCAGAGCCCAGTGTGGGAGGTCAAACTCACGAACTGTAAGATCATGACCTTCACCAAAAGCTGGATGCTTAAACAACTGAGCCACTCAGGCGCCCCCTACGTGGAAATTATTTTTGATGTTGTGTGTATGGCTTCAAGTAAAACTCTTGGCAACAACTCTAACTAAAGAAATGAAGAGCAGGGGTTGTTGAGTGGTGTTGAGACTCCACTCGTATGATCTAATGATGAGAGAAGACTGACTGAATGTGTTATCGAGTACCTACTCTACATAAACACTCAGAGAAACAAAGCATTGTTTGCAGCATGAATAAGAAGGAATAACAAATGAATCATAAATATCTTGTGGTCAATGAGAGGCAAAGATAGCACTTAAAATCACTTAAAAAGTAATTGGACTTGACTTCACTTTTTGAAAATGTAATGGACTTGAAAGTTTTCCTTTGGTGTAAAAATATTGCTATATTAAAATATACTGCTATACTAAAACCATTTGTTATTTGAAATATGTAATATATACTACTTTTTTATCTTTCTAGCTAGCCATTTTAATTTCTCAGGAAATGTATTTTCTCATTTTCTATTCAACCACACATACATGTTTCTGTATGCTTAAGAGGAAGAATACATCTTGCTGAAAGAAACTAGATCCAACTTTAAGAGTTTTATAGGGTGCCCCATCGCTATGACCTATGAACAGTGGAAGTATATTCAGCAGACGTATGATTAAGGTGACATATGGACTTTTAAAAGTGTTTAGATTAGCTGACTCCTTTTCAAACTCTGAATTTGTTGTCTTCATGTTGATGTCTTCTTTCTGCTACATTCTCCAAGATTTTATGCATTTATTGGTTGTATTATAGACTGCCTTTATGTTGAGACTTTTTTAGGTACTTCACAGAAAATGGATGTTTAGTGAAAGAAAATAGAGGAGTTAACAAACAAGGAAAAGACCAAAAGAAAAGAAATAGGGAAAGATCTGGGGAGAAGTGCTAGGTAGATGAAAAAGGAAACGTAAGTAGGAAGGAAAGCAGAGCTAGGTGGTTGGGTGCAAGGCCCTGTTATCTCCAAGACAGACCAGATGGGTTTTGAAGGTATTGAGGACTCTCCGCAGATCCTTTCAATTCTTCTAAGATCAGTGTTCCCTCTTCAATTTTATCATCTCTTAGTTACTGTGGTGTGTGTGTGTGTGTGTGTGTGTGTGTGTGTGTAACTATTTAATTCTTCAAAGTTTCACTGAGCACCTGTGTTGGAAAATTACAGCTCAAAGTCATAACTAAATTAGTAGGAGTTTTTTCATCCTTTTACATTTACATAAAAATTTGTAAATTAAATAGATATGTTTTTTTCCTGGTTAACAATCTTTAACCATGGGACTAACATTTGCCAAGGAAGACTCTTACTGAGAATGTGGAAAATATTGTTCAGCCAGCCATTTCTTCCTAAAAATCTTCCACAGAAGGTGACGCATTCTCTTTGTTACAAAACATCATTTTCTTTGCAGTGCCTGTGATGCCATTCAATGGTATGTTCAGTATTGGCACATAATAGATGTTCAATAAGTATTTTTTGAATAATAAGCACATTAATTCAAAATTGAGCTTATAGAACTACAAGGGAAGCATCTCCAGTATTTTAAGTTCCCCCATGAAAAAATTCGTAGTTGTATACTCACATATCTGAGAATGTACATATGCATATATATGCACATTTATGCATATGTATTCCTATAATAATATGCATGCACACACATATCCTGGACTTCTTTTGAAAGGTTTATGTGTGATGATACACTGTCTATAAAGTGTGTCTTTATGTTGCTATCCATTCAAGGCATGTATATCAACTCTACATATGTTGCACCATATGGCAGAACTTCAATGCCCATCTCTCAGTTTTATTCTTAGAGTCACTAAAGAAATGCCTCCTGAGATAAAGACAGTCTTAAAATAGGTCAGAGACCTCAGGAGTCAGTTTTTTCAATGATAAATCACATCATAAGGAAAAAGCCGAAAGTGGGAAATGCTGTTGTTAAATAAGCCAGTTTTCATAAGCAATATTCAAGCTACTGAGACTTCTTTTTCTTAACATACTGCTTTCACGAACACCTTTCCTACGCCTTCTTACTTTGGTTGATACTACCTAAGGATTGATAAATTTATATCTCCCAGAATCATGCAAGATGTAAATTTGAAGGATCCACAGAGCCCTAGATTTAGCGTAACACAATGATAGGCAAATACATTGAATAGATGCCCTATTTTATCTTCAGTACAAGCACATTTAGAGGGAAGTGGACTAAGAGATATTTTAATAATATTCTAGTTCAGACTCTAAGAAAATCAAACTTAAAATGAAACATACTATGTGACCACTTACTAATTCATTTCTTAAACTCACCATTTAACATATATTCCTCAATGACCATCTGCTGCAAGTTTTGTGTTTTATTCCATTTCAAACCACCTTATTTGTTGATATTATTATTTTGACTTTGCAGATGAGTAAACTAAGGGATAATGAGTGACATTAGTAATTTACCTAAGCTCACTCAGCTAGTAAAAGGCAGAGATGGTGTTCAACAAAATTTTTTTCATCTATAAATAAATTAAATAATAACGTTGCTTGGAAAGCATCTTCTAGTTTGATTCTTAAGCCTAATGTCTGCCTGGGATACATTGTACTGACAATGAATAATATAACCACCCTTCAGATGCTAATAAGCATTGAAGGGATTGCTAATTTTAAGGGCCCATTACAAATTTTAAGAGTCTGGCTTTTGATACGCGTGTGATCTCGTTAAGTATTCAAAACTACCATATGAGAGAGACTCACTATCCCCAGTTTATAGATGAGAAAAATATAGCTCACCAAAGATTACATTTTTGTCCAGGTTTGCACAGCTGGTAAAGGAATTGTATAAATAATGTCAGACTAATGTCTGTCTCGTTCCAATCAGCTTTTTAATGTATCATTCATAAATATGAACAACTAAGGAGCATCAAACATTTAAGGAAACTATCTAAAACAGAAGAGACCAAAACAAATAAATAAAACAAGGAACTAAGAAGGAATACAAGGCCAGGAAAAAAATTTTAATTAAAAAAATGTCTAATATGATACATCAACTGTACACATCCGAGATGCTTTTTGTTGAATCCTTGTTTGTACAATAGGTATTATCCATGGCTATCCTTCTCTGCAGGGAGGTGCTGGGAAGGACCCAGCAAGCATACTTCAGTTCAGACCCATATAGTGTTGTTTCCTGCTTTGCGCAAATTGGCTACATAAGTTCCCAGATCCTTTGCCATCAAAAAACTTTTACATCCCGTACTTGTGATTCTTTGTATATTGTCAACTATTACTTCATCATTTGTTGTAACTTACGTGCTGTTTGGAAGATAAAGTTGTAAAACCGTCCTGAAAAATAAACCAAGACATACACTGAGCATTCACTGTGTGCCAGGCATTGTGCCAGGTGCGAGGGGAGGGAGAAGCAAAGTCCCCATCTCTATTCTGGGGAGACACACTTGAAAATGTTAGGGGTTTTGCTGTGTTTGCTTTGCTATTAATTTTATTATAAAACTTCATGTTTCATAACAAATAAGTAATGAAATAAAAAGTAGAAGCAAGAGGCTCAGCTGGGAAAGGGGAATGGAAAAGATGAATTATGGAGGTCCTGACCAGCAGAAATTTCAGAAAGGAAAATCATTTTGGCGATAATTAACCAAAAAAAATTATTCCAGATATATTCCCCAAATGATAAATACACACTTCTGTATTGAAATCATTTATTGAGTCTCTAATACATTGATAAAAATAACAAGATGTGTTATCATAGAATTTCTGAATATTGAAGAAAAAGAGAAATATCCTAAAGATTGCCAGCAAGAAAAAAATAAGTCACGTATAAAAGACCAGGAATCAGAATAAATTCATATTTCTCAGTGAAGATTAGAAGCTTAAGGAAAATGATAAGTTAAATATTCTGAGGGGAAAATTATTTCTAATATAGAATTCTAAACCCAGTAAATATGCCAAATATGTATGTAGTTAGAATAGCAGCAGCATTGGAAGAACCAATGCGATCAGAAAATGTATCTGTCATGAACTTTTTCTAGGCAAGCTATTGAAAGGATTATGTAAAGCAAGAAAGACATGGGATCCAGGAAAGAAGACTTCAACCTAGGAGATAGGTTTGGGGAAATGTCAGGATGATGGCTGTGCAACAGGTATAGAAAGAATCAAGTCCAGGTTGAAGCAAGAGGATCAAAACGTCTAGGAGGAATATCTTTGAGAAAACAAAAGGTGCTCATGCATCACCTGATGTAAGAGCAGGGTCAGCAGACTATGGCCTGGGCCAAATCCTGCCCCTGCTTGTTTTTATAAATAAAGTTTCCTTGGACTATACTCCGTTCATGCATATATATTGCTACAATAGCAGAATCGAGTAGTTGTAATACAGACCATATAACCCACAAGGCCTGAACTGTTTACAGCCTGGCCTTTTACCAGAAAAAAAAAAAAAAATCCTATCCTTGTATTGGATTATTGAAAGATGTTTTACACTCTTGGGATGTGTTAACACTAGATATTTGGAAGAACAAAAACAAAACAAAACCCAGGACAATTATTAATGCTGAAGAAAATAAAATGTTAAACAACAAAGTTACTAATTATGTATTTTTTTAATTCTGACATATGTGTAATGAAAAGGTGACGTAGAAAAGGTGATTAGAAAAAGGTATAGGTGTTTCTTGAGGGTGGATATGTAAGGATGCTAGAATTCTTATCTCCCACAAAAGGAAGTTGAATGATAATATCTAAAACAGAAAAAAAAAATTAAGGCAGTAAGGATGTTATTTAGCAATTGGGCAAATGCTGAAAGTGCCCCTAGGAAAGAAGAATCAAGGGTGAGAATGAGTAAAGTAAGGCGACCACTGTTTTCCAGTGTTATTTATGTAAATCACGCACATATACTACTTTGCTAAAAATAAAAATTAAATTAAAGGTATGGCAAATAGTATTAGGGAATCATTAAAATGCACCAAACCTCAATAGCGGTAAATTATTTGAATCTTGGTAGGATGCGCTGTGCTTTAGCAAATATCTGTATTTGAAGGGCTCCTCTCATAGAAAGAAAACAAAGGACAGAAAGCATTGCTGAGGGGTTTAGGTGTGGATAAAATGACAGAGTTAAGCTGAAGAATCCCCATGTTGACAGCATTCAATCCAAGGCAACCTCCACTGTGCACATGTTCTAACATATGTTAAAATTTTCAATCTCTCATCTCTCTATTAGTTTTCATCCTCAGAGTCACCGAGGGGCCATTTTGCAGAAGGGGAATCTACTAAAATGGATCAGGGACTTGGTGGCAAGGAATCAATCCATTTTTTTAACATGGAAAAAGCATATGATTCAGTATTCTGTAAACAAAACAAACACTGTTCCCATACTCTTTGAATATATGAGACAATTATTTAAGTAACTTGTCACTTTTTATACTTTGAGAATATTGCATCTGTATTTTCTTCTGTATCCTTTCTATATCTTTAGTTTATGCAGCCAATATTCTTGATCAGAGAGCAAGATCATTCATTTTAGTTTATTTGGTTTTAAAAAATAAAAATGGCTACATTAAAGCGTAAATACATTAGTCTCATCACAGGCGAAAATTAGGCACCATCATCTGCCAGGTTTGTGATTTTTCACAAAGAGCCAGGTCATAAGGAAATTAGATGTAAGTAGCTGTGAATATTTCTGTGCAAAGAATGTATACTTGGAAATGTGTGTGTGTGTGTGTGTATAAACCTATGTACATGTATATACATATATGTATACATATGTATGCACACATGTACAGACACATACACATACACGCAGTGTGTATGAGATTCTAGGAACAAGATTTGAATGAATAGCTTCTTTTATTGTAAAATGATGCCATCTTTAGTATTTCTATAAGAAAAAAATAAGTTTAAGCAATAAATCAATGGGCAGAAAAAAATAACAAGTGAAATTGTCATTTCCTTTTTCAACTCCACATGAAGTTAGTCTAGGACTGTGAGATTACAAAATAAGGAAGGAGTCTACATTGGAGTCCCCAGAGGACTTGCAAAAGGTCAGAACAGTATCTGGCTTTTCATGTGTGTTGTGCCTGGACTTTGTTACTCTGGTAAGATGCCTTTGTAAGCACAACAAACTGGCAGTTTATCTTAAAATCTGTAGAGTGGATCGCAGTGCTGTTCACTAGAGTGAATGCTCGTCTTGCTTCTTATCTTGTTCCACATTTCCAAAGGGCTCATCCAAGCATTGATTTCCAAGGACGATTTGCTACAGATTAGCTTTTTTACTTTCTTCTTTTTTGACAGGGTGAACCAAAAGAGAGCCCCATGTATCCTGTACCTGCTTCGCCAGCTTGGAGCAGGCCAGCCATTCATAATCTGGAGCATCATGTGTCCGCTTCAAAAAGCTCATGTCTTCTGTGTATGCATGGGGACAGCAAATTATGAGGCATTCTTTGTCTTTTACTCCCAATCGATTTCAGAGAACAGTTTGTGTGTGTGTGTAGCAAAAATCCCTTAAGTCCTCTGTGTGCTTTGCTATCATTGTTTAGGTGCTAAAGTGAAGTCAACGTGTCACCTAATCACTGCTTGTGGAAAGGAGTCATGAACTCAGAGAGACTGGCAATGAACAGTCAGGCAGGATTGCAATTTTGCCTTGTCATAGGGAGACTGGTTCAAAAGTGGGAGGAATGTATTTGCCAATAAAATGTACACCTTCAAATACCCATTGTTTACTTAAACTTCGTAGGCATATGCTCAATGGAGGGCATAAAAAAGACATTTACAGAGCTCATTGAAAACTGGCTTTAGGCAGCTTTTGCCACAGCAAAAGGAGCATATTAATCACATCGGTGATCACAATGCCTTCTGCACAGGGACAGTGGATGTGTTTGAGTGAACTCCAGGGTAAATAGCAGAAAATATTAAGCTTGCTGGAGACTTAGCTGCAAGGCTGTTCCTTGCTCCAGTGTAGGAGTTTCAGAGTCCTACCTGAAGCTTTGTTTACCTGGAGTACATAATTGAAATTTCAGTTCAGTAACTTGTTGATTCAGTGAAGCAACAAACCTGACATTCTAATCAACCAATTATTTATTGGGCATTGTGAGAACGGATGATTTTGTAATAGGTCAAAACAGATCTCTGTTTTAGTTTTTCAAGTCCTTTGTACCTTGTAGCAATCAGGGCATCAAAGCAATTACCAAAATAGTAATTGCATCCACTTAAAGCACATGTTCTACCTTAACAATATATGTATCTTAAATTTGGACATTTAGGACAGCAGCAAAAGGCCACATGGAGGATTAAGCCCTAATTATGAAATGACTTGCATACCCTTTATTAATAGGAAGCTTACATGTAAACATTTGCCATAAATTTCAGATTTTACACAATGTGGTTCATGTTCACTATGCATCCTCCATGTGAGGGAGTTGGAGACCCTCTGATACTAGGGTCTCCTGGAGAATGTGTGGTCCTGGTGCCTGTCCCAGCCTGGTCTAAACCCACCTCTTAAACCATCCTAGTTTTTCATGGCCCTGCCTTTAACCACTTTACCTGCTTCTGTGTCACACCCTGGACGATGTTGGACAGTGCCATCAGTAAAGTTAGTAAGATGCTTACTTCCTCTGTCAGCAACTGCAGAGTAAAGAGCTTTCTGCCTCATTTATACCAAGCTCTGCAACTGTATTTCTGTTGCAGTCATTAGTTTTATTCTTGAGAATCCATGTAAAATAGAACAAAGGAAGAGTGGCTTATGAATACCTTCAGATGTTAGGAATTTTTACTGCTGTGGGAATAAAATCTTTGTGTGTGTGTGTGTGTGTGTGTGTGTGTGTGGTATTGGGAGACTCTGGCTCCTTACACGTGCTCCTTAAGTCTTTGGTGGATGAGTGAATGAATGTTTCTTAGTAAATGATTCACTTGCTTTTTTACTCTAGATACCTCTTATGCCCTCTAAGGTTGAAACAAAAGGCCTCATCCTGGGGCTGCCTGTTTCTTTTAGGCCTCTACTATTTGTATAGCCCATGCTTATTTCTTTTAGTTCTATATAAGCATTATGCTGGATAATTTGAGGGGTATGAGGAAATAGTCTAAACTGTGATCTTGTCAGTATTCAGGATATTTAAAATGTGTCAGGAAAACAAACCTTACATGACAAAACAATTAAAACAAAGCTGGAGGCATCATACCTCCAGATTTCAACTATATGACAAAGCTATAGCCATTAAAACCATATGGTAATGGCATAAAAACAAGCACATAGATCAATGGAACAGAATAGAGAACGCAGATATAAACACATGCACGTGTGACCAACTAATCTTTGACAAGAGTGCTAAGAACGGAATAGGTCAAGGTGAGTCTCTTCAATAAATGGCGTTGGGAAAACAATATCCATATGCAGAAGAATGAAACTGAACCCCTATTTTATACCACTCACCAAAATTAACTCAAAATGGAGTAAGGACTTAAATGTAAGACCTGAAGCTATAAAACTCCTAGAAGAAAACAGGAAAAAGCTCCTGGTTAAGATTTTCAAGCAATCAATTGGTAATTATTTTTTTTTTTGATAGGACACCAGAAACACAGGCAACAAAAGCAAAAATAAATGTGTGGAACCATATCAAACAAGAAGGCTTCTGCACAGCAAAGGAAATAATCAGAAATATGAGAAAAGCAACCTACGGAAAGGGAGACAATGTTTGCAAACCATATATCTGACAAAAGGTTAATATCTAAAGTATACAAGGAACTGAATAGCAATACTGTAAAATAATCTGATTAAAAACAAATAATCTTATCAAAAAATGGGCAAAGGACCCAGACAGACATTTTTCCAAAGAAGACATGGAAATGTGCTCAACATCTCTAGTCATCAGAGAAATGAAAATCAAAACCCCAGTGAGGTATCACTTCACATTTGTTAGGATCGCTATTGCCAAAAAGACAAGATATAAAAAAACATTGGCAAGGATGTAGAAAAAAGGGAACTCTGTACACTGTTGATGGGAATGTAAACTGGTACAGCCATTATGGAAAATACGATGGAGGTTCTTCAAAAAATTAAAAATGAAACTACCATATGACCCAGCAATCCCAATTCTGGGTATCTGTCTGAAGGAAATGAAACCAGTCTCTTGAAGAGATATCTGTACTCCCGTGTTTACTGCAGCATTATTCACAACAATCAAGACATGGAAACAACCTAAGTGTTTATTGATGGATGAATGGATAAAGAAAATGTGCTGTATATATACACAATGGAATATTATTAGGTCATAAAAAAGAAGAAAATCCTGCCATTTGCAACAACATGGATGAATCCAGAGGACTTCATGCTAAGTGAAATAAGCCAGGCAGAGAAAGACAAATACTATAATGGTATCACTTAATATGTGGAATTCTTAAATAAAGAGAAAAAATAGCCAATCTCATAGAAACAGAGAGTTGAATGATGATTGCCAGGGCTGGGGGTCAGGGAAATGGGAAGATATAAGTCAAAGCATACAAACTTTCCTTTGTAAGATGAGTAAATTTTGAGTGTCTAATGTATAGCACGGTCACTATAGTTGATAATAATATGGTATTGTATACTTGACATTTGATGAGAGTAGATCGTAAGTGCTCTCACGACAATGACAAAAAGAGAGAGAAAAAATAACTATGTAAGGTGATGGATGTATTAATTAATTTGATCATGGTCATCATTTCACAGTGTATATGTATGTCTAATCATCACTTTAAATAAATACAATTTTATTTGTCAATTATTCCTCAGTAAATCTGGGGCAAAAGTGCTGAGGAACAAGGCCCTGCCAGACACTGGAATAGGAATTCAAAGTACAATCGGTGAGGTTGGGTAGTTTGGAGGAGGCCACATGACATGTAAGTGGGGTGTTGATGTGTGGGGAGGATTCACAGAAGTAGGAAGGAGAAGAAAAAGCTTTACTTTAAAAAAAAATTATTTATTTATTTTAGAGAGATAGAGCGAGAGTATGAGCAGGGTAGAGGGAGAGAGAGACGATCCAAAGCAGGTTCCATGCTGTCAGTCCACAGCCCAGTGTGGGGCTTGAACTCACAACTGTAAGATCATGACCTGAGATGAAACCGAGTCAGACGCTTAACTAACTGAACCACCCAGGTGCCCCAGAAAAAACTTTTCAAGGTGAGAAATGGCATGGAAATGCCTGCCAAAAGAACAGTATCTCTCAGTCTCCCTCGCAAAGACTTCTTCTCTGACTTCTCCCATTCTGAGCTCCTTGCCCTCCAAATTGGGTGAGATTCCTGGGTGTTTCCATAGCTTTATGTACACGCTTCTATGAGAACAGTTACATACCATATTCTCGTTGTTGGTTTAAGTTCTTAACAGTTGTGTGCCCAGTATCTGGATTAGTATCTGGCAAAAAGTTGGTAGTCAATATGCTTTATGACTGGATACAAAGAAGATTGAATAAGGTATGGGAGATAAACACTAAAGGGCTTATAATGAGATAAAAGTACAAAAATTAAACTCC
Source organism: Lynx rufus (assembly GCF_022079265.1). Taxonomy (NCBI): domain Eukaryota; kingdom Metazoa; phylum Chordata; class Mammalia; order Carnivora; family Felidae; genus Lynx; species Lynx rufus. The sequence continues at coordinate 23,518,129 of NW_025814824.1, forward strand.
ATGAATTCAAAGCTTTCAATAACTTCTCATTTGTAGAGAATAAAACAGAAATGCCTTAGTATTGACTGTGAGGATGTATAAGATAGTGATATAGCCTCCTTCTCTAAAATCACTACCTACCACTCTACTTGGTACTCACTCCATTCTAGCCACAATGGCCTCTTGGATGTCTCTAGAACTCACCAGCCATTCTCCCCACCTGGGGAATATTTCTTATTCCTTTGTCCAGAATGTTCTTCTGTTATTGGCATGGCTTGTACCTTCACGTCATTCAGTAATGCTCAAGTGCCCCCTTAGTAGAGGGGACCACCCTATCTGAAATAGCATTTGCTGATCACCCTGTTCTCTTGCCATGCATTTTGGTTTTCCCTGATTTGTCTGTTTATTGTCTGTTTTCTCTCCCTAAAATGTAACTTCTGTGAAAGCAGAGACTTAGTGCCTAGCACATAGTAGGCACTCAATAACTATTTCTTGAATGAATAAATGAAAGAAGAATACAGAAGCAGGGCTAGATAGGTAGGTGAATTCTTAAGTATGAGAGCATCTTCATGAAAAGTGGTAGTTTATAAAAGCTTATTTTGCAGTGGCATGCAGAGTGGATATAATGGGAGGGTCAAAAAATCAGTACAGCTAATTAGGTGGCCTAAGTTGAGGGAAAGACACATACTATATAGTATCATCAATATGTGAAATCTTTAAAAAGAGAGAAAAAAAGCCATCACGGTTGCCAGAGGCTGGGGATTAGGGAAACGGGGAAATGTAAGTCAGAGGGTACAAATTTTCATTTGAATGAAATGAAATAAATTCTGAGGATCTAGCTAGGCCCAGCCTAGAGCAGAGGAGCAGAGCAGAATGTTTGGTCCAGCCAGGCAGGTGACCACTAAGAGGTCAGATTCTCTTGGCATTTTGGAGATAGTCCCTATCAACCTTTCCCCACTGAAGAGACTGGGGACCTTTCAACAGTCCCAGGTTATCAGAAGGTAGTCCAGTCTCCTCCAGTGTTTTTACGTGCCATAGAGCTACAGAATTGTTCCATTAAATGCCTATCCCTAATCATGAAATTTGCATGCAGAAAGCACTTAGCTCGTTTGGAAGGAACCCTGAGGGCTAGAGTGGGCACTTAGCAGGGTAGGCAATCATGAGCTTAAAGAATTATGTTCAGTTGCACTAGGCAGATTTGAGTGCACTTCTGGAAAATAATTTAAATCTTCACTCTCAGACTAAGATGTACACTCTTCAAACCTTGTGCCTAGCAATCAGTCTCAGATCTAAGGTTCTCTGGATGATAATAAGCCAAAGAGCCTAACAGGTAGTCAGAGGATGTGGAAGGAGGTGTTTTCTTCTTTTTTTAGGTACCTTAAGCTAGCTCAACTCACAACCCCTTTGACCACCGAGCCTAAAGAGGGATTTTGAGTCTGTTATACAGGAATTCCAGTTTGGCCTGATAAAACACTTTGTTTTAAGCCTGCTTGAAAGCAGTGCAAAGCAAGTAGACTATTCATTTACTATCTGTACCTCACTGAATTTTCTTTTAAAAAGAGTCCTGGTTTGGCCTTCTGTGGGGTGTTTCTTTTTTCATAAATAAAAGGCACAAGGAAAGAAATGTGACTACCTGACAATGTGAAAAGCACCCCAAGTGGATTCTGCAGATGAGCTAGAAATGACAGGTGAACACTGTGTCTTAAAGTCACCCCAGGGGATTCTGTCTCTGATGTGAAGGAAACAGCAGGGTCCATCCTTTCTGATTTAGTCTTTGACAGGCTGCTTTTCTGACAGTGGCTGCAATGTACTAAGTTCTGGATTGGGAAAAGGATAACGGCTGAAGGGTGCCAATTGCCAATTGCAGGGGAAAGGAGGGGGTCCGAGGAGCTACTGAGATGAAATATGCAAGAGGTTGAAATTGGGAAAACCTCTCAAAAAGCAGACTTGGATTTAACTTTGCAAATGTCAGAACCTTTACTTTGATGGTAATGTTTATGGAATGAATGAAGACACTGAATTATAATGCATCTCTTTGTAGATGTAGTTTTAGTTAAGGACTAACACATTCTCACAGATATGAACTTAGGGGATTTAACAATGGGCATTAATAACATCTTTCGTAGTTGGCAAACAATAAAAGCAGTTGTTTACCACCTGTGTGTTTGTGGGTTTTTGTAAACTATTTAATCCTGCCTGTGGAGAAATAAGAAAATAAAAATCAAGATTCTCCTCCAAATGCTCAGGGAATATCACAGCTCATACCAAGAAAATGTAGGAATGGAAATTTCCACAGTTGTCAGAAACACATATACACAGACTACTTGCTTCAAAAACAAAAATTTTCAGGGCAGAAATATAGATATCACAGTGGCAATGGAAAGATAGCTAAAACTCTAATTTGCATCTAATATCTTTTTAAGGGGAATCTAGAAATACCAAATAAATAGATCTGCCCCCTTGATTGCCTTAGGTCAAGATTTTGAGACACAGCTCTGGTTCCATTTCTTTTCTATAGATATAGGGTATTTTTTATCCTCCAAACTCCTTATGTTGACACCTTAAATGAATCTGTTTACCCCAGGATACACAGTTTATTCTTAGAAAACAGTGTACTAGGTTTCTTCAACATATCTATTAGCTAACTAACTATTGTAATGGATACATCATCTTTTTTTTAACCCCATAGTTTTCCTTCAAATGGGAATCAGTGAACTAGATGATATATTTAAGTGCACAGCCAGCAGATGGTCAGGCTGAGATGAGAACATATGGTTGAATATATTGTTTGGTTCAATCTTCCATTGGCACAGAAGGAATATCCATCTTAATATTCGCCTTTAGCACCTGGGTAAAGAGGGTAAAAGATTTCCCTTGATTCTCGGAAATTTCTATGGCCATCATTGAAAGAACTTTACTATTTCACATCTAAAAAAATATTTGAGTTGAGCATTTAAAAAAAACCAACCATAAAGAAAGTCTAGTATGAAGACTTTTCTCCTTCTTTTAAAAATCAACATATTAAAAAACTAAAAAAAAAATCAACATATTGAGGTACACTTTAAATATAATAAAATTCACTAATTTTAGCTATTTCAATTTCAGTGATTTTTGGCAAGTGTAGTTCTGTAACCACCACTAAAGTCAAAATATGGAACAGTTCCATTATCCCTAGTTCTCTTATTCCCGTTTCAGCCAACTCCCTCTCATTACTTTAGCCTCTGTCAACCAGTGAAGTGCTTTCTGTCACTATGGTTTTGCCTTTTCTACAATTATATATAAATAGATATCCCACCATATGCATTCTTTTGAATTTGGCCTCTTTAACAAAACAAATATTTTTGAGATTCATCCATGTTTTTTGTTTGTCTCTTCTTATTGGTGGGTGCTTTTCCATTGTATGGGTATACAGCAGTTTGTTTCTATATTCCTCAGTTGATGGACATTTGGGTTGTTTCCAGCTTGGGGCTATAATGAATAAAGCTGCTATGAACATTCATGTCCAAGTATTTGTGGTGATAGAAAAATAGATTTTTTTTCCCAATTTCCTTGAATGAATCCATAAGAGTAGATTTGCTGGGTTGCATCAGTTGTCCCTTTTTTCTTTTTGGTCTTAAGGATTTTTTTTTTTTAATTTTCTTTTTTCAACGTTTATTTATTTTTGGGACAGAGAGAGACAGAGCATGAACGGGGGAGGGGCAGAGAGAGAGAGGGAGACACAGAATCGGAAACAGGCTCCAGGCTCTGAGCCATCAGCCCAGAGCCCAACGCGGGGCTGGAACTCACGGACCGCGAGATCGTGACCTGGCTGAAGTCGGACGCTTAACCGACTGCGCCACCCAGGCGCCCCTAGTCTTAAGGATTTTTAAAACTTGAGTGAAATTCCCATAACCCCAAATTAACCATTTAAAGTAAGCAAGTCAGAAGGATTTAGTACATTTACAAAACCATGCAACCACCAGCTCCAGCTGGTTCCAAAATGTCCTCATCACTTTGATTCATGAGGCACTTCCCATTAACACAACCCCCAGCAACCACCTATCTGCTTTCTGCCTCTATGGATTTACCTAATCTGGCTATATCATACAAATGGAATCATAAAAACATATGATCTTTTTGTCTGGCTCCTTTCAGTTAGCATGATTTTGAGATTCATCTATGTTATGAATGTATCAGTATTTTACTCCTTTTTACGACTGAATAATATATTCTATGATATGTTTATCCATGTATCTGTTGATGGACATTTGGATTAATTCTGATTTGGGGGTCCTGTGAATCATACTGCGATGAATATTCATGTACAAGTATTTGTTTGAGTACATGTTTTCAGTTCTTTGGGGGTATATACCTAAAAGTAGAAATGCTAAGTCATATGGCATTTCTGTTTAACTTTTTTAGAACCACAAAATCTTTCCATACTTTACATTTCAATTTTATATTCCCCTAAATATAAATTTTTTAAAAAAATGTTTATTAATTTATTTTGAGAGAGAGAAAGAGAGAGCCAGGGAGGGGCAGAAAGAGATAGGGAGGAAGAGAATCTCTGAGCTGACAGCATGGAGCCCGATGCGGCGCTTGATCTCACGAAGCATGAGATCATGACCTGAGCTGAAATTAAGAGTTGGACACTTAACTGACTGAGCCACCCAGGCGTCCCAATTTGTACCTTTCTGGTATGTGTGAAGTAGTATTTCATTGTGGTTTTGATTTTCATTCTGTCAATGTTTGCTTCATGTATTTTCTACTGTTTGATGTACGTGATCATAATTTTTATATCTTCTTTATGTTTTGACCCTCTTATCAATATATGACTTTCTAAGTCTCCTATAACAATTTTGACTTAAATTCAGTTTTGTCTGATAATAATATAGACACTCCAGCTTTCTTTTGGTTACTACTGTGGAATATCTTTTCCTTTCTTTCACATTCAACCTATTTTTGTCTTTCGATCTAAATTGAGTCTCTTATAGACAGCATATGGTTGGATCATGTTTTTGTATCCGTTCTACCAGCCTCTCTTTTTTAATTGGTGAATTTAATGCATTTACATTCAAAGTGATTACTGCTAAGAAAGGACTTTCTTTCACCATTTTACTGTTTGTTTTTATATGTCATATCTTTTTTATATTGAACTCCTTCAATACTATCTTTTTTGTGTTCATTTTTCTTCCTAGTATGCCATTTTGATTCCTTTCTCATTTCCCTTTATGTATATTTGTTAGTTATCTTTTAAGTGGTTACCATGGGCATTTAAATTAATATCCTAAATTTAAATAATCTAGTGTGAATTGATACCAACTTTGCTTCAGTAGCCTATGAAAACTCTCTCCTTTGGACCTCCATTTCCCCACTCTTCTGTTGTTATTGTCACAAATTGGATCCTTATACCTGTGTGCCCATTAACATAGATTTATAATTGTTGTTTTATGCATTTGTCTTTTGAATTGTATAGGAAATAAAAAAAGGAATTGCATGGGCACCTGGGTGGCCCAGTTGATTAAGCGTCTAACTCTTGATTTCCACTTAGGTCATTATTCATGGTTCCTGAGTTTGAGCTCCGTGTAGTGCTCCATGCTAACAGTACTGAGCCTGCTTGGGATTCTCTCTCTCCCTCCCTTTCTAACCACCCCAACTCAAAATAAATAAATAAACTTTTTTTTAAACGTTTATTTTTATTTTTGAGACAGAGAGAGATAGAGCATGAACCGGGGAGGGTCAGAGAGAGGGAGACACAGAATCTGAAACAAGCTCCAGGCTCTGAGCTGTCAGCACAGAGCCCTACGCAGGGCTCGAACCCACGGACCGTGAAATCATGACATGAGCCGAAGTCGGTCCCTTAACCTACTAAGCCACCCAGGCGCCCCTAAATAAACTTTAAAGAAAGAGTCACAAAGCAAAAATATTACTAGCTTTTATGTTTACCTATGAACTTACCTTTACCATAGTTCTTTATTTCTTCATATAGCTTTAAGTTACTGTCTAATATTTCTTACATTTTAAACTGAAGACCCCATCAGCATTTCTTGTAGGACAGGTATGCAAGGAATAACTCCCTCAGCTTCATAAAGTCAATAAGAAACAAATGTTTATTATTGTGAAACACTACATTTTAGGAATATTTGTTAAGAGGTGGAAGCAACCTAAATGTCCACCAGTAGATGAATGAATAAGGAAGAGGTGGTACACACACAAACACACACAGTGGAATATTACATAGCCACAAAAAGGGTGAGATTGTGCCATTTGAGACAACATGGATGGACCTAGAGTGTATTATGCTAAATGAAATGTCAGACTGAGAAAGACAAAAACCATATGATTTCACTCATAGATGGAATCTAAAATAGCGACAGATGAATAAACAAACAAATATCAGAATCAGACCTATAAAAATAGAGAACAAACTGATGGTTTCCAGAGGGGAAGGGGTAGAGAGTTGGACAAAATGGATGAAGGGGACAGGGAGTTACAGGCTTCCAGTTATGGGATGAATAAGTCACAGGAATAAAAGTCACAGCATAGGAAATACAGTCAGTGATATTGTAATAGTGATGTAATGGGACAGATGGCATCTACACTTGTGAACATAGCATAATATATAAACTTGTCAAATCACTAAGTTGCATATCTGAGAAATGTAACATTGTGTGTCGGCTAAAATGAAAAAAAAAAGAAATAAAAAAAACACCTTATGCAAAAATTGGTAGTAAGAATGAGATACAGCCATGGCATCAATCTAAAATATGGAGCATTGGCTTTGGAATGAGGAAACTGTTTAAGTACCTTGGGAATGGCAATCTATGTTATTTGGGGATGAAACATTTGGTAAATCTGTCTTTTAATTTGTGGCATTATATATGGATGTTTTGAAGCAGATTGTTGATAGGATGAGCTGATTGTTACTAGCTTTGTTTGACATGGTGTCTGAAGAAAAGGAGGAGCTCAGGAAAAAAATAACTGAAAAAATACAGACTGTTCAGAAAATCTAGAATTTTTCAGGTTGAAAAATGAAATTCAAGTCTCCAGCAGAAGACAAGATTTAAAAATATGTTGAGTTTAAAAGGCCTTCTAAGACTCATGGGAAAAAAAAATTGGGAGTTTGGTTTTAAAGACACAGCCTCAGAGCAAAGATAAAATATGGATGTGGCTATGACACCTCTGGTTAAGAACTCTAAACAACTTAAGATAGGGCTCCGTAGATCTTTACAGTTGGTCAGAATAACCTCTATAAAGGAGACTAACATAATTTCACTGAAGGAAGATATGGTCAAAGGAGCTGAAATTAAGTCGAGAGAGAGAGAGAAAGACACATACCCCCAAAACAATTATGGGTGTGACTTCTGGCATATAGGGCTGACTGATCAAACTCAAATATTTTTTGCAAGGGGGGAAGGGGTACAGAGAGCTGTTATTTACAAAAGTACATCACTCTGGATTTAAGAATGAGCAATGAAAGAGAACATAGGGATTCTAACTTTATATAGGCAAGAAACTGGCTGAGAAAGAAAGGCATATTCTGATGATCTTTTCAAATGTGGCCAATAATAACAAAAGAGAAGAGATCACAGAGGGTGGATCCAAGAACCATAGAGAACAATGGACTAGGAAGTTATTCCTAGGAATTGGATCTGGGGCCTAATTAGGACATATTTACTACCTTCAGTGGGATTTTGGTGACTCCTATGTGCCTCCAACTCTTCTTTTCCCAATGGGGATGTTAGTTGTAGCTATCCTGCCTCTTTTCATAATTGTGTATGTGTGTGTATATATGTAGAGCAGATGGCTTGACATTTTAATTACTAAGTCTCTGGATCATGATTTGCCACATTTTAGCCTTATATAGTATTGGCATGAGATCCTGGATATTGACCCTGATTGAATATGACTTTTGGAGTAACCATAATTTGCATTTGAGAGGGAAAACTGTGATAATACAGTGTTATATTGCAAGGGTCAGCAGGTGCTGACCTTTTGTGTCATACCTTTTGTGATGCTTTTTATAATCTGACTCTTTAAGAAAAATATTTGTGGGCCTCTAGTACATTGTGTTATTTGTCACAACTTCTTCCTTTACTACCCCTTCTCCACAACTAATGCCATATGGACAGATTTACTTCCCTGCCTCATTGACTTTGGGTTTAACCATGTGCCTTGCTTTGGTCAGCTGAATGTTGGGAGTAGCAGGGCAATCAAACATTAAGAGACGTTGCCCATTTCTGTTCACACCTCTTATGTTTTGATCATCCACCATGACAAAACATACAGTGGGGAACTGCTGGGCCTAAAATAAGAAAATACATGGAGTATATCTCAACCCAAATCACAATTTAGACCAAGCTCCAATAATCCAACCTAAGCTTAGCAGACCCAATCTACCTGCAGAAATCTCCACTAGAGATAATGTTTGTATTGTAAGCTACTATGTGGTATAATAAGAATAAACATTCGGTCTTTGTCCCCAGTTCCTGGCACAGAGCTCCGAAACATTGGGAATTTTTTTGCCTTTTGCTTGTTTTGATATGGCTTATAGGGGTGGGAGCTAGATAGCTAGATAGTTTAATGTATGTATGTATGTGTGTGTGTGTGTATTTAAAGATTTTATTTTTAAGTAATCTCTACACCCAACATGGGGCTGGAACTCAAAATCCTAAGATCAAGAGTTATACACTCCACCAACTGAGCCATCCAGGTACCCTTAGATAGCTTTAGAATAAGGACTGTTTAACAGAAAAAACAACCCTGAGATTAGAGGGTTAGAACTTTTGGCCCCACCCCTCCAGCCTCCAGGGAGGGGAGAGAGGCTGGAAATTGACAGCGATTTAATCAATCATGCCAGTGTGGGAAAGCCTTTGTAGAAACTCTTGAACAATGAGATTTTGAGAGTTTCCAGATTGCTGAACACATTGGTGTGCTGGGAGGGCAGCATACCAGAAAGGGCATGGAAGCTATGTTCTCCCTCCCTTCATCTACACATTGCCCTGTGCATCACTTTCATTTGGCAATTCCTGAATTGTATCCTTTATAATAAACTGGAAATCATGATTGAAGCACTTTCCTAATTTCTGTGAGCCATTGTAGCAAATTAGTAAACCTAAGGCAGGGAGTTGTAAGCACTCCTGAACTTGAATGCTTCTGATCAGAAGTTGGGGTAGTTTGGACACTTGTAGCTGACATCTGAAGTGAAGGCAGTTTTGTGAGACAGACTCCTTAATCTGTGAAGTCTGTGCTAGTTCCAGAAGTTATTGTCTGAATTGGATGGAATTGTTGGACATCTAGTTGGTATTAGAGAACTGATGTGGAAAAACAGCATGTATTTGGTAATAGCAGAAAAAGCACACACACCGACTTTTGGGAATGTTTGTCACATGGTATTATTGTAACATAAACCTAACAAATACAAAAACTATTTTCCACATCAAATTTATTACAAAGCTACATATTGAAATAAAACACTTGGCTAATTGATCATAAACTTAGGCATAGATTTCCAATGTTTTTAATGTGACTTCAGTGTACATACATGTATGTAAAGTTAGCTGGCTGCTTAGTAAAAAAAAAAATACAGGAGCTCTGAAGAAGTTTTATTAACACAACCAAGATTTAGTGATGTAAATGTTGTGTAGGGAAACTACTTTTGCTATTTAGATTTTAGAATGACTAAACTTATAAGAGTCTTTTTAAAGTCTTTTTTTTAAGGAGAAAAAAGCATTCTGAGAGCATTAGAACAAAAGGAGCTTGTTAAATAAAGAAAGAACTATAGACAAAAGATAAACTTTATTTCTAGTTAATGCTTAAGGCATAAGACATAAGCCATGGTATCTTATATGGAACTTCACTGTATATAGTAGAGAATCCCCCTTATTTTATCTTTTATATTTTTTTTTTATGAAGTTTATTGACAAATTGGTTTCCATACAACACCCAGTGCTCATCCCAAAAGGTGCCCTCCTCACTACCCATCACCCACCCGCCCCTCCCTCCCACCCCCCATCAACCCTCAGTTTGTTCTCAGTTTTTAACAGTCTCTTATGCTTTGGCTCTCTCCCACTCTAACGTCTTTTTTTTTTTCTCCCTTCCCCTCCCCCATGGGTTCCTGTTGAGTTTCTCAGGATCCACATAAGAGTGAAACCATATGGTATCTGTCTTTCTCTGTATGGCTTATTTCACTTAGCATCACACTCTCCAGTTCCATCCACGTTGCTACAAAAGGCCATATTTCATTTTTTCTCATTGCCACGTAGTATTCCATTGTGTATATAAACCACAATTTCTTTATCCATTCATCAGTTGATGGACATTTAGGCTCTTTCCATAATTTGGCTATTGTTGAGAGTGCTGCTATGAACATTGGGGTACAAGTGCCCCTATGCATCAGTACTCCTGTATCCCTTGGGTAGATTCCTAGCAGTGCTATTGCTGGGTCATAGGGTAGGTCTATTTTTAATTTTCTGAGGAACCTCCACACTGTTTTCCAGAGTGGCTGCACCAATTTGCATTCCCACCAACAGTGCAAGAGGGTTCCCGTTTCTCCACATCCTCTCCAGCATCTATAGTCTCCTGATTTGTTCATTTTAGCCACTCTGACTGGCGTGAGGTGATACCTGAGTGTGGTTTTGATTTGTATTTCCCTGATAAGGAGTCCCTTGCCTTTGGGGATGTGTCGAGTAAGAGATTGCTACGGCTGAGGTCAGAGAGGTCTTTTCCTGCTTTCTCCTCTAAGGTTCTGATGGTTTCCTGTCTCACATTTAGGTCCTTTATCCATTTTGAGTTTATTTTTGTAAATGGTGTGAGAAAGTGGTCTAGTTTCAACCTTCTGCATGTTGCTGTCCAGTTCTCCCAGCACCATTTGTTAAAGAGGCTGTCTTTTTTCCATTGGATGTTCTTTCCTGCTTTGTCAAAGATGAGTTGGCCATATGTTTGTGGGTCTAGTTCTGGGGTTTCTATTCTATTCCATTGGTCTGTGTGTCTGTTTTTGTGCCAATACCATGCTGTCTTGATGATGACAGCTTTGTAGTAGAGGCTGAAGTCTGGGATTGTGATGCCTCCTGCTTTGGTCTTCTTCTTCAAAATTCCTTTGGCTATTCGGGGCCTTTTGTGGTTCCATATGAATTTTAGGATTGCTTGTTCTAGTTTCGAGAAGAATGCTGGTGCAATTTTGATTGGGATTGCATTGAATGTGTAGATAGCTTTGGGTAGTATTGACATTTTGACAATATTTATTTTTCCAATCCATGAGCAGGGAATGTCTTTCCATTTCTTTAAATCTTCTTCAATTACCTTCATAAGCTTTCTATAGTTTTCAGCATACAGATCCTTTACATCTTTGGTTAGATTTATTCCTAGGTATTTTATGCTTCTTGGTGCAATTGTGAATGGGATCAGTTTCTTTATTTGTCTTTCTGTTGCTTCATTGTTAGTGTATAAGAATGCAACTGATTTTTGTACATTGATTTTGTATCCTGCAACTTTGCTGAATTCATGTATCAGTTCTAGCAGACTTTTGGTGGAGTCTATCGGATTTTCCATGTATAATATCATGTCATCTGCAAAAAGCGAAAGCTTGACTTCATCTTTGCCAATTTTGATGCCTTTGATTTCCTTTTGTTGTCTGATTGCTGATGCTAGAACTTCCAGCACTATGTTAAATAACAACGGTGAGAGTGGGCATCCCTGTCGTGTTCCTGATCTCAGGGAAAAAGCTCTCAGTTTTTCCCCGTTGAGGATGATGTTAGCTGTGGGCTTTTCATAAATGGCTTTTATGATCTTTAAGTATGTTCCTTCTATCCCGACTTTCTCAAGGGTTTTTATTAAGAAAGGGTGCTGGATTTTATCAAAGGCCTTTTCTGCATCGATTGACAGGATCATATGGTTCTTCTCTTTTTTTTTGTTAATGTGATGTATCACGTTGATTGATTTGCGAATGTTGAACCAGCCCTGCATCCCAGGAATGAATCCCACTTGATCATGGTGAATAATTCTTTTTATATGCTGTTGAATTCGATTTGCTAGTATCTTATTGAGAATTTTGGCATCCATATTCATCAGGGATATTGGCCTGTAGTTCTCTTTTTTTACTGGGTCTCTGTCTGGTTTAGGAATCAAAGTAATACTGGCTTCATAGAATGAGTCTGGAAGTTTTCCTTCCCTTTCTATTTCTTGGAATAGCTTGAGAAGGATAGGTATTATCTCTGCTTTAAACGTCTGGTAGAACTCCCCTGGGAAGCCATCTGGTCCTGGACTCTTATTTGTTGGGAGATTTTTGATAACCGATTCAATTTCTTCGCTGGTTATGGGTCTGTTCAAGCTTTCTATTTCCTCCTGATTGAGTTTTGGAAGAGTGTGGGTGTTCAGGAATTTGTCCATTTCTTCCAGGTTGTCCAATTTGTTGGCATATAATTTTTCATAGTATTCCCTGATAATTGTTTGTATCTCTGAGGGATTGGTTGTAATAATTCCATTTTCATTCATGATTTTATCTATTTGGGTCATCTCCCTTTTCTTTTTGAGAAGCCTGGCTAGAGGTTTGTCAATTTTGTTTATTTTTTCAAAAAACCAACTCTTGGTTTCGTTGATCTGCTCTACAGTTTTTTTAGATTCTATATTGTTTATTTCTGCTCTGATCTTTATTATTTCTCTTCTTCTGCTGGGTTTAGGCTGCCTTTGCTGTTCTGCTTCTATTTCCTTTAGGTGTGCTGTTAGATTTTGTATTTGGGATTTTTCTTGTTTCTTGAGATAGGCCTGGATTGCGATGTATTTTCCTCTCAGGACTGCCTTCGCTGCGTCCCAAAGCGTTTGGATTGTTGTATTTTCATTTTCGTTTGTTTCCATATATTTTTTGATTTCTTCTCTAATTGCCTGGTTGACCCACTCATTCGTGAGTAGGGTGTTCTTTAACCTCCATGCTTTTGGAGGTTTTCCAGACTTTTTCCTGTGGTTGACTTCAAGCTTCATAGCATTGTGGTCTGAAAGTATGCATGGTATAATTTCAATTCTTGTAAACTTATGAAGGGCTGATTTGTGACCCAGTATATGATCTATCTTGGAGAATGTTCCATGTGCACTCGAGAAGAAAGTATATTCTGTTGCTTTGGGATGCAGAGTTCTAGATATATCTGTCAAGTCCATCTGATCCAGTGTCTCATTCAGGGCCCTTGTTTCTTTATTGACCGTGTGTCTAGATGATCTATCCATTTCTGTAAGTGGGGTGTTAAAGTCCCCAGCAATTACCACATTCTTATCAATAAGGTTGCTTATGTTTATGAGTAATTGTTTTATATATTTGGGGGCTCCGGTATTCGGCGCATAGACATTTATAATTGTTAGCTCTTCCTGATGGATAGACCCTGTAACTATTATATAATGTCCTTCTTCATCTCTTGTTACAGCCTTTAATTTAAAGTCTAGTTTGTCTGATATAAGTATGGCTACTCCAGCTTTCTTCTGGCTTCCAGTAGCATGATAAATAGTTCTCCATCCCCTCACTCTCAATCTAAAGGTGTCCTCAGGTCTAAAATGAGTCTCTTGTAGACAGCAAATAGATGGGTCTTGTTTTTTTATCCATTCTGATACCCTATGTCTTTTGGTTGGCGCATTTAATCCATTTACATTCAGTGTTATTATAGAAAGATACGGGTTTAGAGTCATTGTGATGTCTGTATGTTTTATGCTTGTAGTGATGTCTCTGGTACTTTGTCTCACAGGGTCCCCCTTAGGATCTCTTGTAGGGCTGGTTTAGTGGTGACAAATTCCTTCAGTTTTTGTTTGTTTGGGAAGACCTTTATCTCTCCTTCTATTCTAAATGACAGACTTGCTGGATAAAGGATTCTTGGCTGCATATTTTTGCTGTCTAGCACCCTGAAAATCTCGTGCCAATTCTTTCTGGCCTGCCAAGTTTCAAAAGAGAGATCAGTCACGAGTCTTATAGGTCTCCCTTTATATGTGAGGGCACGTTTACCCCTTGCTGCTTTCAGAATTTTCTCTTTATCCTTGTATTTTGCCAGTTTCACTATGATATGTCGTGCAGAAGATCGATTCAAGTTACGTCTGAAGGGAGTTCTCTGTGCCTCTTGGATTTCAATGCCTTTTTCCTTCCCCAGTTCAGGGAAGTTCTCAGCTATGATTTCTTCAAGTACCCCTTCAGCACCTTTCCCTCTCTCTTCCTCCTCTGGGATACCAATTATGCGTAAATTATTTCTTTTTAGTGTATCACTTAGTTCTCTAATTTTCCCCTCATACTCCTGGATTTTTTTATCTCTCTTTTTCTCAGCTTCCTCTTTTTCCATAACTTTATCTTCTAGTTCACCTATTCTCTCCTCTGCCTCTTCCATCCGAGCTGTGGTGGTTTGCATTTTGTTTTCCATTTCCTTTAAAGCGTTTTTCAGCTCCTCGTGCCTGTTCATTAGTCCCCTGATGTCTGTAGCAAGAGATTCTCTGCTGTCCTGTATGCTGTTTTCCAGCCCAGCGATTAATTTTATGACTATTATTCTAAATTCACTTTCTGTTATATTATTTAAATCCTTTTTGATCAGCTCATTAGCTGTTGTTATGTCCTGGAGATTCTTCTGGGGGGAATTCTTCCGCTTGGTCATTTTGGATAGTCCCTGGTGTGGTGAGGGCCTGCAGGGCACTTCCCCTGTGCTGTGGTGTATAACTGGAGTTGGTGGGCGGGGCCGCAGTCCGACCTGATGTCTGCCCCCAGCCCACCGCTGGGGCCACAGTCAGACTGGTGTGTGCCTTCTCTTCCCCTCTCCTAGGGGCGGGATTCACTGTGGGGTGGCGTGGCCCGTCTGGGCTACTTGCACACTGCCAGGCTTGTGATGCTGGGGATCTGGCGTATTAGCTGGGGTGGGAAGGCAAGGTGCAGGGCGGCAGGGGGGGCAGGCTTAGCTCGCTTCTCCTTAGGTGATCCACTTCAGGAGGGGCCCTGTGCAGCCGGAGGGAGTCAGATCGCTGCCGGAGGTTTGGCTCCGCAGAAGCACAGAGTTGGGTGTTCGCGCGGAGCGAGCAATTTCCCTGGCCGGAGCCGGTTCCCTTTGGGATTTTGGCTGGGGGATGGGCGGGGGAGATGGCGCTGGAGAGCGCCTTTGTTCCCCGCCAAACTGAGCTCTGTCGTCCGGGGGCTCCGCAGCTCACCCTCCCTTTGTCCTCCAGCCTTCCCGCTTTCTGAGCAGAGCTGTTAACTTATGACCTCCCAGACGCTAAGTCGCGCTTGCTGTCGGAACACAGTCCGTCAGGCCCCTCCGCTTTTGCAAGCCGGACTCGGGGGCTCTGCTTGGCCGGCGAGCCGCCCCTCCGCCCCGGCTCCCTCCCGCCAGTCCGTGGAGCGCGCACCGCCTCGCCGCCCTTCCTACCCTCTTCCGTGGGCCTCTCGTCTGCACTTGGGTCCGGTGACTCTGTTCTGCTAATCCTCTGGCGGTTTTCTGGGTTATTTAGGCAGGTGTAGGTGGAATCTAAGTGATCAGCAGGACGCGCGGTGAGCCCAGCGTCCTCCTACGCTGCCATCTTCCTAGTATCACCCTTATCTTTTATATTTTTAAAATTGTTTTCTTCCTCAATTTTTCTAAGATATTATAAGTTTTACTGAATCTTAGGGATATTTTCATAGTTAACTACTAGTGTCCAAAACAAGATATAGTAGACATCTGGCCTAACCGGAGAAGATTCTAACTGCAGGTGACTCTGGGCTATGAATTTCAATCTCAGATATACTTTTCTGTGGCATGGCCACTTTTATCTCTATGGTAAGAGGTTCTAGGGAATTATCTATACATGACAAACTCCTTTAAAATCAATATTCTCAGCAGAAATGGAAAATTCTTTAGTTTTCAAAAATCCATTAGAAAAGACAGGAATGATGGAGTCAAATTTAGTCTATCCAAGAACTTCAAGGTAACAGTTTGTTCAACATAGAACGGAGTTTGCTATAAATTTGATGTGCCTTGGACTCTACTTAACGTTTATAATTAATGAAAAATCAAAATGGCCTTTTTAAAAAATGGCTTTAACCAAATGATTGTGCTATGTCCTAATAGCATTATGGGACTGAAGGAGAGGAGTGGAACAGATATTTTTTGAATATCTGGGCCAGATATTATACATCTTTAGAGTGAGTTTTCTGAATACTTCATTTGTTCTTTGTGGCATAACATTGTGTCCCATATGAAAATACACTGAAATATCAGTATTAGTGACAAGTAGCAGGTGACTCTTGGTTTTGGAAACAAATCCTACCTTACTTAGTACCTGAGTAGGTGTACTAAAAGGTCTCAATGAAGATGATTCACATCTAGCCACAGTTCTGTAGTTCCAAATTTTGAATGTATTGTGCATCCCAAAGATACTTAAGGATGAATTTGTGAACAGGTTTTTTTTAATTCTTCAAATTCTATGGAAACTTCTTTGCTCCATTCATTCTCAGTCTTTTGGTTTAATGGCCTGCCAATGGTTTTCTTAATCTTTTTTCTGCTCTTTGAAATGGTTCTCTTAATCTCATACATGCTTCTTTGGTTTGGTTCAGCCCATTTGGAACTCTTTTGGAGAATAAATTCCAGTCCCCAGGGCAGGGGCTGCTCACTGTCAGAAAAGTCAGGCCCCAATTTGGACACCTGGATCCTTCCCGAGAAGTACTGCTAAGTGGCCATGTGCTGTGGACATTCTCCCTGATAGCTGCTCCTCTGAGATCCAGGAATTCATTATTCTCAAGAAGTCTGTGAGAACCAAAGTCAAAGTTGAAATCAATTAGGTTTATTTTCTTCTTAAGAAATCTAGAGACTCCTGCAGACCGACTCTAACACCCTCTTCTGCTTGTTTCCTTGACACAGTCAAATTTGGTTGGATTGGTTCAGCCATTTGCTCCACTATAGTCTGAGAGTCATGTTTCTAGATTCCACGCAGGGAGCAGGCGGTTAGCCCTCTGTTCTTCTGAATGGAGGGAGATTATTTACTCTTGTTTCCAGAAACATCTTTGTATCTCAAAGACCCCAAGGTGAAGGCTGAAGAAAGCCTCCTCTGCCTTCTAAATCTCAGTGGCTCTGCTACATACACCCACCTGTGTACAGAAGAGAGCCCTGGGGTCTTTATCTTTTGTCTGTCTCAACAGCTGTTTTCTCCATCCGCTGTAGATACAGCAAAGATATCAGAAGGGAGGCAAAACCCAGCTAGTTTTGCTGATTTTCAGCAGGTAAGAGGTGACTTTTTACCTTTAAAAAAGTTTTAATTTAATAGTTTAAAACTGGCATGCAGTCTCCATGGCTGGAGGCTACTTTATTCCTCTGACATAGATGACTGAGAAGCCTTGGAACATAAATATATGCAATAAGCCAATAATTCTGCCTGCCTTTCTGCTGCTCCTACAGGGTATCTCGGAGCTGGCAAACAGAAGGGTAATGGGAATTAGAAGGAGGGGGAAAACAGCAATAAAAATATAAATCAAAGAAAGAAGGAAATCCATTTGCTCCTTGGCAGCGGAGACAGTGCTCGGCTAATCCATGCTGAGTGCAATCCAATACTCCTTTCTATAATCCTGTGCTGGTGGAAGAAAATTAAAGTTTAATGCAATAACGGCTGACACAAATCACTTTTGTTGCCCAGAAGCAGATTAAAGAATAGTTAAAATCATACAAATCTAATTTCTTTTTTTGTTGTTGCTTTATTCTGCAACATCTTGATGCTTTAATCCCTAGCATCAGTTTTTGATTATTAAACATATATCGCCAACATAAGAGAGATTGTGGGAAAAACAGTGACAGCCAGGAAATGATTTGTGCTCAAATGGCACATGTTAAACCTCTTTCAAAATCCATAAATTTTTCATAGGTTCATAGAGGTCCGTGCCTTTAATCAATCTGTGTCAAGGGAATTTTAAAATAAGCATAAAGGTAATGGAATGCTATCAATCATAATTGGGGCTGGAAAGAACCATCACAGCCCATCAGCTATCACTCTCACATTGTGTGTGTGTGTGTGTGTGTGTGTGTGTGTGTGTGGTGTGTACACATGTATGTCAGAATGGTGTATTACCATTCTCTATTTTTGATTACTGCCATCAATGGAACAATTTGAGGACTTTACATAAAGGTAGACATGAATTAAAAAAAAAAACTTCATTGTGGTTATTATTTCTACCTTCCCCTGCTCCCTCTACAGGAATTACTGTCTCTGCAGAGACACTGACTTGCTTCATCTATGAAATAAACTTCTCCATCAGAACAGATGCATTTTTAAAAATAAAGTCCAACTTTTCCATAATTTGGCTACTGTTGAAAGTGCTGCTATAAACACTGGGGTACAAGTGCCCCTATGCATCAGCACTCCTGTATCCCTTGGATAAATTCCTTAGCAGTGCTATTGCTGGGTCATAGGGTAGATCTATTTTTAATTTTTTGAGGAACCTCCACACTGATTTCCAGAGCGGCTGCACCACTTTGCATTCCCACCAACAGTGCTAGAGGGTTCCCATTTCTCCACATCCTCTCCAGCATCTATAGTCTCCTGATTTGTTCATTTTAGCCACTCTGACTGGCGTGAGGTGGTATTTGAGCGTGGATGGAACTGGAGCGTGTTATGCTAAGTGAAATAAGTCATACAGAGAAAGACAGATACCATATGTTTTCACTCTTATGTGGATCCTGAGAAACTTAACAGAAGACCATGGGGGAGGGGAAGGAGGAAAAAAAAAGTTAGAGAGGGAGGAAGCCAAACCATAGGAGACTCTTAAAAACTGAGAACAATCTGAGGGTTGATGGGGGTGGGAGGGAAGGGAAAGTGATGGCCATTGAGGAGGGCACCTGTTGGGATGAGCACTGGGTATTGTATGGAAACCAATTTGACAATAAATTTCATACTAAAAAAATACTAATAAAATAAAATAAAAATAGAAAAAAAAATAAAGTCCAACTTTTAATCTATATAAATGTCCCTTCCTACATACAAATGCTGCAGAGGGTTCAGAATTCCTCCCCACTTTACCCAAATACTTAGGACCAACAGTGAAAGGAAAATTCACACAGCTTTCTTCATAACAAAATTTGTTGAGACAGACATTTTTGCAGATACTCTTGCTGGAATTAAGTCAAACTGTTGTTTTAATGCCATGGATTTCAAGTAACACTCGCTAGGGGTTTTCCATAAAAGGCTCTGAAATCATCTCTGCCCCATTTCATGGGAACTTTGTGGTTAATGGGTATTACCCATATTTAGTCATAGTGTCAGGAAGAGATTTCCAAGGAAAGAGCATTCTGGATGCTTGCTTCACTTGTCTTATTAGTAGGATTCAGCTATCTCCTTGAGCTGAATCTTAGTATGTGTGTATATGTGTATGTGTGTTTTAACTTTTATGATGGAAAGTTTCAAATATAAAAGCAGAAAGTATAGTATCACTCAACTTGAGTAATTATCTATTAATGTCCAATTTTGTGTCATTTATACTTTTATGCATTCTTCACCACCCCATTTGAAGCAAATCTCTGATATCACTTAACACATAAATATTTCGGCATATACCTGTGAAGATAAGGATTATTTTTCAAAAGATAGCCAAAAAGCATTATGTCAACTGAGAATTATCAGTACTTTCCAAATGTTATTAAATATCCAGCCACTATTCAATTTTCCATGATTATCTCATAAATGTCCATTTTTTTTTGAGTTTACTGGCTCACATAGGATTGAAATAATGTTTCCAATTACAGTTGGTTATTATGCCTCCTAAATACTTTTTATCTTACAAGATTCTGCTTTCTCATATCTCCATCTCTCTCTCTCTCTCTTCTTTTAATTGTTGCAGAGACTTTTATAGTTTCTCACCATCTGAGTTTCACTGACTGAATCCCCTTGATGTCATTTAACATGTACTTCTCCTTGGTATACCTCTCCTAACTAACTTGGTAGTTAGGTCTAGGGACTTGATGTGTTCCAGAACACATCCTCCTAATTCAGTACTCTTACCCATTCAAATGTTGACAGGTACTTTGGGCCCTATCCAAGGTTGGGTTCAGACCCAATCACTTAGTGGCCATGCCAAAAATAAAGCCACAAACATTGGAGGCTTTATATGGATGGGTTTGCTTCAGAAGCCTACATGTTACTGAGTTTCAGTACTCAGTGGTTACCCCATATTATTTCCTTTTTTGCTCCACTCACCTAAGAGTACTGTAAGCATACTGTTCAGTGAATTTATAAATACTTAGAATTTTGTATCTGGATATGATCATAGAAATTCTAACCCACACTCTAATTGTCAAATCACTTGCCCTCTGAACCTTAGGTTTATCATTTCTAAAAATGTATTATAAAAAGAAGCTAAGTTTGTCATTAGAGTCAAAGGGCTGATATATGTGAATAACATTTTGAAAGGACACTGAGACCAAGAGAGAACATGTAACTTGTTCAAGATTGTATGACTTTTTAACAGAAGCCTACTCTAGAATTTCTATATTTACTAAATCCAGAGTTTGGCTTCAGTGCTATGGACTTGGTATCTTCTTTAATGTACTGTGTGCATTTCCATAGGGAAAAATTGCTATTCAGGGTGCCCTGCAAGTTAATAATCATTATCTGATGGTAATATTATTGGTGTAACAGGGTTTAATATTATTTCTTAATGGGTTAGGTTGTACAAATTTGATTTATTATCAAAGCTGAAAAACAAAACTCTATGAGCAGACATATATGGCCAAAATATTTATTTGTTAAAGCCTCCTCTAGTATCATGAACATTTAAAAAATCAATGGTATCATTGCATCACATAGATACTAATTTAGTTTTATGAATTACTGTATTACTGTACTACAAATGACTTGCGTTTAGAGCTTCGAGAGTGGGTCATTTCTGGTGGTAATGCTGGTGATTTGTACCCAGAGAGGTCAAAATACAAATGAAATGAGACTTCAACAAGTATAAAAAAAGAACTTAAATTGATTAAATGCTTTTGTGTGCCATGCATTGTACCAGATTCTTTACACACTTGATTTAAATTAATACGTATAATGACCATAAGAAATGTGTTGTTGTTGTTATCACTTATGTGTGAAGAATTGAGCCTTACAGAGTTCAGGCAAAGTTTCCCAAGCTTCTACAGCTTGGGAATAAATGCAAATGCTGGGATTTATCCAGAGTTGTCTGAGCCCAAACCACAAATCACATGGTATCACTGCCTTTATAATGGGTGGGGCTTGGAGTCAGAAGATCACAGCTCTGCCTCTAATTGTCTGTGATAAAACGCAGCAAATCACTTTCCCTGTGAATCTTAATGTTTATTTATTTTTGAGAGAGAGAGAGAGAGACAGAGCGTGAGTGGGGGAGGAGCAGAGCAAGAGGGAGACACAGAATCCAAAGCAGGGTCCAGGCTCCGAGCTGTCAGCACAGAACCCAATGCAGGGCTGGAACCCATGAACTGTGAGATCATGACCTGAGCCGAAGTTGGACACTTAACTGACTGAGCCACCCAGGCATTCCTGCCCTGTGAATCTTAGATTTATCATTTCTAACAATGGATTATAAAAAGAAGTTAGGTTTGTTATTAGAGTCAAAGGGCTGATATATGTGAATAACATTTTTATAAGTGGTGATTTGTTATACAAATGTCTGTCATTGTAATTTACCTTTTTATCTCAATCACACACATAACAACAACAATTTGCCTGTGTGGACCACTAGAGGATTAGAGAAGAATGCAAATCTCTCAAAATCTGGGTTGACTTCTTACATCAGGAACTCTTTGTGAATCTGGTGCAGAAGACTTGTCTAGTTTTGCATAGGGTGTGTGGTAGACATGGAGACGCATGGCCCAGATTCCCGTTTAAAGAATGACTCCTTGGCCAGCTCCTAGGAGTGCTGTCAGTAGTCAACCTCCAGCTCTCATCCTTTTCCCGATTGCCTCTGCTGCAGAAAGCTGCATCGCCCAAGAGTAAATCCTGTCTGAAACAGTCCAAATTACAATGATTGACCGCATCACCTTGATGTGGATATAAGTAAGGCCCATTCAGTCCACTGCAGGACACTTTTATGCATGTACACTGCAGAACCTCCCGTGGGGTAAAGCAAGGTTTCATGGGCTTGCAACATAGTTTGACTTACCTCTTTGGTCAGTTCTACTCTCTTCTTCCTTCCACAGGTATGGATCAGTAACCATACCCAGTCAATGTCTGGTATGCCATATTCCATTTCATCTTCTTCCACAGAACCTAACCTATGACAGATGTGCTTCCAGAGCTATTTTCTTTTCACGTTTCATTCTAGGGAAACAAACTTTCTATTACAAACTTAGAGTCTGTTTCAAATGTAATTCCTTCAGACTTCTAATACAGTACAATGTGTTAAAAAATGGCAGATATTTTCCAATTCAGGTAGGGCATCTGGGGGCTCCTTTCTTTGGATAACTTGAATAGAAATTTTAAAAAATTAAAAAAAAAACGCTTTTCTACTATGTGCTGCAGTGCTTGAATATATCAACTTGATATCATCAATAACATTGCCCACAACAAAGAGCATATCATCATTCAATTCTTCCTTTCTTGAGAAGAGAGAAAAGAGTCTTTGTTGGTATATTCCATATTTTATTTGGTATGGATTGGATTTGACTTTAAGAATATGGTATTGTGACTGAGAACCAAGCAGTAAAGGGTGATGATTTCAAAATACAGTGGAGGAAATGAAACAGGAAAATGATAGAATTAGAACCAGGCTAGAACATTGCCAGTGTTCTAAAATGTGCTAAAATCAGGTAGATGGGATTAAAGAAAAAGAACTCATTGTACAAAATAAGGAAAAGAGACTGTGTTAAGGAAGTATGCTTAGAAAGTACGTATTCTCTTTTTTTTTCTTTCAGTCCCCCTGACTAATTTTAATTTTCATATAATTTGTTAGTTTTTTGAATACAGAAAAAAATGTAAGGAAGAGATAGCTTTTTGTTTCACGACCCAGGCAGTCTTTCCAGCAAAAAAAAAAAAAAAAAAAAGTATAAAATCGCAATTATAAAAAGCAAAGCTAAAATTTTCAAAGAATAAAGATAGCTATATTATGAAAAAGAAAAGTTTTCCTTTCCTTTAAGTTTCTGTCCCTTAAAGAACTCATTATTAATTAATGGTTCCTTATTAATCTTTTTAGGGAAAAAATTGGGCATATATCACTGTGTGTGTTTGGGTGCATTCATGTATTAATCATGTATGTTTGTGCATGTGTATGTATAATAGACATATATTATTCTGTTCTGATTACATCACTCAAACAAACTACTCAAAAACTTAGTGGCTTAAAACAAACAATACTTTTACTTTATCTTATGATTTTGTGAATGAAGAATTTGAGCAGGGCTCAGCTAGGCAATTCTTCTGTCCCTTGTGACATTGAATCTAGGACATATTCGGCTGGCAGCTGGTCTGGTCTGCCATGCCCTTTTATATGGCAGGAATCTGAGGGAGGAAGACAGAATCCAGAATTGGGAGAGGATTGCTGTATGTTCTTTATCAGTTAATAGTCACAGTGTAGCTCAAATTCAAGGTGAGGGTAATAAGACCTCACTTCTTGGTGGTCAATGTCTAAGTGGCTATGTGAATTTTTTTACCTGAGTATTATGTATTTTGTGAACATATTTAAACATACATGTAGGTAGTATGCGTGTTGATTGATGCATTATCTACAATCTGCAAGAAATGCATACAAAAAGATCAGACTTTCAATATTCTTAAATCCAAAGAGTATGTATGTATAGTGTAGGATAAACTATCAGAAGCAAAATTCCCCTCTTAAATGTATAAGATATCATAGAACTATAACTTCATATTTTAGATGGCAAGCTTCAACTACTCTTCATGATATTAAGTGAATGCAGATTTTAGAACCTGAGATTGGAGTCTGCCTAAATGCAGCAGTATTTTCTGACTACAATTATAGAAGACATCAATTAAATTATTTATCTTATTTTTTAGATATATTGATCTTAACCCAAAGCAAACAACACAACAAAAATAAAGAAAAGTCTCATTATTGATTTTACAGATTATTTCCTATTCCATCTGCTCCTCACTTAGTTGGCATGTTGTTACACACTATTCCTACAGTTGGCTCCTGGGAAGCCGTGAATAAATCACAAACAGTAAATCCCAAGTTGGTATTTACTGGTTTTGGCAGTAAGTTGGCATCTCTTAACCAGCTCTGAGGGAATTATCTGAGGTGAGAATATATGAGAATACATTCTGTATATAAGGGAATTGAGTTTTTCAAAACTCTGTGCTGTCAATCTCATTTTAGGCTTAAGAACTGCCCTCCTCCTCACTCACTCAGAGCATTCTATGGGATAACCAAGCTATGGGGACCAGTAGGACTCCCTGATGGTAGTTTAGGGAATGGTCTCTTCTTTATTGTGCCCTTTTCTTCCCTGTGGCCATCTCTTTTATTTTTTCAGGGAGGGGTTGTGTATGCTGGAAACTTCCCTACTTGCCTGTGACCTCAGTGGCTCACTTCTTTAATCCCATACAGGCAACACTGTGCATACAGTTTTGTCCATCCTCTTCCACACTCACCCCTTTTCACTGCCTTAGTTCCATCTGTTCATAAACGTGACAGAAATACAGAGAGCTTTCAATATTTGTATTAGAGAAAATCAAATGCATACACTTTCAAGGGAAATTATATACATTCAAAGAATTCATTCTTTTTAAACTCTAAAGAGCTGTATAGAAATATGGCACTCTCGAGCTGTATTTCACACACCTCCTGATTTAATCAGATGAACCCACTGCTGTCATGATTTAATCAGAAAAATGTGTGTTACTGCCAATACACTTGAAAAGTGATGAGGTCACCCTCATTCATCCATTCATCAGTAAATACTGAGTGCCTGTTATATGCTGGGCACTGTTTTTAGGAACTTGGGGCTATAGCAGTGAAGAATACAGACATAGTTCTCAAACAGTTATATTCTATTATTTATGTGCATGGAGTTGGGTAGTTGAGGGGGGCATTAAGATTCTTTCTTGTTCTTTATCCAGGACATTTAGGTTCCAATCACTGTGGCAAACCAGCATGTAGAAGGCCTCAAATGTCATCATTTGGTTTGATTGTGGCCTGGGATGCCAACTGAAGTACAACCCACAAGCTTCTGTGTTATCTTTTGCTTCTGAAAACTTTTGAGATTTTATATTTTTGTCAACAACATACACATCTGTTGTGTTTCTGCACATCTTACGAGTGAGACATTTCCTGCCCTTTGTTTCAGACTGTCTTTTCGAGGATATTTATATATGGAAGAGTCTTAGTAGATAGAGTAGTGTCTCTCTCAGGAGTAAAGGGCAGGCATGCTTCCTGTCCAGTATAATAAAGATGATGTCTCCCTCTGGAATAAAGGGAAGGCATGCCTAGTGCTCATTATAAAAGATCCAAGTTCCCTAAGCTCAGGGTTCCTCCCTTGTAATGCAACCCTCTGCGTGCACAGGTATCTTCTTGCTTTCTTCACATCACCCTGTGGGAATTGGGCTTCATGGAACTACTGCAAAAATGCCAATACTCTAGCTACTGCTGTTGCTGTGAGTTATAAACTGCCCTTCATCTACGACCCAGGAGTTTTGGGTCTTCTGCCCTCATCCATGAAACTTGGCAGGATAACTTGTCAGCTTGCAAATAGGAAAAATCTCAGACCCTTCACAGCTCTTGAAGGTAACTTTGTCAAGGAATCATATTGAAATGAGTGCTATTCCAAAGGTGTTACTGGTAAATGATGACTCACTACCCCAGAGCTTAAAAGAGAATAAGGCAGGGAGCGGAGGGGGTGATGTTGTCCACACTCCAGTTCTTGAGAAACATGGTCATATACCCCACATTCAGAGGGGAGAGCAGAGTCAGACCTGTGAGAACAAAGGTGAAATGCTGATATAGTTCCTTCAGCACTAATCTCTGTTGGATTGACTATTTTCCTGTACATTTTTTTAAATATGAAATTTATTGTCAAATTGGTTTCCATACAACACCCAGTGCTCATCCCAACAGGTACCCTCCTCAATGCCCATCACCCACCCTCCCCTCCCTCCCACCCTGTATGTGTTAATAAAATATATTCTCTAATTTGATGTCTTCTTAAACACAAATTATTAAACAGGATTCCAGCCTTCTGCAGGATTCAAGGCCCTCACTGCAAACAGAATTTACCGTGGTAGACTAAAGCTATGTTCTTGCTGCTTTGCAGATGCCTTGAGCTGACAACTGACGGAGCTGTCTCCTTCCTAGGTGTTGAAGGCCACTTCCCCAGAGTACGGCCTTGTTCTCTTGCTACTTCTGATCTGCAGACCCACGTTTTTAGGTCAGAATACTGAATTTCAAGGGTGGCCGGGTGGCCGAGTTGGTTAAATGTCCCACTCTTCATTTCGGGTCGAGTTATGATCAGTTATGACATGGAGTCCTGCATCGGGCTCCACACTGGGCAGGGAGTCTGCCTGAGATGTTCTCTCTCCCTCTGCCCCTTCTGTGCATGCGCTCTTACTCTCTCAAAAATAATAAATAAATAAAAGAATAATGAACTTCACACAACTTCTGAACCCCATTCTTCCACGAGGAGGAGAGCAGTCTCTCCTACATAGTAAATTGGCAGCTCCCTAAGACTTTTACACTTTGCATTGTGTAAAATACACAATTGCCTTACAGATAGATGTGGTGGATGTGATATGCATCATCTTCATTTTCGAGATGTCTGTTTCTCTTTTTCACATTTTAAAAATTGTCCTGTGTATAATTTATGAATTAATTGTACAGTGGATCACTTTTCTGTGTGTGCTCTGATGCCTGTTTTGCAGTGGGTGTGACGATCATGTACTCATTAATAATTTACTTATTTTCTAACTAATCATATTCCTGATTTCTTAACACAGTGCTTATTTTAAGATATTTCATTAATTATTTTGTTAATAATTATATTAATTGTATTAGTGTATCATATTATATTTTATATAATACAGAATATATTATTCATTGAATAAGACATTAATTTATTTATATAACATATATAACATTTCTATGAAATAAAGTTACATATGAAACATATAACTAATGATAATCTGTATATATTTATATAAATTCAGGTCATAAATATCTATATACAAAATAATTGTACATAAATATTTGCCTAGATCGGATGCTAGATGGATAGGAATGTAGGTTTTGCTGTGATGACAAATTAACCTCCAATTTTCAGTGGCTTGAATTACAAAGATTTACTTCTTGTGCGCATTCTGTGTCTCTCATGATTGGTGAGGGATCCTGTCTGCATAGTCGCTTGGGGCTCCAGGTTGAGCCATTTTGTGATGCTCCCGTCTCAGCATATGGCCTTCAAAGTGGCCAGTGAAAGAGAAGAGAATATGGAGAATCATTCATACCTTCTCTTAATTGCCTCTGACCAGACATGACACGTGGGATTTTTACTCAGACCGTTGGTCAAATCTAGTCACATGGCATTCCTAACTACAGAAGAGACTGGGAAATACAGGGAAGCACATGGAATATTAGATGAATATTTCTGTGTGTGTGTGTGTGTGTATATGTGTATATGTGTGTGTATATATACATATATATATGTATATGTGTATATATATATATAACATAAAAAGGCAGGGGAGGGCATATAATTCCTGCATATATATATATATATTGCTATAATTCATGCCATATATATATATATATATACTGCTGTAAATCCTGAATTTATTTAGGGCTGTTTCCCTAAATCTGGCTAATAATTGTAATTACCTGGGACCCATGTTTAAAAACTGGATTCCTAAGCCTCACCCCAGACCAACGACATCAGAATACCCAGCAAAGAAGTTTATGGATTTCTATTTTTGACAGTTTTGTTTCCCCCAGATGATTCTGACTGCAGCCAACTTCTGGTGCTCCTTCAACATGAGGCATGATATCCACTCTATTTTGGACTAATAAGATCTCTACTGCCAGCTGAGGAAAAGCTCGGGCAGTGTGGTAGGAAAACAGTGGTTTTTAGAACATGGGAACTATACAAAAGAACTCTTCTGGGTTTAATTGCACTTAGTTGATTCTATTTTGGACATGCTGCGGAAGGAGCATATTTTGTTGGTTAACACACAGCTCATTTTGGTTGTTTTGGTGAGACTACTGGTGGCATTTAGGTAGCCTTTCCTCTTTGGTCTAACAACATCGTGTCCATACTGCCATTAGGGCACTTTTCATATGCCATGGCCTCTTGAGAAATACATCTGCTACCCCCCCTACCCCCAAGATTGAGCTTCTTGAAAGCAGAGACCAAGAATTTTCTAAGGTAAAGCTTTGGCAGTTATGATAGCATTTATTTATTGAATAAATGTAAGACTTAATGAATGTACTAATGCATGAATATGTAAGTGCATGAGTGTGATAATAATATTAATTAAAGGGGTTCAAAATAATTATGATCAGAGGACAAAAATCAGTCAGTAGTTCTTTTTCAAAGAGAGCTTATATGACCCATTATTCCCAAAGAGTTACCCACCCAATGCCATAAAAATCTGAGCACTAAAGCTTATGTATAATTAAAGGGTGGTAAAACCCTCTCAAGGTCTTTAGTAAAAAGTAGCTGCTAAAAATTCTTAACAGGGAGAACATCCTAAGAGAGAAGTGATAAAACGTGCCCATGTATATAACCTAAAAACATGTATGTGTCATGCAAGAAAGCTTTACAAGTAGGAACTTGTTAAACACTTTTACTGTACTTTTTATTCATTTATTAGCTTGGCATCACCACATTTCTCTTTGTGGAAGAACTTTATGCTTGCTTGTCTACCTATTTATATGAACATCTAGGTTCATGAAATTTTTTAACTCTATATAGTATCTGAAACCACACTACACACATTGGTACTTAATAAAGATTATTTGAGCATGAAGATTTGATTACTGGCAAATGGCAGTTGAATATTTAATAGAAGATGACATCTTTGCATTTAAATGTATACTCGTTCTTAAAATGCTAACCAGAAATAGTTGGGGGAAAACCTTAAAGAATGAGCTATCATGTTTCTGGGTTATGTTGGCAATAATTCTCTACTATATTAGTTCCTTCAAAGGTGAATGATTTTTGATTATGATATAACCTTAACTTGCCATCTGTTATGAAACAGTGTATGAAGCTTAAACTTAGGATTTTCAGCTTCACAAATTCTCCAACAATTATGGACTCTTACTGACTTCATAATTAAGTCTAGACAAGGTTAACCTGCCATTCTGTTAATGTGGTTGTTCATCTGTGAACCTTGCAAATTCTTGTAAGTAATTGTGATTTTTGCTTTGAAAAACAAATATTCTTCTAAACCTATCAGGGAGTGAAAAATCCTATGACAAATCAGGAAGACCCTTGAGGCTTAAGATGCACCTTCAAACTCAACTCTCTGCCCACTTCCTGGGACAGAACCCCAAATTGAAAGGACTTTTTCAACATTGACCCTGCCTGGGGCATAGTTGGGATTAGAACTCATGTCTTTCGAATCCAAAATTTGGGGCAGTGTCCCACACAAGTTGGGAAGATACTGTATAAACAAAGATGAAATTTATCCATGGCAAAGCATTCAGGAGCTGTGCTGTAATGAAACAATATTCTTGTGATTATGCTGCTACCTGACTCTTACACGGTCAGATAATTTACAGAAACTTGCTGTGGGCAGCATCTGCCGTTGCTATATATGACTTGCTGAGTGTTTTTCTCAGTAGAATATATACTTTGATGACTGGATAAATAGTCAGCATTTTATGAACTATATGTTCATATATAGTTCTTATGAACAAAACTTACTTTCCACATAGTTCTCAGTAATGACCACAAATTGAATAACAGTCACAGGTGTTTGCCTCTGATATGAAAAGCACTTCCTGAGGTGATGTTAGGCCTGCTACCATTAAGAAGGAGGCCCTTCTTAGTTCATGCCAGCTCAGTGCTTGCTCACTTGTTCTTTCTCTTTTAGTGGAGGCTCAACCAGTAAGAGATGGAGAAAGAATTCTAACACAGGAATGATTGACCCCAAACTCTGAGCTCTTAGCCATTATTCTACACCACCATTCATGTGACCTGCTCCTCTGTCCTTGCTGGGCCAGCTTGAGCTAATGGCCACCTCCAGTAGCGTGGTGCAGATAATTCAGGGTCCTTGCTCAAATGCACTACAACCTAGGACTCGCTCTGATTCTATCATGCACAGCAGGAGACAGAGAAAGCTGCTTGTCATGAATGTTCAACATTTCATTGTATTCAAGATTATTTTCCCCTTGAATGGAATCAAATTTTCATAGTCACCAGCAGCTGTGGTCCTCTAAAATATGTTCTTTCATGATGAAAAGCACCCTTTAACCACTTAGACCTGCCCTTCCCACATATACTAAATGCAATCCAATTTAATGAGAACATGTCTAGCCAATCCAGGTCATAAATGAATAAGTCTTTACTCTGGGTGCATTTGACATAATAGAAATTATTCTCAGAGGAGGGTTATCAATTTAAAATATACAATTTGGGTAGATATACCACTGATTTTACTGCTGAGCTGTTCTTTCTGACACAGTCAAATGTGTCTTTTCAAAAAGCAGGGCTTCACATTGCAGGGCATGGATATATGAGGTCCTAGAATAATCAAAAAGCCACCCAGTTGTGCAGCTTTTCATTCTCTTATTCGGTCATTGTCTTCCCTTCAGCCTCTCAGAAGAAGAAAAATATTATTCCCCATGGCAACGTCTAAAAAAATTACATTGGGCCCATTTAGACAGGAATTTCATAATGAAAGCAGTATATTTTTTAAGTAGTAGCAAGATAACTCTGAAGTGTTCTGTCATGGAAAAGATTTAAGGGTAGAAAGACTTGTAGGCCTAAGGTTTGCAAGAGACAAATTGTTATCACTCCTTCCTGACCATCCCCTTCTCCTCACCCCCTTTTTTCTGCTATTCATTCTTCCTACCCTTTGTTCTCTCACCCATTCCTTCCTTTCGTAAACTTTTGTCATGTATCTCCTATATTCTAGACCTAATGATATGGGGGTACACCCCCACCTTCACAGAGGACTGCATGTAGGTAACACATGGCATTATAAGATAGAAAAGGGGAGTGTGGGGAGGCTTCAGAGCGGTGGTTCTCAAACATAGCTATAATTAGAATCACCTGGAAACTTAAAAAAAAAATGCTAGAGACACACCCCAGAACAACTGAATCAGAATTTCTGGAGAATGGTGGATGGTGTTTTGTTTTTTAGGATTCAGAGTTACTGCTTTCTATGGAGAATACAGAAGAAAAGAGGAATTCAAGAAACAGGGTTAGAGCACCTTTTGACGTTTTTGACTTGCTTGTGTTTTTTGCAGGTAGCCCCTGGCAGCATAGGGCAAATCAAGAGACACTAGCGACACAGATATCACTTGGCTTTCCTACAATTGACAAGGAAAAATACCTTTAATTCTTCTACTAACTGACACTGTGGTTGATTACAAAGCAATCTATTGACCTTTGGAATTGTAGTTTACAGTCTGTGAACTTGCTCACTCGTACTTGGGTGACGTCCTCTAGATGAGGAAGCAAGGTTTGCCTACCATCTCCTCTCAACTTGGGCAGCCCACTTGCTTTCCAGAACCCCAGCTTTTGCTTCATGAAGTTCAAGTTGTAAGGAGTGAGCCTCAGAGAGAAAAGCAAAGAAAATTGAGGGAAGAGCAGATTTCCCTCCTATGGATAGTGGAACTTCAGGGATCAGTCAGAAAATATTGGCACATCATAAGAGTATCCAGCCCATTTTCGTGGAGAAAATTGAAGCAGAGTTTAAGTGACTTACAAAACTCCCACTGTTCTTGTCTAAGACTTCCTAAAACTCAAATCTCCAGGTCCTATGTCCCTATTTCAGTGCCATGATGCCTAGTTATACAACAAACCATTTTCTGAATAAATGGTAAGTATCAATGTGAAAATAAAGAAGGAAATCTCTCCATGAATAAGAAAAACCATATTTATGGAGTAGGAAGACTACTAATAATAGGTCCTCAAGCTGAAGGCATGAGTTTGGACTTAGGGAAGCAGAATAATTGCTTGGCATCCCCTTGCCCCAAAGAAACGAAAGAAAAGGGGAAAAGTAGTTTTGTGGACTGTCAGAAACCTCAAGGTGGTTTTGTAGGGCTCCGTTGTTTGTGTAAATGACCACAGGTCTCAAATCATAGCATGGGGAGCGCCATGTTTACACATGAACCACAAGTAAAGGCACACAGATACCATTCCTTGAAGGATACATGGAGTGTTAGCTGAGAAGCTATGTGCTTCATTCAGCAATAGAAATTGTTGTATATGGCTGGGCTTGAGTCCAGACTGTCAAATTTCCTTGCTATTTTGGGGGCAGGGCAGTGAGAGGGAAAGGGAAAGGAGATGTGAAAAAGAATGGCTAGTGTGGAGAACTATCTCTTGATTCTTATCAATTTGTAGTGCTGGTTTGTGTGGAGTTGGTTTTGTTCTTCCTTGAGCGGATAATTGCAGGAGATGAGGCAGGTAACCACTGAAGGAAGATGCGGCTGATGTGATTTTTAGGTCTTGCTTGGAAGGCAGACTATTTAAAGGTTTTGGATTTCTAGCCTGAATTGGGTTGCTCTTATGATATTTAAGATAAAATAATCTGGAACAAACTGGTGGTGGATACATTGGTCTCTGTAAATGTTTTTGCAGGGCTATAAAGCAATATATACTTTATTTGGCACAGGTGGAGTTTTTCATCACAGGAATGGTCAATTATTACTGTCCCAAACAATTGGCAATAGATCATTATTGGGCCAGGAACATGGCCTGGAATAAATCCTTAATCTTGGGAAAGAAAAATACTCTTCGCCTCTCTGAATTATGCCATGGACGGTCTTGAACTCTAAAGTCTAGGCCCTCAAAAAATTCCTAGTGAAATGGGTGAACTGATCTTTATGGGGTGGGAAGAAATTATAGGTTAGAAAGGAAGTGACCCTTTGGATGAAACAGAATATTTCCTTTCCATCATCCTTGCTGTTTATTGAGATCATTTAAAATTTTACAATCTGGGTTGAAAGACACTGCGGAGAATTAAGGAAAGAACTTGCTTCATATGTGGGACAGTGAAGTTAAATGGAGGTTTGCAGTAAGTCCTCTGAAGACACAGCGGTATAGCAGAAACAGACACTCTTAAAGGATGCCCATATCCAGCACAGGGGTGGTCCTGTCACAAGGGGACAGTGAGAGCAAAATTAGGGGACATAAGCCAAAGGACATGAGAGTTCTAATTCTGAATATTAAAGAAGCAGCAGTGGGAACTCTCAGAGATAACTGGTAGGCAATGTGCAAGTGAGGGCTCTGAGTAATTATAAATTGGAGAATAGATGGAAATACAACTTCACTTAGCGCCAAATCAGTGAAGTTTGTACTCTGGCAAATATCCTTAGGAGATGATCCAGGAACCAAGGAAGTATTCTGAATACACTGCCAAACATTGTCATCTGTTGTCATTACAAGCCAGGCCTGATAATAAAAACTGCTAACAAACCTGTATTACATGTTTCTTCTGTGTCACATACAGTGCTAACACTTTAAAACTCTTAGTATAACATTTTGGGTTTCAGATCACAAGCTTTCTTTTGTGAATGAGGAACCTCTGGCTTTAAAAGGTTAAACAGGGGCACCTGGGTCACTTGGATCAGGTCATGATCTCACAGGTAGTGAGTTTGAGCCCTCATTGGGCTCTGTACTGACAGCTTAGAACCTAGAGCCTGCTTCAGATTCTGTGTCTTCCTCTCCCTCTGCCCCTCACCAGCTCGCACTCTGTCTCTTTCTCAAAAATAAATAAACATTTAAGAAAATTAAAAGCAATAAAAATAAAAGGTTAAATAAATTGAACCACATCAACAGCCAGTAAGTGGTAGAGGTGGGAATCAGAGATCACTCATTCTAAAGCCTGAGCTCTTGAACACATGCTATGATGCTGTCCATTTTGAACCAAAGATGAAGGCATGGGAGTGGTGGGGAGAGGAGGAAAAAGAAGGATGGAGCTAATATAATTGCAGTTTTAGGAAATGTCAATATAATCACATTTTGGGGAAAAGAAAGAATAAAATATTTAAGCTATTTCAATGATAAGGCACTCTTGCTTTCTGAAATATTAAAGTGAGATAAACAACTTATCAAATATGGGAACTATGGTATATTAAGTGTTTTCCATGTTCCAAGGCCTTTGCATATTATCTCATTTACTGTTCATAATGGTCCTCAGAGAAGTAAATGACTTGCTCAAAATCACATAACTGGTCAGCGATAGCACCAGAATTTAAATCCATACCTGCTTGTATATTAACTCAATGTTTAGGGGGTACAAAGCATCCATTCCTCATTTTTTCTCCTCAGACAGGATCCCACGACTCCACACTTGAAAGAATGTTCTTAGATGTGGTTTCCATAATTGCTGCTCCTGAAAGCAATGTAGGTGAGAGTTCTACAATCACCTTCAGACATTTTGGATGCATTAGAGAAAATGATAATGGCTTTTGCAATTTACCTAGTAACCACCACTTTCAGGAGCTTTCCTTTAGAGCCAAGTTACTTATGTGATTTTTAGTCAGTTTACTGTGGAATCTAACACTGAGGTGGTTCAAGGCATCCTACGTGAAGGGTTATTATATCTTACCTAGAAAAATCTAAATATATTTCAGTGTACCAGCCTCTCTCAGTGTGAAATATTCTTTCTGCTGGACACACATTTGGAAACTGCAATAAATGTTTTTGGGAAAATTAATTTAAGCTGTTTATTACCCTTATGATTAAAAGAGTTAAACATAACTTCCTAAAAGTTTCCTGCTTGAAACTGAAGACAATACAGGGAGCATTTGTCTCACTGAGAAAAAGACTTCTGGAAAATTCAATTGCCACAGAAAAGTACTTGCCATAGAAAGTCCAACTGGATTGTTGGAAACTGACTATATCATCATAAACACACACACACACGAGTGTGTCTACATGTACATGGATGTATACACATACCCACATACACATATGCACTTGGAGGAATCATTTGAACCCTAAAAAAAGGTAATGGATATGAAAATCTCTCTAGATAAGTACAGTCACATATCACAGGCATAAACACATGTACCCATATGGATGCATGTGGATATATATGCACTCCTTATCAAAGATTAGTCCTAAAAAATTGACTGTGAATTGTATTTTTATTCAAATAGATTAAAAAAAATTTTTAATGTATATTTATTTTTGAGGGGGGTGTGGGAGCGGCAGAGAGGGAGACACCGAATCCAAAGCAGGCTTCAGGCTCTGAGCTGTCAGCACAAGGGGGCTCAAACTCACGAACTGTGAGATCACGACCTGAGCCGAAGTTGGATGCTTAAGCGACTGAGACACCCAGATGCCCCCAAATAGATTTTGATTAACTTGATAAACCAATATTTAACTGAATGACTTTTTAATTTTTTAAATTCGTTCTTTCTCTTGTTTTACATATATGAAAAAAATTAATTTGCATTTATTTTATTTTTTTTAGTGGAGGTATAATTGACAAAATGACTTCTTTTTACAAGTTAAGATTCATTGGGCAATTTATATGAGTTACAAAAGACAGGTGTATAGTCTTCTGAAAGTAAGTCATCCACATTGTAAATATATGCACATATTGCATTTGTTCCATCAATATCAGTCATCCAATGAATATTTATTTAGCATCTACTGTGGACACAGCACTCTGCCAGGTACTGAAGAAGACATGTGTTATGTGTGTGTTCAGGCATGTACACACACACACACACACACACACACACAATTAAGGTATGAAGTTGTAACCAGAAACTTACTGAAATGATAAAAATTCTTTGGTCTCCCCACAGTCTCTTGGTCCTTGGGAGGCTATTCACTGCATATGGAACTGAGCTCTCCTGGGCACTATTAGCAACACAGTCTATTCTTAATCTCCATCTTTTAGTCTAGACCAGACATTTGCACTTGATTCCCATATGCAGATTCAAGCCCACAGCCAGATAGTCCAATATACTCATTTTAAAGTCCGTTCTACAACTTCAAAGTCCACAACAGATTGAGAACATTATTCAAAGCCGAAACATGCACGTTCAGATCTTTAAACTTTTTATTACGACTTGTAGGCCACATGGAAGACCAAGGCATAGCCAAACTCAGGACACCTGATGAAGAGAGGTCCAGGGTAGGTTAGCAATCACTTTTCTGTGAGTCTAGGACTGTTTGCTTTTGAAAATCCTTCAACAGTTAAGTAATACCAAGAAATTGGCCCCCTCAAGCAATAAATTACTTTGATATTCACCACAACACAACAACAAACTGGCTGTCAGGTTTGGCAACCATTTGAAAAGAGGCGGGCCTCCTCTCTGAACTCTGAATGGAAACATTATTTTTCCTCCACTAGAAGCCATCATCACTCTTTCACCATAAGGAAGGTCACACCATCTTTCACAAAAGATTTGCCTGCTTGTAATTACTGCCTGCAGCATACAGACAAACGCAATCTTTTAAAATGCTAACTGTGTTATACTTAGACCCAAGGGATCCGGGGTACAAATGTAACGCGGCCTTCCCAGTTTGTCTTAGCGAGACCTTACAGTGCTGATTGAAAACAGCTGAACTAAATCAACAGTTACCTTGAGCCAGGGGCCTTTGGAGAGCAATTAGAGTCAAGGCTTGGGTTTTGAACCCAATATGCTCTGTCAGTCTCAATGATTTGTGTTTGTTGTACTCAGTCTCATTTCCTGCATGAAATATGAGGCTGTATAAAGAGGAAAAATTCCCAAGATTAAAAAATAGTTGACCTCAGTGCATTTGTGAGCGTAGAAGTACACATGTCTAAATGACCATTTGGGTTTGTAGTACAAAGTTCTATTGATGTTGGCAGCCTGAGCTTCCCAGTCTCAAAGCCACATGAATGGTTTCGAGTTTCAGCCAAAAAATGTTTTCCACATGCTTTAGTGTGGGCCAATTTACACAGTAGATTTCGTGGAGACTGCGGCCAAGTGCTTCATAAAGGGCTGCCTTCTCTGGGATCAGGGAAACCACAACAGACACATTGCTAATGCAATCTAATTATCTGCCTGAATATTTTTCCAGATGTATCCAATGTCTAAAAATACTGCAATAAAAAAGGTATTATTTGGCTCCCTCGACTGAAACAGTGGCATAAAGAACCTGTTTGTCTAGAGGGAAAGCTATGACACTGTACCTCTCCAACTGCATTTAAATCAGTCAAACAAAACAGTACCCACAGGGTGGGCCATGCTTTCTGTTTGAATGAGTCTTCCGAACCGGGACCTTAGTACAAGAGATCATTTCTTTATATAAAGGGGTGACCCTCTCACTTATAAGTTAATTCCTCTCATTTGTGGTTTCCTAATTTGATTGAGGTTGGTTAGTGTAATTCACGACAAAGAGAACCCATGCTTTTTCCACTAAGCTCATGGTATGCCTCACACAACAGGACAGCAGACCATTTCCTTCCTGTCAGGGGAGAAAAATCTTTTGACTAATAAGTTGAGATTTTTACCCTGTCCCCATAGAAAAACTGGCTGTTCTGAAGGTCTTAATGTTTCCCTTTTGTTTTCCTTCAGCAGGATTTATTTTTGTATAGCAAGCCCCATACTTCAGCCTAGTTTCCTTTCTGTCATTTGGATCTCAGTGAGTCCAGCAGATACATGATGTTATGCCAGGTTATTGTTCAAGCTGTTGGCAACAATGCTCATTCCTAACACATCCAACTGCCTAGGAGAATACAAGCGCATTCAGTAGGAATTTGTTGAACTAAATTGAGAGGTCAGTTTCACCAACCTGTGTTTTTGCACACGCTTTAAACAAAGACTTTAGAATGGACTGTAAAATTCTGAGTAACTAAAAAGGCTAGGCAAAACATACACACACCTGCACACACAACACACACACACACAGTCACTTTTTCCCAAGAAACTGAAAAACCTAATGAAAAATTTTTGTCTTTTTGAAATCCGCCTTCAAGCAGCAAGGGTAGGAGAGGGGGGTGCATTCTGCATTACACCTTTCAGGAAGTAATAATCAGAGGCAAGACGTTACCTTCACTGTTTTAACTTGTCTCCATCACAACCACAAAACCACTGTGCCCACTTCTGTAATTTCAATACTGCACCATAAGAGTGAGAGAGAGGCCCAACATGGAGATAACTTTAAGTAGTTATACACTGAGGTTGTGGCTGAAACAAATACATACATACATACATACATAAAAGTAAAGCAGAGTCCCAAGAACTACTGTGAGCTCATGATGAGCAAGTGAGTTCCCCCAGGCTGGTGCATTCCATTCTTCTTAATTGAGCTATTCTCCTTGCAAGGAGAGCTCTTACTGATTGATTTGACTCTATTGTTTCTTGTGAAATCTTGAAACCATATTTTCATTCACTCCGTTGATGTTGATGTTTTTTCCCCCCTCAGCTTGGATATAGTTTCAAAATCTGTTCAGGTTCCCTGAAAGATATCCATAGGGAATGAGGTCTCTTGGATTTTCCAATTAGAAAAAATGAACAGTTTAATTCCTCTGGCAATCCTACTTCATTAGATGATCCCCCCACCATGGCAGTATACTGTTATCCTACTTTCATGTATCATCAAGATATTCTCAGGGAAGTGGGAGCAGACAAGAGATGCAATGAGATGCTAGTCACTTGGGCAAATAGAGAATATTTTATTTAAAAGTACATTGTGTTTGGTATTATGAGAAGGAATGCCTAGTGATCGAAGTAATCAGTGCTAAGTAAAGAATAACCTCGTAATCATCTCAAGCTACTTGCATTTTAAGGAAGCCTGTGAATTAGTCCCAAATATTTACTTTGTTTATTTCAGGCAATGTGACAAAATTGAAAAAAAATCAAAAGCTTGGAGAGAACAAGATTTGCTGTCTGGACCTCAACTCATAAGCAGGCCTGCCCAGCTCGCAGCTTTGCTCTTGAAGTAAGTGCTCTGAGTTTTCACATATGATTTCTCTCTAAAGCTCTAGAGAGAATGCACGCTATTTTAGGGAAGCTGGTTCCCTTCACTAACTTCCCTTGTCTGACAGTATTATTAGGATATAGGGTAATTGTAAGCCCAAGAGTTACTATAGCACAAAATAAGGTGGAGGTCTGAGATCAAAATTTAAGTTTTAGAAGATGCTACCATAACCTTCATAATTGTTTCGGACAAACAGAGCCAAAATACATTAAAAAAAAATTGTCAAAGAGCAAGTTAAGAAATGAGCCACTTTGAACTGAATCGCTAGGGATTAGACTTTTGTGGGTCCTAAAATTGGCTAGTTTGGTTTTTAAAGTTTTGGTTTTGGTTTTCATGGTTTTGAAGATCACAGCATGACACAAAGCAGTATTTCTCATAGTCCATACATCATTTGTGTCCTCTGGTGGTTTTTTAGCAAATAGTTTAGAAATTTCAGAGGAAAACAATTAAAACTTTGTTCACAGGTATTTAACAAGTTTAAAATGTAAGATTAAATGTGAAGTCTTTTTCTTTTTTTTTTTTTTAATTTTTTTTTTTTTCAACGTTTATTTATTTTTGGGACAGAGAGAGACAGAGCATGAACGGGGGAGGGGCAGAGAGAGAGGGAGACACAGAATCGGAAACAGGCTCCAGCCTCTGAGCCATCCGCCCAGAGCCCGACGCGGGGCTCGAACTCACGGACCGCGAGATCGTGACCTGAGCTGAAGTCGGACGCTTAACCGACTGCGCCACCCAGGCGCCCTAAAATGTAAGATTAAATGTAATTCTCACTGAGGTCTCCTAATTTCTCAAGTCATTAGCATCTTAAGGGCAGCCCACCTGTTGAAAGGATTCTGATGAGCTTCCAGTCAGTTAATTGGGTCAAATGCATTTAGGTTAATTTATTTTCACATTATTAGCATGTTACTTGTTTGTATTTGTTACACTTCCCTTTTTAAAAAATTCTTATTATTGCGGTGTATTATTAGATTTCTAATTTTATTAAAGAAGCAATAGCACACAAAAGTAGTTTATGTGAACATAAAATTGTTATAAAAGTAGTGATGGAAATATGACACCACCATAATCATCTCTAGTGACCGGGTTTCAGAGTAGATATAGAATGTGATTACATATGTGCTGAAATGAGGGGAAAGCAGCTAGAAGCAGCCAGATATAAAAAGTGAAAATAGGAAACCCAAAAATAAACAATGGAAAATTTTATTTAAGAAAGCTAGCAATCATTTTGACCCCGGTGAATAGTAAATTGCCTTTTATAAAACTTGGTTAAATAGTGGCCTGAAGCCATTAAACTTTGCATGTAAGTACCTCTCTGGTTTAAAAAGTGATATTTTTCTATAGAAATATTTTCCAGTTTTAAATTGTTGGATTTTATGGCTGAAGAAGATGGAGATATCCAAACTGTAAAGGCATAATTCAGAAGTTACATTTCTTGTAGCCAAAACAGGTAGAGGTGCAAGTAATACTTGTTCAATGTAACTGTAAAACTAGCTGCAAAGTTAATAACAAATAATGAGCTCAAAGTGAAAGCATAAGTACAGGAAAAACTTCCCTGTCATATGCAAATTGTATATCATGAAACATTAACGGCATGTAATGTGTGTGGTCTAGGAGATATTTTGCTCTTCAGTTGGCAGTGTTTGTGGAAGGTATGAATCAGGCTTTGGCTAATATGTTATGTGCATGGGGGAGAAGTGCTTGATGGTTGTTTGTTGTTGTTGTTGTTCTGTTAATCATTCAGAATTTATGCTGGAGGACATCATCGATGTCATTGGTATTTTTCTGAAGCATGATGTACATTGGGGAAAGAGTATTGGTATTCTTCCTAACAGGGCATCATGCATGGGCACCACAAGGAACAAGACTGCTCCACAATAAAAACCGTGACAAAATGCCAATGTACATGCATTGCTATTAATAGTGAATGACTGCTGATCAACAATATGCCTCCTAATCTTGGTTCTGTGTTGAAGGAAATACAGAAATTTGTGGATATAATCAGATGGCAGTATATGTCTTGTTAGCATTACTTGGGAAATGAGATTTTTCTTTTCCATGCTGAAGTATGCCAGCTCCCAAGAGGAAACTTTCACAACTTTAAAAATGATGAAATATAATACTCACAGAGAAAGGTGCAAAGCACATAAGTGTACAATATAATGAATCATTAGAAAGTGAACACCCTTCTAACTACCACTTAAATAAAGAAATGGAATCTTGTCTACACTGAAGAAGCACCCTCCTGCCACCTGGGTAATCCCTTCTCAATCACATTTCCTTTATTCTTCTTAGATTAAAAAACACTTCTTTGATATGGATATTGATTTCTCTTTTGATATTCTCTGTATTTCTATTGCTGTTGTATGTAGCCATAAACAAAATGGCTAATATTTGCTGGTTTTAAACTTTATATAAAGACATAATTTAAAAGAATTTCTTTTGATAAGCAAAATGTTTGTAAGATTCAATTAGGTCATTGTACAAAGCTCTAGTTAGTTCACTTCAATCGTGAACAAAATTTCCATTATGTTAACAAGTCTGAGTTATTTATCTTAGCATCCTTACTTCCTGATGGATATCACAACTGTTTTCGGTTGTGGCAAAAATTGTTGCCATGAACTTTTATTTACATGTTCCCTTTCACACATGTTAATGTACTTCTCTAGGTATATACCTAGGATCAGAATTGTTTGGCATTGTTTGGTCACAGAATATTGTTTTGTTTTGTCACAGATATGTATGGGAAAGGACAATGTTGAAGTTGTTGAAACAATTTTCACTCACATTAGCTCTGTATGAGAATTTCTTGTTCAGTTCTTTCACTGACATTTGGTATGGTCAGACTTTTAAATTTGCCCAAACTCATAGATATATAAAAGGACATCATTATAGTTTTAATATGCATTTAATATGTGGGAATTATTTAGAGCAATCTTTGAAATGATAAATGAAGTTTTAAAATGTCTTCATAAAATTAAAACTACCAGTAAAGATCTTTTTTCTGTTATTTGAAATGATTCACTTAAATGATGTGACTCAGTATATTCTCTAATAGCTTGAAACTATTATTTCAAAGCTGAAATGTCATCACTTTTAATGTTAATTATAGCATACTAATATTTATTAAAAATGATCTATGTTACAAATGCAACATCTGCCATTTTACACGTTCTCAATACTTGATACTCTACTTCACTTGTTAGAGAAAAAAGTTAATGATTAATTGACTTCATTTGACAATTGCACTCAAATAATGAACAGAATATAAGCAAATACTTTCCAGATATTAATATAACTAAAGAGTACTGGTAAGCATCCATTTACTGTATCTTCGAACTTGAACCTTTGAAGTCTCCAGCTTTGATTTACATTCTGCTCACTGACCTCAATGGTAAAAGAGGTCAGGACAATAGGAATGTCTGAAATTCTCTGACAGAGTCTCCAAATTATAGCATTCTCAATGGTGTATAATATTGTAAAAGGACAGTCTAGTATAGTTGATATAAATACTAAAAAAAGAAAACTGGATACAGAACTTATGGTTTGAACTAATAATTTTTATCTTTGTTGAGGGTGCCAAATCCACCTTAATTTTTTATAAGAAATGATATATTAATAGTAATTGTATTATAAATCATGCCTTATGTTTGTTTTTCAAAGTATTGTGATAATTTTTTAGAAAAAGCAATGATCCCACTTACTCTAAAACACCATTAAGTAGTGTTTTAGTAGTCAATATTTGATAAAGTGTAAAGTGCCAGTGACTAAGAGCTGATGACAAGGATTCTAGGACTGACTCACCATTGTAACTTTGACAGTCATGAAGAATTATTAATACTTCTGAGGTTTTATTCCTTCATCTGGAAACTACATCTCATACAGATGCCCTGATTTCCTCATACTTTTCTGTCTAAATGAGATAAAATGAAAAAAAAATATCTTAAAGTGCATTCTGCTGCCAGTTATGATGGGGTAGCTGGTATCAGACTAACTGTTCTGTAAGAACTTTGAAACTTATATGCAATGAAAAACCAAAAATGAAAACAACAACAAAGTTCTTGAAGACACTAGAGAGCAACCAAAATAGCCAGGACATGAGGGGCTAAGATTCTAGATGAGAAGGGAACCATAGACCTACATTTTGCAGGCAATTTCCCTCAAGGCGTTTTGTGACCACTAATCAGTATTTGAACAGGGAATGATACTGAGAAAATAAATGTAAAGCAACAACTAAACTAAGCAGAGATGATCAAGGCTTCAGGATTTCTAAAGAGGAGGGTTTTTAATAAACACCCTAGGAATTTAGTAGCACCCTGAAAGGCTACTCCCTAGAAGTAGCCAGTAATAGCCTACTCTTTACTGAATCAAAGTGATATATCTATATTCTATATTCCTGAAAGCCGAAACCTAAATCCTGTCTGGAGGAGATAATGTCATTCAGCAGCATTATGTTAATTCATATACATCATTTAGCATTTATTCAGAAATTACCAGTCATGCCAAGAAACATAATCAAAGCTGCAAAAATCAAGAGAAAATAGAAACAAATCCATAAGTGATCCAGCTGTTAGAACTCACAGATCTAAATGAACTTGAAGAGTGTTGAGACATGTTAAAAAAAAAAAAAAAAGGAATGGGGAAGGATAGATAATGTCACAGCAAATTAAGCATCTGTAAATATACTGAAATCCAAATGTTTATAATTAATGCATTTAACAGCTAATTAGACAAATATAGAAAGGATTCATAAACTAGAAGATAGGTTAGTAGGAAATATCTAGATTCAAGCAATGAGAGAGAGAAGAAAAGATGCTTTAAAAACCATAGGAGATATATGGGACACAGTGAAAAGATTGAACTTATATGTAATTGGAGTCCAGAAGGAGAAGTGAGACAGAATGGGATAGAAGCTTTTTTTAAAAAATATCATGGCCTGGAATTATCCATAATTTTTGAAAGGCCCATTGATTCAAAAATATATATAAATCAAAACCAGGGCAAAATCAAAGAACATCACACCTAGACGTATCATAGTAAATCTGCTGAAAGCCAAAGACAAAGAACAAACCCTAAAAGTATCCATAGGATAAAAAGAAACATTACCTTCAAAGGAACATTAAAGTGATGGCAGAATTTTCAATAGTATGATTTCTTTCTTAAATGTTTTTAAGAATTCTCCAAAGGATCTCTCTAGGCATAAAATATTCTTTGCAGCAAAGTTTTAAATTTGTATCTGATTCATTATAGCTGTAAGAAAATTACATTTTCTTTTCCCTCTGTCAAATTGATAGTTAATTTTTAAAAAGGAGTGTGTCCATTTCTTCTCAACTTTAAAGTAATTAGCATAATAAAAACGTTCTTACTGTTTTTTGAAGTGTACTTGCTAGGTATATCTTCTTTCATTTGCATGCTGTTGGTAATTTGTGATTTCTTTCTGTTTTCTTATTTTTCTCTTGCTTTTCCTAGGAGTTTATTAATTTTATTAATGCTTTTTAAAATAAACTTTGGGCTTTATTTTTCTTTACTGCATTTTTAAAAAAATTTTATTGACTACATCTTTTCAGTATATTTCTTCTACTTTGATTTTTTTTTTAATTTTTATTTTTTTGAGAGAGAGACAGGGAGTAAGCGGGGGAGGGGTAGAGAGACACAGAATCTGAAGCAGTCTCCAGGCTCCTAGCTGTCAGCACAGAGCCCGACGCAGGGCTCAAACCCATGAAC
The DNA here is from genome assembly GCF_022079265.1 of Lynx rufus. NCBI lineage: Eukaryota > Metazoa > Chordata > Mammalia > Carnivora > Felidae > Lynx > Lynx rufus. The sequence continues at coordinate 23,562,825 of NW_025814824.1, forward strand.
TGTGAGACTATGAACTGAACTGAAGTTGGATGCTTAACTGACTGAGCCACCCAGGCACCCCTATTCTACTTTGATTTTAAATTGCTGTTTATTTTATAGCTCTTTTTAGAAGGCTGCTTACATCTTTGATTTTAAGGCTTTTTTTTTTCTTTTTAATATATTCATTTGACCTATAAATTTCCCACTAATAATTACTTTAATTCATTTTATAAAGCCAGTATAATCTTAACACCAGAGGACATTATAAGAATTTTCCAATGTGTCATAATGACCAACTTCTCTCATTAAAATAGATGTTTTTTTTTCAAACAAAATGTTAGTAAAATCTACCCAAGAATATAAAAAGTAATAATACATTATATCCAATTAGGCTTTATTCTAGTCATATAAAATTGACAATAGAAAAACAGAATCATCATTATTCACCACCATATGGTTCTCCCTATGGTTCCTCTGCTGTATTCTATTTGTTTCTCTATTTTGACACCAATACCATCATTATTCACCATTATTTTTAAAAAATAAATTTTTTAAAAATGTACAATATGATCATAGTAACATTAAAAAAAAAGCATTTAGTAAGTTTCTGCAACCTTTCAGAATAAAAACCTTTTGGGATCCTTGATCTGACAAAGAATGTCTACCAAAAAATCTACAACAAAAATATATTTAATGGTGAAATATATTTAATTTAGTCTTTCCTCCTGAGACTGGGAATGACATAACATGTCCTGTTTTTACCTCTTGTCTTCAGAATCATACTGGAGGTTCTACCCAGTGCAATAAGATAAGAAAAAGTAACAAAAAGATATAAGAGGCCAAAATGGAGGAATGAAGTTGCCATTATCTGTAGATAACATGATTGTGCTAATAGAAAATTATCCAGGGTGGCTGGCTGGCTCAGTCAGTAGAGCATATGACTCCTGATCTCTGGGTCATAAGTTCAAGCCCCAAGTTTTACATGAAGCCTACATTAAAAAAAAAAAAAAAAAAAAAAAGGAAAGGAAAGAAAAGAAAGAAAGAAAGAAAAAGAAAAAGAAAAAGAAAAAGAAAATTATCAAAAGAATCTACATATGAAGCTCTGGAATTAATGAATAAATTTAGTAAGGTAATTGGCTACAAAAATCAGCCAATTTGACTTATATTAGTCAAAAGATATTCCTTATTGCCAACAAGAGAAAAAAATTTTAATGAAATTTTAAAACATCATTTACTCTAATAACAAAACAAATTATTTGGCAAAAAAAAACACATGAAGAAAACTGTATAAGACCTCTAAAAATAAAAACCCTTGATAACATCGCTATGAGAAATTAAAGCCTAACAAATGGTGGCTATGTCATGTTCATGGATTGGAAGACTCAAAATTGAAGAATATTATGTAGACTCAATAAATTACAATTAATATACAAACAATCCCAATAGAAGGAGTGATGGAAACTAACATGCTGATTTTCAAACAATTTTCACAGAATAAAAACAAAGTGGGAGTACTTATATTTCCAAATATCAAGGCTCATTATAAAGTAATTACAACTGTGGTATTGGTGTCAGAATAGAGAAACAAATAGGATACAGCAGAGGAACCAGAGAGAGAACCATATGTCTATAGTCGCCTGGTTCCTCATTGCAATGCAGTGGAGAAAGAATTCTCTTTCCAATAGATGCAGTTGGATCAATTGAAAATCCACAGAGATTTTAAAAAGAACCTTTACCTCACACTTCACACTGTACATAAAATCATTTTCCAGTGGGCCAAAACTGAAACTGAAATATAAAATAATAAAGATTCAAAATATAAGAGAATATCTTCACTATCTTGAGATATGCAAAATTTTTTAAAACAATAATCATATAGAAGTACAGAAACACTAACCATAATACAAAAGATTGATAAGTTCTTCTTCATTGAGTTTAAAAACTTCTCTGTTTATTAACAGATACCACTAAGAAGTGAAAATTCAAGTCACAGAATAGAATTATGTTCACAATAGAGCCAAAAGAAGGAAATCCTGCAAACCGACAAGAAAAAAAAATCTTAGATAAAAAAGACAACAACTTGGACAGACATTTCATAAAGAGATAATAAACACATCAAAGGGTGATAAGCATCATTAGCCATGAGAATAATGCAAATTAAAACTACAATGAGATATCACTACATGATCACGAGAATGAATAAAATTTTAGGGGAAAAAAGGTAAACCTAAGGGTAGAGGAGCATATAGAGCAACAGAAACTCTCATTCACTGCTAATGGAAGTATAAACTTCTAGAATTTCTTTGGAAGTCTAATTGGCAGTGTGACATATGACCATATGATACAGCAATTCCATTTCTAGGTACCAATGAAAAAACATACATATGTGCAGCAAAAGACATGTACAAGCAGGTTCATAGCAATATTACTCAACATAGTAAAAAATGAAAAGCAATCTAAATGTTCAATAACAATAAGGTGAATAATAAATTGTGCTATACTGTACAATAGAATACTAACAGTAATAAAATAGAACAAGCTACTGCTACACACAACATGGATGAACATCACAGTTCATATAATGTTGGATGATAGAGCAGAGACAAAAGAGTACATATTGTTTAGTTCTACTTACATAACATTCTAAAATAGGCCAAACTCATATATGATGATAGAAATCAAAATAAGTTATATTTGGTGAGAAAGTCATGATTGGTAGGGTGCATGAGAGAGGCTTCTGGATGTTAGTAAATTTGATCTGAGTCATGGTTAACAAGTGTGTACATAAGTAACATGTATTGAGCTGGATACATAAGATTTGTGTACCTTACAGTGTGCATGCTATACCTCACTACTTAAGTAAACAAACCAACAAATAAATGAATTATTTAAACAAAAGAGAAGATCCCGGAATTCTTTTTCTTCTCCTGTCTCAGCTGATGATAGGAACATCCTGGCTGATTATAGAGACATGACAATTTTATATCTTACCTTAAATGTTTTCATGAGGTTCCTAAAAAAAGAAAATGAGACTCTCCAATCTAGACCAAAGAGAATGGTGGAGCAAAGGAAGAACTCAATGTGTTGCTAAAGCAGAGAACAGTGATCGCTGAGTGCAGCCTACAGAGGGGGATCTTCTCTTACACTGTGTAGCATGATCCTTAACGGTAGTGACAGCAGAATATTCATCTCCACCTACCCAAGTGTGTATGTAGCACAGTGCCTGGAACATAGTAATAATTTAAGCTGATATTTATTCAGGGCTTACTCTGTGCTCTGTGCTAGGTTTCTTACAAGTATGATCTCAATTAATTCTCACAAAAACCTGTGAGGTAGCTAAGATTTTGTCCCCATTTTAAAGTTGATAAAAAGGAAGCTCATGGAAACTACCTAACATGCCAAATCATCTAGTTTTTGTGAGTGGTGGAGTTTAGATGAAAATCCAAGGCATTGTGAATCTTGGGACTATGCTTGTAACTATCATACTTCTAAAAAAGCAGTTGGGTATATAAGGCAGGAATCTTCTCTATATCTCCATTATACAATTGAAAGCAATTCATTATTTATTAAGTTTAATCTCTGGAATTCCTCCTCACTAGGCTGTGAGATCCTTGAGGCAAGGATATTTTACTCATCAACAAGTCCCCATTTTCTTACACAGTGCCTAGCTCATAATAGATGATGAGTTTAATAAACATTTGTTCAGTGAGGTAGCTTGAATTGCCATGGTGCTAGGGTTACTGTAGAATCAACCTATCCATTCCTGAGCATGTGTTTGTAAGTAAAATAGAAATTACCTCTCGCAACAAGCTTCACAAAGTAATAAGAATATTCACAAGAGTCCTGATACAAATTGTGGGTACTCAGTGGTATCTGCTAGATCAGAAATTAACAATTGCTCCAGGAAAAAAAAAAAAAAAAAAAGAAGTATCCTAAGGGTGTCTGGGTGGCTCAGTAGGTTAAGCGTCTGGCCCTTGATCTCAGCTCAGGTCTTGATCTCAGGGTTGTGAGTCTGAGCCCTGCATTGGGCTCCATGCTGGGTGTGGAGCCTACTTAAAAAAAAAAAAAAGTGTCCTAGTGGTTGCTTGAGAATGTAATTGAAAGTATTTTTATGTAGAGTCTGTGGTGTAAAAGCAAACTTTAAGATTCTGAACAACATTCCTTCATTCTGTTACCATATTTTCCACTTTTTCATTTGAGTGATGATTTCTTAATGCACTGTTTTTGTGTTTCCTGGATATTCTTTGTGTTCTGAAGATAAGCTGTCAACAAATCCCAGAGAGTCTTTTGGATGGGAAAGAATGCTCAGGGATACTAACCCTGCCTAGAGCCCTGCCAGGAGACACATGCCCTAAAAATGTCCCTTTTCCACCAACTCTGTCCTTGGAGAGGAACCAATTTTCCTTGCTTTTAGAATGCATAAGTTACACAGAGATGCCTGGATGAGGACTTTAGTACATCATCCCTGGAATACCTTGGTCTTTGGTTTGGCTAAACATCATCACTTGAGGTAGTAACAGCTGTGCAACAATTTATGGGAGTGGCATGGGGCCTGGCAGCTGCTTTTATTTTTTCCCCTTCTGGAAGCTTGTTTCCTTTGAGTCATTTTTTGATTGTGATGGATTTATTTTCTGTTGTGTATTCATTTCAAAGATATTGGGCAATCTTTTTCAAGATTCCTGAAAACAAAGATTCATGGCTCCAATGAAAAAGGGTATTTAGCGTCTGTCAGAACCTATGTTCCTTACACGTTTTTTATGGCACATATTTGGCATTCTAAAAAGTTATGTAATATCCATGATGACACATAGAAATCTCTAAATTATAGTGTTCAATGGTTGGTCCATTCATAAGTAAAATTTTAATGTACTAGAAGATTCAGATTGCCTTCTGCCCTATTGATATGATTATTTTAATTGAAACATATGTTACTTCTTTAAGCATGAAAAAGTGCTGCAAAAAGGAAAATATATAACTCAAGGAATGATTGTTTTTTAATATCAACTAATATGGAACGTGATTTCAAATGACATTCAATACTTTTCTCATCTCAGGCAGCCAGTAAGACTTCAAGATAAGACATGTCCTGTCCACTTCTACCTGTGAGTTATTGTGGGAGTCACTTTTTTTTAAATAATGGTCACTTCTAAGTAGGTTACTGGATTTTTTCTTTTCTGAAATTCTATATTAAAAATTCAAAATATTTTTACCTCGGTAGATCTATTTATTAATAACAATTTATTAGGAATAACAAATTCACAGAATTCTTCTCTCCTTTTCATGACAAATATAGATTTAATGTGAGAAAGGGGCTAGGAAAACAGCTAACAACCCCACCACCACCATGTTGTAAGTTAGGTCAAGTTCACTTTTGGCACCCTTTTGATTTTCCCTTTGACTCTCTCAGTAATAGTTAAATTTTTTAGTTGCAAGCAATAGGGAAGATACTAACTTAAATAGCAAATAGCTGATTAGGATATAAACAGAAGGCATAACATAAGGGAGTGATACTAAGAAACCCCCATTACAAGGAAATGAAGAATGGGCAAAGAATGAGGGAAGTCTGGCAAACCAGCAAGGAAAGGACCAAATACTAGGGACGTCCAAATGGTCTCTGTATCAGGAACTAAAAAGATTGTTTAAGTATCAGCTGGTTACTGAGGCTGAGGCAGTTCCAACTGTTCATCAGTGGTTTGTGAAGTGGGGAAAGAGCTATGATTGTTCTAGATTGGGTCACATGCCACCCATTGACTAGGGGAAGGCAGAAAATCTTGACTAACATAAAGAATCAAACAGCTATTACAGTGTAGCAAACCACTCCAGAATTCGGCAGCTTGAGATCATAATCATCTATTTCCTCAGGCATCTACAGACAGGCTGGGGATCAGCTGATCTGAGCTGGGCCCAGGTGTGTGTCTCTCTTTAAAGATTGGGTCATGTTGCAAAGATATGCTTTACGTATCTTCCTTCATGGCCCTGATGAGGGGCAGCAGCTACATGGGAGGGGTTCTTCTCTAAGGAACGTACAAGAGTGCAAGTCCTACCATATAAGCAGTGTTGGAGTCTCTGCTTATATCACATCTACTAACATCCCATTGGACAAAGCAAGTCATGTGGCCAAGGCCAAAGTCAAATGTTGGGAAAGTATATTCTGCTTTTTTTGTGGGAGTGATGACCAAATGAACTGACAACAGGGATAGAGGAAGGGGTGAAAAAAGGAGCCAATAATTAAGTTGGGCTAATTATCCAAGAATCAAAAAGATAATGACCTTAAAAGAAATCAAAATCAATGTTTTTGACCAAAAAACAAAAAAAAAAAGACGCTTGGATGCTTGGTAGCAAAAAGAAACAAGCCCAACAAATGCCTAATTCCTGAAAGGACTCCTTTCACCTGGTTCTTATGAATTGCAGCTTTCAGCAGTTCCTCTCATTGCACCTTCATACACCAGTAAGACTCCAAGAACCAACAAAACAATCTCATGGCAGGGATGGGACCAGTACCTTAACATATAAATACAAGTGGTCAAATCACTTCTAGATAATGTTCCTGCTTTTAGGAACAAGATTGCAAGTAATTGTGATTTCAATACATTATGATAGAAAAATCATATAGAAGAAGGCATTGTTGTCTGTTAATTACTATATAGAACCTGCGAACATCCAAGCAGCTGATAAATTAGTTCAAAGCAACAAGTCCAGCTATTTGGGCTCGATATGTTGCGCAGTTCAACACTAGCCACTTCTAAAGCATGAGTGGTAGCAGTGGGTGTTACTGTTCTGTGCTTTACCTTGCCTGGGAAATGCTGATGGAACTTGGACATCAGATTTTTAAAAATTTTGTTAATGTTTATTTTTGAGAGAGAGAGAGAGAGAGAGTGTGCAAGCAGGGGAGGGGCAGAGAGAGAGACATAGATTCTGAAGCAGGCTCCAGGCTCTGAGCTGTCAGCACAGAGCCTACCTGATGTGGGGCTCGAACTCATGAAGTCAGACGCTTAACTGACTGAGCCACCCAGGAACCCCTGAACATCAGATTTTAATGAATCTGGTCTAGGCTAGGGTGGCTACATCAAATCATAAATTCAGATTCTAGGGCTCCATTGCTAAGGATCCTAATTATGTCTTGTGTTTAAGCCCCTAATTTTTTGTCTGACATTCCAGAACTCTCTCAAGTGATTCCAAGGTGTATCCAGGTCTAGAATCTACTTAGTCCAATGCTTTAAGTGTGAAAAAACTGATACCCAGGGTGAATGTCCGTATGACTTTCTTTCCTGTGTGACACAGCTGATTTTCCTGGTGTCAGAACTTGGACTAGACCTGTGCTATTCTCCTGTCCCCAGTCCAGTGCTCACTCCTCTACACCCTGCTGTCTCCTTCACAGGAAAAAAACAGAAGATATCATGTTGACCTGAACTTCTGGAGAGTGAACACCATCCCTCCCCATTCTCAGGTGCATCACTTCCTTTCATTCTGAAGCACATGTAGTTTTTTGGTTTGCTTTGGTTTTTTTGACAGAGATTGTGCGTGCCAAGTGGAGAGAGGGGCACATGGAGACAGACAGACAGACAGACAGAGAGAATCTCAAGCAGGCTCCACACTCAGTGTGGAGCCTGACATGGGCTCAGTCTCACAACCCGGGGACTAAGACCTGAGCCGAAATCAGGAGTTGGACACTCAACCAACTGAGGGGGCCCCACACATGTAGATTTAGATAGGCTTACATAGGTATGTAGACTTAATTGCTCAGTTAAGAGTTGACCTATTCAATTAGTCATTGGTTGCTAGAAAAGTGAGCTGAGACCATTTTTAAATGAAACCTCTAGGTCTTTTTGCCCCACAGGTACAGTGTAGTGTATAAGCCAAAGGTCACTGTGATAAGGGAGACAGCAGCAGGTCCATGGAAAAAACTTCCAGAGCAAAATCGTCAACTCTCAGTGGAATGTGAATTGAAAGCCAAGAGCTGTTAGTGAAAAGAAAAAGATGGAAAATAGAGGAAAGAAGGACAGAAGGGAGCGGGCATGAGGTGACAATGCAGAGGGCGCAGTAGGCCTGAGCAGCCTGCCAGCAGGTCAGCACGCACAGACTGGCATGCAGGGTAAGAGAGGGGTGAGAGACAGCCACCCAAAAGGAAGAAAGATGGTCTTCAGGAAGGGAAGATACGCTTAAAATTAAACACAGGGGAGGAAAAGGGTGTTTACAGTTTTCTGAGATGAGATTCAAGGCTGAAGTCATCGTTTGGCAGCCAAACCAAAGAAATTTGGTTTCCCTCTGAAAGATTTATGTCTTCTAGGGTTGAGAAATATGTCTGGCTGCCAATATTTCATAAAGCAACATAGAAAGAAATACTACCTACTTTAGTGTTTGGTTTGGGACTTTTCACCTTTGTTTGGCAAGATATTTTTCATTTTGAAAGAGAGAATAGTTCGCGTCAGCTTCCTATGAAGATCTCAATGCTCTTTGCCTAAATTATCTGGTGGCTCATAGTGTTTTACTTACCTATATACAAATACTTTAAAAGGTGCATTAAAACTTGTTAATACAGTCACAGAATCTGTAAAACTTGTAACCTTTCAAACCGCTTTGAGATAATATCGCCTTCAAAGAGAATGAAAACAAATGTAATCAAACCCTTTGGGAATTCCACTTAGTAGCTGGGGGAAACCAAACTCAGAGCCAGCTCCACCATTTGCTATTTGTGTGACCTTGAGAAGTTACTCAACCCCACTGTGCCACAGATTCCTTATCTGTCAGGTGGAAATAATAAAAGAATTGTTGAGAGGATTAAATGACTTAAGCCCTAAGAACAATGCTTGGCACTCAAAAAGGATTCATTGTTATTATTACATATTCTGGAATTTGTGAGATATCCTAGTTTCAAATATTCTCTATTACTGTAGTCATATTATCATGGAAAAATCCTAAAAATGCCAACTAACTACACTCTCAGATCATCTGTTTCACGTAATGGCAGACTACTGAAACAATGGGGAGAGGAAAATTTTCCCCAGCCTTACCCAGCTGTAAACCATGTCATGTTGTGACCGTTAACTACCACCAACTCTTTGTATATGGCTACCCAGAGTTTTACATCCCTGGTTTTTGTATGTGTATATGTATGTATGTATGTATGTATGTATATGTATGTATGTATTTATCAGGGAGGTTTTTCTCTGGCATCATCATCCGCATCTTCTAATTACAATTTTCCCCACAGCCTGTCTGCCAGCTTATGTTTCCTTCTTCTGCCTTTCTCTCCCTTTCTCTCCCTCTTTCTCTTTCTTTGTTTCTTCCCCTCCCTTCCTTTCTCCTTCTTTTCCTTACATCTTTGGGTCCCTGCTCTCCTCCAGGCACTATGTCATTATTTCCCAATTCCCCAGTGTTAACCTATATTCAGGTATTATCCAGACAGATGTTAACTTCTCCATCCCATCTACTCTTCAAACCTTCCTTCATGCTCTCAATGTCCCTGTCATCCAACCCTCTGCCATCCAACTGCCTCTAGTTCTTTCTCAACAGTTTCCTCTATTGCCCACACCACATAGTCAAGTAATGTAGTCAATAGATGGTACTTGAACAACAGGCAAGCAATCTATGTTTCTTCTCCTTGTTCTTTTATTTGCCAACTGAGGCACCTTGGGCAAGGCACTTAACCCAGCTGAGCTGGGCTCCATTCTCCACATAGGTGCATTCTGTGTTCGAAGTACTTATGGAGATGCTATCAGACTATAGAAGTCAAGCAATACGTTTAAGGGCCATGTATCGCTCTTTATTTAATGTCACCATTGTCCCATCCTCCCTGATAGTCTAGATATCTTACTCATTTCCAACTGACAGAAGTGGTAGTTTCTACTTTTAACCCTATTATCACTCCTGTTGGTAAGGATGGCACTGTGACTCTTTTCCCCTAACCTCAACACCTTTTTCTTTCCCCACGTGTTGTTTATGCCAATAACTTTCAAATCTTTCAGAGTTTGCCACATATGACAAGCTGCTTCTTATTCTTATGCTTATGATCCCTCATGTGCTGTTTTTGCTGCTTTCCATCTTTCTGGTGATCATTTATTATACTTCAGAACCACCTCAGGTATCTTATGTGAATCCCTCTCTGTGAGTGACATATATCTATTGTCATCTATGTCATTTCAGTTCAAGATTGTTCACCTTCATATCAGTCACTCCTACTAAACCTTGCACTTCTGAGAAGAGGCCTGTTGTCCTCAAGTCCCAGCATGGTGTCTAGCACATTACATGTCTCAGAAACATTTGTTGAAGTATAAGTTCAAGTTCTCTTTTTCTGATCATCTGTGTATGGACTTACACTGGTTTTGGAATTCTACAATTTGGATTCAAGCTCTGGCCAGCCATGGATATTGGCTGCCTGACCATGACCAAGTTCTTTAACCTCTAGGAAAGCAAGTTTCCTTTCGTGTAAATGGGAGATAATGACACCCCTATTTATTGAACACTCACTATTTGCTGGAACTGTATATTTTCTCATTTATCTTATATCATTCAGTTCGTAAAATTGCCCTGTCATGTACCTATTATTATTATTCCCATTTTACCAATAAGAAAGCTGAGCCCGAACAACTAAAGTAATCTCATAACTAGTCCTTGCTTTCCCTCATTGTTTTTCAGTATACTTTGTTACAGTAGTAAGGGTGATCTTTTAAAATCATCAAACAAATAATGTTATGCCCGTGCACAAAAACCTCCAGTAGCTTAACTGCATTTAGGAAAAAAGAAAGAAATCTAAATATCCTCTCATCTTCTGTAAGTCTCACAAATGATGTGGCCCCTAATTACCTCTTGGATTTCATCATGGTGTACTTTCCACCTCTTTGACAGCACTCAGGGACATTGGCTGAGTTGCTTTTCCTGGAGCAGGGAAGCTCCTTTCCATCATAGAGCTGTCACATGTGCTGTTTCTTCTGCTGGGAGCACCCTTCCGGTAGGTCCTTAAATGACTGACTTCTTCTCATTCGTCTTAGCTCAAATTGTACTTCCTTAGAGTAGTTTTTTCTAAACCCCAACCCCATTGAGCTTCGGCATCATTACTCTCCATTTCATTACCCTATTTGATTTTCCTCAGAGCACTTTCACAATATAAAATAATTTACTGCCTGTCTCCTACATTTTCAGTGCCTAGCATAACAGATTCAAAATATATTTGTTAAAAGAATTAACTGCCCAAAGTCAACTCAGCAAAGAGGGGTGGAACTGGGATTTGAACCCAGGACTGGTGGACTCTAAAGCCCATATGGTTAACCGACGTATTCTTTCCCTGCCTCATCCATAAGGTTACTGGGAAGACACATTAGGCTAATACAGGGGACATGCTTTGTAAATTCCAAGGGTTATGGCAATATGAGGCAGCAGACTTATGATATTCTGTCCTTCAGTGTCCTTTGCTGGGTGCCACACACATTCATACTCTTCATTCTCAAGCAGCAAGAAGACATCACCAATGTTAGGGGGGAAAGGCTATTGGCTATAAGAAGCGCTTCTACTGATATTCTGTTAAGAATTGCTGGTGGCATCTGTGGGAAATGTTTTCTTCTTGTACTTTCACTCTTGGCCAGACACTTGCTAATCCTACCCTTATCTTCTACACTCTTGACCTTGCCTTCCTTGATGTCATTAAAGGAAAATTTACTAAAAAATCTTCCATTTATTCAATAACCATATCTAACACATTAGATTTTCATAGACATTTTAGGCCTCTCTCTGTTCAATCCCAGGCTATGCCATCTCCCTGCAGAGGGTTTAGAGTAACAAATCCAAATTAGAGCTAGAATGAACAATGGAGACTCCTAATATTAAAACCCCCTTTTCTATTATAAAAGGGATAGAAAACTGAAACATTTAGGTTAGTTCACCTGAAATCAACAAGCTAATCATACAGTTAGCTAGTTAATGGCAGAGCCAGAACAAACACCTGGTCCCTAAGAGCTCCCTCCCAAAACCTGCTTGGTTGGTTGATCTATCTATCTATCATCAATCTATCTACCCACCTACCTATCATTTTATAAATCTTCATTTTGACTGTGATTTATTAAAGAAAAAATTATTTTTACATCCAAATTATTATGGTACACAAAATAGCAACCCAGATATTTTATCTTTGTATTTGTAAAAGCCCCCAAATTTCAAAGGCAAATAATTTGTTTTGGTATCAGGGGCATGAATTAATGTCCCTTCACTATATTCCTTTGAATTCTTTTTTTTTTTTTTTTTTTTTTTTTTAATTTTTTTTTCAACGTTTTTATTTATTTTTGGGACAGAGAGAGACAGAGCATGAACGGGGGAGGGGCAGAGAGAGAGGGAGACACAGAATCGGAAACAGGCTCTAGGCTCCGAGCCATCAGCCCAGAGCCTGACGCGGGGCTCGAACTCACGGACCGCAAGATCGTGACCTGGCTGAAGTTGGACGCTTAACCGACTGCGCCACCCAGGCGCCCCAATTCCTTTGAATTCTTAAGGTACAAACAGTATCACTTTAGGATTTGCTAAGATCAAAAGTTTTTCCGATAACCTAATACTCGGACACTTGGATAATTCTGTTGTTTTCCAAGCAAAATATGGAGTATGCTCTTTAAAACCTACTGATTACAAACGTTATATTTTTATTTATTTTGAAGTTGTGAATATTTTCGGACATAGGCCGTAGCTTCTTCACGCTTTGAAACTTTGGGCTCTGCTCTGCTAGTGACTGTCTTCAAAGGATGAAAACACTGAAACAAAGATGATACAGGTAGTAGAAATACAATTGTTTCAGCAATTAGATCATAGAAACTTAAAACAAGATTTGTGAAGTTTTCCTTATCCGAATGTCCAAATAATTTTTCTCTCATTCAAAGAAAACAAGTTCTTGTCCATAATATATCTTGTCCAAGTATAATGAGTGGTAGAGACTGAAAAGGAGGAAAAAAAATTTCCTGGACTTCCACATCTTCTTCCAAGACATCCCTTTCTGGCATGGGCAGACCATACTAGCCTGCACACATACACCAAACTTTCCACAAGTACTGACAAGGAAGTTTTGAACTTCACCAAGCGCTCTCCTTTTTTCAAAAAAATTGTGGGTTTTTTTTCTCCCATCATTTTTAGTCAATGAAACTACTTTCTCCTCTCCATAGGAAGTAGATTATTATGTTTGAGTCATAGATCACTGCAATTACGAATACATAATATCATTTGGAGCATACTCACACCCTGAAAAGTTTCCAAGTTTACCATGTCTACTTGAGTTTTTCCAGAGAACATTTGTCATTTCATTCAAGAGCAGGCCTATGGTAATCATTTAATCAAAACTACTGCAGTGATTGCTACTTGTACAGAAAATTATAAAGCTACAGCAGGAGTAAAGCCCAGATTGCCAAGCCTAAATGGGCACTGCTTTTTTGTTAAGTGTTGGGTAAGAATGAATACCACATCCTTAAATTTGGAGGAAATTAAAGAAAGACAACCGTTCTTTGGTCAGAACCACATTTCCTAATTTTCATTTCCTCTATTTTATTTACACAAAAATACATAATGAAAATTCATAGAAGGCACATAGAGAGAACATCTAATTTTGATTCATGCTCTTAAAGAAAAGTCTTATTCTAGCCTTGGAAGCCTCCGATATACACTTTTCTTTTTTTAAAGCCAAGAGGCAAAAAACTTTGAAAAACATTAAAAAGGTTTTGTATTCCTCATTGTGGTTTCATATATACCGGCCATCAAGTGAAAAAAATATATTGAGATGATAGTTTATGAGATGTTCAATCCTAATATGTGAACAAGAACTTATTGGGAAACAGGTTAGTATGGAAATAACTGCTCTTCTGGAAAGAAGCTTTATTTTGAGTTTAAAACTCTGTAACTTATTCTTTTATGTATATAATTCTTTCTTTCATTGTCTCTAATGCACAAAAATTTTAATATATTGTTAACTATAGAGATGGCTACTCAGAGAATGGTTGGATATGTATCTGGGAGAAAGTAAACACAGTTCCTTAAAGGGCAATACAGTGAGGTCATATTCTGCAAAGAGATTTTAACAAAGACAGTTTTGGTCTACTATTTATTTTCTTTTCCAATACCAGTCTTTAAAAAAATGAACTCCACTTTTAAGTTAGAAAGTGACTTTCTCAAATGCTGATAATAAAAAACAGGTCCAAATTGGTACCCACAAAAGAGGAATTCAGCTCTCATTTATGGTTAATGAAGTGATGGGTGATACGTGATTGAAACTGGATCTTAAAATAGCAAAATATATTTTTTGTTTGGAAATAAAGCATGTAAGATTCTACTGCTATCTCACATTGGCAAAAGAGATGGGAAGCTTTAAATCTATGGCCTCTCTTTGTGAGTGGTGAAAGATGACATAAATGGGTAGATTTTGGAGGAGCTAACCCACTCTGGGATGACGCAAGTGTGTTGATAAAACCTCACTAACTCAAAGTACCAAGACCAGCAGTAAACAAGACTTCACATGGAGTGTATTTAACCACCACAAGAAAGGATTGGTTTCTGACAGGAAATCATCCTAATAAGTTTCTTGTCCAAGTTTAAATATAGTTCTTTAAGCTTTAAGGCCATAGTGCTAAAATTTAGTCCTTATGAATTTCCATACAGCAGTAAGGAAGCTCTCTGTATCCATCATCTTGAGGATGGGATCACCTTTATTTGATCTGTGGAGCTAAGAGCTAGAGAAATAGACTCAAACTTACTCTGGCCTTGGGCAGCAGGAGAACCAAGCTGATCAGAGGGCGGAGACCTGCATTTCAGCTAAGTTGAAGACCTATTTGTCAGGAATATAATTCACTCACAATTATATTCAAGAGAAATTATATTCAGGAGAACAGCTAAATCAGGGAGGGGCAGGCAAGAGCTGTGGAGCTAAACAAGCTAGAAATTAAGTATTTGAAATCAGCAAAAAGAGAAAGGAAAGTGGTTGAGAGTCAGAGCTATATTCAAATTGTAGCCCTGCCTCTTTCTGGCTGTGAGACTTTGGACACTGTGGTTACATTATTTGCTGAAAACATTAGCTCTCCTTCTCTATTGGGTAACCCCTCAGAGCCCCTCCTTATAGGAGGAGTCCCCTCTATACCCACTGATATCAGGGTTGGCCATGTTATTTGCTTTGACAATAGAATAGGAACAGAAGTGATGAAAATCGTGTCCAAATAGAAGATTGAAGTTCTATTGCATGCTTTTTCTTCCTATTCTTTTCCCTCTGCCATGAGAAGGGTATGTTGCAGATAGAGTCTGCTCCTTCGGCCTGGATCCCAGAATAAGGATGGCTTGTGGGGAGAGACACATCCAAATCAGAGACCGACAGCTGACATTTATTGTGAAGCTGTGCTGTTAGCGACTGATTTTGAAGTAATTTGTTACCATAGCATAACCTAGCAAAATCTGACTAATAAAGCAAATCAGGGTCCTCATCCTCAAACCAGGATATGGTTATTGTGAGGACAAAATGGAACGATAGTTTGTGCTTTCTTGGCAGCATTTTACAAGTAGCAGTTGTTGGCATAATTCCAAGGAGTCCAGGCTGGGAATCTGGAACCAAAGGGTCAGGAATCCAGAAAAAGAACTGAGCAGGAATTGATGAAGACCACAGGTCAAGGGTCTACATTAGATGTTAGAATTTAGCTGGAGGATGAGTAACAAACTAAGGGGTAGAGTAGAGGCAGACAGGAGCAGCAAGTAGAACATTCGGCGATGAGCCAACTGCCCTCTAAGGCACACACTTTTAAGGGCTTTCAATGAAGTCATCTGAGAGCATAGTCGAATCTAGGCTGTCTGGTGGGGGCAAATATGTAGATGGCATAGTAGGCAATTACTGACATGAGGTTTACATGAGGCACGTCTTTACAAAATAAACTTTCTTATTTGTTCCCAAATATGTTCTTTCACTTTTAGTGTTATTTGGGTACATTATGGTTACGTCTGAAGTTCAACAATTATAAAATCCTCTCCTATGGATTGAGTCATAATTTTTATGAAAGGTACATTATTTATATATCTAAAATTATGTTTTAAATACAAACAAATTTTAAATCTATTAACACCAAACTTCTGTATTTACAATGATTGATATGGTTGGATTTGATGGTAATGATGAAAAAGTATCATGTTGCCAGTGATACTACATCAATCATGTAGGTTTCTTCCCGTGAATCGTTTGGAGGGGAAAACTGATCAGCTATTTTCTTTTGATACAGGACAACTGATACAGGACAATGAAGCTCAATTAGACCTAAAGTATTCTTTTGGATAGGGCATATTTTACCACTAGAATGGTTTTGTAGAGCCCCAGGGCAAATGCCAGGAGTCCAAATCAAGCATCCATTGAAAGTGTTTCCGTAGTTTTCAGTACTGGCCTCACGTGAGAATCACCTGAGGCAATTAAAACAGATACTCAGATTACTCCCAATTAATAAAAAACAAAAACAAAAAAAACCCTCTGGAGGTGGGGAATAGCAATCACAAATACAAAACAGAATTCCCCAGGTAATTCTAGTGTGCACCCAAGTTTGAGAACCATTGAGTTAGAAGTGGAGAAGTCCAAGGGTCAGGAGGGGGTCTAGGAAGGAGAGTTAGTTGAGAAATAAGAATGAGTAGAGAGAGACAAGAATACCGACGTGTGTTTCTCAAACTTCAACATGCAGAAGAATCGCTTGGGTGTCTTGTTAAAATGCAGATTTTGATTCAGTAGGACTGAGGGAGGGTCGGAGCAACTGCAGTTCCTAGCAAGCACCTAGGTGAAGCTGCCGACCTCTGGACCATACATGGAGTAGCAAGAAATTAGAGAAGACAAGTAGGAATTGTTCTGATTGAATCCTAGGCAACTAAAGCTTGAGTGACTCCATCAGGACTGTATGGGCAAGTCAGGGTTGGGTAAAACATGTTGGCAGGTGCCAACAGAAAGAATATAAGGCTTTCTCATAAATAAAAGGATGTTTGCCATAGCTTGAATCTATTCTAAGAATTTTGTCTGGGGCACCTGGCTGGCTAAATTGGAAGAGCATGTGATTCTTGATCTCGGTGTCAAGTCCCACATGGGTGTAGAAATTACTAAAAAAAAATAAATAAATTCAAAAAAAATTTTTTTGGTAACTTATAGCCAATGATACACATAGAAACTAAACGTAAATAGGAACCTTGCATAGTAGGACAAGGTAGGTGCTTGATAAAAACCATTCACTCTAACATACAGTTAAAATTGAGGCACCATAGTAGTATTGATAGACAACCATGACGAGAACCAATTCAGAAAGCAAAATTAAGTTATTTTAAACGGTATTTCCAAAACACCGATGTTACTGGGGTCATTGTAGATGGCACTCAGATATAATAAAGTATATTGAATCACAGAGTAATAAATATTATTTCCTTCTTAACTTTCTTTCAATCCTTTTGATTAGCTTCAGGGGAAAAAGTATTAGTTCAGGTTGTATGTCTTTAATAATTTTCTTATAGTTGCTAATTACCCATTTTTATGAAAAGAGAGCATTCCTCAAGCTCAAAACTACAACAGGCAAAAACTATGGTCGTTTTTTGTTGTTGTTGTTGTTGTGACAGTTATATGTCTGGTTACTCTCTATTTTCAGCGAGTGATATTTTTGTTTCTGACAGTGATATATAGTTTTCTCTCAATATAAATTGTAGCAAATAAAGTTAATTTTTAAAATATTAGTAATACTACAATAGTGTAGAGACATGACAAAAATCATGAAGGTGCTATTTAAATAGTTGAAATTTGGAAAATCTGGCTTGGAATGAACATGAAACTACATAGAAATCTGTGCTGTTTACAGACTTAGATCCTAACAAAATATTTGCATTGATTTATTTAGCAAAAACTGCACATAGAATAAGCTTATAAAGACAAACCAAATTTAATCAACAAATATTTACAGAAACGAAGAGAAAATTTTAAAATTCAAAATGTTTCCCCGATTTTATCTATTTATTTTTTTCTGCATGTAAACAGTTTTGTGGGCTCAGCTGAATATCTCAAACAATTTTTTAATGAAAAGATTCAGCAAATAGAAGGACTGTTTCCCAAAAGTGTTTTTTCTGTTTTGAGGCCCTGTGTACATTTAAAGAAAAAGTAGGCACTTATTTTTTGTATTATATTGTTCAAAATAGTAGTTTCCGTCTCAGTTATTTTGTGTCTAGCCATCAGGCATTATCATAGTCATTTTCTTGATATACAGGTATTACGTTGGAAATAGGCCCCTAACCAGTAACTTACTGAGTTTGGTTTAGCAGAAGCCACCTGCTCTTGATAAAATTAATGCAAATAGATCACAGATTCATGAGATGGAATAGTCCTTAAGAAATGAGTTTCTGGGGCACCTGGGTGGCTCAGTTGGTTAAGCATCCAACTTTGGCTCAGGTCATAATCTCATGGTTCATGAGTTTGAGCCCTGAGTCAGGCTCTATGCTGACAGCTCAGAACCTGAAGCCTGCTTCAGATTCTGTGTGTGTGTCTCTCTCTGTCCCTCCCTGCTTGCACTCTGTCTCTCTGTGTCTCCAAAATAAATAAACATTAAAAAAAATTAAAATAAAAAAGAAATGAATTTCTGTTCACATACACATTCAATTGGACTATTTTTTGTTTGTTTTTACTTTTAGTTCCTTATTACCATACATACCACACCACAAATCCACACAATTAATTATATAGTTTCTCCAACCTCCCAAACTTCACCTCCTGCTGTGGTCTCAATGTTTGTGTCTCCACCCCCCCAAATTCATGTATTAAAATGTTGATGCCCAATGTGATGATATTAGGGGGTGAGGCCTTTGGGTCTTCATGAGTCAGTGTCCTTATAAAAGAACCCTCACAGAGATCTCTTGCCCCTTCCACCATGTGAGGAGGTGGTAAGAAATTGGCAGTTAGCAACGTGGAAGATCACCTTTACCAGACCATGCTAGCTTTCTGATCTTGTATTTCTAGCCCACAGAAATGTGAGAAATAAATTTCTGTTCTTTATAAGCCACTCAGTTCATGGTATTTTTGTTATAGCTGCCTGAATGAACTAAGATACTTCCAGAGATTCATTCCAGATCATCAGAATTATATCTGAAGTACTTTCAGAAGTGAATTCTCTATGGCCTCAGGTCTATCCCCTCAGCTGATGGTAATAAAAGATATGGATTAGTGAAGACAGAACTGTAACAAGGTGGGAACCTTGTCTCTTAAACGGTGCTGGAATGTCAACTTGTCTGCACACACACAGCAGGCAGGCTGGTGGGGTGGGCTCACCAGATCCATTTGCATGAGTCAACTTGCCTGAGGATGTTCTGATAGGAGTAAGGAAGAGCTGGAGTCAGAATGCATTCCTTTCCCCTTGTTGCCATAATAATTATCACAAGCTTAGTGGTCTAAAACAAGGCAAATTTATTTTTTTTCAGTTTTTTATTTATTTTGAGAGAGAGTGAGACAGCATGAGCACGAGTGGGGAAGGGGCAGATGGAAAGAATCCCAAGCAGGCTCCACACTGTCAGTGCAGAGCTTGATGTGGGGCTCAATCTCAGGAACCGTGAGATCATGACCTAAGCCGAAGTCAAGAATGGACACTTAACTGACTGAGCCACCCAGGGGCCCCCAATAAGGCAAATTTATTATTTTATAGTTCTGGAGGTCAGAAGTCTAAAATGGGTCTCACTGGGCTAAAATCAAGATGATGGAAGGGCTGCATTCTTTCTGGGGGGCTCTAGAAGAGAATCCACTTCCTGGCCTTTTCCAACTTCTAGAGGCTGCCCACAGTCCTGGGCTCATGGCAGTCTTCCACTTCCAAAACCAGCAACTGTATCACTCCAACTTCTGCCTTCATCCTCACATCTCCTTGTCTGATTCTCTTTTCTTTCTCCTCCCATGTATTACAGCCCATCAAGATAATCCAGGATAATCTCCCTATTTTAATATCAGCTAATCAGCAAACTTAATTCTGTCCGCAACCTTAGTTTCCCCTTGGCATGCAACATTCACAGGTTTCAGGAGTTAGGGCCTAGACATTTTGGAGGGCTGTTATTTTGCCTACCCCATAAAGGTAGAGAAAGTATGGGAAGAGACACAGGGTTGGTCTTAGAGTTTGTTCCTTTCTAAGTGACCATGAGTGACCTCTCAGTGGTCATAGGTGATAGTTGGGGAAAAGGAAGGCAAAACACTATGTGCAGAGATGCATGGATGCCAAAGTAATACTATTTTCATTCCAATCATATAGGAAGACACAGACTGGGGAAATATACCTTGTTTCTACTTCTGCAGGGCATATAGTGGAAACTTGAAGACCTCCAGAGACCAGATTGCCATCTCTGATTCATGCATTGCTGGTACCCACTTGGGGCAGTGGAACAGCAGTGACTGCAGAATAGTGGGCCTCAGAAGCAGTGATAAGATATTTAACTGGTTTTCACAAGCAGTGGGGAGGCTTAGCCATAGACCATACCAGGACACCCTAGAAAATAAAGTGAGGACACACACTAGATTTGTTTATGAGATACTTCTGGAACCTTCCAGAAATAACTATAGACTATTTCAGAGAGCTCAGTGACAAAGACAAAAACAAAACAACAACAACAACAACAAAAAACAGGCAGAGGGAAAGCTATAAATCAGGATTTATTATGTTAATATGGTCCCATTTTTCACAGCATCTTAGGGCATCCAAAGGAAATTTAGATTACATTCAGGAGGGAGGCTCAAACAGATGGCAGGAGAAAAGAAACATCTTTCCTTTCAGCAGAGTCATGCTAGTTGGTGAATCAAGGGCCACCCCTGATAATCTGCACCTCTGATTATGATTTAATTTTAATTTAATGTCAATTAACTTGACAATTTAACTCTTGCCTCCCTGCCCAGGTGCTTGATTTACTGATTTATATTGGTCTAACAGGTTTAATTATATTTTTTTGGCAGTGATTTTTCCCCCCAAACTGAGGTCTTGTACCTATAGTTCTGTGCTTAGGGGATTTCAAGGAATTTGAATATCCTGGGGAACACTGCTGTGGCTTTCCCAGATGCCTCTTTCAAGACTAGTATTCGTTTCACCAGTTTCCTGGTTGCCATCTAACAGCTCACAGTTTAATTGCCCTCTGGAAAGGATCTGCCTCACCCAAGGTTATGTTTCCTCCCTGGAAACAGCCCATATTCAAGACTGGTCATTGCGGAGGTACAAAAGCCTGCCTGCCTTGTCCCTGTGGGGAGATCTGTGAAGGGCCATCCCAGCTGCAGAGCACCCCTTGGTGCTGGTTGAGGTCTCTGTCATGACTTGATCTTGGTTCCCCTCTCCCTCTACCCTGTCCTTATTCCCTCCCAGGAGTTGTTCCTGATAGCAGGCATTTCCTGCATGTGGATCTCCATCTGTGAGAGTCTATTTCCCAGAGAATTTGAACTAAGACACTTGATGTGAGAATTGGCCTAAGGAGGCGGATTCTAAAGTGAGACTTGGGAGCTGGATCACTTATTGGCTGGCTGTCAGTGAGAACCCATGGCTTGACATAGGTGGAGTCCTGGGAGCAATGGCATGGGGTAGTTTTACAGCTATTAAAGCTTTGGAGCACCTGGGTGGCTCAGTAGGGGCGTCAGACTCTGGATTTAGGCTCAGGTCATGATCTCATGGTTCCTGAGTTTGAGCTCTACATTGGGCTCTGTGCTATTAGCATAGAGTTTCTTTTCTGCTCTCTCTGTCCCTTCCCTACTCGCACATGTGAGCACGCATTTGCGCATGTATGCACACTATCTCTCACCCGCTCTCTCTCTTTCAAAAATAAATAAGTAAACTTAAAAAACCCTAACAAACACTAAAGCTTTCACTGGTGATGAACTGAGATGGGATGTGGATATAAAGAAATGCACTGTTGGGCTTGATATCCTTAGGCATTTGAGAGGTTCAAAGGAAATGGTAATTAGAAAGACAATGAAATTGGATGGCTGTGGCTAAGTACCCAGTGTACAGCTTGGAAAAATAATAAAAATGGAGGTGATTAATCACTAATTTAAGGCAAACTTTGAAAAATTAGAGACTCTACAGGCAGCATTTAAAAGGCTCTCCTAAGGGACACCTGGTTGGCTCAGTTGGTTAAGGGACCTACTCTTGATTTCGGCTCAGGTCATGACCTCACGATTTGTGAGTTTGAGCCCCAAGATGGACTCCACACTGACAGTGCAGAGAATACCTGCTTGGGATTCTCTGTCTCCCTCTCTCTCTGTCCCTCTCCCACTCGATCTCTATCTGCTCTTTCTCTCTCCCCCCACTATCTCTCTCAAAATAAATAAACAAACATTTTAATAAAAATAAAAAATAAAAAAGGCTCTCCTGAGGCTACAGAGTGGAAAAGGTGAAGACTGGGCTCAGTATTTAATTGTAAGGATAGCAGACAGAATTCCAGGGAAGGTTGAATTCTCAGGCCTGGCAAGACTTCAGCACAAAGATCAGGACCCTGGTATGCAAGGAATAGGATCCTAAGGCTTCAGATGAAACATCTAGGTCAGTGTGCTAGAAAACCTTGAAATCCCAATACTCCTGAACCCTGTGGGCCCACAGAAGTAGCCTACTGCTTTCTGTTAAGGTCTACAACTCTCCTCCTTAGGACTTACCTCTATTTCCTCTCCTCATCATTGGACACTGGAGTCTTTGTAAGAAACAAACAAGACACATGGGACACATGGGAGATACTCCATATAAAAATATAGCAGTTCATCATATGAAGTTTGGGGAGATGACAAGTTCTTGAGGGCATGCTGCACCTCTTCCGTCACAGTAAAGGATAAACTCTTTTATCTTCTGCTAATGAGGAGTCACCCCCTGCTAGACCTCCAGTTCTGAAGGCAGCACATTTTACATTTAGCAATTACAGTTTTGACACATATACTAGGTGACATAAAACACTGCCTGTGTTGAGTAAGGCTTAGAGCAGGAAGGGACTTTGCAACAGGTCCACACTGTGATCCCAGAAGCCCTACTTCTTAGGCTTGAGGACCTGGTAACTCCGATGGAACTAGAAATATTTTTGGTGGAAAAGAAGCTAAATGGAGTTTATGACAAGTCTCAGTGGGAGAGTCATAATATAGGTAAGGTTTTGGAACAAGGTCATTCCATATGGAACATGGAATTATGTATTTTCAAAAAATGGCTCTTAGTGTTCAATAGGACTCTGGTAGAAATGGAGCATGTGACTCTGAGACATCAAGTAAAAATGTATCTAAAATTGCTTCTTATGATATGAATTTTGTCAGACCCATAAATTCATAGTGTTAGGCATGGCTAGAAGCAATCCTTTGTAAAACAACATTGTATATCTAACACTGGGCAGCAGTGGGGCTGGTAAGCCACAAAGACAGGTGGTCTATAATCCCATGTAATGTACCAGTTTCATTGTTGCCTTTCTGTCAGCTCATACTTATAACCACATTAGGGCAGGGGCACTTAAACATAGTTGCCGGTAGAAGAAAATGGTCAAGACTGTTCTCAGGTGGTGGTTTTACCAAATGAAAATCAAATGCTGGTGCCCTGTAGTCTCACTCAGGGGTGGCCTAGAAAGGCAGTGATGAGAGAAAATCCTCCCAATGGGCAGAACCTTGAGTGATTTACTGGGTTATCTACTTGGTATTTCCTATTTAAATTGATTTATACTCATTATTTCTTTGTTTCCTTACTTTTGATTTAGCTTGCTCATCTTTCTCTAGTGTCTTAAGATGGAAGTATATATATTATTGATTTGAGAACTTCTTTTTAAAAAAATTTTTTAGACTTTTTAAAATTTATTTGGGGTTGGGGAGAGAATCTTAAACAGGCTGCACACTCAGCACAGAGCATGACACAGGGCTTGATCCCAAGACCCTGGGGTCATGACCTGAGCCAAAATAGAGTTGGATGCTCAACCGACTGAGCCACCTAGGTTTCCCAGAACTTCCTTCTTTAAAAATATAAGCATCTAGAAGGTGGCAGAACAGCATGGAAGTTTTTTGTGTGTCTCGCATCCATGAAATACAGCCAGACCAACACTAAACCATCCTGCACACGAAAACTGCTCTGAAGATTAACACAACAATCTGCACAACCTGAACCACAGAATTCAGCAAGTACACAGTGCAGAGGTGCACTGGGGGAGAGAGAAGCCGTGAGGGCAGGGAGCGGTTTTGCGTTCAGAGAGAGGACAGAGAAGGGGGGGTGGGTATAGGAAAAGCACCCCTCCCACCGAAAAGCAGCTGGAAAAGAAAGTGGAAAAGTGGAAACAGCTGCAGGGACTGAACTAAAAAGGGACAAAGGAGAAAGGAGAGGGTTTAAATTGCATTAAGACTGTATAAACAGGGGGAGCACGGAGTCTGAAACTCTGCAGCTTAATACCTGGCGGTGCTCTGGTAGAAAGGGCGAATCCCCAGGATCAGGGTAGAATCCGGGGTTCTTCATGCCACACAGGGAGAGGCAGTTCCCCTGCTGGAAGGACACCTGGTAGAGGCTATGTGGGTCCCCCAAAGGCGAGGCCCCAGTGGACGCAGGAGAACAACCACATTCTCTGGTGCTGGAACAAGGTCGTTAAGGGCGAAGCCTGGTGCCAGATGTGTGTTATGATTTTTCATAATCCCTGAAACGCTGCTGCTACACTATCTTGCAAACTTTGCCTGATGCAGACGGGCACCCAGCTGCAGTCTCTGGGCATCGGCAGCAGCACAGTCCTGGGAACGTTCCTGGGTACAGCCAGCACCTGGCCATTGCTCAGTGAGACCCTCCACAGGGGTCAGGATGGGTCAAAGCCAAAGTCCCTCAGAAGTAAGGGGTCGGAAAAACAGCGGCACCTGAGACAAAACTCAGGAGGGAGGTGCTGCCTGGGGCTTGGTCACGGACTGTGTAAAAGCAGGGAGTGGATAGAAGCTGAAGACAAAGGACAGGTGCACGAATGCTTATCAGGGAGAACAGAGTTCCGACACTGGAGACTGGGTAGCTGGGTGACGCCATTTTCACCCCTCCCACACACCTGCATACACACCTACCAGCACCACAACAATCCACCCCAGTAAGTTAAGCAGAGCCATCTAGTGGAGAACAGAGCCGTTGCACTAAGTCCTGACCAACTGGGACACCCTCGCTCTTCAGGAGCATAAGTCTATCTGCCTGCTTAGTTTATGGACTCTAAACTGCTTCATAGTTGACTTCTAGGGGA
This sequence comes from Lynx rufus, assembly GCF_022079265.1. Lineage (NCBI taxonomy): Eukaryota > Metazoa > Chordata > Mammalia > Carnivora > Felidae > Lynx > Lynx rufus. Next base: position 23,587,971 of record NW_025814824.1, read on the forward strand.
AAACAAAGTAATTTCAGTTGTATTTCAATCTGTTCGCTGGTCCATCTATTCAATTATCTTTTTCTTTTCTCTTTTTTCTCTTTTTCATTTCTTTTCTTTTTCTTGAATACAGAAAGAGAAAAACTTCATTTTTATTTTCCATTTCTATTAAAAATACTTCTTTTTCTACTATATTTTTTCCTTTTGTGTAAATTTTTTCAAATTCTATTTTACTTTCATCATTTCATTTTAGTCTACTTCAGTGTATTCATTTTTTCCAATTTTCAAATGATTTTTTTCTTTCCCCTTTTTTCTCTAAGCTATCAAGCCCCTTTCAACACCCAGACCAAAACACACCTAGGGTCTAGCATCATTTATTCGATGTGTGTGTGTGTGTGTGTGTGTGTGTTTTATTTTAATTTTAATTTTTTTAATTTTAATTTTTTACCTCATTAATTCCTTTTCTCCCTTCAAAATGACAAAATGAAGGAATTCACCCCAAAAGAAAGAGCAGGAAGAAATGACAGCCAGGGACTTAACCAACACAGATACAAGCAAGATGTCTGAACCAGAATTTAGAATCACGATAATAAGAATACTAGCTGGAATTGAAAATAGATTAGAATCCCTTTCTGTGGAGATAAAAAAAAGTAAAAGCTAGTCAGAATGTAATAAAAAATGTTATAACTGAGCTGCAGTCTCGAAGTATGCCACAGTGGCAAGGATGGATGAGGCAGAACAGAGAATCAGTGATATAGAAGACAAACTTATGGAGAGTAATGAAGCAGAAAAAAAGGAGATTAAAGCAAAACAGCACAATTTAAGAATTAGAGAAATCAGTGACTCATTAAAAAGGAACAACATCAGAATCATAGGGGTCCCGAAAGGTGAAGAGAGAGAAAATGGGTAGAAGGTTATGTGAGCAAATCATAGCTAAATTTTCCTAACCTGGGGAAAGACACAGACATCAAAATGCAGGAGGCACAGAAGACTCCCATTAGATTCAACAAAAACTGATCATCAACAAGGCATATAATAGTCAAATTCACAAAATACTTGGGCAATGAAAGAATCATGAAAGCAGCAAGGGAAAAATACTCCTTAACCTACAAGTGAAGACAGATCAGGATCGCAGCAGACCTATCCACAGAAACTTGGCAGGCCAGAAAAGAGTGGCAGGATATACTCAATGTGCTGAATCAGAAAAAATATGCAGCCAAGCATTCTTTATCCAGCAAGGCTGTCATTCAAAATAGGAGAGATAAAGAGTTTCCCATACCAAAAAAAAAAAAAGAATTAAAGGAGTCTGTGACCACTAAACCACCCTGCAAGAAATTTTAAGGAGGACTCTCTGAGGGAAGAATAGAAAGGACCAGAAAACACCACCAGAAACTCCAACTCTACAAGCATCATAATGCCAATAAATTCATATCTTTCAGTACTCACTCTAAAAGTAAATGGACTAAGTGCTCCCAGCAAGACATAGGGTAACAGAATGGTTAAGAAGACAAGATCCATCCATATGCTCTTTACAAGAGACCCACTTTAGACCTAAAGACACCTTCAGATTGAAAGTAAGGGGATGGAGAACCATCTATCATGCTAATGGTCAACAAAAGAAAGCTGGAGTAGCCATACTTATATCAGACAATCTAGACTTTAAAGACTGTATCAAGAGATGCAGAAGGGCATTACATCACAATTAAGGGGTCTATCCACCAAGAAGACCTAACAATTGTAAACATTTATGTGTGAAATGTGAAAGCACCCAAATATATAAATCAATTAATCACAAACATAAAGAGACTCATTGATAGTAATACCATAATAGTAGGGGACTTCAACACCCCACTCACAGCACTGGACAGGTCATCTAATCAAAAAATCAACAAGGAAACAATGGCTTTGAATGACACGCTGGACCGGATGGACTTAACAGATATATTCAGAACATTTCATCGTAAAACATTCCATCATTCTTCTCCAGTGCACATGGAACATTCTCCAGAATAGACCACATACTGGGACACAAATCAGCCCTCAACAATTATAAAAAGATAGAGATCATACCATGCATATTTTTAGACCACAACATTATGAAACTCGAAATCAACCAAAAGAAAAAATTTGGAAAGGTAAAAAATACTTGGAGACTAAAGAACATCATACTAAAAAATGAATGGGCTAACCATGAAGTTAGGAAATTAAAAAATTCATGGAAGCCAATGAAAATGATAACACCACAACCCAAAACCTCTGGGATGCAGGAAAGGCAGTCCTAAGAGGAAAGTATATAGCATTCCAGGCCTTCCTAAAGAAAGAAGGAAGAAAGATTTTAGATACACAACCTAACCTTATGCCTTAAAGAGCTGGAAAAAGAATAGCAAATAAAACCCCAAACCAGCAGAAGACAGGAGATAATAAAGATTAGAGCAGAAATTAATGCTATTGAAACCAAAACAACAACAACAACAACAACAACAACAACAACAACAACAAACAGTAGAAAAGATCAATGAAACCAGAAGCTGGTTCTTTGAAAGAATTTAAAAAATTGATAAACCCCTAGCCAGTTTGATCAAAAACAAAAAGGAAAGGACCCAAATAAAATCAAGAACGAAAGAGGAGAGATCATAACCAACACAGGAGAAATAAAAACAATAATAAGAGAATCTTATGAGCAATTATATGCCAATAAAATGGGCAATCTGGAAGAAATGGACAAATTCCTAGAAACATATGCACCACCAAAACTGAAACAGGAAGAAATAGAAAATTTGAACAGACCCATACCAGTAAAGAAATCAAATTGGTAATAAAAAATCTCCCAAAAAACAAAAGTCCAGGGCCAAATTGCTTTCCAGGGGAATTCTACCAAACACTTAAGGAAGAGTTAACACCTATTCTCTAGAAGCTGTTCCAAAATATAGAAATGGAAGTAAAACTTCCAAACTCTTTCTATGAAGCCAGCATCACCTGGATTCCAAAACAAGACAGAGACCCCACTAAAAAGGAGAACTATAGACCAATTTCCCTGATGAACATGGATGCAAAAATCCTCAACAAGATATTAGCCAACCGTATCCAACAATACATTAAAAAAATTATTCACCATGACAAGTGGGATTTATACCTGGGATGCAGGGCTGCTTCAATATCTGCAAAACAATCAGTGTGATTCATCACATCAATAAAAGAAAGGACAAGAACCATATGATCCTGTCAATAGATGTAGAGAAAGCATTTGACAAAATATGGCATCCTTTCTTGATATAAACCCTCAAGAAAGTAGGGATAGAAGGATCATACCTCAAGATCATAAAAGCCATATACGAAAGACCCAATGCTAATATCATCCTCAGTGGGGAAAAACTGAGAGCCTTCCCCCTAAGGTCAGGAACAAGACAGGAATGTCCACTCTCACCACTGTTATTCGACATAGTATTGGAAGTCTTAGCCTCTGCAATCAGACAACACAAAGAAATAAAAGGCATCCATACTGGTCAAGAGGAGGTCAGACTTTCACTCTTTGCAGATTGCATGATACTCTATATGGAAAACCCAAAAGATTCCACCAAAAAACTTCTAGAACTGATTCATGAATTCAGCAAAGTTGCAGGATATAAAATCAATGCACAGAAATTGGTTGCATTCCTATACACCAACAATGAAGCCACAGAAAGAGAAATCAAGGAATTGATCCCATTTACAGTTGCACCAAAAACCATAAAATATCTAGGAATAAATCTAACCGAAGAGGTGAAAAATCTACACACTGAAAACTATAGAAGGCTTATGAAAGAAATTGAAGAAGACACAAAATAATGGAAAAAGATTCTATGCTCCTGGATAGGAAGAACAAATATTGTTAAAATGTCAATACTACCCAAAACAATCTACATATTCAATGCAATCCCTATGAAAACAACACCAGCATTCTTCACAGAGCTAGCACAAATAATCCTAGACCCCAAATAGCCAAAGCAATCTTGAAAAAGAAAACCAAAGCAGGAGTCATCATAATCACAGACTTTAAGCTATACTACAAAGCTGTAATCATCAAGACAGTATGGTACTGGCACAAGACAGACACTCAGATCAATGGAACAGAATAGAGAACACAGAAATGGACCCACAAACATATGGCCAACTAATCTTTGAGAAAGCAGGAAAGAATATCCAATGGAATAAAGACAGTCTCTTCAGCAAGTGGTTCTGGGAAAACTGGCAGCAACATGCAGAAGAATGACCCTGGACCACTTTCTTACACAATACACAAAAATAAACTCAAAATGGATGAAAGACCTGAAAGTGAGACAGGAAGCCATCAAAATCTTCGAGGAGAAATAGGCAAAAACCTCTTTGATCTTGGCCACAGCAACTTCTTACTCAACATGTCTCCGGAGGCAAGGGAAATAAAGGCAAAAATGAACTATTGGGACTTCATCAACATAAAAAGCTTCTGCACAGTGAAGGAAACAATCAGAAAAACTAAAAGGCAACCGACAGAATGGGAGAAGATATTTGCAAATGACATAGCAGATAAAGGGTTAGTATCCAAAATCTATAAAGAACTTATCAAACTCAACACCCAAAAAATAAATAATCCAGTAAAGAAATGGGCAAAAGACATGAATAGACACTTTTCCAAAGAAGACATCCAGATGGCAAACCGACACATGAAAAAATAGAGTTAGGCACCATGATTACTTTTGATTAAAGAGGAGATTTCATATAGGACTGTCTCAGAATATTAACAAAATAGGAAGCCAATGAATTTACCTTTATCCTAAAAGCCAATAAATAACCTATAAACAGATATTAGCATTAAATAACATTACATTAATTAGTATTAAAATAACTTCCTGGGTCACCTGGGTAGCTCAGTGGGTTAAGCTGAGTCCATGATCTCACAGCTCATGAGTTTGAGCCCTGCATCAGGCTCTGTGCTGACAGCTCTGAGCCTGGAGCCTGCTTTAGACTCTGTGTCTCCCTCTCTCTCTGCCCCTCCCCTGCTTGTGCTCTCTGTTTCTTTCTCTCAAATATAAAAAAATAAAATCAACATTAAAAATTTTTTTAAGATTAAAAAACATAACTTCCCAAGTTGATCTAGTGATTGTCATGAACATTTCTTCTAAAGATCAAACAAATATATTGTGGGTTAAATAGTATTGACCTTTAGTACTTTTTAATCCCATTGATTTTCCTCATTCTTGCTTTTGAGTTTACATTTATAAGTGACATTTAAAGGCACATATACTTAACAGCATTTAATTAAAAAAAAATCAGGGGACAGTTGTATAATAAAATATTTCCAAAAGTAAAAAAATAAAAGAGAAAGTATTTGGAATTTAAAAGCAAGCACATGGTAAAGAGGTGCAGAGTCGGTAGGAGTAGTCTGAACCATTAACGACAACTTAGGTTGTGAAGGAAGAGCACAGACTGAAACAGTGAATTATTGTGACCTTGTGCATTCAAACTGATTTGCCAGCCTAAACACGGTCTTTAGGAGCTGGAGAAGATTGGTGTTCATCTGCTGTCTACACTGGGTCCAAATCATAGAACTAGTATCCATACCCTGCTGTGGATGATGGACAGAGCAGGACTTTGCTTTGTGCTCCATTTCAGCACACTTTCACCCCAGATTTGCAAGCATCTTGGAAACATTGCTTCATTCATCTCTACAACATTCCGTTTGGGGAGTTATGTTACAAATATCATGGGGCCTGTTCTCCAATTGAGAAAGCTGAATTACAGGAAGGTTAAGAGGCTTGCTTGAGGTCAGAAATTGGTAATAGAGATCAAGTGCAGACTGGAGGGGACCCAGCAATAGTTCCCAGGATACCTTGACAGTGTCACTTCAAAATCCTTTCAGTGATTTCTCTATGTCATTCCCCGGGGCAGCAAATTCACAAGTGCTAATAGAAAGCTTCTATGAGGCAATTGTATAGGCAGAGTTCTTTCTTCAGGAGACAGATACTATGCTGTTATTTTAGACCATTCTCCTACATTTTCAAAGGGTTAGAATTAATGACTGAATTAGTCTAACACTGGATACGCTTCACATTTAAAGTCATAGACACCAGCATGCAATACAGACATCCACAGTTGAGAAATGCTTCTTGAAGAAATTTATTGCAATGCAAGAAAACTCTTGGGCTTTCCAAAGCCACAGCCTAGATATAGTTTCTTTTCCTTCAAAGAGGAAACTTGAGAGGGAACGTTTAGAATACCTTCACAATCAGTCCTTTCTGTGAACAAGGCTTGAAAAACTTCAAAATGTTGTCCTCATTCTGTGGTTATCTTCATCTGCAAGTAAATCTCTCGAGCTTCATATGAAGAGGTTTGAGGCATTTTTGTGGTTTCTTATACTTTGGCTTTATTACTAACTGAAATCGAATGGGTTCACAAGAAGCAGAGGAAATGGGAAGGAAAATTGAAATTGAGTAGGTGAGGCCCATACCTCTGATGGTGGCCACACTTGCTTTACTTGAGAGTAGCAAATTTAAGGCTTTAAAACCTGTTTTCTAGGGTGAAAAAATTAGAAATTATCCCCAGATTTCTGATTCAATAATTTATAATGAATGTAACACTATTTTCTAATATTTTTAACTTTTGATGTAAGATAAATTTTAGATGTATCTTTATAGCCATAACAAGTTTTCTGGATAATATATGGCAAATCATAAACTTCTTTCCAAAGATAGAGAATATTTTATTTCCTGAACCACTCAAGAATATACATTCTCCTTGAACACATTGCTGCCTTTAATGTTCATAACTTTATGCATATAAGAAAATCAATAACAATTACTATTTATTAAGCAGCATACTGCCTACCTATACAAAGTATGTAAAGTATATATGTATGTATACAGTCTATATATAAAGTATATATGTATACATACACACATATACACACACATAACATCCTTTTTAATAATTCAACAACCCTTCAAAAATTTATCATCACTTTTATTTTCCCTATGAGGAAAAGGAGACTAAAAGACTCATGGTTTCACAGCTGTATGTCCCTGACAGAATTTTTTTACATGAAAACATGAGGTTAAATTTAAAACAAACCAAAATAAGAAAGATACAAGGTGTTATCTATATACTCCTCCATATAATTAAATCTGGAGAGAGAGAAGTCCTAGGAAAGAAAATCATTATCAAAGTGCACTGTCAGAATAATCTATGTGGTGGGCTAGAGCTGTTAGACCCAGTTTTCTGCTGAAGAACTCTGAGGCTCACAAGACTGCAAACTGTTGCCTGTGAGTTGTTTAATATCAACCAGGTGTTCAATAGCAGAGTTAGGACTGTGGGAATCTGTTCACTATGTGCTTTTTTTTATTATTGCTTAAAATTAACATAGAAAATCATATCATTATGACTATAGGTCCTAAAATTAGGTTAGAATTTTCTTAGAATGTGCCACTTGTACTCCAACAGTAAGATAAAATTGTCCAAGTTGATGTATGCAGGTGGTGGGTCTGGGAGGTGCACAAATATCCATTGAAATCTGAATAATAGAATCAGAGTTGATGGGTCAGAAGGATCAAACATGTAAATTGTAGCAGTTAAACTATGTAGAATTCAGGAAACATTTTCTGCATCCTCAATCCTTGGGGCTTTGGAAATTTGGGGTTTGAACGACTCCTTAAGCCAAAACGTGACTACTGTATTCCTCCAGATTCCATTACAAATTTGGAGTCAACTCTCACTGGAACTCTTCATTTCCCTTACAGGCCAGATTTTCTCCCCTGTATCCACTCACTTATAGATGGGATGGTAAAACTCTGAATATCTCTCTCTATATTAAGTAGGTAGGTAGGTAGGCAGGTGGGTAGGTAAGGTACCTAGGTCGGTGATAGGTAGCTAGATGGATAGATACAGCACACTTCTGGATCTGATATTGAGTGGCTATAACATTGATTTTTCTGCCCTGATAGACTCTAACAGCTAAAGCATTTTCTTACTCTGCTCATTGGTTCTCTCACAGCAAGCCTTCCATAGCAAGAGCGTTTCAGAAATCCCTATTTACCGCCATTTGGATTATCTACATTTCACCTGGCTTCTCCACTCAAATGCAGTTTTAGGCCAAGAGCCCAGCAGTGTTATTCTTTTAATTTTATATGCCCACAGAGCTGAAACATTTGAAGTGCAAGCGTGGGGCTGTATACTTTTCAATTAGATGTTGGCACGTGCAAATACTCCTGACACTAACTGGCACAGACTAACTACCATTCACTTAACTTAATGGATACTCTAATGGCACGGCCAATGGTAGAGCAACTTTGGAGACTTGAGAAATCTAGAAGCAGTGGAAATTATAGTCCACAGCATGACAAGAAGTCCTTTTTAAAGGTTTTGCACAATGAGCTTATTTCAGAAATGAAGAATGCCAATTGGATTAATCTGCCAAATCTTGGCAGGACAATGATACCAATTGCCTTTTGTAACTATTTACTTACCTCTCTGTTTCCTTAGGTATAGAGAACAAGCAAAAGTATTGCTTCTTACATTTGTACTGATGCCTTTTTACTTGAGAAAGCACAAATCAGTGAGTCCTCCTTCCCTCTTTCCCTCTTGAACCCTGTGAATTTTCAAACTTCAAGACCTTTTTGTTTTCCACACTTAGTTTCTCATGAAATATTCTAGGTCTATGTTTGGATCGACATATCTTTAGGGCTTATCCTACATATCAAAATTTTAACTATTGGCATTATTATCTGCAAATTTCTAGTAGTCATTTTTATAGTCTACAACTATGGGTGTTATTGTTCCCTATCCATTTTATAATTTCAACTAAATCAAGCAATGAAAATTTTATAGTGCATCCCTAATTGTGCACCAGACTGGAACTGTTCATACAAATTCCAAGCAATTATAAGGCTTTCTGGGAAACATTGGCAGCAAACACTGGATTAAATGTTTATAACAGCAAGCCAGATGGGAAACAGAGATAAGGAAAATCTCATGGAAACTTATTTTTTTTTCCCAAACCAAAACACTATTTTAAATTAACCTGGCCAAGGGAAAGCATTTTCACACTGTTGACCAATAAAGATCTTTTGGTAAGTAACAGCAGTTAAATTGTGAGAATAATGTTACATGGACGTAACTCATTGTGTCAACTGTGACTGATGTTACAAAACAGATACTAAATGGACAGAATTGATGACTGAGACTCCAGTGATGTGTTAGCTCAAATTTGAAGAGCAGATGCTTTAAAGTTAAAAAATGTGCTTCATATTATATTGAAGGTGGAAAAAATCACATGGAAATATTTAGCTGTACTTGAAAATGCTTGACGTGGAGACTGTGATGCATATACAGTCAACTTTCTCATGCTAAAAATATTTTTACTGCTTGAGAACTCAGAGTAAAGACTGCCATTTTTGTAAATAAATCTCTCTCTTATTGGAACTGGGCAATAAGCTAATCTCACCAATTGAACTCAGTTTGCTTCACTTTTTTAAATGTTTATTTTTGAGAGAGAGAGAGACAGAGAAAGAGAGAGAGAGGGGAAGGGGCAGAGAGAGAGGGAGATACAGAATCTGAACCAGGCTCCAGGCTCTGAGCTATCAGCACAGAGCTCAACACAGGGCTTGAATTTATAAGCTGTGAGATCACGACCTGAGCTGAAGTCAGGCGCTTAACCAACTGGGCCACCCAGGCACCCCTCATATTTGCTTCTTCTGATTTGAGTAAAAAAATGTTCTGAAAGTTACAAAGGTAGGTTTGTAGGGAAGCTGTTAACACTGAAATTCAAGTCCCTTCACTTGCATGGTTTCCTTCCCTGGAATGATCCCTAACAATATGTTCACATGCTCATATATTTTTTTAAAGTTTGTGAGGGAAGATATTTTAAATGTAATTGGTTAATACTACTGTCTCTTTCCATTCTGATTGTCCCTTCATAACATTTTCCTTTTGCTAGGTGGCATTGGAGTGACCATGAGCATTTCTGGATTACGGCTAGGTGAATGTTAAGTTTAGGAGACATTTATTGGATTTAGTCATATGTATTTATGTGAGATGCAGTCAATTCCATGTAGTTAAGTTAATGCTACTTAGAAGCTTAGAAGTGGCTTCTGGGAATAGTTTACTACTCACTATGCCTAGCCACTTGTTATGGAAACATGAAGGTACAGGCCAGGAGCACTATTAATATGTCCTACCTTGCCTGACATGCCTATTGGAGGAAAAATAAGGTTTAAAATGCATACAGCAAGGAGCTAGGCTATACAACATTTTTTTCAATTAATAAATATGTAAAAGATATTCACACTTAAAACAGAAGTACAATGTCTTTTAAAAACTCTAAGTTATATTTTCTAGGAATTGGAAAAGGAATATAAATATAAATAAACTGCAAACATTTATTCAAAAAGTTGTAAGTCTCAGACCTTTTTTATTTTTCACATAGATACGTTTATTTTTGAGGTGAGAACACTTAAGATCTACCCTCTTAGCAAATTTCAATAATATAATATTCAATACAATATACAACATAATATTTAATAATTTAGTAATACAGTATTATTAACTATAGTCATCATACTGTACATTAGGTCTCCAGAACGTATTCATCTTTTTTAAAAATTTTGTCCCCATATTTATTTATTAATTTTTTTTTGCTTTGAATATATATTTTTTAATATCATTTATTTTCAAGTTAGCTAACAAACAGTGTATACAGTGTGCTCTTGGCTTTGGGGGTTTTGGGGGTAGATTCCTGTGATTTATCGCTTACATACAACACCCAGTGTTCATCCCAACAAGAGCCCTCCTCAATGCCCATCACCAATTTTCCCCTCTCTGCCCCCATCAACCCTCAGTTTGTTGTCTATGTTTAATTAAGAGTCTCTTATGGTTTGCCTCCCTCTCTGTTTGAAACAATTTTTCCCCCTTCCTTTCCCCCATGGTCTTCTGTTAAGTTTCTCAAGTTCCACATATGAGTAAAAACATGATATCTGTCTTTCTCTGACTGACTTATTTCAGTTAGCATAATACCTTCCAGTTCCATCCACACTGTTGCAAATGGCAGGATTTCATTCTCTCTCATTGCCAAGTAGTATTCCATTGTATATATAAGCCACATCTTCTTTATCTATTCATCAGTTGATGGACATTTGGGCTCTTTCCATAATTTGGCTATTGTTGAAAGTGCTGCTATAAATACTGGGGTACATGTGCCCCTATGAATCAGCACTCCTGTACCCTTTGGATAAATTCCTAGTAGTGCTATTTCTGGGTCATAGGGTAATTCTATTTCTAATTTTTTGAGTAACCTCCACACTGTTTTCCAGAGCAGCTGCATCAGTTTTCATTCCCACCAACAGTGCAAGAGGGTTCCCCTTTCTTCAAATCCTTGCCAACATCTGTTGTTGCCTGAAGTGTTAATTTTAGCCACTCTTACTGGTGTGAGGTGATATCTCGGTGTGGTTTTGGTTTGTATTTCCCTGATGATGAGTGATATTGAGCATCTTTTCATGTGTCTGCTGGCCATCTGAATGTCTTCTTTGGAAAAGTGTCTATTCATATCTTCTGCCCATTTCTTCACTGGATTATTTGTTATTCGGGTGTTGAGTTTGGTAAGTTCTTAATAGATTTTGGATACTAACTCTTTATCCAATATGTCATTTTCATATATCTTCTCCCGTTCCATTGGTTGCCTCTTAGTTTTGTTGACTGTTTCCTTTGCAGTGCAGAAGCTTTTTATTTTGATGATAAAATATCAAGATAATATTAAATATATTGATATATTAAGTCAATAAAATATTAAATATAAAATATTATCAAGATAGCTTTTTATCTTGACCTTGATGAGGTCCCAATCGTTCATTTTTGCTTCTTTGCCTTCAGAGATGTGTTGAGTAAGAAGTTGCTGTGGCTGAAGTCAAAGAGGTTGTTGCCTATTTTCTCCTCTAGGGTTTTGATGTTTTCCTGTCTCACATTTAGGTCAAAGACAATGTTTTCATTGCAAGTCAGGAAGGTGTGTTAGAGTATTTGAGTGAAAAAGATGAGAAAATATGAACTTCTCATTTGGATATACATATGTGAAGAGTGTTTTGCCACCTTTAATTTTATTTATCAAAGGTATTGAGAGAATATTAATATAAAAATTAATGGAATATGAAATATAAGGATAAAAGTGAGCATTGTAATCAATAGAAATTATTCTTAACATAATTTAACAAATATTTTTATATCATACTTAAAGCAGTAATTTGTTAAGTTGAAGAGAAACATTTTGAGTAGAAAACATATCAGACCCTGGGCTTGTTGTGAATTCAATAATAAAGAAAAATGAATTCTATGAATGCATTTGGGAAACCACTTAAACTTCCTGCTGTATTAATTAGCTTTTGCTGCATGAAAAACCTCCCCTAAACTTAATGGCTTACACTATAGCATATGGGCCAAATCAGGCCCATGACTTGTTTTTGTTTTTGTTTTATGTTTCACAACCTAAGAATGTATTTACATCTTTAAAGAAATGAGTTGTTGTTGTTTTAAAAGAAGAAGAAGAAATGCAACAGAAACTTCAAGTGACCCACAGAGCCTAAAGTATTTACTATCTGGTTCTTTGCCAAAACACAAGACAAAACAAACAAAAAAAGTCTGCCAAACTCTGGCTTAAAATAACTTATTTAGCTTACTATTCACCATATTAGTGATTTGGGCTGGGCTCAGTTGGGCAGTTCTTCTGCTGCTCTGGTCTGACCTCGTTCATTTTCTTTAGTTACCCACTGGTCACCTGAAGCCTGGTGACCTGGCATTTCCTCCCTTCCAGGTTTGGTAGTGGCTGGCAGTTAACTGGGATGATGGAGCCACAGCCTCTAATCATTTAGCAGACAAGTTAGGGCTTGTTCATATGATTGCAGTTGCAGTGTTTCCAATAACAACAAGCAGGGACAAGCCCAAATCCAAATGCTTGTTTGCATCATGCTTGGTAATGTTCTAATAAAGTGAGTCACATGGATAAATCTAGAGTTATTATTGGGGGAGATACTTCCAAAAAGCATATATGAAGGAAAAGGAAAAAATTGTGGGGGTACCTGTCTGGCTCAGTAGGTAGAGCATGGCGACTCAATCTCAGGGTTGTGAGTTCAAGCCCCATGTTGGGCATGGAGCCTACTTGAAAAAAAAAATTATGGCCAATCTTAAAATCATCCATACTTTATTTGACATAAAATAATGGCAATAACAAAGATAATGTACAACTAATAATAGGCCATTACTATGAGGACAGTGGTAACAAACTCTTAAATAAGTGATGTCAATTCAATGAGTATTTAATATTAGTAGCTACACCGGAAATCTGAAATGCTGTAAAATCTTTCTGTTCATATATGAAAGAAATCTGATAGCCATCTTCTCCAATTGACAACAATCCTTAAATATGACATGGAATCATCAATACAGAAAGTGAACTTAAATGAATATTTACTAAACTCTCATCCTTATGGGTTGGAAGAACAAATACCATTAAAATGTCTATACTACAGAGAAATCAACAGATTTAATGAAATCCTTATCAAAATACCAACAGCATTTTTCACAGAACTAGAACAAACAATCCTAAAATTTGCGTAGAACCACAAACGACCTCAAATAGTCAAAGGAATGTTGAAAAAGAAAAACAAAACTGGTGGTATCACAATTACAGATTTCAAGTTATGTTATAAAGTGGCAGTAATTAAAATAGTACGGTACAGTGATCTTCCGGATGTCAGCCATAGAAACATTTTTTTTCTGGATATGTCTTCTGAGGCAAGGGAAATAAAAGCAAAAATAAACTATCAGGACTACACCAAAATAAAAAGTTTCTACACAGAAAAGGAAACAATCAATGAAACTAAAAGGCAACCTACTGAATGGGAGAGGATAATTGCAAATGACATACCCAATAAAGGATTAGTATCCAAAATGTATAATGAACTGATACAACTCAGCACCTTAAAAACAAATAATCCAATTAAAAAATGGACAGAAGACATAAATAGACATTTCTCCAAAGAAGACATACAGATGGCCAACAAACACGTGAAAAGGTGCTCATCATCATTCATCATCACAGAAATGCAAATCAAAAATACAATGCAATATCAACTCATACCTGTCAGAATGGCTAAAATCAAGAATACAGGAAACCACAGGTGTTGACAAAGGATGTGGAGAAAAAGGAACCTTCTGCACTGTTTGTGGGAATGCAAACTCATGCAGACACTGTTGAAGACAGTATGGAGGTTCCTCAAAAAATTAAAAATTGAAAAATCCAGGAATACCAATACTGGGCATTCACCCCAAAACTCCAAGAACACTAATTCTGAGGGACACATGCACCCCTATGTTCACTGAAACATTATTTACAAAAGCCAAACTATAGAAGCAGCCCAAGTGTCCATTCACAGATGAATGGATGAAGAAGTGGTACATATATACAATGGAATATTATTCAGCCATAAAAAGAATGAAATCTTGCTATTTGCAATGACATGGATGGAGCTACAGAATATAATGCTAAGTGAAATAAGTCAGTCAGAGAAAGGCAAATACCATATGATCACTCATATGTGAAAATGAAGAAACAAAACAAATGAGCAAAGGGAAATGAGAGAGAAAACCAAGAAACAGACTCTTAATTGTAGAGAAGAAACTGATGGTTACTACAGGGAAGGTGGGAGGAGATGGGGATTAAAGAATACATTTATCATGATTAAATTTAAAAAATGTAATTGTACTGTAATTTGTTGTAATTTCTTAGTCTAAAACATAGTTACTTTCATGCCTAAGTTTAGATATATATTTTTTAGTTCTTTTTCTTCTATAGGATTTCCAAAATATCCTAAGTTTCAGGTCCCATAAAACTGGATCCTCCTGGGGAAGGACAAGTGAATGTTTCTGCTCTGGAGAACTAGGCCTGGGCAGGAGATCAGCTGGTACAAAGAAACAAGGGAGGAGAGAGTTCCAGCTTCTTGAGGAAGGGTATTTGTAATCCTGAATCCTTTTGTCCACTCCAATTGATTTAAAAGCCTTAATAATCCTTTTTGCTCATTATCAAATGTAATCTATCAACCTTAGGGTAATGAAAACCACACAGTTTCATGCTAAGTTGCTATATTAAATACCTGTTCATCTTTGTTACCCCCATTCCTACTTCCCTGGCAATATTCCCCCTTCCTGGAGAGTGCGTTTGACATAAGGGGTTTCATTTGGGAAATGGAGGAAAAGCCTCTGAGAGATCAAATAATTTGCCCATGGACACACAGTTCACGGGGGAAGCTAGGATTGCAAACAAGGTGTATCTGTTGCCAAGGACTATTCTTT
The DNA here is from genome assembly GCF_022079265.1 of Lynx rufus. Taxonomy (NCBI): domain Eukaryota; kingdom Metazoa; phylum Chordata; class Mammalia; order Carnivora; family Felidae; genus Lynx; species Lynx rufus. Next base: position 23,603,289 of record NW_025814824.1, read on the forward strand.
TCTCATCCATCTCTCTTGGCCTTCAACCTTCTAATGCATAGGACCTGCCACTCTAAATTGATGAGAAATAACATCTTACATGGAAATTGAGACTTTGTTATATGTTAATTATCATCCATCACATATCTTCTGTATGCAAAGTCCTATATTAAGTGCCAGAAATCCTGGGGAATATATATTATATTATATTATATTATATTATATTATATTATATTATATATTATTATATATTATTGTATATTATATATATAAATATAAAATATATATACATATATATATATATGGTAGCACATGTTAAGTATCTAGTAAGTGATATAAAATCTTCACCATTTATAATTTATATCAGAGGTACTTAATTTTCTACAACGCCACCAATCTATCTGACTTGTCCAGAAATGTTCAACCAGCCATAGAGCCAAGGTCTTTAATCATGTTTCCTCAGCATTCTCTTGGCTGAACTACCAAGATCAACCCTGCTATTATTACTTGAAACCAATAGGTGTTGTCTAAAGACATCTCAAGATTAATTCAGACCCTTGAAGTTACTTCTAGCGTTTACTATAGTGTACCCTGATATTTTTTCAGATTTTATTGCAAGGTTGAAATCTCTCATCTTTATTCTTCATTTCTACTTTGTTGTTTACTTTCATTTTCCCTTTGTATTGCTGAAGCATCCTAGAGAAAGTAATTGAATGCAGAGAATAATTCTCTATTTTTAATTTTTTAAATGTCTATTATTTTTGAGAGAGAGAGAGAGCGAGCAGAGGAGGGGAAGAGAGAGAGAGACACACACAGAATTCAAAGCAGGCTCCAGGCTCTGGGCTGTCAGCACAAGAGCCCAAAGGGGGCTCAAACTTGTGAACCATGAGATCATGACCTGAGCCAAAGTCGGACACTTAACCAACTGAGCCACCCAGGCGCCCTGAGAATAATTCTTATAATAATGAATTGGATTCTTCCCATTCCAAATTTGAGGGCTCTGTCAAAGAAGCTAGATGATAAGGCCTTTTATATGTAGGTATAGTCTTTGAGAAAAGCATGTGATTTCCATGCAACCATTTTCTTTGATCATGAAATCCATGTACTTGGGATCAAAGAGCAAATGTTTGTGGATTCAAGACACAGCCCATAATTTTAATGATTAAAATATGTGTCCAAAAAGTAAAACCTAACTATTAATCTATTGTATTCATTATCTTCTTGGTTAACATGCCCAGAGGCTAATGCCACAGTGGTGACTCAAAGCTACCACACAACAATTTATTTTACTTTATATTTTCAGATAAAATAGAAAAATTACACTTATTAAAAACAGTACATCATTTTAACCTTCAGTTACCCCCTAAACCTAGTTTGCCCAAGGTCATTATGTCATCTGACACAAGTCCAGGGCCTCTGAGAAGAAAGCCACAGCAACAGTATAGAAGCTGTGAGGAAATCTGGATAAACAGGTAAGCAGGTCTTAATGGCTGTTCTTCGGCCTAATTTACCAAGTCTTCATCCTACACTTTAGAATTCAGATGTTTCAGAAACAAAATTAAATTGTGCCACAACCAAATCATAGATGGAAGTCCAAATCCTATGTAATTGCTTCATCACCCTTATGAGAAGTTCTGATTAAAATGAGTCACATTGACCTTGGATGACATGGCCTTAGGGGCAATTATTCCCCAAGGGACTTAATTAAATGCAATTAGACCAGTGAGAGAACATTTAACAAGGCCCCTTGTGATACCTATGTTTCCAATTTATTTTTCCAGCAACTTTCACTAATGATTTGATTCACTCAACATCCATCAATGGATAATGACTGGATACTCACTACTACAAGGTGACAGTGGGATATGTGGATCCCAAGATTCAGAATTAGAAAAGACAGACATGTGACAAATTAAATAGTGTTTTCCAGATTTATCTGATAATTGTGTCCTAGATGTATGGAAAATAATAGGGACTGACACAGGCCTGCACTAGTCCAATATTAATTATAACAAGAGCCTCAGGTAGGAGCAATGATTTCTGGCAATGAGAAACCCAAAACATTATGCAAGTGATTCTGGACAAGGGAGGAACAATATCAAATGTGACCGCTAGGCTTAAAGCATGGATATCAAGAGGTAGCAGGTAGTAGTGGTTGTCAGAGGTGGGAACTGGAGTCTAAAGCAAGAGGGTCAAGGGGACCTTAAGAGAAAAGGAGTGGTCCAAGATCAGAGAGTTCCAAGAAAGCCCAGGAGTGCACAGTTAGGAATGAGCTAGAGTCCACATAAATAGTCTGAAACTGAGGTGAACCTGGGCACTTCAGGTCTGAGCAAGGCCATGGCTTCGAATGAGCAGACTGCTGGCGACCACAAATGCTCAGAAACTGAAGGGACAGGACAGCCTGCGGGGGCAGCAGCAAACAAAGAGAGAATCTGGCAAGGGATCCCAGTCAGGAGTGGATGCACAGCCTTAAGGAACTACTGACCTTGCTAACTGGAGCCTCTGGAAGGCAGGTGAAGGTTTTCTCCAGGCATCTGCAAATCTGGAAGAGCTCTAAGAAAAGAAAGAAAGGAAGAAACAAGTGGAAATATATAGACATAATCATCACAGAAAAAAAGAACAATGTAGGATCCCTTACATAATAGTTTTGATTTTTTGGGTATACTAGTTGGTACTGTTTTTATTTTTAATTATATGGGGGGCAGGGTAGGTGTATATATAGAAGTAGAACATGAAGTTGTCAAAGAGGCTAAATGTACTTCTCCAGTTCCACTGAATACTGAGGAAATTTTGCTCCAACCACAAAGTTGTTGAGATGTTCCCTTCTTTGTTAGTTAAGGGAGTGTCTTACCCCAGAATTGTAGCAGAAGTAAGGTCATGCACACTCCAACTTACAGAGAGCAGATTGGAGAGGGAGTTCATCCAGATCTGACTTAGTTCTAGAAGAAAAAAAAAAAGGAGGGGGAGGGGGGCCATGTCAGGAGATTCAGCTGGTTTCCAGGAGGAATGATGAGTTTGCATTGTGTTGTGCTGATGTAAAACTGACAGCAGGACATTGAAGGGAAAGTCTCTACTGGCCAGCTGAAGGAGGATGAGAGCTGGAAGTGTAGACTTTGGAGTCATACATAGACCTGATAAGTGAAGTTGAGTAGGGGAGGTATTGTTGCTTCTCAGCAGTAGTCACATCATCTGGAAGTGGAAATTATTTCCATTATTTCCATTACCTCCGTTTTTAAGGTGCTGACTCATTTCACATAAACAAGAGCATGACTAGCTGTAGTAGACTTTGACCCCAGCTGGACATGATCTTAATTAGATGGGCAGCGGTGGAAGTTTGTGAACTGCAAACATATTTGGAGGTACAGTTTAGAAAGATACCTACAGCAAAGAGGTGACAGAGCAGAGCCTAGTGACTGGCTGGTCATCAGGATCGTTGGGCATATGCTTAACAGAGCAGGGTTTATAGCTCCATCAGTCACTTGAGTTAAGACTGGCTCATTTCAGTGTTTGAAAAATCAGGGGAGATGTGGCTAAAAAGATTCTCTCTTGGGGTTTCAATTATTTTCTGGTTGCTATCATAACATTCTTATCCTGGCCTTTCACATGGCATCCTAGAACTTCTATCCCTATTCCAGCCGAAACTACAGAGCCAAAATAAAAATAAAAAATAAAATAAACCCTGTGGGGGAAACTGCTTTTGAATAAAAGTTCTTCCTTATCTACATGCATCGTTTTATAAAACATCTGAATTTAGAATACAGTGGCCAAATACTTCAGGTACTCATTTTTTCAGTGAGCCAGCTTTAGTGTCATTAACTGTGAGTGAATGTTGGGGTGGGTATGATACCCTATATGCAGAGACAGGTCTGGGTCCATTGGCTTGGTGATAGCAAGGATGAGTGTGTTCCATGCCAACTCTGTTGAAACGCACCCAACTTTGGAACGATAATTTAATATAAGCAGCCAAACATGGACTTAGTCCAACCTCAAATGTCCTACTAAAACTGTGTGATGGCTCATAAAGATAGGTCTGTCTCTAGGAATTTTATGGACTAAAACAGTGTGTTGAAGTGATAAATAGCATCCCCAATACCTCCATTAAGAGCTATGTCTGTATTGCTTTGGACCACCATGCAGCAAAGAGAAATGTCCAGCAGAAGGGAATCAAGAATGAAGCCTGCATTCTCCTTTTCTTTCGGATGCCGCATATATGACTTCATTTTTTTCTAATCTTCAAAATGCAAAAAAAGAAGATTCTAAGTATAATCAATTGAAAGAATATTATGGTGTTCCATGTTTTGAGAAAACATCTTCCACTGCTTCATTAATGTCTCTTCTGTAACAATTCATGATCCCTGATATGTTTCTTTCAGAATTTACTGCCATGCACACATACTTCTTAAATATCTTTAAATTTAAATGCAAGTAATAAGAAGTATATGGCATATTGGGTTTCCCTTTTTGCACTAGTTTCTAGGGAGCTCAGAGTGAAATTCCGGGCTGATTTCCTTATCCCCATCATTAAATACAATGGTTTTCTGCCTCCTTTTCCGCATCTTCCCTCTTTTTGAAAAATATCTATTATAAGTATAGTTTGGCAGGTTTTTAATTTCTCAATAAATTTGGGGGGAGGTGCAATTTTATGGCAGCATAAAATTAAAGAATAGCAAGAAATATAAGTGGCTCTTTATTACCCATGCATTGCATGCTCATCAGAACTTGAGATATTTTTCCTAACACAGCATGGCTTCATTGAGTGGGTAATGTTAATGCACATCATACTATCATGCCACTGAATTCCCTATGGGATCTTTTTCATGTTTATTACACTCCAAACTAGAAACGGTAGATTTAAGATGGAAGGATAGAGAAGGTGAGGTAAAGGAGGAGCAAGGAAAGAATATATAGTTTCATGAACAAATGAGTGAGAATAAAGGTGTATTTGAGTAATTTTTATAAAACACTTTGAGGTTCTTTTTCTCTGTGGAAATGTACACACTTCCCTACCATTAGCATTAATTAGTAAGAGGTTATTATAATGGCAGTGCTTTATATGGCATTACGGAAAGAATGAGTGCATGTAAAATTTTGATCACACAGAAGACTCATTGAGGCAAATGCCAAAATTTTCCTGTAGAAAATTAAATGTATTTTGACTTTATATTTGGTCTTAGATACTGAAATGTTTTACTCTTATACAAATCCTCTTGGCCTTTGCAATTTTGGAACCAATATAATGTGTTTTGTGATATCTTAAGGTATCATTCATGATGACATTATGACTGCTAATAAAATCATAGGGTACCCAACAAAATGAACTTCTGGATTTGGCTTAACTAATGATTTAGGATGGAAAATTCTCAGAGAAATTGTGCATGAATTTATTCAATGAAAGAACTCACCCAAACATGCTAATTCTTCTGGATGCCTGAAGACTAAAATCTTACTTGTATACTCAAAAAAGTTAGGAAAGCCCATGTTCTTTGGCTGGAATTTATAAGTTGGAATTAAAGATGTATTGGTATTATTCAATGAGATCTCTCATATAAAATGAGCAAGGCGATGGTCAAGAAAGTAATTCTGAAGTACATGCACACTAAGGAATAACAAGGCACCCACATCCTTAACAGCAAATTCCATTTTTGTATTAGACTGATAGGAGAAATGCAGTGAGAAAAGATAATAGGGTATTGGTGCTTATGCCAATAGTTGCATTTCTTCTTTATTGAGAGCTTCTTCATCTTTTCATTGTTGGAACACGGTATTCCCCCCCCCCCCGAGGCCTAACACAGACTGAGTCTACATTGGGCTATAGGATCTCCTCATTCTGACTGAATTAACCTTTCAAATTCATCAAATAAACAGGCTCTGTTTCTGTTAATTGGACATTTTATTGACTAAACTGATTGATTTAAGCATTAATTTCAGGTCACTTAAAAAAATGTCTACCTGCAGTATACAAGATCTCTGTAGATTCAACAGATCTTACTGAAATTTAATGCTTGAAAATACAAATGTCCATCTCCAAGAAGCATAGGAAACTTGTGCAAAGCCAATTCATTTTTTAAACTTTCTTTTTAATTCACTTATTCAGCAGATACTTTTTGAGTAGAAATAGGATTGAACAGAAATAGGAACAACTATGAACCAGTCAGATCTATTATTTCTTTTGTCCCTAGAGCTTATGGCTAGGGATATAGTGTCCTCAGTGCAAGGCTAGGAGTTAGTGCAGGGTGCCATGAGAGGACATGGGCAGGACATCTAACCTTGCTGGAGGCGGGATGGGAGCAGAGAACAGACTAGGCTTCCCAGAGGAAATGACCTAAGCAGATGGAAGGGGTGATGAGGAGACTGATGCAACAAGAGGCAAGAAATACGTGATCTATTTTTCATTGTATCAAAAGAAAAGAAGAAAAAGATGAATGTGGAAAACTTGTGATTTCAATGGCAAGAATCTGTCAGGATCGTCTTTGTGATTTTCTTTGTGAAACAAGAGACGGGAGTACAATCACATTGTAAGTGTGGAAGAAAGAATGAGGAAGAAAAATCAGAGTGGGATAATATGGACAGGGAGGGTTGTGCAAGAGAGAGGAAAGGTTTGAGAAAGGTAAAGAAAGTTTTAAATAGGTGCTAGAAAGAACCTGAGAGAGAGAATCTCTTAGGAAAATATAATAAGGTTGTCAGCAGAATTGAGGGACAAGACAAGTTCATGACTTTTTAGAAACATTACTTCCCATAGTTCTGTGGTATTAACCAGCAGGACTCCACTGTTTAAGTGTAGATATAGAGGAAATGGAGAGATGGATGACTGAGGGTAATGATTTTGTTTGGCTGGAGTGTTAGAATAATCACAGGCAAAGAGCGAGTATGAAGACATAAACCATCCAGTCTCACCTGAATAGGAAAAGCAGTGAAGTCTGGATGAAGCTGATAGAGAGGTTCAAGGTATTATGAGTCTTAGCAAGGTCAAATAACAAATCTCATGAGTGACTTATTAGGTGGGTTCAAAGATAAGGTGGGAGCCAGCATTGGGGGAAGCAGTTCCAGATGATGACACAGTGCAGTGTGTGTCTAAGGGAACAGATGGCTGAAGGAGAGGTAAAGGTCTCTGGAGCAAGAGCCCTGGGTGGCAACAGAAACATCCATGCTGGTGTGGGAGTTGCACAGGAGGATGTTAGGATGTGAGGAATGATGGAAGACTATGAACCATGTGTTAGGCTCACTAACAAACTGAAAACAGGAGAGAGTATGCGTTTCACAGAAGCAGGGTTTTTAAAAGATCCTGGAGTAGGTATAGCATGGGAACTGAATGAACACCAACTGCATCTCCTGGCCCAAGCTGGGAAAATGAACAGCTTCTCCCAGAGAAGGTGTCATAACTCACTGTCCTCAGGAGAGAACCTCTGGGAAGAAAGGTGAAGAGTTGAGGATTTAGCACAAAGAGGTGCCATGGCTTGCCCAAAGTCACCAAACAAGAAACTCAGGGTTTTATCACTATCCCTTGGTACTGAAGGCTCTAGTACTTGCAAGAGGCTTCCTACTGGAAGTACTTGCAGCTCTCTGCCAAGGGCTTTCTATGACTGCAAGGCAAATAGAATGGGCGAGAGAGGACCTATGCCCCCAGGACCAACCTTTAACAAATAATTGAAAAAGGTAGTGAATACTTGCCCAGGATCCTTTGTCCCCAGATAGGACAACTCTAAGGTATGTTCTAAACAGTTTCCCAAAATTCCCAGAGGGATTGAGCTATAGTTACCCACACTTGCTCATTAATGCATCCTGCATTGGTCTTCCCTGTTTGTCTTGTGTCGCCCCTCTCTTAGCTTCCTGGGATTATGTTGCCAGGATGCCCATCTATATTTGAATTTCATATAAACAACACTTTTTTTTAGTGTAAGTATATCCCAAATATTGCATGGGACATAATGTATCCTAAAAGTTTTGTTTGTTTTTATTTGAACTTCAAATTTAGCTGAGCTCCTGCAGTTTTATTTGCTAAATCTGGAAGCCCTATTTGGGATTGCCTTCCAAATAATTTACTTGTATTCCTATCCTTCCCTCAATATTTGCTTCTGAGGGAGACCAAAGTAAAACAGTCAGCAACTATTCCAGAGGGATAAACTCTGAAGAAGAAAACAGACTTGAGAAGCAACATTCTACTGCAATGTTGAAACCAGATTGGAATTATAAATGACTGTCCCTCTAATGCCAACTCTAAAGTTACCAGGAAAAGGCTACAAACCAGCCACAGCACATTTAGCTTGATTTGTAAAAGCCATCACCTCATCAGAAAAGCACCTGTTATCCAGTCACCTTTATTAAACTCAATGCCAAGTATCATTAGTACAGCAGTGCTGTGATGATGTGTATTCATTCCATCACCAAATGTCCTAAATGTCTATCACTGGAGAACAGCCTCTGTTTCAATAAAATAATATTACTGAAAAGGACGCAGGGAGGCCATGCAACCCTGGTGATCTCCTTGACCAGCCACTTCCTAGCAATAAGCTGTGCTTGATTGCATCAACACAGGGGATCCCGGATGCATGATTATTAATGAACTTTCAAACTGAGGCTTGTTTGTTAATAATTTAATGAAACCCCCAAGTGTTTACTTGCTGCTATTTCTCCCAAGAGATCCCTCTGCAAATTCTGGATAGGAGCTGCTTCACTCCTCTACCCCAACAACATTGCCAATGTTTTCCAAGCTGATATTTACTACATCCTTACTTCCATGAAAGCATCCAAGCCCGGATGGTGGGGTGGTTTCATTTCTCATCAGTGTAAAACTAGGCCTTTCAGAGTATCTGCATTTCCCCAACATGTCTGGTGATTCCTGTGTCTTGAATTTCACAGCAGAAGTTCAGTTGTTTATCACTTTTGTTTATGCACAGTGAAAACAAATCATTGGTGCTAGTGTGAAGTTGTGTTTCAGGTACAAAACTTGCTCAAATATTCCCACAAAATTCCAGGGTTAATGAATGTGTGGTAACTTCTCTCAATGTTTAAAATGATCTTCCATCAGTGCAATCTAATTTTGGGCATCCTTACTGTTTTTTTTTTTTTAATTTAAACTATTTAAACTGAAACAAAACAAAACTAAAAAACCAAGTTCACCCATTTCTCTCACCCTGTCACCTGCTGCCTCTGGCAACCACCAATCTGTTCTGGTCTCTGTATCTATGAGCTTGTTTTGTTTGTCTGTTTTAAATTCTACATATAAAAGAGATCATCTAGTATTTGTCTTTCTATGTCTGACTTATTTCACTTAGCATAATGCTCTTGAGGTCCTTGTTGTCACAATGGCAAGGTTTCATTCTTTTTATGGCTGAATAGTATTCCATTATGTGTGTATATATTTATCCATTCATTCATTCATCCACTGGTGAACACTTAGACTGTTCCCATATCTTGGCTATTGTAAATAATGCTGCAGTGAACATGGGGGTGCATATATCTCTGAGTTAGTGCTTTCATTTTCTTCAGATAAATACCCAGAAGTAGATTTGGTAGATCATGTGGTAGTTTCGTCTTTAATTTTTTGAGAAACCTCCATACTGTTTCCCATAGTGGCTGTACCAATTTACATTCCCACCAGCAGTGCACAAAGTTTCTCTTTTCTCCACATCCTCGCCAACACTTGTTATTTCTTGTCTTTTTGATACTAGCCATTCTGCCAGATATAAGGTGTTATCTCATTATGGTCTTGACGTATATTTCCCTAATGATTAATGACATGGAGCATCTTTTCATTACCTTTTGTCGATCTGTGTGTCTTCTTTGGAAAAATGTCTATGAGGATTAACATTATTTTCATGTAACACTGGGGTCTTTTATCTCAGCAATAGATAGTACCAATCTGTGGCAGTATCAGCAAACCTCAGGGCTTCCAACAGCACTTGAGTCACTGGGGAATGCTAGTGAAGTTCACTTTAAAGAAAATAATTCTTACTTTTATATGCATTCTGCAGACTTCCTTTTGATTTCCACAGTGAGCCTATTGATTTCAAAGTGTCCTTTCAGGATCACTTAGAAGGCCAGAGTCTCATCCATGTCCCAATTCATTGACTTTGCTCCATGCTCGGTACTTGTTTGAAGTCTGTGGGGTTCTGTCTAAAAGAGGCTCAGTAGGCAGCAGAGAGAGGCAAGTGTCTAGTCTCAAACCTCCCTTGTGGGATGATTACAAAACCAAGTAGAGACTGGGGAACTGGGTATCATCTTGACAATGAGTCATCTTCCGAAAAGGAGTACTCAGATCCAGCATGGCAGGAGAGGACTACAAAGGACGGCATTTTATAAAGGGGCTCACATCTTTCTCTCCTGCCTGTACAAACTTCACCATTTTGAAATCTCAAGAAGTTGGTTCTACACCAGAGTTTGAAGGCAGATATTCTTCTGATTCACAAATTACTAAATTATTTGAATATAAATGAGAGATCAGGATGGGTGAAGACAACTATCTTCATTTGCTTTCATCACACACTCCTAATTGGTAGTTCAGGATTGTCCCCATAGAGCGGATGAACAGCAGAAACCCTACCCTACTTTAACAATGCACAGAATTGCACTGTGCTTCCTCCTATCTGCTGCTTTCTGAGGGCAGTATTGTTCTAATAATAAGGTTGGATGGTTTTTCTATTAGTGGCAACTTACGACAATATGTAACTTCATGAGAGCTGAAGGACCATAGTTCTGCTGTTGCCTTTCCTTGTTCCATATGGTTGATCCTACAATATATTTGAACATGACACAATAATGTAGATAGATTGCATGGTGGACCACAGTGATGAGGCATTCCAGGCGTTGTACCTCACCCATTACAGAGGGCTCCCTACTGAGTCAGACTCCAATTCAACTTTGTAATTAATTTTATTTAACATTCTGAGTGACTTTTACATCACTTAGTGTCTAGACATAAGCTCAAGTAGCTGAGACATGCAAAAATTCACACAAAGCGGAAATTTATCTTTCTGTGGGATTAAGCCATTTAGTTGTTTCATGGAATTCAACAGTCCATTTTTTAAAATTACTTTTCTTTATCACTTGAACTTAGCTGGGCATACCTGTGTTTGCCAAGAGGAAAGCTTTTTCATAATGCTAATGTCTTCAGACCACACATTTGTATCCTTCATAGGAATTGGGAAGGACCTAAGTTGAAAAATCAGAATTCATAGGCATCTCCCCCCAGATTTTCCAGACCCTGTGTAAGTCACTTGCCACTGTTTGTAGAGCATACCTCAGAGTCTGCTTGGAGCTTGTTGTGATTACACAGTTTTTCCAAAGACCCAGGGCAAGGGCCACATCATTTTAATCTGGGAAATGACTCTTTTGAGCAAGTACCAGATAAAGTTAGTGATTTACGAAAGCTTTTATCAGTCTCCTGATGGCTTTTACAGAGTGGAACACTACATGACCCATGTGATTTGTTTTCATTTACAAAGGTGCAGAGGCTTTGAATTTAAAAATGGAACGTTTTCTTCTCGTGCCAAATGTAAACAATTTAACATCCATTTCCCATCTAGCTATTTTACCAGTTCAAAAGAGTTTATATGAATCTTATCTGTATTATATTTCCTGCTGATTGGCAGCGCCTCCTACTTCAGCTGGGAAGCCAAAAATGTGCTGGCTCAGATTTGAACAGGAAAGGAATAACAAAGAAAACTGGGAAATAAATGTAATGAGTGGTTACAGGGTGCTGAAAACTATACTTATCGTTTCTTATTCTCGCAGAGTTGGTGCTGCCATATTGATTTATGCCTGGGAAGTCTTTTACGGAAACACACAACAAAAGCTTCAGATTATTTTGTCAACAAGAAAACACAGTTTACCTTATCTTCAAAGTCCCCATCTATTCCTGATTTAAGCAGTTCCATATTCCTTGCTTGCTGAGATCTCTGTGAGCCCTAGAGAAGATTTGCATTGGATACAATAATTCACCATGAGAGATAAAATCCCCCAGAATGTCACAGAGCTGGTTTTCAAGGCCAGTGGAATAAATCTGGGGGGACCACTAGGAGTCCAGAGAACAAAAAGTATTGTGGCTCTTCTAGGCTGACTTAGAGTCAGTTTACTGAGCCCTTGAGACCCCCTTTTTTCTCCCTCCAGAATGCAAAAGACATTTATTTGGCTTATTGTTTAAAGGTCTTAAGTTTCTTTCTCACATTCAAGGCCTGAACAATTGGAAAGGAGAAGAGGGAAAAGAACAAAAACAGCTGTCTAGACATTTCCTGGTGGAGGATCATGTTTATAAGCCATTTTCCATGCCTTGTCCTAATAATGCATTATGAACTGAGATAAAATACTAGATTGCAAACTTGGACCCTATTGTGAGGAAGACAGGAAAGGGTTATGGTTTTCTTCCCAAAATTAAACTTTAATTTTTTTTAAGATCACAAGACCAACAATTTCTATTAAAGGCCTTTCTTCTGGCCACTGTCCCAGAAATGTTCCCATTTGCCACTGGTTTCCCCACCCCACATTCCCTTACACTCTCCACCCTACCCTCCATCTGCAATTTTCACTCCACTCTCAAGCTTCAGTTTAATTGGACTTAATAAGTATATGGGGAGTATGTTATTTTTCAGTAAATACCCTGCCTTTCCTGTCAATAAACCTCATGACTATCACCACCATCTAACAACTGGATGTTCATATTAAAGATAAGACATAACGTAAGGTAACATTAGTACTGACTAAAAAGGATAGATATGGATGTGCTTTCTGCGGCTCTCTAGGCAAGATGTATTTGGCAGACAGAGCATTACAGGAGGCCCAGGTTCCAGTCCTTGAGTAAGACATGTAACCTCTCTGAGCCTCTACTTTAATCACCAACAAAATGGGGGCATGGGGCCAATAGCTTAGAAAGTCCCTGATTCCTGAAAGGTTTTTTTTTTTTTTTTAACTTTTAAGCTTTGTGTTTTTAGGAAGTTGACTATGTCCTTGAAAATTTCTTCTTGCTATTAGATGTCCTTGCTATGAGGAGTGCAAAATGTTTTACTAGAATACACATGTACTGATCTTCATATTAATATTTTACATTATTGAGTACTGCTGGTTCACCAAGTGTTCACCCACCAGCTAACTTCTCACTCATTAGGCAACTCACCAGTGTAGTGGGTAACATTATCAGGTGCTAACTGCAATACAGTGACCTTCCAAAGAGCAAGTAGGATGGTGCATATGAAGGCAAAATAACTGGTAAACTAAAGGTCACCAACCAGAAATTGTAACTGACATTTAACAGACGTTTCCTAGTCTCCCGTTCTTTTCTTTACACCATGATACGTGTCTTCTTTTTCTTCCTCCGTACAAAGAAATACACTGATTTCCTGTCTCGTGTATTTACATATGGTTTCCATTTGAAAGGTCATCAGTTATTTGGACAATGATAACAAGATATTTCATTAAAAAGTAATCTTCAAATATTGAGCACCTCCAGAGAGGGAACACTCTCATTAAGTTCATTTGATGATATGCAGTGTGTGTATGCAGTTAAAATCGAAGGAGGTGGCATACCATTTTCCCAGCCTCAAAAACGCAGCCTCAGATAGAACACCTTGAGATACGATTATGCTTCAGGAACATACAAGTTCATTTAAAAGGTATAACCCAAACTGTACATTTTGTGTCTTACCAAGACACTAGTCTTTGAGCAGTAAGTTCAAATTAGATGCTCAAAGAATTCTTTTTAAAGCAATGAATGGATAAGTGAATGAGTTGCCTTTATATTAATATACAATTGATTCTTGAACAACACAGGTTTGAACTGCATGGGTCCACTTATATGTGGATTTTTAATACAGCCCAGTACTGTAAATGTGTTTTCTCTTATGATTTCCTTGATAACATTTTCTTTTCTCTAGCTTACTTTGTTGTAAGAATATAGTATATAATACATATAACATACAGATTATGTGCTAATCAACTGTTTATGTTATCAGTAAGACTTTCAGTCAACAGTAGGCTATAGTAAAGTTTTGGTGGAGTCTGAAGTTACACATGGATTTTTGACTGTCCAGGGGGCCTGGTGCTCCTAACCTCTACATTGTTCAAAGGTCAGCTGTATATTGTATTGGTCACTGACTACTGGGTAATGGTTACTTATGTGGCCTACTTCACCAAAGTTGGAGAAATAATAGTAGTAGGTCTCATATGATATCTTTCTTTATCTGTTTGTTCTCTTCTCCAAGGGCAAACCATTAGGCTTATTAGGTATACACATTAGTCAGGCATCTATGAGTTTTAAAATTATACAGAGCTTTCCTAAAGTGCCAGCATGTTAGATAGATAATCCGATGCCTCATTCACATCTGATGGAGACAACTATTAGGTTCATTTATGCCAGTCACTGGCTGGACTAGTGCCATACAGCTAATTACTTGGTTTTCCTTTATAAAAATGAGGGAATGGGGCCCACACGATCTCCCGGTTCCCTCGTGGCATTAATATCCTGTGGTTCTATGAAAGCAGCAACTGTGCTTACAGAACATTCTTTGTTCACTGCAGTATGTAATAGGAAGAAAAGATAGCATTTATCCATGGTTATCTTTGAGACGTGGTATTATTGGTGATTTTTAACTTATTAACTTATTATTATTAACTGTTTTCAGTCAGAATTTTTTACAATTAACATTCATGATTTTATAATCAAATGAAACAAGCTTTATTGTGTTTCATTTTAAGAAAAAAATCTAATTCAAGAGAAAAAATAAAAGGCAATAATGCAAAATATTAGTCTCCATATCCAGATCTAGAGCCATGTGTTTCAGACTTTTATGGACCCTATTCTGGAGGTTCTGATTCAGTAACTCAGGATGAGTCCTAAGAATTTGCATTTTAGCAAGCTCCAGGTTCACACTTTGAGGAACCTGGTGAAACATCATATGGATATAGTGCTTTGAGTCAGTCCCCACCTGACTCATAAGTATTCCTTACCTATGACTATCATAGTTAGGAGGAAAATTTTCTATATCAAAAATTATTTAACCTAAGAATCTTCTAGGGCTAAAGAATTGTCAAAAGACTCAAATCCACTGGAAAATTGTGGCTCCACCCCAGATGGCACTTGAATAACCCAGAAAGATCTGCTCATCACCGCAGAGTTTAACCCATTTGGGCCCTGGACCCCCAGGATCCTCCAAATCTTCATACTAGGAAAACACAGTCTGATATTTAAAGTCAGGGGTCAGTAGTTTGGATCTGGAGCTTTGGTACTAGAACATGCTCTCAGTAATGAAATTATGGGTCATCCTTTGGCAATGGATTAGCTGGTCAGTGAACTGAACTGACTGTTTTATCACTGGGTTTCACTTGAAATGTCAAGAAAGAAAAACTTACAGGGAAAGAGAATGAGAAAGGAAATGGCTCCAAAAAGAATATGCATTATAATTAAAAGAATAACAACTGAAAAGAATATTGACTTAATTTTGATTTTGTTGATTTGACCACATTGCTGAGGTCTAAATGACAAAAGGACAGTTAAATGGATCTTCCAGCCACAGAATGCTTTCAGTTTACAAGTCTTCATTTCAGAAGCAGCAATAATACTAATATTTATTGTTTGTTCAGAATTGTTATGAACAGAATGTTTGTGTCTCCCTACATTCATGTGTTGAAGCCAATCTCCATTGTGATAATACTTGGAGCTGGAATCTTTGAGAGGTAAATAATGTTAAGTGAGGCCATGAGGATGGAATCCTCACGATGGGATTAGTGGCCTTATAAGAAGGGGCAGAGAGATCAGTCTTTGTGCTCAGGCACTGAAGAAAGGCCACATAAGGACATAGGGAGAGGGCGACCATATGCAAATCAGGAAGAGAGCGCTAGTCAGGAACCACATTGAAAGACACCTTGATCTTAGACTTCCAAGTCTCTAAAATGCTCAGAAATAAATTGCTGCTGTTTAAGCCACCCGACCTGTAGTACTTCGTTATGGCAGCCCGACTAGACAAAGACAGTGCCTTAATTGCATTATCTGATTTATTCATCCACCATGGTCACTTTAAAGAAGAAACCCAAACCCACCAAAATCTTTTACTATATTCAGAGTTATCAATAGTGCTTTTTTATATTTTGCTGTAGAATCTTGTTACATATTTCACATGTGTGTATACGTGTGGACCTACCCTTGCATGTTCATATAGGATACGTAAGGATAGATGTGTTTGTTAAATACCTGTGCCTGTAGTGGGGTGGATACTGGATCCAATTTATTTAGCAGCTAATTCCCTCCCATTTTCCTCCCAGAAATTCTCTGTCTCCACATTATTGCCAGAGGGAAAAAGGAAGGATGCAGGAGCAGAGAGAAAGGAGGAGAAAAGAAAACCAAGCATGAAAAGAGAGAAGAGGAGAGAAAATGATGTGAAAGAGCAAATAAAGGAGAGTGATTTAGAAGGAAGAAGTGGAAGAGTGACTTTGAGAAGCCCTGCTTTCCTCTGCCCTACCCGCTGCTCTGTCCCCAGATTCTCAGGCTACTGCCACACCCATGCCCCATGCCTGTTATATCCATTCCCTGACCCTGTGCCTGATGAAGCTTTCACCTCACTCTCTAACTTTTGCCCCCAGCACTCCAGCTAGAAACAGAAATAAAAGAAAATTTCCTGTTCCCACCCTTAGTATTGCACCAAGAGGCTAATTAAAGAAAACACAAAAACCTATGACACTTTCCAATTCTTTAAAACTATAAATGGTGCGTGCACAGCTCCTTACAGCCTCCTTCATGGGCTGGACCTCCACCATTTCTTCCCCAACAGCTCTGGAGACCTGCTTAAATGTATGCAGAATGGATACCAGGGGGTCCCCTTCAAATTGACTTCCAAACTGCCCATTATGCATTCCATTCTTTGCAGGGTTTTATTTTGGGGATGTACATTGCTGAGGAAAGAGAGGCCTTTAGGGTACAGTATACTTCAAAACACAATTAAACTCTTCATGTGGAAATGTAAAATGCATTTGTATTCTATTAAAGCCTTTGGCCTTATCAACTGCAGAGTGCTCCATAACAAGGTCATTAGTAACCAGCCTTACACAATGGGCAACAGGCATCAGCTGCACAAAAACAAACAGGGGCCCCAAACACCACAATAACTTCCTGTACCTGTTCTTGTTTGCTTGCTGAGCCCTCAAACATTGGGAGTTGCTGAAATACATAAAAGCGTAACAGCTTGAGTCAATATTTACCAGCCTAAGCGAGTGATTTTATTTAGCGAGACGACTGAACCCCTTTGAATAAATACATCTCCTTGCAGAGAACAACCCCAGGCAGGCACTGGGGGAAGGGCTAAGACAGAACTAGTTCTGAGGCTCTGAGATTTTAGAGGAGCCTTCTCTGGACACTTTTCTGCAATTCTCTGCCACCTAGGACAAGAGATCCAGTCCAGGAGCAAGTTGAGAGAACTCTCACCTCCAGGCTGCACTGGTTTCTGGATTAGTGGTTCTCATCATGTCACCACAGGGCTTCATAAATACTAGTTCCTGGGCCCAGCGTTGCTGATTCAGAAAGTGTAGGGTAGGGCCTGAGGATTTGCATTTCTAACAAGTTCCCAGATGATGTTAGTGCTGCTGGTTCTGGGACCACACTGAGACCCACTGGTCTAAACCAGCTCTGTGCAACAGAAATGTAATGCAAGTTTCATGTGCAATTTGAAACTTTCCAGAAGGCATGTTAAAAAAAGCAAAAATGCACAGATGAAATTAATGTATCCATAATAGAATTATGTATCCATAATGTATCCATAACAGAATTCAAAATGTAGTCAATATAAAAATTACTGAAATACTTTACATTCTTTTTTGTACTGAGTCTACAAATTCCAGTATGTAATTTACACTTGCATCACATCTCAATTTGGACTAACCGTATTTCAATAGCTCAGTAGCCACATGTGACTACTGGTTGCTTTATTGCACGGCACAGTGCTAGACCACGCTCTGGGTACACAGAACCCAGGAATTCCCAGACCTATAGCTATAAGCCTATCTCCGGAGCCTGAGTGTCCCCACAAATGTGTGTCTTACTGTTGGAGTAGAGTGCACATCCCCAGGCTCAAAGTTTGTCTTCATGGTGGGTGTGAGATGAACAGGTGAAGAGTATTGGAATAAACTTGGATATAAGGGTGTCTATATGTATGAACATGAGGCCCCTTGAGGTGTGAGGCAGAGTTGGCGGGGGTGTGGAGAAACAGAACGAGCTGGCAGTGTGTGCATGAGACAGAGGAAGGAAGGAAAGAGAAGAAAAGGCAGAGAGAGAGAAGAAAGAGAGAGAGAGGAGAGAGAGAGAGATGATTCTATTCCGGGTTCCCTTCAGTTACAGAACAATCCATTTCCCATGGCACACCCTCAATGAATTTTGCAAAAAGTTCTGGTTGCCGGTGCATTTGCACCGTCTCACTTGTCTTCAGGACACTTCAGGACTCATAAAAGGAGATACCTCATCTGCCTTCCTGCTGCAGGGGCCCCCTTTTCTGGCTTTTTTCCTTTTCTTTTACAAATGGCTTGGGGTCTGACTTGAAGGAGTGATCATAAAGAGAATGATTACTTTTATACTGGTAGCAATGAGGAGAGGCTTCTGTGAGAAGGGATTAAACATGAAAATCAATACCAGCATTGGAAAGCATCCTCTTTTGCCCATATAAGTGCTGCCCACAGGGTCAATAGCTGGAATTAACCTGGATCCTTTTTTTATTATTACTATTTTTAATAAAGCTGCTTTATGATAGACTCTGATGTGAGCTCCCACTCTGCAGCTGCACCAATGTGAAGGGAAAGAGCAAATAGTTTCATTTAAGAATTAACTTTCACCCCAGCGGATACCACACCTCACGTCCACTTCCCCCACCCTCCAAGTCTCCAGAAAGTCAGAAGGAGGAGAATGAAATTAAGCTTTTTATGAGCATAAACTGATACCAACATAAAAGAGAATGAGCTCATTGCCCTGATTTTATACGTTGTTTAATTTGCGATATACAATAATAAAAAATCACTTTTGTAGGTACAGCTGTACTGAACGCTTTCTGTCTGCCAGATTCCAAGCTTGGTGCTTCACTTACCTCATTAAATTTTTTCAACAATTCTATCAGATGAAGAAATGGAGACCCAGGATGGGTAAATGTCTCAAGGAAGGTATAAGGGGCTGACAGCCCTTGTCCTATTAAAGTCTTTTTGACTCCCCAAACTGTGTCATTTGCTGGATCATAAAGATTGAATGGATGGATCCTCCTTACTTGCTAGAATAGGTGTTGGAAGCTTCACCTGTCTGTGGACCTTATTCAGGCCATTCTTTCTGTTACCGTTTACAAAGATAGGGTGGTAAGGAATTGCTTTTGTGAGAGCCCTGGAATCAGTCCTTGAATCCTCTTTCTCACACCTCACAACCAATTGATTGGTAAATCCTGTTAGTTCTACATTTAAAATATGCCAGACTTGGGGTGCCTGAGTGGCTCAGTTGGTTGAGTGTCTGACTTTGGCTCAGGTCATGATCTCACAGTTCATGGGTTTGAGCCCCGTGTCAGTCTCTGTGCTGACAGCTCAGAGCTTGGAGCCTGCTTTGGATTCTGTGTCTCCCTCTCTCTCTGCTTGTGCTCGCGCACTCTCTCTCTCTCTTAAAATAAATAAACATTAAAAATAATAATAATAACAATAAAAGAAAATATACCAGACTGTAAGAATGCTGTGTCACCTCCACTGGTCAGTAACTTCCAACTCTCATCCCCATATAGACTCTGCTCCATACAGCAGCCAAAGTGAAACCACAGTAAGTTAGGTCATGCCAGGTCTACGTTTAACATCTTCCAGTAGCTTTCCATCTCATTCAGAGTAAAAGCCAAATTCCTTGCAATAACCTTTAGGGCCCTAAAATGTTCCTTACACACACACATACACACCACTCTTCTGATTTCATCTTCTTCCACTTTCCTCCTTGCTCACACCCCGCCAGCTACACTGTCTCAATGCAGTTTTTCAAAGTCACCAAACACCCTCCAGCATTCAGACCTTTGCGCTATTTATTCCTTCTGCCCAGAACACATTTTTCTTGGTTAATAAAATGGCTCACTCCCTCACTTCTATCTAGTGCCTTCCCAAATGTTTTCTTATTAGAGAGAATCCTGCCCTGACTACCTTGTAAAAAATAGCAATCTCTCCTTCCTTATCATCCTCTTTGAGCTGCATTCCTCTCCAGCACCTTCCACTGCCCAACATTTAAACATTTATTTGCTTCCTGTCTTTGTCTATCTCATACCCCACCTTCCTCATCAAGATAGTAGTTCCATAGAGGTTTGCTTCATTCACTACCAAAATAGTTTCTGGAATAGTTTCTAATAGGCAGAAGGTGCTCTATAAATATTTGCTGAATGAATGACTGACAACCATTTGGGAAAACCAGATATGGGAAACAGGGCATTAAAATGAATTTTAGGACTGTTTTTGGGTGCTCGGAGATTAAGAGCCTGCTCCTTGAGAGCCAGTCCTGACAGAATCCCTCAAATGCAAACTCGGGAGGATTTTCAGCACTGCTTCTGAAAAAGGAAGTTCCACTTCATCTGTCTTACTACACTTTGTGTTTGCACTTGGCATCCATGGCATTTGAATAAAGCAAGAGCATGCAGTTAACAATCCAAATTGCTTCTCATGATCCTTTGTATTGCTCAGACCTCAGAGGACAAGTTGGCATCAGAGTGGGACTTTGGGCATGGGTGGTCATTTGGTAGTGTGGGCCCTTGGCCATGCTGTCTCATCTGTCTGAGTCCTTTGGGGGCAAAGATATCAAGAAGAACAATTGGAAACTTGTAGACTTAACCAAGTCTTCATGCCAGATGGTTCCTTCAAGGTGACTTTCCACAGCATGAGCTAAGTGGGTTTATGGATTGGGCACTGAGGAATAAAGGAGAGTTGGAAAAAGCTGGCCTACTACTCAGGGGATAATCTGAACAGAGTTCAACATATAACTCAGCTCCTTTTACTCTACTACATCACATGAACCTAGAAGCCCTAAGGATAATAACGTTGCAAAAAGTCTCAGCCCTTCAAAATGGAACACTGACCAATTCAAACTGACACTTGCCAGCTGGCAAACTAAAAGCAAGTGTTTACCTGCACAGACTCAGTCCCAGGCAACGTGGTAATTCTCAACTCTCTTTCTAACCTTCTCTGGCTCTGGGGATCTTGCCATATATGCTGGGCTATCATTACTGGTTCAATTAACTAGTAATTTTTATGCCTCCCTGGCATCTTGTTTGGTGCAGACACAGTCTCACTGCAGGTATGTGTGCCTCATGAGTCTGAAACAACAGCCTGTATCAGGAAAGCCTGGAAGGAAGACAGACTCCAGCCTCCCAGCAATATTATAGTGTGTCTTCGGCTGCCATAGCAGAAGAATAGTTCACAAAGGTAATATATTCTGGGAGCCTGCTGGAACGCTCAACTGACAAGAGCCCTGTTGAGATGATGTTCATTCCCCCGGGAGCTTTTCTGTTTACATGTGCCTTTACTCATCTTTCAGCTGAATCAGAAAGCTGAATGGAAACTGCAGTGTTTGAGAACACAAAATGGATTTTGATGCTTAAAAGGACTTTCATACAGAGAAACGCAGAGTTAACAATCTTCACGTGTAGGCTAGTTCTAAAACCCTAGAATTTGAGAGTTGTCTGGACTACAGAGATGCTTCCTGTGCAGTCCAATATGGTAATCACCAGCCATGGTGATTTAGCGATTTACATTATGATTTAAAATAACTTAAAGTAAAATTAAAAATTCAGAAAAAAAGTCAGGCACACCAGCTACTCACAAGCTACATGTAGTTAGCGGCTACCATATTGGACGGCACAAATACAGAACACTTTCATTTTTGCAGAAACTTCTATTGGATAGCACTAGCTAGACTACTTCCCTTGTTTTATAGAAAAAAAAAAAAAAACAAAGGCCAAATATCTTGCTTTCTTGTCTTAAAGATAGTAGCTTGGCTGCAATTAGATAAGATCTAGTTTGTCTTACTCTGTCCTTTCATACTACGAGGCCATCTCCCATCTCTGATGATAGAATCAAATGTTATTCTAATAACATCTAGCACAAACACAAGTGAAGGAAAGCAAGCCGGTGACACAGCCTATAAATGTCCAACTATGAGTGATTACAAAATCAAATTAAAATAGAGTCAGGAAATCCTGTCTTCTCCATGAAACTCTGCTAGGCTAATATGAAGAGAGTTTTCCCAATAGCACTGTTCTTATACCTGCATCTCACAGGGATCCACTGGTTACCATGAGACTACATTACTTATATATCTCACGAATGCTTTTTATCAGGTTTCTTTGGTTGTGTGTAATGAATGTCATGGGGAGGGTCTTAATTGCTTAAGTAACTCCAAGAAATCTTCCCTTATACTATTTATACAGGGTGCATTTAGGAACATTTTGGCCACAGCAACCAATAAGCAATAATGACTACTCTTAGCATGTATATGGCAGAAACTATTTTCAATTACCCTATGATTCAAAACTTGCAGTATAGACTAAGGTGTCAGAATTGAGCAGGCTACGGTTCTGTGGTTAATGACTCTCCATATAAAAAAAGCTGGACAATTCCTATGAAGTCTGGATCATGTCTACATACAAGAATTTCTTTCTAGTCCTTTGACTAAATTCCCTAGGCACCAAAAGAATCTCACATTTACACCAAAGGATGTGAAGCTAATACTACTTTTTTTTAGGGTTGATGTAGACCTGAAGAAACTTCTAGAACTTATGAGGGTCAGAAACATTATCACTGTTCATCTATATCACTCATCACTATGCCTGGAACACAGTACATGTCCAGCTACTGTCTGTGGAAGGAAGGAAGGAAGGAAGGAAGGAAGGAAGGAAGGAAGGGGAAGGAAATGAATTATGCCTTTAGAATCCTGTCTAGCCTCTCAAGTAAAAGAGGAACATATATCATGGAGAAATTTAATTGTCCTAATTTGGTCCCTTTCTTCATCTATATGGCTAAAGGCAATTACACCCACGAAGTAAACACCTATTTTTGCCTTCTCAGCATCCTGCATATTAAGAGAACCTATCTCTTCCTTTGGCCACTACTTCCCTTCAGGTCCTATACTTCAGCTGAAATTGAGCCTACTTTTGACTCCAGGAATGGACACTAGACCTGGGCCTGGCCAAAGAGATTATTTGAAATGTGAGCAAACTAATTAGAATAATCTCCAGAGATTTCAAGAAGAATAAATTCAATTTTGGTGTTTCTAAGTTGGAGGAAAGTAATCCTGGAACTGTTACTAGTCATCTTTGGTCTCTCATTGGCCAACTCAGAGGAAACTGCAAAGGGCAAAAGATGGAGAAAGATGCCTAATGTCATAGTTTGGACATCTATTTCCAGTCTTGAACTTTTCAGTTACCTGAACCAATAAATTCTTCTTTCTACCACTACTCCCCTTATCCAGCTCTTTTTGAGCCTGTTTTAGTTTGGTTTCTGTCACTTGGAGCAGAAAGACTAATGATTAATATGAACACCAATTCCCCCAAATCTCTTTTGCAGGATTGCCACCATGATTCTTACAGCTATTAACTAAAAGTGGTGACTGCCTCAGGCTAGAGAATGCTCTGGAAACCACAATTTTCCTCACATTTCCAGGCATGTCTGGCTTTCATGATGGAGATCCACTTCTGAGGAGGTATCCTCTCATCCCCATACACTGTCTCCTCTGCTTTACCCCACTCTCAAGCTCACAAATCATACTTTTATATTGCTCTGTGCAAGCCTTCTGCACTTACCTTTTCCAAGGCTTTAATTTTCCAAAATCATCTCATGAGTCGGCTCAGCCCAGGAGCAAGCAATGGGAAACAAAGATTTATGTGGCACAGTGTATTTTATATTTAATAACTGATCTGTCATGGCATTTATCTGCATAAAAAGTTGGGTAATTCATGAGTGGGTTGGCAACCGTGGCCTCCAGTGAGTAATGTTTCCTGCTCTACCTCATGAAGATGGACAGCTTGGTAGATACCAACTCTCAGGTGCTCAAATATACTCAAGACTTCTCTGTAGCCTTACCAGGAAACAGTGGCCCCCAGGAACACACCGTAAGATGATCACTCAGGTTAGCTGCCTCCTGCCTTAAATAGAGAAAAACAGGAAGGAGGTGTTTTGCCCTTAGGGTTTCTCAGGCAGGATCAGTTCTCCAGAGATGTATGTTAAGTGAGTAAGAGGAGTAGCTTGGAACCCTGGTAGTTCCTTCTACTTCTGTGTCCCTCCTATCTCCAGGGTGATGCAGGGATAACAAAGTAGATGATGGTTAACAGAGATGCAGTAGTTTCTTTTCAGCGATAGTGCCAGAAGAGAGAGCACCCTCTGGAGGTTTCCAGACAGAAGTCCAGCATCTTTGCTCTGGCCTTTTCTTCCATGGGTAGCCATATATGGGAGTAGCTGCAGCTCCACGATTTCAGCAGTTTCTGGAAGAAAGACATACCTGGGCAAAGCAAGGAAGCTTTTTTGAAAACAACTAGGTCCTGCATTTGCCACACTCTAAATGGTCCAGAAGGGATTGGCTTGAAGTTCTATACAGGCATCTTCACCCTCTCATGAATGAGGAATAAGAAGCTGCAGACAGTAGCTTCACTCCTTGGGAGCAAGTCTGTGCTGTGGAACTTCTACAGTCCTGTGTTCCCCTACTTAATCTTAAACTTAATCTTAATCCAACCAGGAGATTACTTACCCTGCTGTCAAATACCTGTTCCACTTGCCTTGGGGGTACATCTTACAAGTAAACTGCCTGTCAGAATATTTAACAGGATAAGGAGCAGGGATATTAATAAGCTTTCAAGAAATGGATGTATGACTGCTGTTGTACCCACTTGCTAATGAATTGTGGAAGTATGACAGAATTCCTTCCTAGGACTTGATTTTGTTGATAAATACAATCTATGAGGAGGCATTAGTACCATCTATTTATAATAGTTGGAAGTCATTGAGTATATCAAAATAACTACAAAATTTTGAATGGGAAAAACTGGCTTAAATTAAGTCTGCAATACCACCCATCCCCATTTTTTAACCCTAAGTATGAACTCAGCTTTCTAGTTCTGTGATTATGACCAAGTCACTTAATACTATCTGAGCCCATTTATACACTTAGTTATTTGTCCATTTAGCTTTTCTTCATTCACAAAGTACTTATTGAGAACTTACTATGTGTTAGTAAATGCATTAGGTGTTATAAAAGTGCTAGTAATAACTACCTCATATAGTAATTCCAACTGTTACATGAGACAATTTAGAAAAGCTCCTAGCACAGAGGGGATCGTGCATAAACTTCTACTGTATACAAATTTGGAAATAAAACATATTAGAGAGTTAGGGAGAGAAAAGCCTATTTTGGGGTCCACTTAGGTACTTAAAGCTCATGTACTATTTTTATTTTTATTTTTTTAAGAGAAAGTGCAAGCAGGGGAGAGTCAGAGGGAAAGGGAGAGGGAGAGGGAGAGAGAGAGAGACAGAATCTTAAGCAGACTCCACACCCAGCATGGAGTCCAATGCAGGGCTTGATCTCACAACTATAAGATCATGACCTAGGCTGAAATCAACTGTCAGATGCTTAGCCAGCTGAGCCACCCAGGCACCTGAAAGCTCATGTATTATTGCTAAAGACTCTGAAGGTGTATTTTTTTCCCTCAACAATAGAATGGCGATATTATTCTATAATTGTCCAAGGGCCAGATAAAATTGAAGATCAGTATCTACCCATGCACAAATATTTCCCTACTTTTCTCTGGAATCCAGTCCATGATATGAATCATATTCTGGTAGAGCCTTCTTATAAGGAAAGCCACCCTTTAGGGAGAATTCTGAGAGGTGCTGTAACCTCAGATTAACAAGAGAGCTTCCCAGGCAACCTCTCTGTAACAGTCCTAAGTGATTATGCACACACAGCACTCTGCACACCCTGCTGCACAAAGGCTCCCTTCCTACTTCTCCCCAGTATCTCCAGTAGGTAGTTCAATTAATACCAAATAGATAGTCCAACAGAGCTTCTAGGTTAGTTGAAGAAATTATGTATTCCTGTACTCTCTCTACTCTGACAACTTAAGAGTGAAACTGGGATAAAAATTTTCAATATACCAAGAAATGCCTGGATATCCTAGGGCCACAATGAAAAGCCCAAAATTTCTTACTGGTTGTTTTGCTTGGTGAATCAATGGGGGTTAATTAAATGTCCTACTGAGAATGGGGAATCTGGTATGCTTTATAAGGCTGAATAATCCTTTAGTGCAGCACAGTGAAGATTTGTCTTGTAGGAAGCTGCTCACTAATGTGAGGTGAGTGAACTCTTTGGAAGAGCCCTAAACCAATACAGCTGGTACGCAAGTGAGGAGCCATTTATTAACCAGCACCCTGGGTGCCCTGGTGAGGACGGATAAATTTAGGGCAACTATGCACTTTTCTTACTCTGCTCCCCCAAGAGTTAGGCCTTGCAGCATTATTGAAAATAGGAGGGAGTATTAGAGAATTCTGTATTGTAATCAGTTTCCACATAATCCTGCACTGTGCCAAAGTGGAGACAACATTCTTTTTCTTTAGGTTTTTATTTAACTCCAGTTAGTTAACATATAGTGTTATATTAGTTTCAGGTGTACAATATAGTGATTCAACACTTTCATACATCACCCAGTGCTCATTATGACAAGTGTACTACTTAATCCCCATCACCTATTTAACCCATCTCTCTACCCATCTCCCCTGTGGTAACCATCAGATTGTTCTCTATAATTAAAAGTCTTGATTGAGACAAATATTCTTTAAACCAAAAGCTTTGTGGGTTTTCTTAAAAAAATATTATGTATTTATTTTTACCTCACAGTGAATATTCAGAAATATATCCCTCACCCTGCTTTTTGCCTCACCTGGCCTATTTGCATGACCTTGTGAACACAGACAGCTTTAGATCTTTGATTTTTCTTCTTCAATAGAACCTGGCTTCCCAAAAAGATAAAGGGGGAAGATTCCAGGACCCATGACTCTTCTGAATTCTTCTTGTCTTTGAACAATGGCTTGAAAGAAAGATACTTTATTCAATGCAAAGTGAAGGAAAATTTCTTGATTAAATTCAATAGTTTTTTCTTTTTAGAAGTCAAATATATAAAATTCTGTTAAAGATCTTTGGAAGACATTTTCAAGGAGAGTGAATTATGGAAACAGTTGTTTTTAACTCATTTTTTGAAATGTTTAAGGGAAATTTGGCTCCATCCAGAGTTTGGTAAGGATGGAATAAAGTCATCTTCATTCATTTAGAAAAATACAATGAAAGAGAGTCAAACAATAATAAGAGGGAAGTTCCAAAATTCACTGATTTTAAAAGTTAATTGTATGTGTAAAAGTAGTCTCCAGGTTTACTGTGAGTGCAATGAGGGGCTATAATTATGAAGTAATTAGTAGCAAGTTAAATATCAATAATGCTGATTAAGAATTATAATGCCAGGAAGCTACTGTGGCTCATGTTTGCTTTTTTAAAAAAAAGCAAATACAAACAAGGAACTGTCATTCCAATACATTAATTTTTCTTAAAATTAGGAAAGCCGTTTTTGAGCCGGTCTTAAAAGTCTAAATATTTGGAATTTACCTTTGGAAATAACAATTCATGTGGACAAGATCCGCTCCAAAAGTGACTTCTTAAAATAGAGCTGCAGATTTCTCAAGTGATAGATTTCTCCTAGTGGACTAGGAATTTCCAAATTCTTATTCCTTGACAAAAATATTGAAGAAAAAAAACCAAGCAGAAATATCTGAACTAACTTTATCAGAACTGTGGAAAACAAAGGTTTACAGCTACCAAGTCAATACCTAATCAAAAGAAAAGAGAAAAAAACCCATCTTGAGAAGGGTAGGAAAGTAGTTTTGTGGCATTTTTACTCACTCTTGCCTTACTACCCCTGCCCCCCAAACATGTCAGTGGTTTTGGTTTTCATGCAGTAGCATCCTGATTCTCAGTTCCTACTTCAAACCAGAGGAAGCAAAGCAGAACTTATTTGTAAATTACTGTGTGTGTTTGTTCTAACTTATATGAGAGATATCTGAAAAACGATGCAGTGTACTTGTCTCTGTTTTGCCCACCTTGGAATCTAGGCAGGAAAGGTGGCAAGTTCTGCTCATAAAAGCTGCAAGGTAATTATGGACCTGTAGATGACTGGGGCATGAGATTACAGGTGGAGACATACAATGAACTAAAGCCTGGAGGAGAGGCTGGGTTGAGACTCTTTGTGGGGAATTAACACATTCAAAAACAGCCATGTATATAAGGGAATTTAGAAAGCTACGCACATGCCCAGGCAAGATATATGATCAAAAAATACCAGAGGCCTTAAAGTTTAACCTCAGAATTATCCCTAAGCTTAGAACAAGCCTAGCTAAGTTTTGAAAGATTATCCCAGAACAGACCCAATCTGCAAAGATTAGGAGACCTCTTGGTATCTAAGCAAATCTCTCTCAAAGCAAATCTCTCTCAAGACAGCTGAATGCAGAGACTTCAGTGATTACACATGACAAGGAATAGTCTTTGCTTATAAAATAGTTTGGGAAAGTCTCAAAAAAAAGTATTAGAGCCTTCAACAATTAAAAAACAAACAAACAAAAAAAAACAACTTGGGGCAGGGTAGAATCTGATTTCCAGATTTCCAGAACTTTACACATGATAATAGTCAAATGCCCAATTTGCAACAACAACAACAACAACAACAACAACAACAACAAAATCACAAGGCATACAAAGAACCAGGAATGTATGGACCATTCAAAAATAAAATAAATTGACAGAAAATGTCTCTAAGGAAACCCAGACATCAGACTAACTAAAGACTTCTAAAAAACTGAATTAAATAGGTACAAAAATAAAGGAAAACATGAGCAAAAAACTAAGCAAAATGAAGAAAATAATGTATGAACAAAATAAGAATGTCAACAAAAATACAGAAATTATTAAAGGGAACAAAATAAATATTCTAGAGCTGATAACTAAAATGAAAAATTCACTTGAGGAGTTCAACCACAGATTTGAATACAAAGAAGAAGAAATAATCAGCTAACCTGAAGACAGGAAAATTGAAATTATTAGCCTGAGAAACAAAAATAAAATGATTAGAAGGAAGTGAACAGAGCCCAAGACTTATAAGTCAGCATCAAGTAGGCCAACAGACATGTTATGGGAGTCCCAGAAGGAGAAGAGAGAACAGGGCAGAAAGAATATTTTGAGAAATAATGGGCAAAAGTTACCAAGTTGGATGATATACATGAATCTATAAATCCAGAAGCTCAAACTTTCAGTATGAATAAACTCAGACACCCACAATGAAGCAATTATAATTAACTTTTCAAAACCAAAAGGCAAAAAGAAAATGCTGAAAGCAACGAGAGAAGCAATTCATCACATAAAAGATATCCTAAATAAGACTACCAATTAATTTCTCATCAGAAATCTTTGAGTCCAGAACATATTGAGATGATATATTTGAAGTGCTGAAAGAAACAACTATCAACCAAGAATTCTGTATCTAGAAAAATGTCTTCAAAATGAGTGAGAAAACAGGGGTGCCTGGGTGGCTCAGTTGGTTGAGCATCTGACTTTTGATTTGGGCTCAGGTCATGATCCCAGGGTCGTGGGATCAAGCCTCAAGTTGGGCTCTGCACTGAGTGTGGAGCCTGCTTAAGATTCTCTCTCTCTCTCTCTCTCTCTCTCTCTCTCTCTCCTTCTGCCCTTCTCCAGCTTGTGCTCTCTCTCCCTCTAAAATAAAATAAATAAATAAAATAAATTTTTAAAATGAGTGAGAAATTAAGACAGCTCCAGATAAACAAAAGATGAGGCAGTTCATTACCACTAGACCTGCCTTATAAGAAATGCTTTTTAGTAAATGAAAGGATGCTGACAGCAACTTGAAGCCACATGAAGAAATAAAGATCTCTAGTAAAGGTAAATACATGAGCAAATGTAAAAGCCAGTATTACTAAAATTTTGATTTGTAATTCTAATTTTATTTTCTACAGTACTTAAAGACAAATGCATAAAAATAATTATAAATCTATGTTATTGAGCAAAGAATGTATAAAGATATAATTCATGACATCAATAACATAAAGAGGAGGATGGACCGTATATAAGTAGAGTTTTGTATACAATTGAAGCTAAGCTGATCTCAAATTAGATTGTTATAATTTAGGATTTTATATATAATCCCATAAGAACTACAGCAAAATTATCTATAGAATATACACAAAGGAACCAAAACATGTCATTATAAAATATCAACTAAACACAAAGGAAGGCAGTGGTGGAGGAAATGGGGTGGGGAGCTGCTGTAAGACATACAGAAAACAGATAATAAAATGGCAAAAGTGAGCCCTTTCCTATCAGTAATTACTTTAAGTATAAATGGATCAAACTCTCCAGTCAAAAGGCAACAAATGGCAGAATGGATAAAAATCATAATCCAACCATATATGGTCTGTAAGAGACTCATTTAATTTTTTTTTTTAATGTTTATTTATTTTGGGGACAGAGAGAGACACAGCATGAATGGGGGAGGGGCAGAGAGAGAGGGAGACACAGAATCGGAAGCAGGCTCCAGGCTCTGAGCCATCAGCCCAGAGCCTGACGCGGGGCTCGAACTCACGGACCGCGAGATCGTGACCTGGCTGAAGTCGGACGCTTAACCGACTGCGCCACCCAGGCGCCCCTGTAAGAGACTCATTTAGATCTAGAGACACAAATAGGCTGAAAATGAAAGAATGGAAGAAGATATTCCCTGCAAATAGTAACAAAAAGAGCTGGGGTGGCTACACTAATATCAGACAAAATAGATCTTTTTCTTTTTTTAATGTTTATTTATATTTGAGAAAGAGAGTGAGAGTGTGTGCAAGTGGGAGAGGGGCAGACAGAGAGGGAGACAGATTCTGAAGCAGGCTCCAGGCTCTGAGCTGTCAGCACAGAACCTGATGCAGGACTTGAACTCATGAGCCATGAGATCATGACCTGAGCAGAAGTTGGACACTTAACCAACTAAGCCACCTAGGTGCCCCTCAGACAAAATAGATCTTAAGACAAAAACTATTATGAGATATTATATATTGATTAAGAAGATATAACAAGTATAATATAAATTAATATTTATTATATATTGATTAAGAAGATATAACAAGATATAACAAGTATAATATAAATTAAGAAGATATAACAAGTATAAACATATTTATGTTGATACACAACAGAGCCCCAAATATGTGAAGAAAACATTAACAGAATTAAAGGGAGAAACAGACAACTCCACATTTCCCCCAATTCATACTTTTGTGTTGTCCATTCCCATCCTGTTCTTGTCTGACTGTGTATAACCAACAGAATGAGAGAGAAGTGACTCTGCACGATCTGAACAAACCATTCATCTTCAAGGACATTCTTGGGTCTCAGGATTGAAAAGTGCTCTGTGAAGTACAGAAGCATGAGACAGTCTTTGCCCTTAAAAAACTGACAGTATAATTGAAAAGATAATATTTAGCTACATAAAACATGTTTCATAAAACAAAAAAAAATAAAAAATTAGATCTTATACTGTAAATCCCAATTTGCTGCGGGAGTTCAGAGTTGAGAAAAGTCCATATGGCATTATAGAAGAAATAGGTTTTGCCCTGGAAATGGGATGGATACTCCCACTGCTTCCCTGGTTGCAGGGAAAAGGCAGGCTCTCAGAGGAAATGGGGGGTATAGAAATAAGGGAGACACTAAAGTGAAAATTTTGGAGCAGATATGTTTCAAGGTCCATCCAACTTAAAGTGAGCATATTACCAGGGACACTGCATGCTCGAGGGTCAGCTGCCTGCTCTACATAGCATTCACGTGGGACCCCCTTTGATCCTGTTCCAAGGGCTCAGTTGGGCCTGTGTCTAAAACAAAGCAGCAACACCAGTTATCTTTACTCAGATGAGCAGAATTAACTATCATCTTCTGAGCAGCGCTTGCATTCCAGAAATTCAATTTTTGATCAATGGGGAGATTAAAAAATGGGTAAGTCAGAAAATGTTTCCCCCTCAGAAACAGCATTACAACTTGTGATTAAATTTCTAGGCTTCCTTCATAGAAAGGGTACAGAATCCAGCCAATGTGGCTTATCACTGGTAATGCGGGAGAAATAACTTACAGATTCTATTTAGAATGTTTCTGTCCTTTCTCTTCCCAGGTCAGGAGAAGGGATGATAGCAGCAGAACACTCCCATGTTCCTCCTAATCAGTCCACTCTCCCCCATTGACCTTGCGGATTCTTCTGTTTAAGAACACTTGTCACTGAAAATTTTAAGAGCCCCTAGCCCAAGTACATTTCACAGGACCCCAAGTAAAAGAGACTTCTGGGTCATCCCTTTCCTTTTTCACTCACTTGTAGGGAGTTGTCCCACTGGGCTTTCACCCCCACTGTTCATGATGTCAGATCATAACTTCTATCTCAGGCCCCAGGCAGGGACCTCTTCTCCCTCTACTCAGTTCTCTGAAAACAATACACAGCCCTTCTGTGGTTTTCTAAGAGCCTCTATTGCTACCATAAGGGAGAGCAGAAGGAGGGGACCAGAAAGCAGGAAGATGCGATAGTGTCAACAAGTCACTTAAGGCCTTAAGACACAGCCAGAAAGATCCACCACTTTGTCTCTTTTCCCTACAAAGAACTCTGGGCTCCATTTATGCTAAAATGCTGTATCTGCATTATCTCTGACTCATTCCTCTTGCATTTTCTCTGTCCTTTAAGTGACACTGAGAAGGACTCTGCCTTAGAGCTACCTCCAAGGAAGAGGTGGCAATAATCATAATTAGAGCTGCTATTGGCTGATTGAGTGTCTACTATGTTAGGAACTATAACTAGGTTTAAACTTATTAAAACAAGTAATGTCTCATTTAATAGTCCAGCAACCCCTGATGTAGGAATCCTTAGTCCTACTCTGCATGTGACGAAACTGAAAGTCAGAGAGTAAGTGGCTTGTCCAAAATTCCATGGCACCCAGCCTCTCTGAGTCCAAGACCCATCCTCTCCCCTCCAGGCATAGTGAGGGCTCTTGGTTCTCCCTTTCAAGCCTGCTGCTCTGCTATTCACCAGGAACTTATCTCCAAGAAGATATGGCATCACAGCTCTGTCCCCATGGAAACAGCTAATTCTTCTTTCCTTTCTCCCTGCCCAAGACCCACCCCATCACAGTGACATGCCACTTTCCCTGCCAAACACAGACAGAAGATGGAAGAAGTGCAGGTCCAGGCTGTGTTGGTGGTGTGGTTTTTCAGGTTACAGATGGGTCTCAGTAATTGGGGTGAAGTAGATAAAAAGAAGAAAGGGGTATTTTCTGCCAGTGGGTTAGAAGGAGATGGGCATGTCACAGTGCTCTGGCCACCATTGCAAGAGTCATCATGAGGACTGAAGGAGATAAAAGGTGTGGAAAGCTTTTTAAATTCTCAACTGACATGGAGGTATGATAATACTATATACACCATATTTTCTCAATTTTAAAATGTTTTTCATATTTTAAAGTTTCTGAAAACGAAATGCATCTTACAATTGATTTGTTAACTCTGGTGAGATATTTCTTCCCCCACTACGAAAAGGTGCTATTAATTCAGAAGTAGATTTTATGGAGGACAGCTTTCTAGAATCCTAAACTAACAAACTGACATAGGTCAGTTTGACATCCCCAAGTCAGGGACTGAAAGTGAGCCTAAGATTGTTTTTTGTTTTGTTTTGTTTTGCTTTTGCTCAAGAAGGGCCCTTCCCCCACCTCTTCTCACTCCAGCTCAGTCCTATAAAGGAGAAGTCTTCACATGCAAGTATGCACATACACTACATCCACTTGACCCCAATAGTTACCATTTAGCCACCCCTCCAGCCTAAGTGTGCTGCATCACTGGCATGGTCTACCCTTGAAGAGCTCTGATGAAGGTGCTCACACAGGCTCTGGAAGCATGCTCAGGGCCCTTTGGGCAGAGACTTCCAGAATCCCAGTACCCAAAGCATGGTTTAGATGCTAGACTCTAGGGTTATGTGGCCATATCTCCTTGACCCTGAGAATTTTGAAAATTTAGAGAGCACAGTCCAGATCACTGCCTTTACTTCTGACACCAAGTGCAAGTTCATGGGTTTCAAAGGCATTCTCACTTTTGATGATTCACTGGAAGCACTCTTAGAATTCACTGAAAGCTGTTAGACTCATGGCTATGGTTTATTACAGGGAAAGGATACAGACTAAAATCAGCTAAGGGAAGAGAGGCGTGTGACAGGGTCTAGGAGTTTTCCAAATGCAAAACTTTCAGTCCTCCAGGTAATCATGGGCAGCATGAACTCCTCTTCATACTAATGTGTGACAATATGCGTAGAGTATTGCCAACCCAAGGAAGTTCCTCCAAGCCTTGGTGTCCAGAGTTTTTACTGGGATTCAATCGTGCTTAGCGTTGAGTTCCCACATGACTGAGTTTAATCTCAAGTCCTCCAGCGTCCAAACTGATACCAATAGTGTACATACCCTCTGGGGATAGAGCAGATACCATGTGGCCCAAATACCTCTTTATAAACCACATTATTATACTGTCTAGTGTGGTCCAGGGCCCCCAGATAAATAATCACACTCTTCCTAGATATCACTTCCCAGGACACATGCCAAAGGCCAATCATTTCATTGAGTAATTTTTGTTATAAAACTCCATATTTCTGGCTCATGGTGAGCTGTGTTACCAGAAAAGATATAGGGCACCAAGTCAAATTGAATTTTGGATAAACAATGGATAATATTTTAGTAAAGTATGTCCAAAATATTGTATGGGGGCATTGTTCATTGTTTATCTGAAATTATAACTTAACTGGGTATCTTAAATTTTTATTAACTAAATCTGGTAACCCCAATGGGCAGGGATAAGGCTAGAGGAAGACCAGAATGGCACCTTCTAAAGAAAGCACAGGCCTCTGAGTAGGGCCCAGTTGTCTGGGCCTAAGGGTTAGAGTAGGCAGAATACTACATCCTGCCTTACAAGCCTAAAGTAGACTTGAGGATAGACAGGGATCATTCCTAGGGTGTCTATCCAGAGATGACAATTCAGAGAAGGAAGAGTTAAGGACATATCTGTGGCCAAAATTAGCACCTTGACAAGGAGAAAAGGACCACAGGACCAGAGTGGGGTTGATCACTTCAGACAGCATGCTGCCAGAAGGCTGTTACCATGAGACAGTTTTAGATATCCCAGGCTTACCCCTGCCAACAAACCGCTGCCTGAGTCTGACTCTGTGGACTCAGGCATATTTGGTTTTCATCCCAGTTTTATTACTAATTAGCTGCTGTCTTTGGGGAGGTTATTTTATTCCTTTGAAACTGCAGTTCCCTCTTCTATAAATTGAGAATACAACATGTTTCACAATTTTTTTTTAACTTGCTGAAAAGTTTTCATAATAATGCAGAACAATCATATATAGCAATTGCCTTAGAAATGTAAGCTCTTTAAACATTTAACTCTTTAGCATTAATATACACAAATGTTATTACAGAAGGTTGGGAGGGGTTCAGAAAAGGCAGATTACGGTCTCCATAGAGATCAGAGTTTCAACGGTGTTACTTACAAATTTTACTCCATCAATTTTATTTACTGATCTAGGCAGACAGAGAATGGAAGGATATACAATGTGGAGTAAACACATTCATACTGGGATGAGGAATGCTGGCTTGAGACAATTTATATAAACTTAATTTATACAAAGCATCTTGCATATAATAGTTGCTTGAAAAAATTTACTTCCTTTTCCTCCATTTTTTTTTGCAATAAACAACTTACTTTATAATAAAGAAAGCCTATTTTAAGACTCCAGCAAGAGAAACTAACTGGTGAAATAGACTGAAATTTTTTTTTGTTATTTTTTAATTTTTTTACCAAGGGAGTCAAATACTAGTTGGTTATATTCCCCATCCCTGTTCCAAGTCCTCTGATTTGCAGCCTCTGTGGGCTTGAAAGAGAACACTCATAAGCATAAAGAAAACCGTATCCATATGAAAACAAGTCACCAACATCCCACATATAATTGTGTTTCTTAGAAACCACTCCCCAAAACACCAACCATTTAATATTGTTTGCCTGTGGCCTTTGTTCCCCAGCAAGAAATGAATTCTAAAAGTTCACATGTTCTTCATCAAGAGTAATCTTCAGCCCCAAAGGGAAAGATCTCAAAAGCATCTAAGCTAATACATTCCCCTTGCTAATGTAACCAAAATATTCTGATGTTTTCCCTTAATACTCTCAATTTACAACTAGCAGACAGATGCTTCTTCTCAAAGGCCTTCATAAATCTTCCCATATGAGATGAAAATGAAGGATTTATTTTTGCCCATCTTTTAATTTTACTCAACATTCAATGAGTTATTCTTACAGCTGGCATTTCAAATGTATTAGTAGAATTTATCACTCAAAGGCTTATGCAAGGACTAAATTACACTAATGAATTGACTATGAATGTGAAGCCTAACATGAGGCCAAATATTTTCTGGCTTCATTTCTGTATCTCAGCAAACGGCTTAATTTGCTCCCTACTTATCCATTACTGCTAAATTGTCTTGCTATTATTATAGTAAATGGCTGCAAACCCTGGCTTGCCCTAAGGCTCAGGCTGAATGGAGTGGAATGAGGACATTTACTGTAGATAGGAAAGGTAAAAACCTGCCATCCACTAATTTTTGCTGAGCTAGAGGAGGCAGGAGGGGATCTTGGTCCAACCCACCTTTTCCAATACCTCTCAGAGTCATGGACTATTCTTAACAGCTGGTATTTCCAATGTATTAATGGAATTTATCATTGAAAGACTTATGAAAAGGTTAAATTATCCTAATGAACTGACTTTGTATTTGAAGTTGAACACGAGGCCAAATATGTTCTGGCTTAGGTTTTTTTTTGTATCTCAGCAAACTACTTAATTTTCTTCCTATTCACCCATTATCACTAAATTGTCTTGCTATCATAGCAATGCCTACTAGTGGTGTTACAGTTAAGAGTCTGTGCGTGTTTTCATTGCAAGTGCCTATTTTCTGAGTTTCCGACTACATAGGGAACTATGGAAATCTCACAGGGTTCTCAAACTTTGCTGGAATTGCTCTAGCCTTAGAGTTTTCCTTTTCTGCAC
Organism: Lynx rufus; assembly: GCF_022079265.1. Lineage (NCBI taxonomy): Eukaryota > Metazoa > Chordata > Mammalia > Carnivora > Felidae > Lynx > Lynx rufus. The sequence goes on from NW_025814824.1 coordinate 23,640,416, forward strand.
ATCAACAATCAGACCTTTTGAGGGAGAGAGACCAGGATTTTCCAAGACAGTTGAATTTTTGCCCACTTCCAATTGTGTGCTAGCTTAATTTTAGATGGCAACTTTGTGGATGTTTACTTTAGCCTCTTTCCATCCTCTTTGTCATTTTCATTGCTCTATTGTATTTTAGTGAAGACTCTTGCACCTCATATATGAATGTGAAGATTTTGTTCCTTGATAATCAGTCACTAAATAAGATTTAAGCACTAAAAAGGGCAGGCGATTTTTTTTAAGTTTCCATCTGTGAAATAAATGAACAAGTGAAACTTACAACATATAAAGCATTCTGTACTTTTGTGGGAAACTCAACTGTTTTTGAAATGTAAAGGACTTGAATCAAATGATAAACCACAATGCCTTAAATTGTATAACATGTGCAGTGAAAAGATTAAAATCCGTGGAATTCAGATTTAAGTTTGAGAGGGAGGGAGAACCAGGAAAAAAAAGAAAAAGATAATGCGTTGCTTTTGCTCAAACTTTCATAAGTTTCAATATTCTGTGAATCTCTATTCCTGTATTCTCATCTTTCATTCCATAGTGGGCCTGGCAGACTCCTCAGTGCTGCGAGAGGGTCCTATCCTCAAATCCTGTCTTTTATCCGGACATAAGGGCTACCTGTTTCTGTACTCTTTCTCTGCAAGGCAAGCTCAGCTAGAGTTCTCCCAAATATGGTCTAAACCCAAGTCTTCCTCAGCTGCGACAGAACAACTTTTCCCAAGCAAAAGGCTGAAAGGTGAAATTGCATCATCATAGATGACCCTCATTTGGGAGATTGTGAAGTTTGGATCCAATATCTCACTCCTGGGACTCAACTCTCACAGAAGTTATATTTTAGCAGAGTGTTTTGAGAGCATTCCCTAACCCTTCTCAGTCAAACACATTTTCGTGAACTTTTTACCCCATGCAGAACACATTTAGGCTCATCTTCCTGCTTATTGGCCCTAATTCAACTATCTGGCCATTTACCCCCTCAACAAAAGCTCACATACAAGCCATCTTTCTTGTAATTCATCATCTGTGTTGAAAATAGTTAAGGAGGAATGAAAAAAAAACCAATTATCCTATGACATACAGGGTCTCTCTTCATGTCGTGCCAAATATCAACTTGTGCTGAATGGGAAGCAAGATCTGCTCCATGTTGCCTGAACCATTCTTTATTTGCATGTAATGCTCTTGGCTTCCATGGATTTCTCTCTGAACATTCCCCAAGACACTGGAAATTATTCACCAGCATTTACCTATCAGTCTACCCAACCAGTTGGCTTTCCTTTTGATAACCTTGAGTCTCAGAATAATCTCACAACCCCAAGGATCCCAGGGCCCCAGCCCAGAGCATGTTGCATCTTTCCAACCCCCAGATAGCTGGTACTGCTTCATCTTCACCTTTAGCTGAGAGACCTTCCCAGCCTTCACATTCACTTCCACTTGCATATGAGGACAATGGAAGGTCCTACCATGTGCTTTGCTTTATACTCATATCTTTTGTTTTGACTTTTTTTTTTAACATATGAAGGGAAAAGAACTTTTCCTCTGTTAGGTTAAATTAAACAGATGTCATAGTGTGCTAATCCCAAGTACAAAATGATTCCACATTTACATGTACCAAGAATGACAAACAATAATATCTATCGAGTCCTCTGGCACAGGGAGCAAGCTCCCAAACTCATGGTTTCTCAGAGGTGTTGGCTGATTAGAGGCATTTATAGTAAAACTAAGCTAAGGAAGCCCCAATGGTCCACTTTTTAAAAAAGTTCTAAGTTTTTATTTTAACATTGTAATTCCTTGTGAGAGTTTACCTATGTTCTGGAATAGTTTCAGGGTGAAAGACCAACTCTGTTTTTTGGGCCTGTTTAATTTTCATAATTTGGCTCCTTACCTTTTTTGGGAAAGAATCATGCCATTTCTGATTCTGACCTGTATGGCAATTGGAGAAATTCCAAAGGCATGTGAAGCAGAGAAAAGCCAGAGGGTCAGAGGTAATAAGCTATACCCAGTGAACTCTCCTTTAAGCTCTAACTGGAATTTTTTAAGGCACGTTCACTCAGCATTTTGAAGATGTATTAGAGGAAAAGGCCGCCAACTGCCATTCTTTTTAGCCACTTATACATATATTGAAAATAATATTTTGATATTCACATTCATGAAATGGCATCCCCTAATTCGAATGGCAAGCTTTGTCAAGGTACTGAGCCATATTAATAATGTAAAAAACATCATGCCACAACAGACCAACATAAAACATACACTTGATGTGTAGATGAATCCAAAGGGAAATTTATGTTCAAACTTCATTTTTTGGGATTTTGCTTCTTTCTTTAGTGGACTTGAGTTCATTCCCTGGGAAATTATGGCCATACTACATATACATTGATAGTGAAATATTCTGGACCACATGCCAGCAAAACCCTTCCTTAGTTCTTCTCCAGACAAATGTGTTAACCATCCAGTGAGTAGATGCACAGACACACACTCACACACACACACACACACACACACACCCACACACACACACACACACACACACACACTGTTGCCAGTATGACTGAACAACTGAGAGGTTTTGTATGATAGATGATTGGCCTAACAGTTCAGGATGCTACAATCAGATGAATTAAATGAAATGGGAGGCATTCCTTCAGAGTTAACCTTGTCCAGATTTCCCATGCAAGACCCCAAATTCCTGTCCCCATGTCTTTGCTCCTACTCGTTCTTCTTCCTAGATTTCTCTTCCCCTCTTTCCCTTTGTACCAGTCTTGCAGAATACAGACCCAGTGCTACTTTTTAATCTCCCATCCTCTCCCAAGTCCGAAGCATCTGATGCCTCCACTGAATACTCATAGCATCTACACCTATAAAGAGACTTGGAAAAGAATTAAAGTATGGTGATTTTGAGCAGAGACTTTTAAGACCTAAACATCTGAGCTTATGTCCTGGTTCTCCTTCTCACTATTACAGCTGTATAACACTTGGAAAATTCTTTCTTCAAGCCTTGGTTTTCTCCTCTGTAAAACAGGGGAAATAATATGAATATCATGGTGTTAATATAACATATGTATATATATATATATATATATATATATATATATATATATAGCATTTAGCCAAGTGTCCAAAAAGAATATATGCAATAAATGCTGACTGTTGGTATATCAAAGCACCTGCCACTTTCTTCCTCAATCCTATACATAGCTGTATATCCATCTTAGCCAGCCCCCACCTCAACACTAGGTTGTTAATTCACCTAGACTGGAAACCCGGTCTCCTGCACCTTTGTCTTTCCCAGAGATCCTAGGACAGTGCTTTGCACTAAATATATTTGTTAAATAGATGAATGGTGGAAATATTTTAGCTAACAACTATGTTTGGCTCTTTTTTTATGCTTAGTTATTTATTTTGAGAGAGAGTGCAAGAGATGTGAGGGACAGAGAGAGGCAGAGAAGAGACTCCATGCTATCAGCACAGAGCCCGATGGGGGCTTGATCCCACCAACTGTGAGATCATGACCTGAGCTGAAATCAAGAGTCAGATGTACAACTGACTGAGCTATCCAAGTGCCCCTTATGTTTGGCTCTTAAAAGCCATGACCTCCTCAGAATATCCTGTAAGGCTTATGGGAAATAGGCATCATGTTTTAAAATACCAGTGAGGAGACACAAGAACCACAGTGGTCAAGTGATGGGACTGAGCACCTTCCAGAAGACAATGACATGTATTTCTTTATTGATCTACAAGCTCTCAAAAATAAAAAAAAAAAAAAAAACAGAATCTCAATTTAAGAAAAACCAACACTGTACTAAATCTGTGAAAAACAAACTGCCAATAAATCTAGTTGACTCAGTGGAACAATTTTTAAATTGTCAATATTTTGTGTGAAACATCTGGTTGTTGATGGAATTGGCCATTATGAGAATTAGTTGTCAGTCAGCTCTTGGATACCCACACACTAGGCTCTATTTTGAATCTTTGGATTAATTGCTGTAGCTAAATTCCTAGACAAAATTTTCTTATTATTTCAAATTCTGAGCATGAACAAAAAATGTATGTAATTTAATAAAGATGATACTAAGTACATACTTGAGCTATTTTATTTATAGACAAAATTAGGTGATGGCCTTTTCATAGTTTTTATGATGTAAGATGGTGTTAAAATTCTACCTTCCTAGATCTCCAGGCATCAGAGAATTCTCATCTCAGTGGAATGTGAAAACTCAATTTTTCTCAGTATTTAACATTCACAGGACTTGTAAGAAACATACCATAGTACCATGACTTTTAATTTCCTCGTGGCTTATGTAAATATGAGCCGTCTACAGATGAGTACATAAGAGTTTTTTTCTTCACTCTATCTCTCTAAGAGAATTGTTTTTTGAAAAATCATCTTTAATTTAGAGAAGCATTGTACATAAAAGAAGTGTATACATTGCCATCTGCTAAAAAGTGTCAGAAGGCTCCCCATGGTGAAGCCAGCAGCATCCTGTGGTTTTCAACTCATTACTTGAGGGATTCAGCGAGGTTTCTCCTAAACACTGTCAAGGCTTTGCTGAACATTTGGCAGCATTGAGGGTATTTTAAGCAGCTCATTTTGGTTAGAGTCTGAAAAGATTTCCTGTTTTTATGAGGTAGTCCTCTTTTTTAAGGGGTGGGGTGGGGGAAGGAGGCTGTAGCTCCAGAAGAGGGAATGAACCCTTGTCTCAAACATACTTGAGAAGTTCTGAAAGGTGAGATACCCTGTTTTAAAGGACATTACCCAGGAGCAAGGAAGCTTTGGGGATTCCCCCAGTAGTGAGCTATATACTAGAGAAAGGTGAACAGAGTGGAAGTTAGAACTACTGGTTTTGTTTCCTGATTTTTACCACCAAAATCTGCTTTAATGGAAAGATTACAGACTGAGTCACACCTGGACCTGTGCACATCACACATGTGCACGTGCACACACACAACACAGACACACACGCATACAGATGCATATTCAGACAAACATACATCATATAGAGCTAGAATAATCTTCCTGAAACATGGCTTTTCAGCTTTTGTTCAAATCCCTTCAGTGGTGTAAGTTTTCAAATCAAAACCCTTCAAGCTATTCATTCAACTTTTTCTCAATTTATTCCCAGAACCCGCCCCCTGCCCCAGCTCTTTCCATTATCTCATTATTCCCAAACATGGTAGCTCTGCTTAGTGTCCAACTAATCCATCTGTACATATGCCCTTTGCCATGTATCTCATGCCTATCTATTTCATATCCCAGTCGCTTTCACATTTTTAAACCTGCAAATCCTCTCAGAAAATGGAATTTTAGATGGAAATTGATTGTGTAAAACTGATCAAAGCAGAGCTGGTGTGTTCAGACAGGAGTGGGGCAGGGCTCTCATCTATGCCTCCCAAGGTCCCCCTTGCCCTCCATGCCATTTTGCAGTGATACCTGAGTCACCTCTGTGAAGGTTAGGTTCTACCAAACACATTTGAAAATCCACTAATCAAATGCCTCTCTTTGGTAGCTTTTCCATACCCTAGCCACACTCACTTCCTCAGTTAACGTCCTGCTCATCTATACCTGTGGATTCATTTGCCCCTGGACTCTGCATTCCCTTGGCATTTATTGCATTGCTTTGTAGAACAGCATGCTGTGTGGAGAATGGGTGTCTTGATATCAAACTCCCCAAGGACAAAAATAGCTTCACTTTATTCCTCCCACTCATCTCCAACTGTTGCAACATGGCTGGAGGCCAGCATAACAGTAGTGCTCTACTGAATAAAGAGCACTGTGGAAGTTCCTCTGTCTCTGAGGTCTCAATTTACACATGTTCATGGTTGTGAGCAGTGCTGTGCATCAAAGGCATAACTCTTCCTATCACTACAAGATGGCTGTGCCAGTCATGTTCAGACGTTTAATTATTGACCACTGTCTTGATCCTGAAGAAGCATCTTGCTATAGATGAATGCAAAAGTATGTTTAGTGTCACTTTTCAGTTACCCTGGAGTTGACATCTGGAGTTCCAATGCTAAAGACAAGCAAGAGCGCTAACAACCCCACATTTTAAAAAGAGCCACCAACAATTTGAGCCACTCATTTACTAGGGCTCATTAAAAATCAACTTAAAAATACTACTTGCCGGGTGCCTAGGTGGCTCAGTCGTTTAAGTGTCTGACTCTTGGTTTTGGTTCAGGCCATGATCTCACAGTTTTGTGAGTCCGAGTCTGCATCTGGCAGTGTGGATCCTGCTTGGGATTCTCTCTTTCCCTCTATCTCTGTCCCTCCCCTGCTCATGCTGTCTCTGTCTCTCTCAAAATAAATAAATATACTTAAATATTTTTCTTAAAATAAATACTGGTTGCTACCCATCCTTCATGTCAGCTTTTATTCTCCTATAGAAGCAGAAGGCTGGGGGTAGGGAACAGAAAGAAAGTTCTGAGAATATGAGTGGTGACAACAGCTCTGTTGCCATGCAATGTTTTTGTGTTAAGGTTTTTTGCTGTTGCTGTACTTCCTTAAAGCCAAATGAAAGGCCCTCCAAGAGAAACACTTGTAACAAATAGGGTGCCTGCGAGAACAAGACCCCACATGTCATTCTGCTTTTGGGCATGCCTTGGATAATGGACTTGCTGCTCTGCCTTTTATTTTTATGAACTTGAGAAGAGTGAATTGAGTGGTCTCAAGATGTAGAGAAGTGGACATAGGGGAGCAGCCTGACTTTGGGCTTGGCAAGGAGGCCTGCGTTTCCTGTGGGTTTAGTGAGCACTGAGCAAGGTATCTGGACTGGGGCCATCTTGCTAGTCAAGAAGTCTGCCCACCAGGCAATGGAATACCAGAAGCAGCAACTGTGGGGTGTACTGCCAACAACAGGAGCTTGTTGATGGGTGGAAGATGGAGGAAAACATGCAGATGGAGGTAGAGTTGGATCCCACACTACAGCAGGGAGATGCTAGAGGGAAGCTCAAAGGGCCCTACAAAAACTCACACATGCACCCTCCCTTTCTGGGTGACTGTACACTGAGGCCTCCCATAGCCACCCACGGCCAGAAAAGCAACAACAACCCACAGAGAAAGGACCATAGCCATGGATGGTTCAGTCAAGAGATGGTTGCTGTTTCTTCCCTTATATCCTTTCTTCATCATCATAGGAATCCAGCCTCATTAAGGGAAGGGTAGGTTCAAATTCAAATTAGAGTGTTTAGTGCCAGAGGTAGCACTAGGTTAGGGGTAGCACTAGGTTAGGTTATAGGATGAAAATGAAATACAAGAAGAGAATTGTAAGCTGGACTCAGATGAAGGGGCTTGGGAAGTCATCAATATTCCCAAAATTTCATTAACATATGTTCAGGGGCATTTGACAGAACATGGTTAAGCAGTGGTTGAGAAAATTAAACTGTTTCAAGTTATTTATCCCTATTGAGTCAAGGCTACTCAATAAATAGTCATTCATTTGTAGTGAAAAGATGAAAACCAAACTCTAAACATCTTCGTATAAAAATTTTAAGAGAACTCCAAAGAAACAAATCTGTATTTACAGTTCCTACAGGCTATCAGCCTTGACAATCTATATGCACATGTCAGTCACCTGTATAATGTTACATTGGACTCAGGTACAAATGGCCTTCTTGAAAATTAACTTGTTTTTAAAGAAAAGTGCTTTCCTTAGAAAGCCAATTCTTACTGATTCACATTATTTTTGAGCTAGTTTCTAAAATTTATAAAAACATTAGTTATTTACAAAATAATTTGATGAGTTTTATTTTATGTATTTTATGAGTTGTAAATTACAAGTCCAACAGCTCAGAGGACATGAAGCAAAAAGTTAAACACCCAGACTGTATGTTCACTCTGTATACGTAACCATAGTTAACACTTTCTGGGTTATCTTTCCAGAAATTCTCCATGCCTCTAGGAGCATATAAGCATATTGATATGTCTTCTTCTTAGCAAAACTGGAATTTACTAGACACTCTTTTACAGCTTGCCTTGTTTTCATTAAAAATGTGTCTTCAACGTGCCTTTATGTCAGTACATACTGATCCACTCCATTCCTTTTAAATTATTTATTTATTTTTTTAAATGTTTTTATTTATTTTTGAGACAGAGAGAGACAGAACATGAGCAGGGGAGAGGCAGAGAGAGAGGGAGACACAGAATCTGAAGCAGGCTCCAGGCTCTGAGCTGTCAGCACAGAGCCCGACGCGGGGCTCAAACTCATGGACCGTGAGATCATGACCTGAGCTGAAGTCGGACGCTTAACCGACTGAGCCACCCAAGCGCCCCAATTCCTTTTAAGCACTGCATAATATTCCACTTTGTTTTTACCTCATATTTTAATTATTTCTCCATTAATGGGCTTCTAGCTCAATTACATTTTTTAAGTGTGCTATCACATAAAGAATCGATAATTATCCTAATATACATGTTTGTCTATTTCTAAAAGGACAGCCTCATTTAATTGCAAATTTTCAAACTGAATGTTACAAGAATACAGAATACAGAATCTGAAGTGTTGCGTGGTATGAAAATACTCAGGGTAACCAGGGAGAAGGTTAAATTTTGCTCAATATATCATTGATAATATTAAGTAATTTTAAAACATTACATTCTAACCTTCAAAGTTGGCAGTTTATATATGGTAAAAGCAAGCAGATTTCTTTAACCAGTGTACTGCAGCGTACCATGCTTGATAACAGAACGTACTGAGTATATACACATACCTTAACCAGAGATATGGTGAGAATTAATAGGGTAACATATACAATCTCCTGGTGACAGGTGATTGAAGAAGCTAACATAAACGGTGTGACTATTTCCTTTCTGGTTCACTCAGGCTCTGCAGATGACAAAACAAAGGCACTGCTACAAGGTTTATCTTCCATTTGTTTGTCATTCTTCAGAGTAATCTCAACCTTTCCCAGTTTATCTGAGGTCAAAATGCCTTCTGTTTTAACAAACCAGGGTAAGGGGCGGAGAACGCTACTACTGAGGTGTGTCTGCACTGTCTTTAATAACCAAGACCATGTATGTGTTTCCCTGCTAAGATAAATGTTTCTGTCAGCACAAAACTCTTTTTCTGGTTTTAAGCCACTCACTACTCCATTACGTCTGCTTCTGCCCACACAATATGACTGCCCACCCTAGACCTGGACCAGCCCCCACCAGAAGCCTCAGCCCTCCCTGGAGATAACTGTGTCTGAAAACGGGCCTTATCCCAGGGCTGTTTATACGCAGTAGTGTAAGTTAAGAAACCTCATAAGAGAAGCCCCTCTTCTGAGTGGTATGCCTGTGTGAGCGTACGTGTATGTATAAAAAGACATTTCAGTTTTCAATAAACTGTTTACTGTTCAAACATTAAATAAATGTAGAACTGTTTTAATCAGCTGAACAAATATTTAATGTACACTCCAGCATAAGAGCTATGTTTAAAAATATCCTCTATACTGCTAAGATACAGGGGATTTATGGAAACCAGTGACCTGAAAGGTAAAACAAACATTCAGGAGGAAAAAAATGAAGTATATAATTTTAAATTTAAACTGATCCCTCCTCTCTTTTATTAGCATCCAATAGTAATGTGTGTGTGTGTGTGTGTGTGTGTGTGTGTGTGTGTGCACACGCGCACATGTATGTGTGTCTCTAAGTCCTGGGAAGTGCTGGTTGGATTATACTTAAGTTTCTAGAACAGCTAAGGGCTGGGTGACTACCAAATTAATTTCCAGTAAACTGTTATGAGAAGGCAAAACATGGCAAAGCTCATGCTCTGCCCAGAACTGTGCTTCTTAGTGTTTTGTTTGCTCTTTAGGTTCTAAACACTGGAGGTCATTCACGGCAGCAGGAGCTGGGTTTCTGTCCACAGCTGTTAGAAAAAAATTGTCTAAAACTCCAACAGGAAATGCTACATTCTTGGAAAACACTTAATCCTTAGTAGCTTCTGTGTAAATATCAAAATATCATAGAAAGTTGGCAGAAAGTGTGTTTTTTTTAGAAAAATAACTTCTTACAAAGGTATATGGGAAATACCTTTAATAAAACGGATACCATCTTTTTTACGCTAATAGCATTCTTAATTATATTTGCAAAGAAAAATAAAAAAAAAGAGGGTCTTAAAGTAGCCATGCTTTCTAACTCTTACGGTCCTGCTAATTTAGTTTGATGAGCAGATCTAATCAAGGTCATCTTTCTCTTCTTGTGGCCACAGATTGATCTGCCATTTTGATCAAACAGTACACCCACTCCACGTCATCAAGAGAGTCTTTAACAGTAGATTTCTACCCACTTGATCAGATTATCAATGTAGTCAACTTGATTTAGCATTAAGGAATTTAAAACAACAGATTTATTGGCTTTCAAATACGTGCCTTTATTAATGAGGATGTAGTGTTTGAGTTTCTTTCTGGTGTATATTATTTGTTAAATGAAAAACTTGAAGTTTGTTTTTTTTTTTTTTCAACGTTTATTTATTTTTGGGACAGAGAGAGACAGAGCATGAACGGGGGAGGGGCAGAGAGAGAGGGAGACACAGAATCGGAAATAGGCTCCAGGCTCCGAGCTGTCAGCCCAGAGCCCGACGCGGGGCTCGAACTCACGGACCGCGAGATCGTGACCTGGCTGAAGTCGGACGCTTAACCGACTGCGCCACCCAGGCGCCCCGAAAAACTTGAAGTTTTTAAGTAATTTTGTTTCACTACTTCTTTTGGGGACACAGCACCATTGACATGTTTACTAAGTTGCCTGCCATTGGTTCAAAGAGAAATGCTTCAATTTTAGTTGGAGCCCAAGTCATTTCTGGCTCCCTCCAGCTCTGTGACAATTCATCTTTCTGTCCATAATCACTGAGAAGTCTTCGTGTTTTTGAGAAGACTGGGAAAATAGCACTTTAGAGCCTAAGTTCAGCTGTTCATAACCATAATGAAGAGGAACTGGAAGCTGAGAATTAAAAAGAGAAGAAAGGAAAGGAAGCTACTTAGCAATCAGAAGAAATACAGTGTTTATGAGATCATTAGGAACCCATTTGAAGTGCTTTTTCCTAACTAGCTTTAGCAAAAAGGAAGCTGTCAACTTAAGTCAATGAATAATATAACCCTATATCCACATGGCTATGAAGCAATTAATGCACCTTAATGCCATAATGAAATGGTTGGAAATTATAAAAGTCTTCTTCCAAATTTGGGGCTGCTTTTCCGTGAGGGGGCTTTGATGTCTGTACTGTCAGGCAAAGCTGGCTCTTGTGTCAACAGCAAGATGGTGTGCTTGGCAACGGACCCACAGGCATAACGCAAATATACCTGCCCTCCTTCTCAGTGCCCTCTGAAATAACTACTGTGTTAGAGCTGAAAAAAAATAGGAAATTAGAATGTTTGCTTATTTAGCTTCAGGTAGAGCTTTGGCCATAGCAATCTCTGAAGCACCATGAAAAATGCATGGTATTTCCCACTGTGTTCTTAGACATACAGTACATAAATACAGAGATAGCAGTGAAAGGGTCTCCATACTGATGTGGCTTAATTCAGGCTATTTGCCACTCACTCTTAGCTTGCTATATCTGATTTGAGGGTATGGTAATAACATATCACCACACTGAGGTGGCTTAATTAGGGCTTATTTCCCTTCTGCATCCCTGCTTTCTCTACCTGATATGTGGGTACGGTATTAACATACCATCCACATAACGAGGGCTTACCTGGACAGAATAAGAAACTTAAAGGTAGATCCCCATGTGCTTTTCAGACCTTGGACTTTTATATGCCAGCCTAGAGAATGGAATTAGATTCTATTCAATATGTATATGAGCAGTCTCCTGATTCTGGAACTCATTGCAAAACAATAGCTTCTTCTGTTTCTCCCTCTACCCTGCTACCTACCTGCTGTTTTATTTAGTGTTATCATTTCACTTCCTCTCCCTATTGTAAGCATAGGTGTGAGACAGCCTATTCATATATTAACAGCTATTATCCATTACAAATGTTATTTCCCCTGGTTTCAGATTTTTTCATCAGGCTTGAACTTAAGGTGAGGGGGAGCACAAAGGGGTGGAGGGTATGAGCAGGAACCGCTATGCATCAGGCATCAGGGGGACTCACATCACCCAGCAGATGGCCTTTCCTCCCCCACAGGTAGGCAGGTTTATCCAGGAAGACAAGTGACTCACCTGAGCCTCCCAGGAGATTAAAGCCACCGCAATCCCGGTGGAAGCAGAGTCTGGGAATCTTAATCCAGCACACTCAGAAAGCTAAGCAATTGTTCTGGAGTAGAGACTGGGAGAGAACAGGCTTAGCTGTTCGAACCACTTCTTATGTATAACCCAACGTGTTATAAATAAAGATATTCTTTCTGACATTCCAGGCATTCTGGCAACAAGTCTGGGAAGCTGTGTAAACAACAGCAGTTTCCCAGGACAGTCCCCAAAAGGCTCACCGACACAGGAGGCCTCTTTAGTTGGCCCTTCCCTGGTCTTGGAGATCCATCCCTACACACTCCACTGCCTGTGGTCAGGTTTACTCAGTGGAAGCCCTGTTATCCAAACAGAGTGGGTTTCTGGTCAGAAACAAGCTTTGCTACACACTGGTAAACACAAACAAATCACCCTACAGAGCCCCTTTCTTTTAAAGGGCAGTGCAAATCCAAGGGTCAGTGGTCAGGAGGAATATCACCAAACAAACGGAAGCTGTGTTTGCTCCACCACGAAACATGAGCAGCGCATGTCTCCAGGAGGATTTACTGTAGCGTGTCCAAAGTAAACGGACATGGGTGAGTGGGTGGGGGTGGGGTGAGATTCCTACTTCAAAGTCTCCTTCCAGCTGCTCCTGGAGAAAGAGACTCCTTCAGGATTTCTCCCCACAAGAAAGCACTTATGAGACTGCCATTTCTGGATTAACTGTCTTTAACTATTTGAAACTGGAAGGGAAGGCAGCACTTCTGTTTGTTTTTTTGTTGATGTTAAACAGATGCACGGTCTATTACAGCCACACGGGCCTAATTCAAGATGAAGCAGTGATAGGAATGTTGTCGCTGTTGGGCCAATGTGAGGAGAATGGGTTTGCCTATTATTCTGCATATGTGTTCAATATTTTCATTTGATTTAATGCCCCAATCTCCCCGACGGGTCAAATTACACCTATCTACCCCTGGCTCTTTTCAGAAATTCACTATGATTTCAAGATCAGCTGTTATTTCTTAAGCAGATCAGATCAAGGCCACAAATATTTATCTCCTCATGATTTGTCTGTGAAAGGTGGTGAAGCAAAGGAAGAAAGAGTAGGGAAAGGAAAGAAAGGGAAAAAGCAGATATTGGGTCAATCTTTATTTATTTATTTATTTATTTATTTATTTATTTATTTATTTTAAAGTTTGAACTTCATGTGAACCAGTTTGGACCCTCTGGGCTTCCTGAGGGCGGGGCCTCACAGTGAGTAACCTGCCCCCTTGCATCAGAAAATCCTAATGTTCTCTAAGAAGGATTTAAATGTATGTTTTACGGCTTTCTTTTCAGAGTAAGATGAAAGGAAAACTGAATCAAGGGCATTTGGGTTTGCAGATAAGGTTTTTGTAGACATTAGGGGTCTCAGATAGCTTTTGGAAGCGAATAGGGTGCAGGATAAAAACAAATTAAATTAGTGATATGGTGAAAACCCTGAGTCAGAAGCCTCTATAAAGTTTTCCCGGATAACATTACCTCAGAGTCTTTCTCTGGGGGAAAAACAACTTCCAGCAGGATGCAAAAAGGAAGCAGACCTGTTCCATCGGGTGGAGGACAACGAGCCTGGAAGATCAATACCCACATGGAAAGTCATTTGGAAGACCCAATTCTGAAAAGTCAAATCTGCCTAAAGATTCCAGGAACAGATGTCAAAACAGGGCAGGCTTCTGGAGACAAGAAAACTCATCTGCTCCTGTCTTTAGACCCCTTTAAAGCCACTGACCTCCTACTGCACTGAGTAGGGTAGTCAGTCTATCTTAAAAGCATCCAGGGTTATCATTTTCTATAAGTTGTTTCCCTGACCTTCACTCATTTCCAGGTGATATTTTCATCCACATAGAGACTAAATTGTATGATTACCAGGTACCTAGGTTTTACTATAGAGATCTGTACACAGTTTGGGAACCACTTTAGGTGGAAGCTATACATGTCCTAAATGGCAAAGTCAGCTTCTTGCAGAACTAAGAAAAACCAGCACTCTTACTGGTCATGAAAATGTTCACTTCACAGAACACCATGCATTTAGGTTTATTTGCTTGTTTGCTTTGCTTTGTACATTTTTCAAGACCTGTGATTTCAATCACCTAGAGCATCCACCAATAAATATTGTAATGATGGATAGATAACAGAAACCAACCATTTTACAAAATGGAATATACTAATTTGAATGCATATGTATAAGTATTCTATTTTGTATCACAGATCCTGTGCTGAAATGGCTGAACTCTAAAAGACCTTCTTCTTTTCTATCATTAAAAAAAGATGGGCGCCTGGGTGGCGCAGTCGGTTAAGCGTCGGACTTCAGCCAGGTCACGATCTCGCGGTCGGTGAGTTCGAGCCCCGCGTCGGGCTCTGGGCTGATGGCTCAGAGCCTGGAGCCTGTTTCCGATTCTGTGTCTCCCTCTCTCTCTGCCCCTCGCCCGTTCATGCTCTGTCTCTCTCTGTCCCAAAAATAAATAAACGTTGAAAAAAAAATTAAAAAAAAAATGTTGAAATGTCTCTAAATCTCCAAAACTTCAAGCTTGTGGTCGTTGCTCTCTGTGCTTTAGATATACATGAGAGATTGTATTTGGTTCTGGGTACCAAATTCTCATAGGAATAAGAGGGAACTTAAGTCTACACAGCATAATAACAAGATAACAATGTAATTTCAAGCTTTGCACCTAAGAGTCAGTTGAAAGAACTGTATATGTTTAGCCTACAATAACATGAAAAACATTTAGCTGCTTCTTATGATTTAGAATCCATCATGTGGAAGACAAATCTGACTTATCCTGAATGTTTCCAAGTAATATACCCAGCCCTAGGTAGTAAAAGTTGTAAAGTGATAAAAGTTGGCTCAATTGACGAAAGAATTTTCTAAGATTCAAATAGTTCCCCTCAAGCTTAGGGCAGACAACACTCTGATAGACACTGGGTGAGTTATATTCAAATGTCACATGACTATATGAAAGGATGTGTAGAAAAGTCCATTGGAGCACTAAGATCCTGTGATCCTATGATACCCAATATAAGCTAGGTTTTGGTTTTTTGTTTTCCTTTAGCTAATTTCCCCCAGTCTAACAGATGATTCATGGAAAATATCAGATAAGTCATTCTTTGAAATTTTGCACCTCAAATCATATATGTAATACCCTGTTATTCATGTACAAATAGAAACACTGGCTAATCACTTCTTAATATCTGTACTGTAAATGAAGGGAAAAAATTCTTGATATTGATAACCTTTGCAAATACCCCATAGGTTTGGAATAGAAGCAGGGCCCTTAGAAAGATCAGAAGGCAATGTCCTACCGTGAGAAAATTGATACCATGAAACAGTAATTCTCTTTGAAGCTCAGAGAAAAGGTCTACTGAGAAAAGTTAAATACACAAAAGGCAAGATTGGCCAATGATGGAAAAAAAAATATCAGCATCTGAAACCATTTCAACAAAAGTATAATTTCTAGCAGTGGTAAACTGTCAAGTATAGGATGAAAAGAACTAAGACCATGCTTTCTTTCCCAAATCTCTTGTCTTAAACACTACTCATAGCAACTGGCTAGTAGGATTGGAGGACTCTACAGGCCAACGGGCATATTTCTAAGCATCTGTGGGGTCCACTGAATATGTTATCCTTGGAAGCTACCCAGTACCATGGCACAAACAGAATTTGTTGGACTTAGTTTCATGGAGATACTCAAACACTAACAGCAAGTAAAAGTAAACTTTACAAACATGTTTTTATAAAGGACCTATTAGTCTGAGATTTCATTTACAAAATCATCTGGATACATAGCCCTGGCACAGTGCCTTCTCTTACCACCTCTCCCAACACCCAAGTCTTGGATTCTTTAACTCACCTACATCAAATTAATCATTTTAAGTGAAAATTTCAGAGGCATTTACTACATTTACAGTGTTAAGCAACCATAATCTTTATTTAGCTCCCAAACATCCTCATCACCCCAAAAACTAACCCCATACCCCTTAAGCAGTCACTCCCCATCTCCTTCCTTTAGCCCCTGGCAAATACCAATCTGCTTCCTGTACTGATTGATTTACCTATTCTGGATATTTCAAATAAATGGAATAATACTATACATGACCTTTTGTGTCTGGCTTATTTCACTTAACCAAGTTCTGTAAAGAAAAAATATAGTTTATATTTTTTTTACCATGCATTACTTTATAGTTCAAAGTACCTTGTTTTAGATGTTAGTATCTTTGTATAGCTACAAAGTGTATTTACTCCCCTCATATCTCATGTTATTTTAACCTCATAACAATCTTATCAAGTTGGCAGGAATGACTTTATTATTACCATTTTACAGGTGGAAATATTGAGACAAGGAGAGCCAGTCCAGCATTCCACAATAAAGTTACCTGATATATTCCAGTCTTCATGTTCCATTGCCTTTTGTAAAAGGCACTTCATGTATGCCTGTCAGAGTTATTACAAACACAAAGCACTTACTAGCAGTTGTATTTTAAAATTCTCAGAAGCATATTTTAAATGAATAGAATAGATGAAAATCACTTTTGGGTACATTATCACTATTTGCACTCAGTAGAGAGCTGCTTTTGACACATAACAGTTGCATATGACTGGAAGTAATCTGCACACAAGACCATATTCTGTCCCAAGTCCAAAATTCCATTTGGAGTCATTTGGAAGCCAGCTCAAGCACTAAGTCCTTGGTCCCTGTATAGTGTCTAGGTCTTGGCTCCGTTGGCTGTACAATAAGTCTAGACAGAAATGACCCCTGAGATCTCTTCCAGATCTGAATTCTATAATGGTCAGCTAAGCCACAGACTCAACACTGAACTCATCAGCTCCATCTACACAAGGTCAGTACAACTATTTGAAAGATGGATCCATCAAAAGTTTTAGTAATAACTAATGTCAATGGCCATTCCTTCTTGTTGAGATTTTTTTCAAGAAATTGTGGAATGTTCTTTATCAAACTACTATCCCACTGAGATTTTACTGACTAAATGATTTCTACATAAATAGGCAGTCTGTAAAAAGGTCTACAAATTTGGCCAGGTTTATGCCTTTCTGGTATAGAAAATTTCTGGTATAGAATACTATTTCAGACATTTCTCTACATCTCAGCCATTCATTCCATGGTAGACCTGCCCATGTGCATCGCTTTTTAATTTTGCACAAATTAGGACTGCCAAAACATTATTTTTAGCATGTTCATAGACACGTATTTTTTTTTTCAACCTGGCGTTCAAACCCAACCATTTATTTGCCATCAACCAAAAATTAACATTGGAATCTTGTTATGCCATCTCCATAGATTTTCCTTGGTCAGTTTTTAGTTTTAGCTGTGGCTTTAGCAATTCACCCAAAATTGGGGAGTAGTCAAATTTAGCAGGGCTAGACTGCCATCTAGAGACCACAATTTGATTTCCAACATCCTGGTCCTCAGTGAGCTTGCTCTTTAACAAAAAGTAGCTATCTGCCAAATAAAGAAGCTTGAGTTTTGCTTCGGCAAGGTGGGAAACACCCACTGAATCTAGAAAGAAGAGATTCAAGAGCAAGGAGCTTGAGGTGATCCCGTTCTGAAAGTCTTCCAGTTACTGAAGATTAGGTGACCACAGGAGATATGAATGACAACGAGCCCCCTGGTGCAAGAATGTGTCTTCTTTAACTTGCTGTTAATAAACAGTCCCATTTGCTCCACTCCAGGCCAATTAGGATTTTCCAACTTGTAATATGAGCCAGAAAGGAAGGAGTCCTCTACAAGACAGTGAAAGTGCAAAAGTCTTTCATTTATGTGAGAAACCAATCTCCACAGTCCTCATAAAACTCAAACCTGCCTTCCATTTTTCTGCCTGAGCACTAAGTTTCTATGTCCTGGGCATATTTGATACCATCTTTTTGCTATTGTGTCTTAGAAGAAGCAATAGTCTCTAAGTTTATAGAATTTAGATCTGAAGATCACATTATGTTTAGTGTTTCCATGGAAAATGCATAGTTTGAAAATCCCTCCCTCATTCTTTTCCCCCAAAGCTGTCCTACAGGGCTGTGTGCTAAGACCATCTGTTCCATCAGATAGTCCTTTGATGGATGTGAAGAGGCTGACTGGAGGGGTACAGAGCTGGGACTGAAGTGGCTGGGAATTAATTAACTGCATATCCATTTGGTAACTGTGCCCAGAAGTTTAGCTACGGGAATGTTTTATAAATCAAAAATAACAACTATTATCGTTAACCTCAAAATCATAGGCCACAAGAGTTCCTACTTTGCTGATGCTAATTAAATGGTCGAGTCTGTCCAACAGAATGTCATCCAGGAGTCTTTCAATTCATGATGAGAGAGACAAAAAAAATGTATACTGTCTTGAAAAAATTTTATAAATATAGGATGAAGTGCACCATATCCATCCAAAGTTCCAGTGATGTCATTTTTGTCTAGACCTCACATGTTTTAGGAATTTTTAAAGCCCTAAATTACTTTTGTTGGAGGTATTAAATAGGGTCTGGAAACAGACACTTTGATATAGTATGGTATAAAAAATGAGTTTTCAAGTCCAAGCAACTGAGCTTTGGATCTCTGCTCTTTCACTCATCAGAGACCCTGGACAAGCTTCACTTTTCTTATCATCTATAGAAACTGGGGACATAAAAAGTTATTGTAAGGATTAAACAGAATAATGTATTTGAAAGCACCCTGCACACGATAAGTGCTTAATAAACACTTGTATGATTTCTTTAAAGTCTCGAATTTATTTTCCTTACTCTAGTGGTTCTAGAGCTGGAAACACAATATTGATAATAACACTGGTCTAAGAGTTTTGCTTCATCCCTAGAACAGGATGAATCTCTAAAGCAATGCTGCTTAAGTTTGAATGTGCGTGTGAATCACTTGGGGATTTTGTTAAAATTCAATAGGCCTGATTCAGTAGGTCTGGAGTGAAACCTGATAGTCTGCATTTCTAACAAGCTCCCTGGAGATCCTGCTGGTGTGGGGATCAAATTTGAGTAGCAAGACTCTAAACTACAATTTGGCAAATTATTTACTGCCCATGGGTGAACCTCATGTGTTTATGAATAAAGTTTTATTAGAACACACTCACACATATTCATTTACATAACGTCTGAGGCTATTTTCCTGCTGCAATGGCTGAATTTACTATCTGGCCCCTATAGTTCACTGACCCCTGCTCTAAGCCACTCTCTTTCTTTCTCCACACATATAAGCTAAGTTAATCATTGGCAGACGCCTATGGAGGGCTGGGGGAGGTATGAGAGGGCAGAAGAGATGGAGAGTAGCTACCTGTATTATCCTCCTATTGCTGCTATTACAAATTGCCACAGAACTAATGGCTTACAACAACACATACTTATTGTCTTATAGCCCTGTAGGTTAGAAGTCTGACAAGGGGCCTCTCTGGGCTAAAAATCAAGACATCAGCACAGCTGCATTCCTTTTGGAGGTTCTAGGGGAGAATCCATTTCCCTGCCTTTCCAGCTCCTGGGGTCCTCTGGCATTCCTTGGCTCAAGGCCCTTTCCTCCATCTTAAAGCCAGCAATATTGTGTCTCTCTGACTTCTCTGCTGTCATCACATCTCTCTCTGACCACAGCTGGGAGAAGTCCTCCGCTTTTAAGAACCCATGTGATCACATTAGGCCCAACAAGACCCAGATAATCCAGCAGCTAAACCTCCCCATCTCAAGGTTCTTAACTGAATCACATTTCCAGTGAGGTAACATTCAAAGATTCCAGGGATTAGGGTATGGACATCTTTGGAGTCTCTGACTACCATACTACCTCAAAGCACATTCTTCAAAAGGACAATTTTCCAATAATTTCCTTACAGCATTATGTTATCATGGTTGTCTTTGCGTTATGATGGAAAGATGTCTGGTGAAGCTATATGACAGAAAACACAGAGATGGTAGTCAAGGATTTCTCTTTTATCTGCTTCTTTTCCCAACAAACAAGGTATACAGGCTCACTACCCAAGACTAACTTGTATATCTGCACAGGTAATATACTGCACGATTTCAGAGGATTCTCTGAAGTTGCTCAGTGCACAAACCTCACAAGCATACATGGCAGCCCTGTCCTCCATATCCTAGCTGCCTGCCCCTGAGATCAGAATTTGTCTACACTTCTAGCTATTGATCATGATTAAGCTGAATTCTTTGGAAATATTTTCTTTAGTTCACACCATAAGTAAAATAGTTTGCCCACATTAATGTGATAAAATTAATCACTCTGATGAATTAAAATCAATCTAAAAAAGTGTAGGAAAACATAACATAATCGCTATGGAGTAAGACCACTTGAGTAGCAAGAAGCTTAAAAATAAACTCTAGTCATTCAAACTTGTGCCCAAACACAGTGTCATTTCCATAAGAACCCAAGACTGCAAGAGGGAGGGGGCATGTGAGCCCATGGCACTGGAACAAGAACGCAGGGAATGCAATAAACAGAAGGGAAGGGAGCTCTCACAGGAATATTTTTCCATTGCAGTTCAGGCCCAATGAGGAAGGTTTCATATATGAATAACTGACAACTGCCTGCTAGGCTGTTATGCTTAATCCTTCACAGTTTGAGTATGTCATGGTACTCCATAAAAAAAAAAGCTTATTGCATAAGCCATTCTCACTCTTCTAAGCCCATTCTTCTCAACAATGCCAGAGATCTAATAACAGGTAAGTGACCAAGAAAATATATGTGACCCAACCATTGTGTAACATTTCATTTTGCTGAAGGTCAAGACAAATTATCATGAAATCCTTAGAGATACTGTTACATGGTTCCTGGGGACAAAAGGTTTCCTTTCAGAGAAGCTTCTTAGAAGCAGAGGGTGCTGTGTTTCAATCCTCAGCTAACTTTTAGTTAATGACTCTTGCCTTTTCCCCTACCAGCTCTGCTTATTAAAAGGAGAATGCAGTCTGGAGTGTGTGCTGTCAGAATGAACAGCAGGGTCAGTCACTAATCCCAAATTGTATGCCTCCAGGATGCCTGCTACAGAGTGAGGAAATGCTTATGTTTGATTAACCTTCCAGGTAGAGAAAGGGAGGCAGCCAGGGGTCCGCAGCTACATGACATGGTATAATAGTAGTTTTAAAATATGGCATTCCCAGGGGGATGCAAGAAAAGTCACAGAAGAAGGTGCTGACTTAGTGTAACAAATGAAATTATGTCTATATAATAGTCAGTGAGCCTTTGGGGGAACAACATCACCAAACTGGGCATTCATTTTCTTCAAAATAGTTGTGACAATACGATAGTCCCTTATGTCTGTCTATATGGTGCTTTATGGAGTGCATAATGCTTCAAGGGCACCACCTCATTTGATCTTCACCACTGTCCTTTGTGTCAAAGGGCTAGAATTGAAGAGCACTTTCCCAGTTAAAAAAAAAAAAATCCCCATTAGCTGTCAATGCACTGTCTTCTTGCCCTGGCATTTTCTTTAACACTTTCTTTAAGTACAAACAATGAAGAGTGAAGAAACACCACTGGGTGGGGAAGGGGGATGTTGGGCCAGTTAGGGGATAAGATAAAACCATGCAGGAAAGACATCTCCTGAAAACATGGGTCAAAGAAAGCAGAAGGTCACTTCTATTTCTGCGGTTCCATGTACAATAAGAAAAAAGAAATCTACTAGTGTTAGGGAAATGGTTTAATCCTCTTGTTAAATGTAACATTATTTAGCTGTTCAGTTGAAAGCTGAAATTTGACATTTTGGTGAATATGAGGCCCAGGCCAATAGCTACGCTCAGTATGCTAAGAAGAGAGGACAATGGATTAATCACAGGCAGCTCTTTCATCTTTCAAAAAGTGTGTTTTTGTATTTATTGCCACTTAGCCATTGACTCCATTTCCATACAAAATCCTATTTGTCCTTCAAGACCCAGTTCATATAGCATATTCACCATGAGGTCTTCCCAGGCAGCATTGTCCGTTCTGTCTGTTCTAGTGTGTCAGTTATAGGATTACCATGTTATAAGCCATGGACAGCATGTGTTTTACATGCTGTCTTTCCTACTAGACAATGAGTTCCAAGTGGGAAGGGATAGTAAAACACCTAAAACTTTTGTAGATATTCACATTTGCAGATTAAATGAATGAATACAATAAAGAAACCATGAGTCACTATAAAATAACCAAATCCAGTGATGCTAGGTTTGATCAAATGCATGTTGGGAAACTCATTAAATATATATTTATTCTGGGAACTTTTAAAATACAATTGTTCCTGACTCTTTAACCCAAGAGTTGTCATCATTAGCTTGATTTGAGCAATTTACCACAGACCTGATGTAGATGATTAGGTAATGCATATTTTTATAATTGTTTTCTCCAGCAATCTGTGCCTGATTTATAAAATATAACTTCTTCATTCTAAGCAAAATCTGATGAAAGCAATGGTGGCTTAAAAGCCTTGTATTCCACAGGTTAATACCAACAAAGGGTATATCCCAGTAATTCCTTTTCTACTCTAGAGTCAAAGGCACCTTGAGTCTTTCACAACTGGGGTCATTAAGCCAATGAGGCTCTGAATTCTCCCCCACTTACCAGCAATGTCTTACCTCCATGAAAACAGATGAAAATCTACTCTTTTCCACCTTGTTTACTCAGCTCAGGCACACACTGCTTAAAGCCACTCTTAGAGAAAAAATTAAGAATGCACCTTGTTGGTGCTGGATTTAATTTTCCCAGCCTAATGAAAAATATGTCTATGATTACAAACCAAACCTTCATGCAAAAACGCAGCAAGAATCAGTCTTCTTTTAGGAGTTGCAAATTCCTTTGTGGGAGAACCTTAGTTTAATAAATGCCCAAGTAGACTTCATTCTAGACAGAAAGCAACCATGATAAGAAATAGTAGTGGGCACTTTTGTTTGAGTTGAGGTTGTAATTTCAAACAGAAATATGGCAGTGAATTCCTTAGAAAGGAGAACTTGCTGGAATCTTAACTTTTCAGTCATCAAAGGGCATCTGGACATTTGTCTTTATCTCTAATTTTCTGCTCTGCTATTTGTTACCCTGATAACAGTGTGTTTTATGGCTGCTCTCCATTAGTCAGTGCTATAGTTTTATGAGCCATGCAGAGAAAGTGAAGGAGGCGCTCAGCCTCCTTCAGAGTGTTATTTTGCTGTTGTTCGTTTTCAAAGGAATTCTGACTATCACCTTTGTTCAGTCAAAGTGGGAAGGGGAGTGTTTTATTATTGGCCAGCCCCAAACTGTAGCAGTTGCTTGGACCCAAACCATGTCTTAAATTTGAAAAAGATGATAAAAAAAGCAGTCTTAGCTATCTAAATAACTATGAAACCTTCATGACTTATTTCTCAAAAGAAAGAAAAGAAAGGGGAAGAAATAAGCACATGGCAGAGTATTGTTCCTTTCCTTTTTTTAAAAAAAAAGAGGCCTTGAAATATGTTTTAAAATATTTTATGAGGTCACACTAAAAAAAGAGTAATTGGAAGAAAAATTCTGCTTGTCTAAGCGAAGAGCACATTTGTAGCGGTAGGGTAAATGTTTTATCGATTGAGAAGCTGGGAAACTCAAGTCATTACTCACCATGGGCTAAAGAATAATTGCTAATGCTCTGGCGGAAAGATTAAAAACAGTTTCTGGAAGTATTTCTTACAATGATCAATGGTGTATCATCCCAGGCCATTGGATCTTCAATAACATTTTTCCCTTTTGGGATACAATCAATTTTTATAATATGATTCATTTGCCAGTGGGCATGCTTTCTTCATACGATGAAAAGGCACTTATGCATCTTATATTGTTGAAAAGTAATCTTATACAGCCAAAGATCAGGCTGCGGTATAGAAGACTCACTTGAATCTATCTCTATTTTAAATGGGTTTGGGAAATCATCTGGGGTGGGGAGCGGGGGTTGGGGAGACAGTTGCTAGCTTCTTTGTTATTGTTTTGTTAACCCTTTAAGAATGCATTTAGCACACTCTGACAGCAGTCATAATCATCATAGCACAAGGGTAGTGATGGAGGAGGGTGCTATTTTAGATGTGAACATATGCCACAGTAAGCTTGACTCATTTGCAACACTAATTACTATGGCAGCACTCTCAGGTCAAGGGTTGCCTTACAGCTGTCTACTGGCTGCACACATCTGACAAGGTCTTCAGCATCCTGTGGCAAGGCTCAACTTTGGTCCACTGCTGCTGAATCCATCAATTCATCTCTGCTTTAATAAGTAACAGCTTTAGTCATGAGAGGATGTGCTCATTCCAAAATTTCTCCCGGGAGAGAAGGCATTGAAGGCTTGCACACAGTGACCTCTCAGGGTCTATTTTGACATTGGACTTGGCCCCATCACCAGGGTCTCCCCTGGTCTCCCCTCAAATGAAGAGGCCAAAAAAAATAATAAATAAAATAATAATAATAATAATAATAATAATAATAATAATAATAGAGTCAAGCTTAGGAAGTGGTCAAATGTTCTACTAAAGGGTAGCATGCACCCGCAACCTGGAATTTTGTTTGAATCTGGGAACAATGGCTTTTATTAAATTACATAAAGGTTAATCCTCCTTCTGCTTATGGCAGAGTCTCCTCACTCAACACCCTGGCTCTGCACCCAAGAAACTGTACATCCAAAATTAAAACAAATTTTTTGTTTAATTTAATTAAAAAACTAAAATAAAATTTTGAAAATATGGTTTAGATTACCTATATTTTAAGTATCTCCTTGTTTGATGGTGAGATTATTTATACCCAACCTGTTCCTGACCTAAAAAAATTTGTTTTCATGTGAATAGTTAGTATTGTATAGATAGTATTTTTCATTTTTATGTAACTCTATTGTATATATTTGGTGAACCAAGTCATTAGTTTTCCTATCTCTTTTTTCTTCCTTTCAAAGAGAAAATTTTTCTTATTTAAAAAAATTAATGTTGAGATTCTGGGAAGATGGCGGCGTAGGAGGACGCTGGGCTCACCGCGCGTCCTGCTGATCACTTAGATTCCACCTACACCTGCCTAAATAACCCAGAAAACCGCCAGAGGATTAGCAGAACAGAGTCACCGGACCCAAGTGCAGACGAGAGGCCCACGGAAGAGGGTAGGAAGGGCGGCGAGGCGGTGCGCGCTCCACGGACTGGCGGGAGGGAGCCGGGGCGGAGGGGCGGCTCGCCGGCCAAGCAGAGCCCCTGAGTCCGGCTTGCAAAAGCGGAGGGGCCTGACGGACTGTGTTCCGACAGCAAGCGCGACTTAGCGTCTGGGAGGTCATAAGTTAACAGCTCTGCTCGGAAAGCGGGAAGGCTGGAGGACAAAGGGAGGGTGAGCTGCGGAGCCCCCGGACGACAGAGCTCAGTTTGGCGGGGAACAAAGGCGCTCGCCAGCGCCATCTCCCCCGCCCATCCCCCAGCCAAAATCCCAAAGGGAACCGGTTCCGGTCAGGGAAATTGCTCGCTCCGCGCAAACACCCAACTCTGTGCTTCTGCGGAGCCAAACCTCCGGCAGCGGATCTGACTCCCTCCGGCTGCCACAGGGCCCCTCCTGAAGTGGATCACCTAAGGAGAAGCGAGCTAAGCCTGCCCCCCCTGCCGCCGTGCACCTTGCCTTCCCACCCCAGCTAATACGCCAGATCCCCAGCATCACAAGCCTGGCAGTGTGCAAGTAGCCCAGATGGGCCACGCCACCCCACAGGGAATCCCGCCCCTAGGAGAGGGGAAGAGAAGGCACACACCAGTCTGACTGTGGCCCCAGCGGTGGGCTGGGGGCAGACATCAGGTCGGACTGCGGCCCCGCCCACCAACTCCAGTTATACACCACAGCACAGGGGAAGTGCCCTGCAGGCCCTCACCACACCAGGGACTATCCAAAATGACCAAGCGGAAGAATTCCCCTCAGAAGAATCTCCAGGAAATAACAACAGCTAATGAGCTGATCAAAAAGGATTTAAATAATATAACAGAAAGTGAATTTAGAATAATAGTCATAAAATTAATCGCTGGGCTGGAAAACAGCATACAGGACAGCAGAGAATCTCTTGCTACAGAGATCAAGGGACTAAGGAACAGTCACGAGGAGCTGAAAAACGCTTTAAAGGAAATGCAAAACAAAATGCAAACCACCACGGCTCAGATGGAAGAGGCAGAGGAGAGAATAGGTGAACTAGAAGATAAAGTTATGGAAAAAGAGGAAGCTGAGAAAAAGAGAGATAAAAAAATCCAGGAGTATGAGGGGAAAATTAGAGAACTAAGTGATACACTAAAAAGAAATAATATACGCATAATTGGTATCCCAGAGGAGGAAGAGAGAGGGAAAGGTGCTGAAGGGGTACTTGAAGAAATTATAGCTGAGAACTTCCCTGAACTGGGGAAGGAAAAAGGCATTGAAATCCAAGAGGCACAGAGAACTCCCTTCAGACGTAACTTGAATCGATCTTCTGCACGACATATCATAGTGAAACTGGCAAAATACAAGGATAAAGAGAAAATTCTGAAAGCAGCAAGGGGTAAACGTGCCCTCACATATAAAGGGAGACCTATAAGACTCGTGACTGATCTCTCTTTTGAAACTTGGCAGGCCAGAAAGAATTGGCACGAGATTTTCAGGGTGCTAGACAGCAAAAATATGCAGCCGAGAATCCTTTATCCAGCAAGTCTGTCATTTAGAATAGAAGGAGAGATAAAGGTCTTCCCAAACAAACAAAAACTGAAGGAATTTGTCACCACTAAACCAGCCCTACAAGAGATCCTAAGGGGGACCCTGTGAGACAAAGTACCAGAGACATCACTACAAGCATAAAACATACAGACATCACAATGACTCTAAACCCGTATCTTTCTATAATAACACTGAATGTAAATGGACTAAATGCGCCAACCAAAAGACATAGGGTATCAGAATGGATAAAAAAACAAGACCCATCTATTTGCTGTCTACAAGAGACTCATTTTAGACCTGAGGACACCTTTAGATTCAGAGTGAGGGGATGGAGAACTATTTATCATGCTACTGGAAGCCAGAAGAAAGCTGGAGTAGCCATACTTATATCAGACAAACTAGACTTTAAATTAAAGGCTGTAACAAGAGATGAAGAAGGACATTATATAATAGTTACAGGGTCTATCCATCAGGAAGAGCTAACAATTATAAATGTCTATGCGCCGAATACCGGAGCCCCCAAATATATAAAACAATTACTCATAAACAGAAGCAACCTTATTGATAAGAATGTGGTAATTGCTGGGGACTTTAACACCCCACTTACAGAAATGGATAGATCATCTAGACACACGGTCAATAAAGAAACAAGGGCCCTGAATGAGACACTGGATAAGATGGACTTGACAGATATATTTAGAACTCTGCATCCCAAAGCAACAGAATATACTTTCTTCTCGAGTGCACATGGAACATTCTCCAAGATAGATCATATACTGGGTCACAAAACAGCCCTTCATAAGTTTACAAGAATTGAAATTATACCATGCATACTTTCAGACCACAATGCTATGAAGCTTGAAATCAACCACAGGAAAAAGTCTGGAAAACCTCCAAAAGCATGGAGGTTAAAGAACACCCTACTAATGAATGAGTGGGTCAACTAGGCAATTAGAGAAGAAATTAAAAAATATATGGAAACAAACGAAAATGAAAATACAACAATCCAAACGCTTTGGGACGCAGCGAAGGCAGTCCTGAGAGGAAAATACATTGCAATCCAGGCCTATCTCAAGAAACAAGAAAAATCCCAAATACAAAATCTAACAGCACACCTAAAGGAAATAGAAGCAGAACAGCAAAGGCAGCCTAAACCCAGCAGAAGAAGAGAAATAATAAAGATCAGAGCAGAAATAAACAATATAGAATCTAAAAAAACTGTAGAGCAGATCAACGAAACCAAGGGTTGGTTTTTTGAAAAAATAAACAAAATTGACAAACCTCTAGCCAGGCTTCTCAAAAAGAAAAGGGAGATGACCCAAATAGATAAAATCATGAATGAAAATGGAATTATTACAACCAATCCCTCAGAGATACAAACAATTATCAGGGAATACTATGAAAAATTATATGCCAACAAATTGGACAACCTGGAAGAAATGGACAAATTCCTGAACACCCACACTCTTCCAAAACTCAATCAGGAGGAAATAGAAAGCTTGAACAGACCCATAACCAGCGAAGAAATTGAATCAGTTATCAAAAATCTCCCAACAAATAAGAGTCCAGGACCAGATGGCTTCCCAGGGGAGTTCTACCAGACGTTTAAAGCAGAGATAATACCTATCCTTCTCAAGCTATTCCAAGAAATAGAAAGGTAAGGAAAACTTCCAGACTCATTCTATGAAGCCAGTATTACTTTGATTTCCAAACCAGACCGAGACCCAGCAAAAAAAGAGAACTACAGGCCAATATCCCTGATGAATATGGATGCCAAAATTCTCAATAAGATACTAGCAAATCGAATTCAACAGCATATAAAAAAGAATTATTCACCATGATCAAGTGGGATTCATTCCTGGGATGCAGGGCTGGTTCAACATTCGCAAATCAATCAACGTGATACATCACATTAACAAAAAAAAAGAGAAGAACCATATGATCCTGTCAATCGATGCAGAAAAGGCCTTTGACAAAATCCAGCACCCTTTCTTAATAAAAACCCTTGAGAAAGTCGGGATAGAAGGAACATACTTAAAGATCATAAAAGCCATTTATGAAAAGCCCACAGCTAACATCATCCTCAACGGGGAAAAACTGAGAGCTTTTTCCCTGAGATCAGGAACACGACAGGGATGCCCACTCTCACCGCTGTTGTTTAACATAGTGCTGGAAGTTCTAGCATCAGCAATCAGACAACAAAAGGAAATCAAAGGCATCCAAATTGGCAAAGATGAAGTCAAGCTTTCGCTTTTTGCAGATGACATGATATTATACATGGAAAATCCGATAGACTCCACCAAAAGTCTGCTAGAACTGATACATGAATTCAGCAAAGTTGCAGGATACAAAATCAATGTACAGAAATCAGTTGCATTCTTATACACTAACAATGAAGCAACAGAAAGACAAATAAAGAAACTGATCCCATTCACAATTGCACCAAGAAGCATAAAATACCTAGGAATAAATCTAACCAAAGATGTAAAGGATCTGTATGCTGAAAACTATAGAAAGCTTATGAAGGTAATTGAAGAAGATTTAAAGAAATGGAAAGACATTCCCTGCTCATGGATTGGAAAAATAAATATTGTCAAAATGTCAATACTACCCAAAGCTATCTACACATTCAATGCAATCCCAATCAAAATTGCACCAGCATTCTTCTCGAAACTAGAACAAGCAATCCTAAAATTCATATGGAACCACAAAAGGCCCCGAATAGCCAAAGGAATTCTGAAGAAGAAGACCAAAGCAGGAGGCATCACAATCCCAGACTTTAGCCTCTACTACAAAGCTGTCATCATCAAGACAGCATGGTATTGGCACAAAAACAGACACACAGACCAATGGAATAGAATAGAAACCCCAGAACTAGACCCACAAACGTATGGCCAACTCATCTTTGACAAAGCAGGAAAGAACATCCAATGGAAAAAAGACAGCCTCTTTAACAAATGGTGCTGGGAGAACTGGACAGCAACATGCAGAAGGTTGAAACTAGACCACTTTCTCACACCATTTACAAAAATAAACTCAAAATGGATAAAGGACCTAAATGTGAGACAGGAAACCATCAAAACCTTAGAGGAGAAAGCAGGAAAAGACCTCTCTGACCTCAGCCATAGCAATCTCTTACTCGACACATCCCCAAAGGCAAGGGAATTAAAAGCAAAAATGAATTACTGGGACCTTATGAAGATAAAAAGCTTCTGCACAGCAAAGGAAACAACCAACAAAACTAAAAGGCAACCAACACAATGGGAAAAGATATTTGCAAATGACATATCGGACAAAGGGCTAGTATCTAAAATCTATAAAGAGCTCACCAAACTCCACACCCGAAAAACAAATAACCCAGTGAAGAAATGGGCAGAAAACATGAATAGACACTTCTCTAAAGAAGACATCCAGATGGCCAACAGGCACATGAAAAGATGTTCAGCGTCGCTCCTTATCAGGGAAATACAAATCAAAACCACACTCAGGTATCACCTCACGCCAGTCAGAGTGGCCAAAATGAACAAATCAGGAGACTATAGATGCTGGAGAGGATGTGGAGAAACGGGAACCCTCTTGCACTGTTGGTGGGAATGCAAATTGGTGCAGCCGCTCTGGAAAGCAGTGTGGAGGTTCCTCAGAAAATTAAAAATAGACCTACCCTATGACCCAGCAATAGCACTGCTAGGAATCTACCCAAGGGATACAGGAGTACTGATGCATAGGGGCACTTGTACCCCAATGTTCATAGCAGCACTCTCAACAATAGCCAAATTATGGAAAGAGCCTAAATGTCCATCAACTGATGAATGGATAAAGAAATTGTGGTTTATATACACAATGGAATACTACGTGGCAATGAGAAAAAATGAAATATGGCCTTTTGTAGCAACGTGGATGGAACTGGAGAGTGTGATGCTAAGTGAAATAAGCCATACAGAGAAAGACAGATACCATATGGTTTCACTCTTATGTGGATCCTGAGAAACTTAACAGGAACCCATGGGGGAGGGGAAGGAAAAAAAAAAAAAAGGACGTTAGAGTGGGAGAGAGCCAAAGCATAAGAGACTGTTAAAAACTGAGAACAAACTGAGGGTTGATGGGGGGTGGGAGGGAGGGGCGGGTGAGTGATGGGTATTGAGGAGGGCACCTTTTGGGATGAGCACTGGGTGTTGTATGGAAACCAATTTGTCAATAAACTTCATATATAAAAAAAAATTAATGTTTATTCATTTTGAGAGAAAGAGAGAGAAACAGAGTGTGAGCAGGAGAGGTGAAGAGAGAGAGACACACACAGAATCCGAAGCAGGCTTCAGGCTTTGAGCTGTCAGCACACAGCCCAACATGGGGCTCAAACTCATGAACCACGAGATCATAACCTGAGCCAAAGTTGGAAGCTCAACCAAGTGAGCCACCCAGGCACCCCTAAAAACTTCCTTGATATTAAGAAAAACAAAAATTAAGAGAAAAATAGCATATCTAAAATGATTTAGAGATTTTACTGAATAAAAAAAAAAAGCTCTTGTATTCCTTAATAATGTCAATTCAAGATTAGTCTTCTGAAAGGAAATCAACCTTCTCATCACCATGAAAGTTAAATTGAGCACTTACTTCTTGCAAGGCACTAAGTAAAAGCTAAATATATATATTTATAACAAACATTCTATGAGATAGACTAGTATTATTATCTACATTTTGTTCAAAAGAGGAAATTGAGACCTAAAGAGGCTAAGTAACACTAATCATGGCTATATAGCTAGGTCATGGTAGAGGGGCTAAGAATACAACCAGTTCTACTTTGAAGGCAGGGCTCTTAGCTACCTTACTATGTTTCATCATCATAAATCTTATTAGCCCCCAATTTCTTAAGAGTATGGGTAAAATCATGTGAGTTGATTTATACATCTAAATGTAGAACTCAAGACCTTCCATAACCTACTCCCAGTGAACCACCATTCCAGTGTTATCTTTGGTGACTAATACCCTGTGAATCTTATATTCCTGCCAAAATGCGCTTTTTGCTATTATGTCTACTAATGCCTATTATCTTTCCTCCTACTCAGCTTTACTTACGCTATTGCAAATATCACATCCCCAGTTGACCTTGTCAGAAGTTTTTTGTCACCATTACTAACTTCTACTTCTCTTGTTTTGTACTACCTTCAGAGTAATTTGTGTTTCCTTATATTACAGTCACTTACATGTGTCATATATTTTATTGTATATTTGCATCCTTCTTAGTGCAGCACCATGCAAGGTTCACAATAAGTTCTGAATTAAAGTTTGCTGAATGAATGAATAAAAAGTATACACAGTAACATCGGTTGATGGAATAACTGATTCCTGATGGGAAAAGTCCATTTTAAACCATTTCTAGATGTGCCATGGATGTGATTACTCATCTAGAAATAGTAGGGAAAGTTCATTTTAAGCCATTTCTAGGTATGCAGATCATTTCTATAACAAAATTTTACATTTTTTAACCTAGTTGAGTTTTAATCCAACCTTGGTCTTTGAGTAGTTGTGTCAGTTTGCTAAGGCTGCCGTAACAAAATATGCAGCCTACATGGCTTACGTAATAAGAGAAATTTATTTTCTCATATTTTGGAGGCTAGGACTCCAAGATCTTCTGAGGCCTCTCTACTTGGCTTGCAGATGGCTGTCTTCATGCTGTAACCTCACAGGGTTTTTTCTCTATGCATGCACATTCCTGGTGTTATCTTGAGTATCCAAATTTCCTCTTCTTATAAGGTCACCAGTCAGATTGGATCAGGGTGCAATAACAGTCTCATTTTAACTTAATTACCTCTTCAGAGGCCTGATCTTCAAAACAGTCACATTCTGAGGTGTGTGGCGGGGGGTGGGGGGGTCAGGGATTCAACATATGAAATTTGGGGAGAAACAATTCGGCCCATAGCATATAGCTTTTGGAAACAGACAGAAGGCACTATATTAGGATGACAGCATTAATAAGTAAAAAATGGTTACTTCTCAGAGTGGCTGACATCCTAAACATACAAACACTTTATAATTTCTGGTCTTATAATGCAGCCTTAGCCTTAAAGAGTGGGCCGTTTTGTTTGATGGTGAATCTGTCAGCAAATTTAAAATGCCTGAATTATACAATTTATAGTGAACAAAGTGAAAACCCAAGGCAATTTCAATTATAGGGCAATTCATCAACTATAAGGAAGAGTCTCAGAACACAGATTGAATTATGGTGAGCAGGGTAGTGTATGCAAAATTCTTCCTCCAATATAAACTTAGGAGGGTCTCTGCAGAATGGTATAACAAAGCATGGCTATTTCCATAATTGCATTTGCTCTAGCTCTTGGGTCAGCACACTTTTGATGCTCCAACGAAGTAGAAAAGAACTCATAGATTTTCAAGGCTGCAACTCAAGCCAGAGGTATGCTGTTAACAGTTCAAGACAGGAGAAAATTGTAATATATGGCCTCCAAATTTATACTCTTCCTGACCCAGGTAATGAAACATGAACCACACATCCAGCTTTTGATAAAGTAGTGCTCACTTGGGCGGTGAGGGACTGCAGGTAGATATTTATTTCTTTGGCTGCCATCCTAACTTGTCCTTGACTGGCAAGGCTTTCACATTAACCCTTTTCTCAGAGGATTCTGAGGAAGTTGGCTCCTGGAGATGAAATCTTACTACATTTACCACCCATCCTTCAGGTTTCCATTTGCTTATAATTATCTCAGTGCTGTGTTCCTGTATATTATTGCTGCTGTTACAATGATACCATCTTGTTGAGTGATTAAAAATAGCCCAATGAAGAAGGGGAAACAATTTTTGCAATATATTCAGTCAGCCTCCAGTAAGTAAAAAGTAGGCTGTCAGAATTTCCCATCTCATAGATGCGCCTGACCCTCTGGTTGACCCTAGACTGAGCCACTATTCCACTTTCACATTACATGATAACATGGAAAATTCACTGACCCAGTTTTTGAGAATTAAGAGAACGATGACTGCAAAGTGATATAAAATGGAAAGCTTTAGAAACACTAAATAACCATGACGATGATTAATGGAGTATGGCAATAAAATATTACTTACTGGACCAGAAGAAAGAAATTATGGTGGGTGAAGGCGGTGAGAAGAGGAGAAAAAGGAGAGGAAAGAGCAAAGGAGAGTCTGAGGATGGATATTGGCAGTGCTTTTCCAGTTCCTCTTGATACAGATGGACTGTATCAAGCATAAAAATATTCCCGTAGCATGAGCTTTAAAGTGAAACATAAGACTTAACTCCAGGGAAGAATGAGTGTGTGTGTGTGTGTGTGTGTGTGTGTGTGTGTGTGTGTGTGTATGTGTGTGTGTGTTATAAGTGGGATGAAGGAAGGTGTAAATTTTGGACTCAATATCTAAAGGAGTGAAACTTAAAGGAGGGGCTCCACACTGGGCATCTTTGGGGGAATAATGAATGAGGCCTGACACTCACCTCTTCATGGAAGGGGGCACTGGTCCAGAAACAGAAAGAATGAAAACCAATGAAAGTCCAATGAATGAAGGAGTAGTTTAGTCTTCTAGGAGAAAAAGGTTACAACTTTGTTTTTTAGGTTTTGTTTTTTATTTTTTTTTATTTGTTAATGTTTACTTATTTTTGATATAGAGAGAGACAGAGACAGAGTACAAGTGGGGGAGGGGCAGAAATAGAGGGAGACACAGAATCTGTCTCCAGGCTCCAGGATCTGAGCTGTGGGGCTCAGACTCATGAGCTGTGAGATCATGACCTGAGCTGAAGTCGGATGCTTAACCGACTGACCCACCCATATGCCCCAAAAGGTTATAACTTTGTCAAGTCCAGGGTACCTGATGGCTCAGTTGGTTGAGTGTCCAGCTCTCGATTTCTCCTGACAACACAGATCCTGCTTGGGATTCTCTCTCTCCTTCTCTCTGCCCCTTCCCTGCTAATTCATTCTCTCTCTCTCTCTCTCTCTCTCTCTCAAAATAAATAAATAAATAAATAAATAAATAAGCATAAACAAATTTAAAACAAATATTTTTGGGGAAAGCCCAGTGGCTCAGCCTCCGGGGAGGCTGCTTGCCCAGGGGCTGGAGGGTGTGTCTTCAAGAAATTGCACGTGGGAGCACACAGCCCTAACTGGGCTGGCACAGAGGCAGCAGAGCTATGGCTGCAGCTGGGCATCACTTCAGCATCTCGGCAACTAGGAGAACAAAAGACCATGGAAGGTGAGGGCAGATTCCAGGCTCACTGTCTGTCTCCTGCCACAAAAGCTAAAGGGAGGGCTTGGGGGACTCCCACCAAATGAGAAAAGGGTTAAGCCTGGTAGTATGGGCCTTGTCACCATCAGTGCCCCCTGGCTCTACCATTAACGTTATGCTAGAATTCACTAACACAGGGCTGATCAAGAGATATGATATCACATAACGTTAATTGAACATGGAAGCACAAACTCAGGGCTAAGTTTAGTGACTAACCAATGTATGCATTTAAGTCTGTTATACAACTTCTCTGATCCTCAGGTTATTCATAGCAATGGGGATGATAATAATTGCCTCATAGAAGTTTTGAAATTATATAACTGAAAGCCTAATACAAATATTTGTTGCGCACCTGTTTATGTGCCTGGAACTAAATATGAATTGCAGATTCAACCATACAAAAAGAAGGCAAAGCCTTGGCCCTAATGAGGTTCAGAAGCTTATCCTGGAGTAAGGGCATATGCTATTTAGTGCTCAACAATACTTAATTGCTTATTCCCCCTCACAGTTAGGTTGGGGCTTTAGGACTGGGTTCCGGCAACGGAATGTAGGACGATGCAATGTGAGGCACTTCTAGGCTTGGCTCTCAGAAAATATCCTGCAGAGGGCATCTGGATGGCTTAGTCAGTTGAGCATCCGACTTCAGCTCAGGTCATGATCTCATGGCTCGTGAGTTCAAGTCCCATATCGGGCTCTCTGCTGTCAGTGCGGAGTCCCCTTCGGATCCTCTGTCCCCCCACCCCTGCCTATACCCAGCTCATTATCTGTCTCAAAAATGAATAAACATTAAAAAAAAAAAAAAAGAAAACATCTTGCATAACCATGCAGCCCTTCCTTTTGTTCCACTATGATTGTGGAAGCCATGTGTTGTAAGACTACAGATACATATGCGCTACCTGATCTGCACCTAACTGCGGTGGGAGCCAAAACTAAACTTTATCATGTTGAGCCACTGAGTTTTTAGACTTTGTCAGCCACCATAGCCTACCTTAGCCTATCTCTCTAGGGAACCTGAGGCCAGCCTGTCTGGCCTGCCCTGTGAGCAAGCTTGGAAGTAGATCCTCCTCCAGTGGAGTCTTCAGACTACTGCAGCCCTGGCTGACACCTTGGGAGACCCTGAGCTAGAGGTACTCAGCCAAGCTGTGTGCAGATTCCTGACCCACAAGAATTGAGATAATAAATATTTTACTCTTCTAAGTTTCTAAGTTTGGGGGTCATTTGTTACACAGCAATAGAACACCAATACAGTGCTCCATTTGGCAGCACATATACTAAAATTGGAATGATACAGAGAAGATTAGCATGGCCCCTGCACAAAGATAACATGCAAATTCGTGAAGCATTCCATATTGAAAAAAAATCAATACAAATACACCTGTCCATCAATAGGTTAGTGGATAACCAAACTGGTATATCCATTCACTGAAATGCAACTCAGCAATAAAAAAGAATTAACTGTTGAACTACGACATGGATGAGTCCCCAAATAATATTTAGATAATTAGAAGCCAGACAAAAGAGTACATACTGTAAGATTCAATTGATGTAAAATCTAGAAAATGCAAACTAATCTAGTGTGGAAGAAAACAGATCAGTGACTATCTGGGATTGGGGTGAGTGAGACAAGAATGAGTGGAAGCACACAAAAAGATGACAAAGAAGCATGAGGAAACTTTAGAAAGTGGTAGCTATGTTCACCATCTTGATTGTGGTGATGGCTTCACAGGTGTAAACACGCCAAAACTTAAAATATTTGTTGTTTATTGCATGCTAATTAGAACTCAGTAAAGCTGCATACCTGTGTCCACCGTACAACTCTAAAATCATTGATTTTGTTTGAAGAAGTGATTTTTGTTTCAGCACCTTGATCCAATGGTGCACTCTTCCCCTAACCTTGCATTTGCACAAACCAGCACCCTCATAATCTTGTGTGTGTGTCTCCCTGTTAAAGAGGCACCCTCAAATATACCTACTTTCTTTCAAAGTAATGACCAGTTAAAAGTGATTGTCAATCCCCTGGTCCCAGGTTTGTGGGCATTTCACTTACTCTACGGCATTGACCTTCCCCTTCACAATCCTACCCCCAAAGCAAAACTAGAGGCTCCCAAGCTTATGCATTCCCAACAGCCAAGGAAGCTTGTTAGAGTGAACAGATGAGAGTTTGCTCAACCAAGTTTATTAACAATGTAAAGAATAATCAAGCAAGACTGCATTCTGTACATTGTAGGGACTGCAGGGAAAAAAACAAACCTCTCAGAAACCTTAGCCCACAGAGCTCTAAATCAGGCACCATGGGCACCTTTTCAGACCTCTTTAATATGGCTTGTTGGTTGTTTTGCTTTCTGATATGAACAGCTGTGTTTATTTCTAATATTCCCCCATTCATTTCTTTAACTACCCACACCTTTGCCAGCTATCTGAAGAGTCACCATAACAGAAAGCATACATGATGCAGGCATGAAATATAAAAGTAGCTAAAATTTTGGTATGACTTTAACCTTCCAAAGTACATATTCAAGCACTTGAAACCTTTAGTGGCTGACTAAGCTTCTAGAAGCCATAACTTAGAAGATACCCAATGCATTTTATAATGAATGAATTAGTGGATCATTTGATTTCAGCGGAGCTGAACACCATTCAATGGTTTTAATTATGTCCTGATTAAAGAAATTACATTTATTATTTGTAGAATTTGCCAAGGAAATGGTGCCAAATAACATTACACACACACACACACACACACACACACACACACACACACACAAATAAACACACATATTATAGACACGGCAGTTTACAAATCCTTATTTACTTTATACTTTTTATGATGAAAATCCTATTACAAGGTTGTCAACAAACCCTGTTGTATCTCACTCCTTGAAAAAGACTTGCTGGAAGTCCCTTGAATATTTTGAGATGCCCAGGATTTCTGGGTAACAGTATTACTTTCTGATACTCTCAAATTTTTTTCTCCCAGTTTGGAGATTGAGAACTGAAGACAGGGTATATCCAACTCATCAATGGCTTCCCCCTAACATCTCATTCTCTCCTGATATCTACCTTATTTGTTTACTTTTCTTTCCTTCCTCTAGCCATCTAACACCATAGCAACTGTCTTTAGCCCTTCAGGGCCCTCCTGGTTTTAAAAAGACTCAGAGAGGTCTGTGGCAGGCCACTGATGAAATGTACAACCCCATGCTGTTTTCTAGTATCAGTCTCATCTGAAAAATAGAATGAGTTTAAGTAAGAGCCACATGGGAATTAAGGAATGAGGACTTGGTGAATCAGCGGGCAGAAGTCTACTAGATAAGAGGTGGGGCTCTGAAGTTTAAATCAACACAGATGAAAAGAGGAGAATCAGTTCCCAGGAAAGAAAAAATGAAGGGCTGCTGCTCTATACTTGGAAAATTATGAAAAGAAGTAAATGATGTCTGAATTCTAGCTCTATTACTGAAAGCTATATGACCTGTCTCAATTTCCTCATCTACCAAAAAAAAATCATAATATTTACCTTATAGTATATACTGATGCCTCAAATCTGACATGTTATAAATAAGGTATAGTGCATAAATATTTTAGAATAGTTCCCAACACATAATAACTAGAAAATGATGCAGTTTTTCTGTAGTATTTTCCAAAGTTTGCAAAGAGGAAAACTTATTTTATGGGACATTATTTGGAATTACGTGAAAAATAGTTCTGTGGTCAAATTATAATATATAGAGTTAAATAATTTTAAATTGTTTTTATTAATTTGGGGCCTCTGAAAACAATTAATAGCCTAATATCTATTGGGGAGATATTATATTTAGCATTTCCCAAATTTATTGAACCAAAGGACAATTTTGGCTACATTCTGTGGAACACTCATTGGCAGTGGTTAATTATCTAATGGAAGACAAAGAATTTACTTAGGATAAATTTGCAAATGAGAAAGTTTAGCTTTGACAAGTGTGTTCATTTCTAGAAAGACACTAGTTTTAATTTTAGCTTTCATGCACTTTCTATTTTAATGTCTAATATTACCTTATTACATAGTTTTATTATTTAATAAATATGAGATAAATATTAGAGGCACCATAATCTTCCAATGCTCAGGACTTCTAAAAAGTCTTAATTTAGCCCAGCTCTTTGAGAAAAACTGGTCTAGTATAGTTTGAATATACTTCCATAGGGTTAGTAAATAAGAGGACCTAGTAAATAAATAGTAAGTATCATTCATAGAAATTAGAGAACTCTGAGCAGTAATGGACTTTCATAATAAAGGGTCAATTCACCAAGAAAGCATAGCAACCCCAAATGTGTATATACCCAAAAAAGCTGGAAGGGAGGGCTCCCACCCCAGTGCACCCAAAGAGGAAATTTGCCTTATAATGAATCAAACCTGGAGTCTCACCCATACTTGATTCAGATGATATTTAAATGAGATTTTTAGAATTGGAGTTGATATTGGAATTTGTTAAGGCTTTTGG
Source organism: Lynx rufus (assembly GCF_022079265.1). Lineage (NCBI taxonomy): Eukaryota > Metazoa > Chordata > Mammalia > Carnivora > Felidae > Lynx > Lynx rufus. The sequence goes on from NW_025814824.1 coordinate 23,679,934, forward strand.
GGCTATTAAATGCATTTTGCACATGAGAAGTACATGGATTTAGGGGAATCACAGGGAGGGACGTTACGGGTTGAGAACCCCCAAAATTCCTACATTGAAGTCCTAACCCACAGTGCCTCCGAATGTGGCTGTATTTAGAGATAGGGTCTTTAAACAGGTAATTAAAGTTAAATGAGGTCATTGGGATGGACCCTAATCCAATGTGACTTTACAATGATGCCTTTACGAGAAGAGGAGATTAAAACATCCAAAATCCATTCATAAATCAAGAAGAGAGGCCTCAAAAAGAAAAAAAAAAAAACACCAATACCTTAATCTTGGCCTTTTAGCCTAGACAAGTGTGACAAAATACTCCTCTGTTGTTTGAGCCACTCAGTCTGTGGCTAGCAACTAGCAAACTAATATAAATCCAAAATACATGAAGTAAAACTGATAGAACTGAAAAGAGAAATAGAGTATCCACAGTTAGAGTTGGAGACGTCAACACACCTCTTTTAGTACTGGATAGAACTAGTCAACAGAAAACCAGTACGGATATAAGAATTGAATAATATTATCAACTTATATGTAATTGACATTTATACTCTAAATTGTCATTGTGCTTATAAATTGACATGTAAAAAATGCCACCAGACAATAGCAGAATACATGGGAATTCTTTTTAAGTACACATGGAATATTCACCAAGATAGATCATACTATGTGTCACAAAACAAACATTAATACATTTCAAATAACTGAAATAATAAAAAAAATGTGTTTTCTGATCATAATGGAATTAAATGAAATCAATAGCAGAAAGATAACAGAAAAGTCTCCATACTGGTGGTTAAACAATGCTTCTAAACAATCTATGAGTCAAAGAAGAAGTATCAAGGGAAATTTTTAAAAATGTTTTGAACTGAATAGAAATAAAAATACAATGCATAAAAGTTTTTTAGAATGAAGCTAAATCAATGTTTAGAAGATATTTTTAAATATCATTAAATACTTATATTACAAAAGAATAAAGATCTCCAATCAACAATATAAGCTTTTACCTTAAGAAAACAGACACAAAAAAGTAAATTAAGTCCAAATCAAGTACAAAAAAGAAACAATAAAGTTAGCAGCAGAAATTAATAAAATTAAAAACAAAAATAAAATATTAGAGAAAATCAATGAAACTAAAATCTTGTTTTTTAAAAAAATAATAAAATTGATAATCTTCTAGAAATACAGTCAAATTAAAAAGAGAGAAACACAAATTACCAGTAAAGGAATGATATAGGAGATGTCGCTATAGACCATGATGGCTTTAAAAGGATAATAAGTGAATACTACAAACAACTCTACACACGTAATTCAACAACTTAGATGAATCAAATTCCTCAAAAACCGTGAGGGAACAAAACTCTCTGAAGATGAAGTTGATAAGAATCCTTAACTATTAAAGAATTTAAATTTCTAGTTTAAAATACCCAAAAAAGAAATCTGCAATCCCATATTGCCCTACTAGGAGATCCTATTAAACATTTAAGAAGAATTAACACCCATTCTAAACAGTATCTTTCAGAAAATAGAAGAGCCAGAAAAACTTCCCAAATAATCTTTTTAAGTCCAGCATTATCCTGACAGCTACACAGGACAAAACACTTCAAGAACAGAATTCTGTAGAGCAATATCTCTCATTATCATAAATACAAAAACTTCTCAACCAAATATTACTAAATTACTAAATTGAATTCAGGAATACATCATACACACACACACACACACACACACACACACACAGAATAATAATAGGCTATAATCAAGTAGGATTTATCCCAGGAATGTAAAACTGGCTTAATATTTGAAAATCACTCAAGGTTGGGGCACCTGGGTGGCTCAGTGGGTTGAACGTCCAGCTTCAGCTCAGGTCATGATCTCAGGGCTTGTGAATTTGAGCTCTGCAGCGGGCTCTCTACTGACAACTCAGAGCCTGGAGCCTGCTTTGGATTCTGTGTCTCCCTCTCTCTCTGCCCCTCCCCCACGCATACTCTGTCTCTGTCTCTGTCTCTCTCTCTCTCTCTCCCTCTCTCAAAAATAAATAAACGTTTAAAAATTTTTTTAAAAATGAAAAAATCACTCAAGGTAATCCACCACATTAATATTCTATAAGAGTAAAATACACATGATCCCATCAATGGATGTAGAAAAAAACATTTGACATAATTCAACATTCATTCTGGAGAAAAACTCTCAAGAAACTAGGAATACAAAAGGACTACAACTTCATAAAAGCCATCTATAAAAAACACACAGCGAAGATCACACTTAATGATCTTGTGAAAGATTTTGTGAAAGTGAAAGACTGCTTTCCCCGCAAGATTAGGAGGAAGGTGAAGATGTCCACTCAATACCCCTATTTAACATCATACTGGAAGTCTCTGCCATTGCAATAGGCAAAAAATATATTTAAAAGGTACATACCTCATATCAGAAAGAAAACATTAAAACTGTCCCTATTTGTAGATAGCATGATTATCTATGTAGAAAATCAAATAGAATCTATAAAAAAAGACAAAACAAAACTAAACTAAAAC